>NC_089862.1:5576267-6776267 GCF_036373705.1 Amia ocellicauda | reverse complement strand
TCAAGGACACAGACACATCTGCTGTAACTTTTCTACAACTCAAATGCTTAAACTTCTTCTCATATTATGATACTCACATATCATAAAGCAACAAGATGGAGTATTGTTATCTGATTTAAATACTTTTTTCTTCATCTTCTAAATGACTTGATCTGGCAGATAACAAACAGAACTAATAAAACAGCATATAAGAAGTGGATGGTAGGATAAGTGCTATCCTGCAAAGATGTATTATTTTCTGTAAAAACAAAATTAACACAAATACAAAGGAATTGTGTTTTGACTGTAAACACTGTTGGCTGCACTCCCAGTTTCAGTGGTGCACATGAAATTATGAGGAATACGAAGCTTACTTAGCAGTTCTAGTTTCCTAGGTAGAGGATGTCAAGCAAATTCTACTGATATACTTCTGCAGCACAATTATGGGCAATTCTGCCTACCTGAAAGGGTTGGGATATCTCTGCCAGAAAGCAGTAAAAACCTGGTCCCATGCGCTCTTGATCTCCGTCTCACTGAAGAAGTATTTCACCATTGTTCCTCCTGTGTCCGGAACGCTACACAGAAATGACTCGTTCTCCTGTATTTCTGAAGAGCGGTAAATCAGCAATTAGACGCACACAAGCACACGCAAACACATGCACACTCCCTCCAATACATGCTGTCTTTCTGTGTCTATGATTCTCCTTGGTCAGAGCTCTATCTGGTCGACGTGGTTACATTGGTTTAATTAAGCAATTCAATACTGCAACTATATCACTTATAACTCGGGTGAATGAAAACCACAAGACCTGGGTTGAGAATCCTCATTTTAGTGCATCTCAAATGACAGTGAAAAGTTGCTGATTTCAAAGGATAGCAAATGTGTGTATATAAGTGCAATTTAAGATCAGAGAGTATAGGACACTAATGGATCATATTAGTGCTGGAAGGTCTCAGTGACATGTGGTAAAGCTTCTTATACTGCCTGTAACCCTTGTTATAAACATCTGGATACAAATAATTACCCCCCTGCTGCTGAAATCTGTGAATCAGTGAAGGCAGTGAAAAATACAGCTGACATAGAAATATCCATCTCAGTGTCACTGCCAGATGGAGAAAACAGGCACCGTTTACTGCCAAATGACACATATGAGGGCAAGAGGAACAATTAACCTAGAACAGCAGCAACGCATCATGTACCACAGTGATGCTCTGGTACATTGACAGCAAGAGGAATGATAGCAGGTAGATGCTATGGCTGGGAAACTTTATCTGTGAAGAAACAGTCAACAGGAAGAAGGAAATCTCAGTGTGATCTGACACTCTAAAAGGAAACTCATGGTTTTACATATATTTTCCAGGGAC
The DNA here is from genome assembly GCF_036373705.1 of Amia ocellicauda. Taxonomy (NCBI): domain Eukaryota; kingdom Metazoa; phylum Chordata; class Actinopteri; order Amiiformes; family Amiidae; genus Amia; species Amia ocellicauda. Next base: position 6,774,923 of record NC_089862.1, on the reverse strand, counting down.
AATGTGCTTGACATCAAGAGTACGTCTTCCTTCCTACATCTGACAAACACAAACTGAAACCAGTAACTGTGTACAATACAATTCCTCCTGTGTATTATCAGTGGAAAACAGATGCATAATTTAAGCTCTTTAAAACTTAATTGCAAGCACAGACTGAGACACTAGAATTCACATTTAAAACCACACATTTACCAGTGCTCTGTCTTGGCCCACTGAAGGTGTACAGCTTTTTTTTCACATTGATTATTTGTAATAAATAATCAATAAATAAGAGAAGGTGTTCTTAAACAAAATGCTCTACAACAGTATGTATTATTGTTGTCACTGATCTCAATTCACTTAATTTTAGGTTTAACTAAACCACCCTGAAAAAATATATATAACATTAAGCATTGCAATACACTACAAATGTCCATGTTGCTTAAGAGCATGCAAGAGGTTGAAACATTTTTATTTTATGCTTTTATAAATTGCTGTTATGCCACTTAATAAGACATTCAGTTAAGAATCTGCTCAGTTTCACACTGGGTACATTCAATGGTGTTGTGCATTGCAATTTAATCCACTGCAGTCAATATGCGTTAAAGAAACGATTAAATACTTAGATGCCTAAATCGTCTCAAGTATGAAATGTGGTCAACAGGCCTTTAGGGCTTGCAATTGATTTAAGACAACTGAACATTCACAGATAACTGTATTGTTTTGGTATGTTTTCCAAATACCAAATGCTGTGCATTAACTTACTCGTGATCTACATTATTTAAACTGTTCCAGTTCTTCTACAGAAGACACTTCCTTGATACAGGGTGATCAAAGTAGCAGGTTTGAGTTTACAAGAGCTCAGTGACGCCTTGTAAACTAAAGAGCTCTCTTGGTGAAGCACTTGCTGTGCGATGATAACAGAATGAAATTCACTTTCAAGTCCCCCAGCGACATCCTCCACTTTAGCTCACATTTAATCTGAGCTGTGTAATTGGCTGCATTGTCTCTAGTGCTTTTTGAGGGGAAATCATTGGCTGACGTGCACGCAATGAAACTAGTTTTGCACAGACCACAATCACTGTAATCAAAAACACCCTTCCTATCACATGAGATGCATACAATGATATATCGACATGCTCATTCTCCGTGTGCAGTGTTCAGAATAGATGTGTTAATGAAGCGACAGCGATGCTGCACGACAACTCAACATTCTTGTTTTGGATTAACTGCAATCATGCATTAGATGCAATATATCCTCAAATGTCCATAATCAGTTGTTGCTTCTTCGATGATCGGATCACGATAAACTGGACAAACTGTAAGGTTCACAACCCCCCCCAAGCTGTTCCTCTACAAATACTTGTTTGATGTACAACAAACCATGGACATCTTGGTGTCCTTTAAAACCTGGGTTACATAATCACGTGTGGTGGTGTATCAGATGACGAGACACCATGGCGTAGCAGAACAGAGAAGCTGATTCGTACCTGCTCAGTACTACCGCAAGCATGGGAATACATCAAACGACTGTAATTTCATTTTGCTACACGCATTAATACCATTTGCAACAGTACGATCCGTTCGTATCTCTCAATAAAATTAATTATTAAAGACAGACTTCCTCCTGCTCGTTTCAGTTAGATAATATCAACTATATAGCGAGCCGACACCGTAAGACTCTATATTGATAATAACAAGTACTTAACATGAAATCTATTGTCACTACTTATGTGCAATCATTACGCTGTTAATCTCTTCATTCATACTAGAACCAAATTAACAAGACTATAACTCACCTACACCATGCCAGTAAACTTTGAGGTTTGTCGCTTAACGAGGTGCCTTGGTTCAAGCTCATTTAATTAAACCACTCTTAGTTCCCAAATATTCGTTTCATTCCTCCATCTTCATTCAACGCGACACTGGGTCCGTATTTCCTGAAACAGCGCCGTGTGACACGGAAATGACCCCACATGTGCCAAGACACCGGTCATGTGACTGGTGTGCCTTCACTGCGCATGTGAACGAGCAATGCCTGCATACACAAGGAAATTGACAGAAGTATAGGTTATTCCCGTAGTCACAATGTACTCGAAAAGTAATTACTTTTGGGAGTGATGCTAAATAATAATCACATGATTTCAATGTCGTAGTATGTAATGCTGATGGGCTTCCAGCATTATGATCTTATTATGATCGAACAGATTACTCTGAATCATGGCATCGTTGAATTAGGTCATTATTTGTATACTATTATATCACCCTTTTTCTGTAAAGGTTCACGATACTATAAGGTATACAAAATATCAATTTACACTCCAATAAAAAAGAAAAGACAGCTCCAATGCTCAGATCAAGTATTGTTTTGATAATGATAACATTATTATTATTATTATTATTATTATTATTATTATTATTATTATTATTATTATTATTATTATTGTTATCGCTCATATCAGTGTCATGTGTGCTATGAGCCTCCTGGGCAGATGGTGTCGCTGTGACAGACTAGAACATTCCTCTGCCTAAGACCCATCTCTACTATAAACCTCGGCAGTGTGGTGTAAAGTTTGAAACAAGCAGAGGTGTGGATACGGTTGTGAAAATATTCTTAACTTGAGTTAATACACTACCGATTACATAAGGTAAGAGATTGTTTATTGTAACTGTGTGGCGATAAATAAATAAATATAGGTGTGCACAACTCGCTACTGATGTAATTTAACTGTTGCTTTCTTAAAACGAGTGTTTACAATCGGCACGTTGTTTTCTCGGCCTATTATTAATTTATTGTGTGTATTTCGTGGTTGCGGACGTACGTTTTGAAAACTATTCAGGGGATGGGAAAAGTCCTAGTATGTGGAAAGTTTGTTTAATCAGATTCTGTGTTTTGCTGTTTATGTCTTCGCGCCGTTTTTGTAGCCAATGAGAACCGTGAAGTATGAAGGCTGGAAATGAAATGACAGACCGTGTCGCTGCGGGGACGACAGCTGCGCCCGCCTCTCTATTCGCTGCTTGAGCAACCTGCTGCTCTCAAACATGACACGAGTGATCACTGCCCTGGATATAGATCTGTAATCGCAGGACACTGCCTCTCAATCAGTTTTCAATAAACATGTTTCTAAAGCATGGGCACAGTACATTTCTCAAATATTGCATGGGTGCATAAAATATTTACTATAGCTTTATAGTATAGTATTTTTATGCCACCTATTATCTTGTGAATAGGGGAATTCTCACGTTTCCACGCTGTTAGTGCCTACCTAATGAAAGGGCAGAGATTAGGAGTAACATTTCTCTAAAGTTCTCCATTATAGGTGTGCAGTCGTTTTACATGAATCATAAAATTGATCCCCTCTTCTTTCATCTCGGGTATTTGTGTACATTAAAATTATGATGTTAAACCAAAAGAGCACATGGCCTCATATTTCCTGATCATTAACAAACCCATAAAGAAATAATTGTTCATAAAATTTAAAGCTTCAGCTTCTTGAGAGGTAACACCAGAGCGAGGCGAAATGAACGACGGGAGTCAGTTTGTGGAGACCCTGAAGAAGCTGAACTACCCCAAGGCCTCCGAGCTGAAGGGGGAGGATTTCGACTGGCTCTTCGAGTCCCCTGAGCACAGGTGCTTCCTGCGCTGGTTCTGCAGCAGCGTGAACAAGGAGAACGTCTTGAGTGAGGAGGAGGTGACGGCTTTCCAGGCACTCAGGGAATTAGGCAAACCTATCCTGGATGAGGCTGCGCTGGTGGATGTGCTGAAGACCTGCCAGAGTGAGGAGCCCCGCAGGGACCTGGCCTTTCTGGAGGAGCTGGGGGTGGAGCAGCTGGAGGAGGAGCTGCAGGCGCTGCGCAGGGAGAAGAAGAGGAAGATGCAGAGGCTCAGGAGGCTGCAGGTGATGACCACAGCCAGTGCTGACACTGCCCTCCGGCTCACCTCTCAGGAGAAGGAGGCCTCTGTGGCACTCAGGGAGACTGTGGAGGCCTTGGGGGCAGAGAATGCCAAGACCAACCATGACCTGCAGATCCTTGAGGAAGAGGTGAAGAAGCTGACAACCTTCTTCTCCCCTGGTGCTGAGCAGGAGGCTGGAACACAGAGCCAGCCACCTGTCTTCCTCTCCCAGCTGCCTCTGGAGACCTATTTGCATCAGGAGGAGCTCAACACCAAGGCTCTGACCTCATTCACACAGAAGCAGTTCTTCCAGGGCATCTCAGACCTGGTGGAGAGCTCCAACGAGGAGAACTTCCGGCTCTTGGACCTCAGCAGCAGCTCGGCTGGCAGAGAGGACGGTCAGGTTCAGCAGGGCCACAGGAAGGAGATGGCCAGGCTGCAGTGTGCCCACAGCATGGCCCAGTACCAGCTGATCCAGGCCACAGCCCAAGAGCACAGCATCAGGGCTGGACTGCAGTGGATTGACGCCAACGCCAGTACAAAGGTTTGTGGTCTTCCCTGACAAGCGTTTTTTTATGTGTGTGGCTTTATAGTCCTTGGTTTGATTAGGCACCAGTATGTAGTGTGTGATTGTCTATCTACACCTTCAGGTTCTGTGTCTCCGTGCCTTTGATCATACAGTGCAGTGCTCTGGTCTCCCAGAATTATAGTTTGATCTTTTATTTTGTATTGTGTGTTTTTAAAATTTAACTTTATTTTGCTGCATGTTGAAAGAAAGGGGTATTTTAATTTCTAGTAATCACAGCATTCTCAAGTAGCAACATATTTCAATTAAAATTGCAAACAACAAACTCCCTCAGAAAAAACAAAACAAAGCAGTATAGATAAACACAGTTGCCCTGTGCATGTGAGTGTGCTTGAGTCTTTAATGCTGCTGTGTTGCTCTCCCCAGTTGAGCGGCTCAGTGCAGGATCTGGAGGTGCGAGCTGCCAGGCTCAGGAAGGAGCTTGAGGCTGTGCAGAGCCAGGTGCAGACTTTGCAGAGTGAGCAGCTACCAGCTGCAGTCCGGGAGAGCGCCCAGCTCCTCAACGTGCCCGTGGTCAGAGGAGACATTGACCTGCAGATCGCCCGGCAGGACTATTACACCTCCAGGCAGGACGAGGTGTGCTGCCACCTGCTGAGGCAGAAGGCCTCCTTTGACCTGCTGCAGCTGGGCTACGAGCTGGAACTCAAGCAGGACAAGGAGCTCCACAAACAGCTGGAAGACCTGGTCCAGCACCTGGAGAGTAGGTGCAATAACCTCTCTCGGCGCTTAGAGACCTTCTCCAGCCCAGAGCTGGCTGTTAGTGTGCAGCCCCGCAGCATAATTCACTCCAAGGACACAGTTCTCTGCAGGTAAGGCAGCTGTTGTCTCTCTCCATTTCACTTCTGTGTTCAGAGATATTGCATCAACTCTAAGTACAGGCTGCAAAGTGGCAGCGTTGATCTGACCTTCTCATGAAGTGAAATAAAGGATAATGTGACATAAAAACAGGAAACCTTTTTGGGTGCCAAATAATGACGGTCATTGAATCTTTGAATGTGTTTTATACTTATTTTAGTTATCAAAGTTATCAGTTTGAACTTTGACTGTTTTCCACACATGTTATTTCAATATTTTTCTGTGTGTGTGACCTGTTTCTTATGAATTTTAAGGCAAACTTCTGATATATGAAATATTGAACAAATGCTTAAGGAACCTTTTAAGAAAAAGAGCTCATTCTGAACATGTGCATGCTTGTTTTGTTGTTTGTCAGTGGGTTTCTAGAAGTGGGATAGAAGAAGAGGCTAATTAGTTTAATTTTGTGTTCTTACTTGATTTGACCTCAGTGGCTTAAAACTGATGGGACAAAAACAGAAATGCATCCCCTTTAAGAAATCTGTCGGATTTGAACCCTTGAAGCTTGTTTGTGTTGGTGGAGGTCACAGGTTTTTCCATATTGAGTAGAACCGTGCTTTGAAAGTGCTGCTGAGCAGTGACAGTCCTGTGGTTGTGCCGGCAGGCTGTACCAGGCTCTGGAGGGGAAGGCGACGCAGGAGCAGCCTTTCAGGACGTATGAGGGTCTGCAGCAGGCCGCCCTGGCTCTACAGCAGGAGCTCCAGTCTGTGAGGGAGGCCATCGCCAGTGCTGAGCAGGAGCAGGCTTACAGCATGGCCAAGATGGAGGCCGACTCGGATGTGCTACGCAGCACAAACTACTGTGGGCTAAAGCAGCTGGTGCTTACTCCACAGGTATGTGCCAACACAGGGGAGCACTTCACAAACTCGCAGGTATGTCTTACTTTTTTGGCTTTTTCCACACCTTAGAAATGAAATGATTAAGGTATAGTGAACATTTAATTAACCACAATTTGGGACCATGGTTGCACTTTTGGTTTTAATGTGGGGTAATTGATAAGACATAATAATATATATATTTTTTTTATCTGCAGTGTGGTTATTTTTGATAATGTTGCATCCACTTTTTGTAATAATTAATGCTTATTTTAGACTGTCTGATGCAGATGTTACTTACCGAGTTACAAGAAAAGAGAGGAGTGATTGTGTTGCACTTTAGTTAGTACCATATGCATTTGTTGTTGATTTATTACCGGGGGATTGATTATGTAATCTCGTCAAAAGAAAAAGTACTTCTACCATTCTCTCCTCATTAACCCTCATTTAGCAGTTGTATGTGTTAGTTAATTTCCTCACTGGTGGTGTTTAAATGATTCCTAAACTAAGGTTCCCACAATAGGCAGCGTGTAAAAAGACCAGAGAGTCTTGCACATGCCACTGCACTGTATTTAACCTCACCACTGGTCTTGTGCAATGCTAATTTCCTTCCTGGCAATCTGATAATTTCCCCCTTCTGCTCTGAAATTGTTAACATGGTGATTAACGATTTTAACAGCAGAGGACAATCTGAAACTCACATTTAAAATGGAATTTGAAGTTTGTATCACACCTCAAAATCTCATGGTCCTAAAGAACTAACTCACTGTAATTACCTTTTGTGTTTATTGTTATGTGAGCCTGTGCTGTAATGTATTATGAGACTGGTGACTCCAGCAATATATGATCCCCTGGCAGCTGTACACTGCATCCTAATCAGAATTGCAGAATTGTTTCTTTTTGGAATTGTTCCATTATGTCATGCTACTTATAATTAGTGCCAAGTGCTATGATGCTTATTTCTAAGTTAACTTGTGGTTGCTTTTTTTTAGATTTTCATGCAATTTAAGGGAATAGGCTTGTTTTCATATCTAATATTCCATTTTGTGAGTTGAACTGTTTGTGTTTTAATTGGCTAGGTATTAGTCTTTCAGAATCATGTCCTGTACAGATGCACCGACCAGCCATAACATTATGACCACCTGCCTAATATTGTGTAGGTCCCCCTTTTGCTGCCAAAACAGCCCTGACCCGTCGAGGCATGGACTCCACTAGACCTCTGAAGGTGTGCTGTGGTATCTGGCACCAGGACGTTAGCAGCAGATCCTTTAAGTCCTGTAAGTTACGAGGTGGGGCCTCAACACTTTGAACTCGTGATTCATCAGACCAGGCCACCTTCTTCCATTGCTCCGTGGTCCAGTTCTGATGCTCACGTGCCCATTGTAGGCGCTTCCAGCAGTGGACAAGGGTCAGCACGGGCACCCTGACTGGTCTGCGGCTACGCAGCCCCATACACAACAAACTGCGATGCACTGTGTGTTCTGACACCTTTCTATCAGAACCAGCATGAACTTTTTCAGCAATTTGAGCTACAGTAGCTCGTCTGTTGGATCGGACCACACGGGCCAGCCTTCCTTCCCCACGTGCATCGATGAGCCTTGACCGCTCGTGACCCTGTCGCCGGTTCACCGCTTTTCCTTCCTTCGACCACTTTTGATAGGTACTGACCACTGCAGACCAGGAACACCCCACAAGAGCTGCAGTTTTGGAGATGCTCTGACCCAGTTGTCTAGCCATCACAATGTGGCCCTTGTCAAAGTCGCTCAGATCCTTATGCTTGCCCATTTTTCCTGCTTCTAACACATCAACTTTGAGGACAAAATGTTCACTTGCTGCCTAATATATCCCACCCACTGACAGGTGCCATGATAACGAGATTATTAGTGTTATTCACTTCACCTGTCAGTGGTCATAATGTTATGGATGATCAGTGTATATGTTGAGGTTTAAGTTCAAGAGTTCCTGTAAATGTGTTGCCTAACTTGTTCTTCACCACTTTATTTTGAGTCTCTATTTCTCTGCTTTTTGCAAATCATATTCAGTCCCTCCCTTACTGTGATTCACATGTAGACTAGCACATCTGAGATGCAAACTGAAGATGACATTCCTCACCCCATCATCATAATTACTCTCTGGAATGTGGGCAATGTTTGCATACAAAAAAGAAAAAGGAAAATATTATACTCCTACATGTTTGTTCTCAGAGTAATTTATTGCACAGAAATGTCAACATTGTGTTGTGTTATGTCAAATAGACCTTTGTGAGGAGGATCAGTCACTTTGGGATCAAATCTCATTTTTATATATTTTAGGTTAGGCATTGCTTTGGCACTATGCAACTTGGCATCTTATGGCAGTATTTGCATAGTGCCTATGCTGATCATTATTGGGGAGTTTTTTTTATTTTTGCAGCTTGATTAATGAAGTATGAATTCTGGATCTGCTCGGGCAAGTGGATAGACATTCTACTGTGACATGGGATATGAGTGTGTGAAACCAAGAGATTATCATTTAATTACAAAATTGATCTTATTTTGAATTTTGTCTTGCTATTGCAAGAAAGTAAAGGTATAGCTTATAATGGAGTGTAATTAAAGCTGGTTTCATATAATTTAGAATAAAGGAATCGCCAATAGCAAGATGACCTGAGGTGCATATTTGTACAGACAAGTTTATTCCTCACTTTTGTTACAGAGAGAAAAAAACATGTAATCCCAGGGAATGAGAGTATAACAGTTTATAAATGTTTATCAGTGATAAAAGCTTATCTTGTTAAAGATAAGAGCGTAAAAGCTGCAGACTATTGTATCTACTTATACAGCTGTTTAGGGCTTGCTGTCTAGTGCAAGGCAGCTCTTTTTGGTATTTTCAGAGGTTTCCATTTTTACACAATTTTAGATGTGCAGATATCACATCCATAGTCAACTGCTTCCTTTACTCTAACTTGTTTGCACATAATCTCTTTTGATCAGATTATTAATACTTCATTGGATGGCAGATACATGATCAACCACTCCTGATTGCCAAAAGTAGAATCCAGGGACTGTCTGTATTCAGTTTTGAAAACCATGCAGCTTTTAACCGAGCAGAAATACAAATTCGTGTCTGTATGTCAGATTTGGTCTGTGGTTTACCCCTCTGTCTCTTTCCTCAGGAGCTGGGAGAGAGACTGCTGCACCTGGAGGCCCAGCTGAATAAGCTCAATCAGCTCATGCAGGAAATCGGCAATGACATCAGGACTAAGAAGAGCATCCTGGAACGCAAGAAGCTCCTGCGCAAGGAGCGCAAGCTTTACGACTACTTCTTCCAGGACGAGGATTACCTCAAGAGCACTATCAGAGATCTGGAGGATAAGGTCAGGGCTGTCACCATTGGCCAGGCAGACTGACAGCACAGGGGACTGCCTACTTTTGCACAAGTGGAAGCCTGCCTGTGGGGATTGGCTCAGCTGACATTGTCATGCGATTGCCAGGAGGATTGGAAACTTGAGCTGTGGAGCTCACCCCAGGACGGATGGCCGAGGCTCGTTTCCGCTCATCTCCTGGGCAGGTTACCTTATGCCTGCTGTTCCTGGGTCTACCAGCCAGCTGGAGAGGAGCAGGAGGGAATCTGCTGAACTTCTGGGAAAAAAAAGTTGAAACTTAAGGCTATAACTTAAATCCTTTTCTGGCTATAATTAACATCATCCAAAGGCAAAATTATATTTTCACAGTGAGCATCATCTATTGAACACTTAAACATTTAGAGGATATGAATCCTTTGCCATTCTGTACATCAAATAAACAAATCCTGGCTGAAGGGGACCTCTTGTGGTCAGTTTGGGTGACTACGTACTGTAAAACTATTCCACTGACTACTTTGGATGGTGGATGGTGTTTGATTAGCACAAAAGTTTATTAGCCATGATTCTTTGCTTTGGTTATTTTTCATGTTGTGTTAAGAATGTCTAAAATGCTTTGGGAAACCCAGTGTGTGGCTATCAGATATCTGTGTTAGATGGATTACACTCCCTTGGCTACCCTTTTATCTAGAACATTAACAATGTCTCAAATAAAGTTGTAAACCCTTGTTTTTCAGCTTCACTTGAAACCTTTTATATCTCGTTGTAAATCCACTTCATATACTTGATTGTGCTTCATTGAAACCCCTCCAGATGAGTGTGAATGCTAATCCAGGGGGCATGTTCCCATGTGCAGGGAGAGAGAGAGAGAGAGAGAGAGTCAGGACAAGATGGAGTACAGAAACCTTCAGACAGGGCCTCTATCAGTGCCTGCTCAGAAGATTCTGGCAGCCATTCGAGTTCAGTGCACTGAGAGAACTGTGAGGGCCAGGCTGAGTGAGTTCATAACCTCTACATTTTATTTTACAATGCACAGCAAAGAGGTGTTGTGTGTAGATGTATGTCCTCAGTTTAGAGTTGAGGGTGATGTGCTGTAAAATGCAGCATTTGAGAAGTTTTCATCCTTTGGTCTGATTCCACAGGTCTACACGCTTTGGCCTACTGTTAAGCCAGAGACGTTCCACATTACATTTGCAGATAGAATACAAAAGTTTTCTCCCTCTCAGAACAGGAAACCCAGCCTCTCAGAATATTGTTTTAATATTGGTGATTTATTTGAATCTCTGGAGGCTTGTGCTAAATTGTTGCTTTAATTGACATATTTTCTACTAGGCCACATGAGAGAGTTAGCCCACAGAGGGGAATGGCATTCATAATATTATGACTGAGAGTGCCTGTAGGTAGTCTTGGAAAGTAAAGAGACGAGATAGTGTTTACTAGTGCTGGAGCCTGACCATAAATTCCTTAAGAATGTTATCCCCCTCAGGGCCGGAGTCACAGAGATCCATTGACTGCAGTTTGGAAGACCTTTCATTATGCTTACCATACAAGGACTGACTGAGCACTGCTGTTTTTGTTTGGCTTTTTCAAACATGTATTGACAAAATAAAATGTAAAAAAAAAAAAATAATAATAATAATAAAGAGCTAGACTGATGCGGAGATGTTTTCTTTGAGCAGCGGAAACGGGCAGCGTGTGGCCCACTGCTGGAAGAGGGGGCAGTAGTAGCAGATCCTGGGAACAGAATGTCCCAGAGTCTGGGCCCTGGAGAGAACCAATCAGGTGAGGGCAGTTGGCAGCAGGGTTGGGGTCAATTCCACTAATTCAATTCCAGTTCAATTCTTTATCCCTTTAAATTCCTTCTAATCAATTCATTATCCAAAACACTCAATTCCAATTTGATATTTCTCCCACACCAATTCCTTAATTCTTAACGGTTTCCTTCTTTGTTACCATCACTTAAGTTTTCAGAGTGATCCAACACCAGAGGCTTCTCTCACATTGTGGAAGTGTTTGTCCAAATCGGTAGACAGTGGGTCCTCAGCCAGTCTAGGTTCAATCACAAAATCGGGGTTCTCAGCAACAGTCCAAGTCAAAAACACAAGCAATCCTTAAAAAAATTATATGTTAACACAGTCGAAACCACCACAATACTTCTACCCAACAAACAAGGAGAGTGAGGAAGGTCCTTATATAGTATGTTTTAGAACCGTGGGTAATTGCAAGTAATTGAGATGGTTCTTGTGATATATCCTGCCCAACAAGAGCGCAGGACTAGGATGCTGTCTTGCGTGAGTGTCTGTTAGGTGGATGAGGAACTCATTGGCTGAGATTCAGATAATAGAAATTCCTCAGTTGTTAGGAGGCCAGGAAAAATTGACCTGAGAAGCATTTACCTGTAATTTTAATAATAAAACAGTCTTGTAAACAATGTATTGTCTAAATCATTGTAAAATGTGATGAAAACACAATTATTACAAAATAAAATAGTTTAAGAACAGATAATATATCATTATAGAAGATTCATAATGGATTAAAAAGGGTAAAATGGTAAAATGATGAAAACAAGGCACATGAAAAGCATTTCTAATTCAAATTCTGAAGTGAGTTATTGACAATTACAAATTCAATTCCAGCTTAAAATGTCTAAATTCCAATTCAATTCCAATTCCAAAGACTGAAACATTCTCAATTCCAATTGGAAGAATTACAATTCCAATTCATGAATTTGAATTGCAAGAATCATTAAGAATTCAAATTGGAATTGATCAATTCATAAAAGTATAAGATTTGAGTTGGAATTAGCCCATACATTTCAATTTAAATTGAATTGACCCCAACCCTGGTTGGCAGTAGCATCAAAGAAGATGACAACTTATAACCCCCTATCAACATTGTCCGAGAGTGTGTTTTTTTATGTGCTTCTTAATCTTATGGGGTAGCCACTACATTTTAATGGTCTGCACTAACCGGAATTGGAAACAGCCATAGCATTTCCCCAGCCTAGTTAATTTAAGTGCAGATGTGCAGAGACCAGATTTTGAATAATCCAATGTTATTGGATGCAATGATATTCACACATGTATCTTATATATAAGAATGCTATCCCAAAGGTGGGAAGGTAGTCTGAAAGAATAAGTATTTTATTTTTGTTTTAGATTAAACCCAGGGAACAGCATTGATTAAGTTATTGAGTCCCTGCACCAGAAACAGATTTGTTTTCAGAAAGCAACCATTTCACTTTGTCTTTAAGCACTCCTGTCTTAAAGACTGTGGAGACACAGAGGCAAGTGCTCACAAAGAATACAATTACAATAAGAAGACTGGTACTTAAAACAATACTCTGACCTGAATATATTAATTTAGTAGTTTAGAAATACATTTCAGTTGCTGTGTATGATCTTACTAAAATAGTTTGTTTAGACTTCACCATGTAGAAAAATAAAAACATGCATATGTATACACCTAAGTATTGTGAAATGTCTCCTGTGATGGTGGTCAGATGTCAAGAAGCAGACCAGGATTTCTAAACTGTCAGTTTCCTAATGTAAACTAAGCAGCACATTAATCAAATCACAGTCCTAAATTTGTGTTCAGTAATTCAAGCAACATTCAAGAACCAGGGTCATAAAATTGTTCTTTGAACATTTACCAATGATTAATTTAGTATCTGAAGAATAACCACAAGAAACAAAACTGAAGCAATGGTCTTATTGCCACATGTAATAACTAAGCAGACAATGATTAAGCTCTTGGTGTCAGGGCAGGGTGATTCTGTGATTGACTGGTGTCCTCCCAATTTACAGTGAATGTGGCCAACATGATTTCAAGCTACAACAGGTGACTTCTGTTGAAATGGAGCCTGTGAAGTATTTATACATGTGTTGTACACTAGTATACAATTGTGGGATCACCTAGAAATCCCACAAAAATGCTGAGACTGGATAACTACTTATAACGTTGACTTCACACAAGTTTGTGTGTATATAAATGAAGTGTGTCATTTATTATTAAACACAACACTTTCAGGTGGCTGTTGATCTCAGATAGAAGCTGAAGTTCTCCAGACCCTGCTAAAAGAAGTATTTGCCTTCCCCCACAGCACTCTAGAGAAAGAATCTCTGCTCTACCAGTCATTCAGATCTCAGAGGATGCAGCTCCTGCTGGGTCATTAGCTCTCTAATCCTAAAATATGCTTGGTATCATCTTGTGCAGCACTTTAGCCCCACGGTTCATTGAGTAACAGATTGGTGCTGTTGAAATCTACTCGGGTATGGTTTGATTAGTTGGGGAGAAGGCACCATATTCAGGTGAATGCTCTAGTGCATATCGGTTTCTATTGGAAAGCATTTTAATTCAGTACGATTGCTTATTATTCCTGCATATCTCTCTTGGGCTTTTCTAATGCTTTTTTTCTTATTTTGTACTCTATTCGCTTCCTTGTTTGCGTAAAACGTGCCATTCTGTTTAGAATGTGAAAGCTGTTCTGTTTCATGCAAAGAACCTGCTGATTTCAGATCTCGGCCAGGAAGTAATTTCACTGCCTTTGAAGATGCTGTCGACATTGATTCAGCACCTGCCACTTATCCAGCGAATGAGCGTTTCTCATTGACTTTACACACTCCTGCCAAACTGCTTGGCATGAGCAGGTGAGTACTCGACTCTTTGCTGTAAACCAGGTCAGGTCTGACTAAATCCTACACCCTATCTGCTTCTTGTGAATGTAAAGATTAACAGAAATTATAAATGTGTATATATATATATATATATATATATATATATATATAAAGAGAAAGTAATTATTTACTCTTTAGGGGAAAACTGTGTGTATATATAACACAGACAGTGGCTTTAGGAAGTATTCAACCCCCTTGGACTTCTTCGCATTTTGCTGTGTTCTTTGCACCATCATCATCATGCTTTTATATACAGTATATATTTATATAATGTATATAAAAACATGCTAATTTTATTGTTCTCCCCCTTTTTAATCCTTGGTAATATTAGTCGTGTCTTCATTCTGCCACCTTATCCACTATTTGAGTGCCTTTTCCTTTTTTTGTTTTCCTTCAGGATCCCAGAAAGGGAGAACTTGTTAGCCTCCCACTTTCCAGCAGAGGTGAGTGGGGAAGAGCAGGCTATCTGCAACTTGCAGAGAGCACAGGGAGATCGGAGACAGCCCAGCACTCTGGCCAGATTTTGCCCAGCTCAGGGGGACAACAGGCAGGCTGGCAGCGTGGGTGAGTGCTGCACATATGGATGCAATCGTGCTGATTTTTCTGAGTGGCAGAATGCATACAGCTTACAGGCCTGACAGGCATTCTGAAGCTGATGGCTTCCCTGCCTTTCTCAGGCCCTGTTTAGCTGCACAACTAGGAACAAGGAGTCTGCATTTAGTCAGAGGAATGTTTTATCTTTGTTTTTTAGTTTTTTCCCCATACTTGACATCTGCCTTCATTTATATTATAATCTTCGAGGACACATTTCATTTGTAATTAGCGTTTTCTTTCATGTCTTGGTCGTATTTATAGCCTACTAGCTGGCTGGAACTGTTTCCCAATAACAATAATACTTGATGTTGGATAAGAGTTTATTCTTCGCTTACTAGATGTTATCAACTGATTTTTAAAATGAATGTGTTGGATTTTATATCTGCTGCTACCTGTCTGTTCTAGAGTATGTGATGACTTTTCACCTTTGTCTTTCTGTTGTTTTTCCTATGCTATGCTACCTTTTTCCATAAACCCTATCTGCATGACAAAAAAAGCTGAATGTGTGAGAGCATTTCCTGGTTCCTGATCTTGCTGCCCCTCATTGTACCTCACTTTTTCCTTAGTGTTTCAGAAAGACATGGTGCCAGGCTCATTAACTTCTCTTGCAAAGCTCCTAGTAGTGAGCTTTAAGACGCCTTTTCTGAAATAGATTTGTTTGGCAATAATTAATTGACATTGAACAATTACAAAAGCAATACATAGAACAATTGAGAATTGCCCAGAACACTCAACTAATATAGATAATATGATTGATGTAATCTTCTCCACTACTCAGACAATATACTGCATCAAACTGCCCTCCTGAAACACTATTTTTAATGTAACCTATCACTGAATCTCTCTGTCTTGAGGAATAAACTACATGCTAAAAGGTCACCCGCAAGAATGTCTGTCCTTACCTATGTCAAGATTTTTTGAGTTGTGTGTTAGGCTTCTTAAAAACCTTGTGAATACAATACTTAATATTTGAAATATGTGTCACTTTATTGTGTCAGTTGTAGGATGATAACCTTGTGGAAGGTCACATGCAGATTGTTCCCCCTGGAGTGAGGGCTGCATGGCATTGTCTACTGGTTTCTGTTCCAACTGGATTGCTCAATGACTAAATTGATTTAATGATTCTCAATTTGGCATATTTAAAAACAATTACATTCGATTATTATTATTATTTTTACAGCTGCTAGCTTAAAATATGCCATTGATTTGAAACACAGTACCCACAGAGTTTTGAACCCTGGAGAGACGTATTAAATTCATCCATTTATTCATGTAATTACTGTAGACCAATTAAGTAGCTGAAAACTGGATTGGAACAAAAAGCAGTAGACCCCATGGCACTCCAGGAAGTCAGATTGACACCCGTGATGCCTGGCTCACACTATAATAGTGGTCTTATAAAAACAACTTTCACACAGACTTTAGCACAAAATGAGCACATTTGGTGATGTTTGAAGGATAATGCACATTCTATTGACAAAGTGTACAACCTGTCATGTGGGCCAGCCAGTTAAGATAAACTGGAAAACATAATTTGACTCGGTAGGGTCATATGACATTTACAGACCCCTGGCAGTGTGAATTCAGATTAGGGACATGTGTTTAAGATGAAGAGTGGAACCTTCTACTAAAGAGACTTTCTTGCTTCTAGTCTTTATTTACCAGTAGGGGTCATTGCTGCACTTACAAACTCAGCTCAGTATCAAACCACCAGCCCCTGATAAGATGCTATTCACTGTGTACATCCCCAGACAGCTTATTTTTTAACTTTCTTTATTGGTTTTCACAAAATAAACAGTAAGAGACATAAAATGAAATGTGGTTTCCAACCAAACAACATGAGGCATCTAGCCAACAACTGGAGTGATGATTGGAGTGGGGTAAATAGGCACTTGCAATAATTGACAGAGGGTCTCAAAGACAGCTGACCAAAACAGAGCCAGCCTGGGACAGGACCAAATCATATGTATGGGAGATGTTGGTGCTAGTTTGCATCTGTCACACACTGGGAATATTCTGGCCAATTTGACCTTCGATAAATTAAGACGATGTAGGACTTTGAATTGAATAAGCCCATGCCGAGCCCAAACTGAAGAGGAATGCACACAAGCAAGGATGGCTTCCCAGATGTAATCAGAGAGCTGGTGAGATCTTGTTAATACAGGCAGCTTTTAATTGGACTGATGCTACATGCTGTATGAATTCGATTATGTTTCATTTCAAGTTTAGGAGGAAGTTCAGTTCAGCTGTGTTAATTTATTTTTCCTCTCTTAACTGTCTGTTCAGCCAACACCTGCGGATTTGAATGTTTTGGAACTAAATTGTAAATATAAATCAAGAAATGAAGCTAGGGTTTTAGATATGGGTTAAAGCTAACGGCTTATTGACATTAAGGCAGGGGCGATTTCATGGTGAACTAAGATGCGATGTAAGAAGCACTATTTGATTGACTGTTAATCAGTATGTTTCTCTATCTGTATCTGATTAGTACTTGTCCTTTTTAGAATAATGAATCACAGTTGTGTGTGGAGTTGTTTGTTACAGTTAATGCAGAATATCATTAGACTTGCAATTCTAGCTATCAGGGCTGTTGTAATTTTGACCTCATGTCTGCGGAATGTTTTTAGAATGCAAAGTCCCAGCTCATGCACGTAGCACTAGATTTTTTTAACCAGCCCAGATGTAAATACTAGGTTTATTTATTTATTTATTTTTTAATGCATGATTTATACAATAATAATTCAGTCTTTGTACAGCTATAAATATGATGAAGTTAGTCTTCATGGGGGCTTGTTCTTCAGGCTCCCTGATTTCACGGTTTCTCCTAGTTTCCTGCTCTTCTTCAACAAGCTGTTTCGACCTTCCTATTTTCCGAGCTCTCACAGGGGAGCATGGTGTGATTTGAATTGGGCTGAGTAACACACTTATGGCCAATCAGTGCTGCAGGTAGACCAGGCCTTAACCAATCAAGTCTTCTTGTGTCTCAGTTATCTGCAACTGTTAAGCTCATTTTGTGTGTGTACTTCTCAACGCAGTGTGGGTATCTGCCTGCAGATGGGTCTTTGATCAGATCTCCCTGAACCACCCAGCAGCTCACTATATAATCCCTGAAATGTAGGCTAACATCATTGTATTTTAAGTTAGTTCTGACTCCCAGTGAACGCAGTCTATTAGAAGTGACTGTCTCTTTGACTAATCTTTAAATTGAAGTTTATGGAATTGAGAGTCATCAGTTTCACAGCTCATGAGGTCAGACCTGGCCATATGTACTTCTTGTCACTGCAGTCACAGCTTAGCTTGTGCACATTTTCACGCCTAAGAAGTTTTTAAAGTGCACTGCTTAAATTAAATGGACTTTTCATGTGCTCTATTCTTGTTTTTGCTCAATAGTCTGGCTGAGACTTAAAATATTTGCTGTGTGACAGGGAAGACTGACGTCATCATTAAAAAGAAACACTGTGTCTGCAAAACTGATACTTAGGTGTATGAGTGGTGCTGATAGTCTTTGACTTTTCTGGCATTCCTATTTAAATTTAGCAGAGATGGGTCCAGACAACTTTACATGTAAATGTCAGAGATGGTATAAAAATGCCAGTCCCAGTGCAGCAATAAACTGGAGAGCCACTAATGACAGTTCTTAGTGAGACTGCCTGGAGGAGACTGTTACTGATACTCATAGTCATGCAAAATCGTGCTCAGTGAGCGTGTCTGCAGCATCGGAAGTGGCTGAGTGGTCCTGTCTCTAGGGTAATGTGACGTCGCACTGTCTGAGTCGAGACAGAGACGGATGAGGGAGCAGCATCTGAGAATAAGAGTGTGACAACGTGCCATCTCTAGAATGATCTGCAAAAAAGGCTGTAAGAAAAGATGGCTTAAATCCTGAGATTTATGGAAGGTATACACTGCAGAGGTTTGTTATATAATTTTTTGCTAGTAGGCTACCCTTTTTGTTTCTTCAGGGTTTGCATAACAGAAACTCCTGCATAATTCAAGTGTTGAGAACCAGACTATTACATCTTAAAATACAATATATATATACAGGGAGGAATCACAACATTGCCTTCTCCTCATACGCAGCACTTGTCTGGGTTTAATCAGTGATGTTTTATTTTAGAGTATTATCTAGCATAATAATCTCCCATTGTACTACATTTATATTTCATTTGTGTATGGAATAGGATCCACATTGCTTTTCTTTTGTCAATGGATATCGAATCCTTACTATACAGATTTCTAATTCCAAAAGCCTTTCTTCATTGCAGGGAGGGATTTTAATGAGCTACACATACAAAATTGAGGATTCCTGGTGTCAGAGCTTTACAAATAAAAAGCTGGATGTGTTGTAGTTGTGAAACATTAGGCATCCCAACACTTACTGCAGTCAGTCAAGCAACCTTGGGTCAGACTTACGCAAGACACATGATGCAGTAATACACTCACCTAAAGGATTATTAGGAACACCTGTTCAATTTCTCATTAATGCAATTATCTAACCAATCAATCACATGGCAGTTGCTTCAATGCATTTAGGGGTGTGGTCCTGGTCAAGACAATCTCCTGAACTCCAAACTGAATGTCTGAATGGGAAAGAAAGGTGATTTAAGCAATTTTGAGCGTGGCATGGTTGTTGGTGCCAGACGGGCCGGTCTGAGTATTTCACAATCTGCTCAGTTGCTGGGATTTTCACGCACAACCATTTCTAGGGTTTACAAAGAATGGTGTGAAAAGGGAAAAACATCCAGTATGCGGCAGTCCTGTGGGCGAAAATGCCTTGTTGATGCTAGAGCTCAGAGGAGAATGGGCCGACTGATTCAAAGTGATAGAAGAGCAACTTTGACTGAAATAACCACTCGTTACAACCGAGGTATGCAGCAAAGCATTTGTGAAGCCACAACACGTACAACCTTGAGGCGGATGGGCTACAACAGCAGAAGACCCCACCGGGTACCACTCATCTCCACTACAAATAGGAAAAAGAGTCTACAATTTGCACAAGCTCACCAAAATTGGACAGTTGAAGACTGGAAAAATGTTGCCTGGTCTGATGAGTCTCGATTTCTGTTGAGACATTCAGATGGTAGAGTCAGAATTTGGCGTAAACAGAATGAGAACATGGATCCATCATGCCTTGTTACCACTGTGCAGGCTGGTGGTGGTGGTGTAATGGTGTGGGGGATGTTTTCTTGGCACACTTTAGGCCCCTTAGTGCCAATTGGGCATCGTTTAAATGCCACGGCCTACCTGAGCATTGTTTCTGACCATGTCCATCCCTTTATGACCACCATGTACCCATCCTCTGATGGCTACTTCCTGCAGGATAATGCACCATGTCACAAAGGTTGAATCATTTCAAATTGGTTTCTTGAACATGACAATGAGTTCACTGTACTAACCTGGCCCCCACAGTCACCAGATCTCAACCCAATAGAGCATCTTTGGGATGTGGTGGAACGGGAGCTTCGTGCCCTGGATGTGCATCCCACAAATCTCCATCAACTGCAAGATGCTATCCTATCAATATGGGCCAACATTTCTAAAGAATGCTTTCAGCACCTTGTTGAATCAATGCCACGTAGAATTAAGGCAGTTCTGAAGGCGAAAGGGGGTCAAACACAGTATTAGTATGGTGTTCCTAATAATCCTTTAGGTGAGTGTATAGCCATGTAAATGCAACTGTCCTGAGAGCTGGGTCTATACAGTATATTACCGAAAATGACCACGAGGTGTTGCTGAAGGAAAAGACAAAGGAACCCATCCCAATCTTTATTGTTTTTATAAACTGAAGATCTAATCTAACTAATCTCTGGAGTTATATAGTATTCCATGGCCTAATATAGTGCCATACAGAGAAGTGATGTGCTTTTCACTTGAAACATAGATTGGCTCAGGCTGTGGATGCTAATGTAGACAATGGGGAGAGGTCGTGTCTGTCAGACCACTAGGGGTCATTGCACAGTGGCATCCTGTCTTCTGTGAAATAATGTTATCTTTCTAGGGACAAAGTAATTATTCTTATATTTTGTTCCACTGACTTGGACATTCATTTATTTGATACAGTCTTGCATTTAGCTCTGGTAATATCTAACCCATTACAAGAATGAGCTCCACAGCCACATACACATGTTGTTTGCTGTATTATACTGTGGTACACTATAGGAAAGTGAAGGCAAATCATGGTAAAGGATGATGAAGAGATACAGTATATAAGAACATATGAACATAAGAAAGTTTACAAAAGAGAGGAGGCCAGTCGACCCATCGTGCTCGTTTGGTGTCCATTAAGTGATCACTAAGTGATCCTATCCAGCCTATTTTTAAATGTTCCCAAATTGTTGCTTCAACCACATCGCTGGGGAGTTTGTTCCAGATTGTGACAACTCTCTGTGTGAAGAAGTGTCTCCTGTTTTCTGTCTTGAATGCCTTGAAGCCCAATTTACATTTGTGTCGCCGGATGCGTGTGTCCCTGCTGATCTGGAAAAGCTCCTCTGGTTTGATGTGGTCGATGCCTCTCATGATTTTGAAGACTTGAATCAAGTCCCCATGTAGTCTCCTCTGTTCCAGGGTGAAAAGGTTCAGTTCCCTCAGTCTCTCAGTAGGACATTCCCTTCAGACCTGGAATAAGTCTGAATATTAAAGTCCCTTTGAAAAACCTGTGCTGCCGAGATTGTATCTGCTGAGCCACCTATTTTAGTATTATCTGCAAGTTTGCTAACTATCCCAGAGTCCAGATCATTAATATAGATTAGAAAAAGCAAAGGCCCTAGTACTGATCCCTGTGGAACTCCACTAACAACCTCACTCCATTTAGAAGCAACTCCTCTAATCGACACCCTCTGTTTCCTATACATCAACCAGTTCATAATTCATCTACTTACATTACCCTGAATGCCTACAGCTTCCAATTTGAGGATCAGTCTTTGGTGTGGAACCTTGTCAAAGGCTTTCTGAAAATCTAAGTATATCATATCATATGCTTTCATGTAATCAACAGCTGCAGTTGCATGTTCAGGTATATCACGGTATAACCGTGGAAAAACCATTGGAAAATAGTCAAATTACTTTGCAAATTTACAGTGAAACCATTTAATGGAATACAGTACATAAATCCTTAATTTATTTGGGGTGTTGTGTATAATGAGAGTAGAAAGAGCTGTAGTATTTTACAGGCTCCAAACACAGTCATTGACTTTTTTGACAGCCAAAACCACTGCAAGTTCTCACCTGACCTGTCAAATGGTCTCCTCTGCCACTGGTGCTGTCGTTTTCTTTCTGCATGTCTGCATGGGCAATGCCTTTATGCTGAAATCCACTTCAACCTTATGGAAGGCACTTAATGAAATTATGTATCTTATGCAGAGCTCTTTCATATGTCTGACATAGGTGAAGGTAGTTTTACAGCAGTATTGGTTATCATGCTAAATTGTCAGTAAGTGCAGTAACTGATGACCCCATTTTGGAGCTGCAAAAGTGATTGATTAATTAAGCACTTATGAAGAGAATTCTGAAGGAGATGGCTTTTGACAACTGTCTTTCAGTCCAGCTTTGAAAGAGTCTGTCTCCTTTTGTTAATGTAGGACAGAGAGGAAATGCTGGACTAATTGAATCTAATGTTAAGAATTATGGCTTGTCAGGGAGACCGGTTTCAGGGAAGTGATGTGTGTGCACTTGTGATGGGACATTGAGCTCTCCTCTGACTGTCACTTTGCCAGTGCCATTTGCTTTGTGTTTTTGGCATTAATTCCTCATAATAATCATTTCAGTATATAACCAAGTGGATATTTACTAATCTGGAGAAATATGGAAATTCTCAGTGTATTCACACACCTTAGGTCTATACATTTTTACATTGATTTAAAGGTGATTTAGGGAATAATATCAGAGTTGTAATGTAATGCAATGTGTCCAATACTAGCACTTCAACACATGATATTTGAAAATGGTTGAGTAGTTGCACTGTTTTATAATCGGTCATGAAACATTTCAAAAGGTCAAGGAGCAGCATCAGTGGGCAACTGAACAAAAACATTTGGGTTTTTCTCTGATGACCTTGAGTGCATAGAAAAGTTTTCATATTCCATCCCCCTGTGTTCCATCCTCTGAGAAATCTGAAACGAGACAACCCTCCTGAGAGACAATCGAACTACTGAGCAGTGAGCACTCGCTAAAGCAACCCTGAGACTGATTTAACAGCTGCAAAATAAGGATGGCTACCCCAAAAAATCTATCCGTAGATGTCCATATCCTTTTAACTGTTGAACAAGTGTTTCTCATCTTTTATGTACTCTAAATGTATGCGTCTCATTTTTCATAGTTGCACTTTACTGTTGTTTTGAAGTAGGGAGATGGGAAACAATATGCATTGTGCAGAAACTATTATGTGAATATTTATATTTTGCAGTATCCCCAACTCCTTAAATGATGTCTCAAAAGCAATCAAGCTCTGTAGTTTTGCAAAGAGGGAAACTTATAAGGATGAACTTGTTTGATTCAATAGCTGATGTGTACCCTGGATTGTCATTTGTATACATTTTCTGAATTATATTTTTGCTAATTTGTTAGAGTCTTGGAGCGAAATATAGAAAACTATTTTTTAAATTGTTGCACCATTCTCTTGCCCCAGCTGACATGGATAAGACAACCAGTCAGACACTGTCATTTCATATGCTGTCTAGCCAGCTATTCCTAATATGTAGTAAGGAACTGGAGAGTTCAAGGTAAATGCCACTTGTACAGTTTAAGGAGTGCTTTAGGGAGTGCTATTAATGAATTTCATTAAGGCATTTCACATTGCTTGTTCCTTTACTTTCAGGAGCCAGAGCAGTCCAGATGCATCAGACAGACGTGTGCAGCATTAGGAGATTCATCCTGGGGTGTGATGGGGACAGGGGGGGTTGTGAAACTGTTTCCCACTGCGTGACGACGCTTCCATCTGCAGAGCCCGGCTGCGATGATATGACACAGGTATTGGACTTGCTACTTAATGCAATCAGCAGTGCCAATGCAATGAAACTGTATCTGCCTGCAAAATTCAGAGCTTTTCAGAAGCTGAATTGTGTACATTTTAACTGTACTAAGCAGGTTTTAGTAGAGCTCCAGCAAGTGTATATTATTTGTTTATTTAAAGTGCTTCTGATTAACTTAAACCATGACAACTATCAATATGAATCACTCAATAACTATTGTTATCATTAACAGTAATAACCACAAGGGTCAGCAGAGCTGAAACACCAGGCAGGCAAAAATACAAAAAGAATAAGGCAGGTTCGTAACTACAGTCCATAATCAAGTTTTATTACTGGGGGAGGCTGTCAGAAAGTCCGGTCCAATAAAAGGGGTCATAAGCCAGTGAAACCTTCTCTCGTCCACACATGTGCCTTGCTCCAGCCAACAATGCACACCATGGTATGTTTCAGCGGGGCGGCAAGTCCCATTAGGAACCCTGCTGGCTTCTTGGGGGTTGGGGTCTTGGAGGGGAGTTTTTTAGTCGCATCCACTAAAAGATCCACCGTGCCCCTCTGGGTCGGTTCCCCCGACTTCTGCCCCCCCAAAAAATCCTCCTGGTTCTGGAGCATCACTTCCCCCATCTTCTGTGGACAGGGCTGTGGGTCTTTCTGACAAAAAAATCCAGGGGTTGGAGGAATTGCTTCTCCCTGTGGCTGCATGGCCTTATCTTCCTGCTGCTGCAGCTGTGTTTCTGTCAGGCCGACCTCCACTGAGAGCCTCCAGCTGCTCAGAAACACACAGGTGCACAACCTCCAGCAGTAATGCACCAGTGGCTAGTGCAGCTGTCCGAGGCCTTCTTTCTCCAGCCACAGTCTGCAGCCTTTCACAGTCCTCTTCCTCCTTCCTTTGTCTTCCATCAGGATGAGTGGCCCTCAGGTGGGGACTGTCCAGGTTGGCCATCTACTTCTTAAAAAAAGAAAGTACAGAAGTTAAATGTATTGTTTAACTTCTGCTTTCGGCTCCATGCCGTGCTGAAGAGCTTAAACGCGACGCTGTGGCGCTCCCGGGGCCTGCGCTCCTCCACCACCCGCGTCGTCACTGGGCATGCCCTGCGCCAGCCCCGGAGCCAGGGGAAATGGCTAGGCTTCTTGTCCCTCCTCCGACTGTCCTGGGTCTCAGCGATGGGCTGAAAGGGGTTTGACAGGGGCTGTCCTCCGCCGGCTCCTCCTCCTCCGGTGCGGGCCTGCCCTCTCGCCCGGCCTCCTCCCTCTCGGACACGGCGCACTCGCTCCGCTCTCTGGCGCTGGTCCTGCTCCTCCAGGGCTCTCTGCTCGGCTGTGTAGTCGTCGGCGATGCTGCTCAGCAGCCAGCCCAGCCCCCTCTTGACGGGGTGCTCCCGGTTCATGCCGTTGTCCATCGCGGCCGAGCATGGTTCGATTTTACAGCGACACTTGTGCTGGTTCACCAGCTTGTCCAGAGAGAGGGACTCGACGAGCTCTCCCTCATACAAGGCTCCGTCGCAGTCCTGCTTATTGGCGAGCAGCAGCAAGGGCTTCCCGGCGATGCGCGGGTGTCTCAGCACCGCGGCCATGGCGGCCTTGGTCTCCTGGATGCGCGCTGCATCGCTGGAGTCCAACACGAACACCACGCCATGCACTCTGCGTAGTAGCTCTTCCAGAGGCCCCGGATGCTCTCGCCTCCGTCGAAGATCGTCACCTCAGAGTCCCCCTGCTTCAGGGCGATTTTGGAGAAGCCCACTGTGAGGGCCAAGTCTTCTGGATTTTGCCCCTGAATGCTTCTCAGAGTCGTCGTTTTTCCTGCCTTATCCAGTCCCACCATCACCAAAGTCACTTTCCTTGTGGGGTGGCTGCGGCAGTTCCCCATTGTACTGATCGAGAGTGTGTCACTGAGCGCTACTCCGAAGAATGATGTCCGGACTCTGTGCAAGAGGATCATGTCTATTCCAGTGCGACTCAATACAAGTGTGCACACGCAATGGTCATTCATCCATTGATGATAGCCACTTATGATGTCATTTTTGCAGCCAGTGCAGGACCTCAAGCTGTTAGCACAGGAAATAAACAAAACAACAAAACCTGATTTTGACATTTTAACCTGATAAAAAATGTGGCATAAAACTAACTGTGTATTTACTTGTTTGCATTTAGAGGAACATGTTCACTTTTTAATGTAGAGGTGCGCCCCCCATGTAAACTGTCCCTTTAGGCATGTCCAGTTAACAGGGCAACTGAAGGAAACTTTATATTTCAACATACAAGCACTTACCTGTTGTAGATTGGATTTTATTATTTTAAGAGTAAAACTGTATTTAGCTTCAGCTACATCAATAAAATGTTCTTTGTACAGTAGTTTTGGTGTTCAATGTGGATCTTGTGTTACTACTATAGTAACAGTGTTTCCCCCAGCAATGTGCATAGGCAGGGCGGTCTGGTACTGAATTGTTGATGGGGGGCAAAATCATTAGAGGGGAGGGTAGCCGTAGTGAATTTACATAATTAATTTGAACTTTACACATTTCAAACTTAAGCATATTGTGGCACCAAGACACAGGATGAGATACAAATACATTTCAAAGCTGGTGTTGCAATTGGTAGTAATGTACATTCCTAATTTAAATATAAAAATTTACAGCAAATGAAAAAGGTATGATTTGGGACACATTTCAGTTTTATGAGTGGTACATTTTCTTGTGTGGCCCCCCATCCCATGCAGCTCTGGAAATTGGCCCTCCATCACCAAAACTTTGGGAATCCCTGTTTTAATGGATAAGTGTGGACTACTTGTTTTTTAAACTGTGTATTAGTGCTTTAATCACCCCCATGCTCTGTGTGTGCTGCTCTTGTAGCATTGTTTGCAGCCTTTCCATTTTATCTTCTTCCTTCCTTTGTCTTTCCTCTTCGATCTGTCGGACCTCTTCTCTATAGTGCTGGAGCAGCACTGCCACAGCTGTAAGCTTCCTTCTCTTAGCTTTAATCTTTCTGCTGGAGGTTGCTGTGCTTCCACTGCCAGGAGATTCCTCAGAAGATTGAGACTGAGATGCATTAGCAGAGAGATACCACCCTCAGGTGGTGAGAATGAGAGGATTTCCAACTGACTGCAGTCTGATAAAGGGTGCTGTTGATTGCTTGATTCTGCAGCAAGGGCTGTGGCTTGAGGGGCCCTAGTAGTGTCACTTAGTGAGACGCGTTTCAATGTATGCTTTTGGGCAATAATGGCATGGAGTTGTTCAAAGAAGTCTGGCTTCTTCTTTTTGCCTGCACCAGTCTTTTTCTGATGAGAAACAAAATCCTTGAAGCTGCACTTCGTCACTTCTGATAGCACCTTTCCCATCCTTTGCTGGTGCTATCATTTGTCTTGAACCCGTGTGCTTCCAAACGCCTGGATGTGTTTTAGTTTTTGGTAATATTTATATCTGGTGACCCATACACTTCAGTGAATGCTTGCGTGTCTGTCCTGTCCCAGCGGGTCACTTTCCAGGCATTTGACCACACAGGCTGGTTTTCTACAGATTCAACTTAAATAGAAAATACAGTTCTTACAGTGTGACTGCTTCTAACAATAACTCAGCCTGAAATAATTAGGATGCTGAAAATTAGTCAGTGGGGTACATTAGGGCACTCTTGCTGCAGTGAGGTAACATTCAGGTTGCATATTAACTGATATACATACAATAAAGATACAGTGGAAATAAAATATGGTGACACATTGTAGGAAGCTGTAGATTTTGAAACCTTGCAATTTCCCAAACACCCATATTAGTGTGTGTTTTATGTACAATTTTACTCATTTTTTGTGTAGTGCATTTATTCTTAAGAAAATTGAACAAATAAAGAAATAACATTCTAGGTTGCCTGAGGCCATTAATGTAATAGTGCTGATTAATGTAATGTTGCTGATTGCAAAAGAACCAAGACCTTCCAGTGTTCGAAATCAATTTTTTCAAGCAAAGTGAACTCAGTTGTTTGGCCAAACGGACCGAGACCACCTCTTTCTGTGGTGTCAGTTCAGTTCGTTTGCCATTCAAGACTTCTTGTTCACACTCTTCTCCAAACAAACTGAACTGTACTGAATTAGAAAAAGCCTCTTGTGTGAACTTATAACTTATGTAATAACTTATGCTTTTGTCTTTACTGCTGGCATAATATCTATATAGTTATCTTCCATAGTAGTTAATTACCAGTTTGGTACTGATTACTGTACTGAGAGTTCAGGGCTTAAAGAAAGAATACATTTCAAGTAAAGGTTAATACCATAGTCTCCAGACCCATCACCAGAACTTTATGTGGAACTCCAGGGAAAAAACTGATCTCTGATACCTGACATACATCTTAAAAGGAGTGGATAGAAACAGTTGTCTTTAAATGGTCTGAAAGCTGAAAACAATCTGCAGCATAAAAGGTCTTGAAGAAAGTCTATATTGATGTACAGTGTTTTGTCAATTACAGAGGTCAATAAGATCTGTGTAAGAAGGTAAGCTTTTTCCTCCCGTTACCTAATAGTAAATGTCTCGCCTACTGCAGACTGAAACACTCTAGCAGACATTTAACTGAGTCCCTTAAGGAGCTGCTACAGCCTGCTGTGACTTTTATTCTTAGCCTGGCTGTACTGAGCTGCACTGCATTGCACTACGCTGACTGTCTCGGAGAGGCATGTTATTGTGACTAATTTTAAAATCCATCTGCTCTCAAGCTGTCTTCACACACCCTGACCTTTCTAGCTGTTGCAGAATTGGTGCACAGTGTTGCTTCAAAATATTTTTTTTAAAGGACTTTCTGGCTTTCTCCCGCATTGCTGCAGATAGGGGCTGATGCTCTGTGACTAATGGAGCATCAAGACACAGTCGATGCTGAAAGTGTCTGGGTAGGTGTTTGTATTGGGCAAAGCATTTAAATGGCTTCACTGGATAGAGTTTGGAAATGGGGCCGGGTCATCACTGAGGTTGAGTATTCATTTTACTAATAACTCCAAGTGGAGTATTTGGATATGAGTCAATTAACTTTCATATTGTAATGACTGAGAGGAGTGCCTAGAGGGGAATCAATGGATGGTGTGTTTGGTATTTCTGGGCTGCTTCCTGTTTAACCAATAGGTGTAGCGGGAGTTTTTACCCTCCAATAAAGAGTTACGCAAGCACTCACTTCTTCAGGTGGTGTTTTTCACTGACTGCACCGAAATATTGTGTCTTTTGTGTATGAAAATAATTGAGTGTTGGTGCTGACGCTTTTCTTAGTTTGAAAAGTCACTTGTGATCTCGTTTCTGCAGGCGTTTCTATCCTACTATTTTATCAATACGCTGTGCCTCCCCGGACCCAGGTGGAGGTGAATAGATGGGGGAAGCACCTGACTCGCTTCTTTCACAATAATGGCTCCCTGCCTTGATAAAACATTATTAACTTAATATAGAGGGACTTGTTACATTTTTAGTTTAGGCTCAAAAAGGAGTAATGTTTTTGCTTTTGGAGGTCTATTGTTTTGAGCACTCAAGCACTGTATAATAAACACTTATTTGCACTACATCTCCGCCTTTGTGTCCTCAAACACGCCTCAGAGCCCCGGCAGTGTTGGATTAACCCTCCACACTTTCTTCCGTTTGAGCAGCATCCATCTCTCCCGTGGAAATGGTTAAAATAATTTGAAATGCTCTGTGGCGTGAAATCCGATAATTGTAGTCAGATCACAGACTGGCTTCCTTCAGAACAGAAATGAATACAGAACAGCAAAACAGCAGGGTAGACACCTTTCAGTCATTAGACTTTGAGAGCATGTGAACAATGTTTCAAATGTTTCACGCTTCCACCTGAAAATGTCCTGGTGAAGGGCAGGCAGTTTAATCTGGAATATAGATATGAACAAAATCACACACAGGCACAGATTGATTAAATGATTAATTTGAGAAATATTTGTCTTTTCAAAAATGTCTTCTCCAGAAACCTGTTTGAACTTTTCATCATGCAGGTACCAATTTCCTCTGTGAAGGTACAGATGAACAATGTCAAGGTTATTTACTCTCATGAGATTTCACAGAGGGTCTGTATGTGATGAGCGAGAATAACGGAAATCTGTGTGTTTGTTCTGCAGATAAGCGACGTGCAGCCAGAGAGCATGCAGTACAGCCTGGGTTTGAAAGCAGAGGATTCCATCTCTGGAAGTCATAGAAGTGCTTTAATGGAAGCAGAGCTGGAGTCCAGATGCACATCAGCAGAGAGAAAAAATCCTAGTCCTGCAAGGCTGCGGGCCCAGGCAACGCAGCAGGAGAGATCAGAGAAATCAGAGATTGCCTGCGACTTTGCTCAAACAATGGTCCTTGGGAGAAAAGAGGCTTCCATGAAGAGGAAGCAGACTTCCCAGCCCAGTAAGGCTAAGAAACCAAGCAAGTGGGCACCACCATTGGCTCGTAACAGCATGGACAGACCTGGGGGAGACCAGGAAATGAGCGGTGTGTCTAGAATGGTTACCAAACCCCTCCCTGCTGTTACCTCCGACCCCAAAGTGTGTGAGGCATCTATGCTGAGCCAGGTGGAGCGGGCACAGATGCTACAGGAGATGGAGCGGGCACAGGCACTGGTCCTCGCCATGGTGTATCAGGATGGCACCTCACAGCTTAGTGGAGAACAGGTGAACACACACACATGGAGGTCAAAATTACTCCATGAACCCAGCAGTGAGCAGTCAAGCTCTGGGAGTTGGTTTAAGTGTTCATTGTTTGCGCATAAGCTGTTGATGAATATTTCTGAGCATTTCTGCATAAAGCTGCAAAAATGGGGAACAGATTGTGTGACTAAGGTGGATCATTTATTAAAATGAGATGTTCTCAAGCTGCCTGCAGTAGCAGCACTTACACTTGCCTTAGTTAAACTGTGGAACTCACTGATATTTTAGCCTTTAATCTGCCATGGCATTTTCCTAGTCCTGCTACCTAATGTGCTTTTCAGGGTGTATTTTTTTTTTTTACTGCAGAAGGTACTTAGGTGTCATAGAATTTGTGTTTCTACTGGTGTATGCCTAAAAACAAAAACAAATCAAGTTGATGGAATTAAATTGTATAGCTTTTTTTATTGAATTAGATTGATTTGGCCTTTATTGCAGCAAACAAAAGGATTGTACCCAAAATGTACCTCTTGCTTAGTCAAATGTCCTTTTTTTATATATTGTAAAAAGCTCTGTGTCAGAAGTGACCCCCACACTCCTCTTTCCACATGGACTCGCACAGCTGCCCTGCATTGCAATGACTTCCATTTATATTCATCCTCCTCATCTTTAATCTCAGTCCTTTTTGTTACCCTTCCTGCTATCTTGTCTGCACAGTGTAGCTCTCATAACAGGTTATCACTCAGAAACCATCTGTAGTAAGGGAAGGGAAACAGAAATTGGCAGCAATATAGGTTTTATTTGAGTGACAAAAAACATTTGTTTGCATCCTGTTTCACTGAAGATTGGGCAGTAGTTCTGTGTTGCTGTACTGATCTGATATTCGTCGATAGCAATTCCCAGCTCTGCTAAAAGTAAAACGGGAAAACCAAATACTTCAGTCTTCCGACTGTAGTTGCATAGATGAACGTTAAACTTACAAATTCATCCTTCTTTAATAACTGCTTCATCCAGTACAGGGTCACGGAGACCCGGAGCCTAAGATTGTGGACACAGGACACAAGGCATCGGGGAAAACCCATGCACCCACAGGGAGAACAATCAATCTTCACACAGCAGACACCCAAGGCTAGAATCCTGGGTCCCAGGAGCCATAATGCTAACCACTGTGCTGCCCCCTTATAAATCCAACTATTAAAAAAAAAAATACACTTGCTAGCCAATATACACTCACCTAAAGGATTATTAGGAACACCTGTTCAATTTCTCATTAATGCGATTATCTAACCAATCAATCACATGGTAGTTGATTCAATGCATTTAGGGGTGTGGTCCTGGTCAAGACAATCTCCTGAACTCCAAACTGAATGTCTGAATGGGAAAGAAAGGTGATTTAAGCAATTTTGAGCGTGGCATGGTTGTTGGTGCCAGACGGGCCGGTCTGAGTATTTCACAATCTGCTCAGTTACTGGGATTTTCACACACAACCATTTCTAGGGTGAAGCCACAACACGTACAACCTTGAGGCGGATGGGCTACAACAGCAGAAGACCCCACCGGGTACCACTCATCTCCACTACAAATAGGAAAAAGAGGCTACAATTTGCACAAGCTCACCAAAATTGGACAGTTGAAGACTGGAAAAATGTTGCCTGGTCTGATGAGTCTCGATTTCTGTTGAGACATTCAGATGGTAGAGTCAGAATTTGGTGTAAACAGAATGAGAACATGGATCCATCATGCCTTGTTACCACTGTGCAGGCTGGTGGTGGTGGTGTAATGGTGTGGGGGATGTTTTCTTGGCACACTTTAGGCCCCTTAGTGCCAATTGGGCATCGTTTAAATGCCACGGCCTACCTGAGCATTGTTTCTGACCATGTCCATCCCTTTATGACCACCATGTACCCATCCTCTGATGGCTACTTCCAGCAGGATAATGCACCATGTCACAAAGGTCGAAATCATTTCAAATTGGTTTCTTGAACATGACAATGAGTTCACTGTACTAAACTGGCCCCCACAGTCACCAGATCTCAACCCAATAGAGCATCTTTGGGATGTGGTGGAACGGGAGCTTCGTGCCCTGGATGTGCATCCCACAAATCTCCATCAACTGCAAGATGCTATCCTATCAATATGGGCCAACATTTCTAAAGAATGCTTTCAGCACCTTGTTGAATCAATGCCACGTAGAATTAAAGCAGTTCTGAAGGCGAAAGGGGGTCAAACACAGTATTAGTATGGTGTTCCTAATAATCCTTTAGGTGAGTGTATACTGTCTGACAGCACTGGAGCTGGCATGAGCAATGGATAAGGAATCAAGGCTCCAAATTGTCTCTGAAAGTGGTTTCAGACAGAATGGGATATGATGACTTTAATCTTTGTGTTGCTGACCAAGGTCGGCAGCATCTAATAACTGTTTGATCTGTGAATGTTCAGAGCAGTGTGCCCTGGAAGGAGTAGGTTAGACATTCTTTTTCATTTTCAAACGGCGAGGACAACAATCACGATGGAAGCATCAGATTAGTGTCGGGAGTAAAGCAGGTCCTGTCCAACGTTTGGACAGCTGTTTGATTCCTCTGTTATTAGCCTTGCCGCGCTGTACGGTATTTGATGGTTTGTGTGTAAACCCCTGACGGCTGTACTGTTCTGTCGGTAACAGATTCACAGGCTTTTGAGATTTTGAAAGTGACATTGCTACTCATGGTAGCTGGCAAACAGTGAAACCTATGAATGAGTTTCAATATACAATGACTAAATTAAAAAATTGACCTAGGTTATTCCTGATGAAATGTATAATGTTCAGTTATAGAAGTGGGCTGAAGGGTCATTTTAACATCTGCTGTGCATTTTATCACTGATGTTTTTAAGTGAAATCTGTGGGGCTAGATTTCAAGGAGTTTCTCTAGAATCGCTGCCACATGATTGGTAAGTAAGTAGGTAACTTAGAAGCTTAATTCCACGGCTTTTGTGAGTGGTTCTCCTTACCCAGCATTCCACTGGAATGGTTGCCAGCAATTCTGCAAATCTGCAATTCTCACTCCTGCCAGAGGGTCATGTTCTTGAACCAGACGCAACTGGAATTTCAGAGTACTGCTCCTTTATCTCATGTCCAGTAGTTTGTTACCCTTGTCCCATAACTGCTATTGCTAAGAACAGAGCAATTAGGAAAGAGACATTCTTTAAAATCCTTTTATTTTTTTATTTTATTGATTTGATTGATTTTATCTACTTGTTTTCTTCAGGCTTGCATTAATGTTGCTCCTTTTCACATGCGCCAGACGTCCTGTCCGTCAGTCAGTGGGTTCCTGGTGTTGTTGAAGAGTGAGCTGAATACCACAGGGATGGAAAGAGATGCACCAGACACAGCTGGCCCAGGGAGCAAGGTTGTCTACCTCAAGCTGGAGCAGAGGCCAGTGTGGGCACAGCAAGGAGAGGGGCAGGACCAGTTTATCAAGTGAGGACTCTGTGAGAACTTAGAGGAGAAGTGCCATTTCAGTTTCTGTCTTTGGATTTCCTGCACTATATTACAACAAACCTATTTACACATGTGCACCCTGTGACACAAAGAGCTGTGTCATCTCTATTGAATTGGGAAGAAACCGCAGTTATTGAAGTGGAGTGGTTTTACTAATCTAACCGATGGGCTGAATGGGTTTTTCTTGTTTGTTAACTTTATTATGTACACCTTTGTCAGCAGGAGCTGGCTCTTATGTTCTGAGTGGGTTTCACAATGTGCCACAATATTGATTCATAATGTTTTGGTAATAAATTGGACAGATTCATTGCTTTGATTACATTTACATGGATAGGTAAATGACAGAAACTGGAGAATAACCAGCATAACTGCATAGATGGACAAAAATTGAAATGTTTTCATAGATTTACTGTGGACATTCAACTACATATTCAAGGCCAAGGAAGATAAAAAGTTTTAGTTTACAGTTAATGTCCCACAAAAGGGAGACAGTATGTCCTAGACAGTTAGAGCCCTACAGTGGTCATTGCATTTGTTTTTTTTTTGTTACTTTTTAGTTCCCTTTAGCCTGTTGGTTTCCTAAAACATAATGAATTTATATTGAGGTAATTGTATTTTGGTTTGTCTTATTGTGCTAATTTATTGCTATTAATGTGGTGCGCACTGAAATGCTACCCAGTTAATGCCTTGATTTAATAAGAACTATAGCTCAAAGTAATCCACATAAAAACTAAAAAACGAATTTTTGCCTAAAGTAGTGAAACTGAAATCTTTTTAACTCTTTTCTTGAGTTTTCTTTCAATGTGGAATGAATAATTAGAGATTAATTATTACATGCTGTGAATTGTCCTTAATCTGGAACAGAAAAGCAGTGAAGATTAAATATTTATAAGAACAGATGAAATGTAAATATGGGGATGTGAGCTGGGGAACAATGGAAAGAAAAAGACTGCTATATATGAAAGCTGCTATATATATAATATATATGTATATACACTGATCAGCCATAACATTATGACCACTGACAGGTGAAGTGAATAACACTGACAATCTCGTTTCATGGCACCTGTCAGAGGGTGGGAGATCTTAGGCAGCAAGTGAAAATGGGCAAGCGTAAGGATCTGAGCGACTTTGACAAGGGCCAAATTGTGATGGCTAGATGACTGGGTCAGAGCATCTCCAAAACTGCAGCTTCTGTGGGGTGTTCCCGATCTGCAGTGGTCATTACCCATCAAAAGTGGTCCAAGGAAGGAAAAGCAGTGAACTGGCGACAGGGTCACAGGCGGCCAAGGCTCATTGATGCACGTGGGGAGCGAAGGCTGGCCCGTGTGGTCCGATCCAACAGACGAGCTACTGTAGCTCAAATTGCTGAAAAAGTGAATGCTGGTTCTGATAGAAAGGTTTCAGAATACACAGTGCATCGCAGTTTGTTTTGCGTATGGGGCTGCGTAGCCGCAGACCAGTCAGGGTGCCCATGATGACCTCTGTCCACTCATCCAACATCAGAACTGGACCACGGAGCAATGGAAGAAGGTGGCATGTTCTGCTGGGAAACCTTGGGTCCTGCCATTCATGTGGATGTTACTTTGACATGTACCACCTACCTAAGCATTGTTGCAGACCATGTACACCCTTTCATGGAAACGGTATTCCCTAATGGCATTGGCCTCTTTCAGCAGGATAATGCACCCTGCCACAAAGCAAAAATGGTTCAGGAATGGTTTGAGGAACACAACAACGAGTTCAAGGTGTTGACTTGGCCTCCAAATTCCACAGATCTCAATCCAATCGAGCATCTGTGGGATGTGCTGGACAAGCAAGTCCGATCCACGGAGGCCCCACCTCGCAACTTACAGGACTTAAAGGATCTGCTGCTAATGTCTTGGTGCCAGATACCACAGCACACCTTCAGAGGTCTAGTGGAGTCCATGCCTCGACGGGTCAGGGCTGTTTTGGCGGCAAAAGGGGGACCTACACAATATTAGGCAGGTGGTCATAATGTTATGGCTGATCGGCGTATATATGTGTGTATATATATATATATGTGTATGTGAGAGATGCAGATTTATTTCAGATTTTTTTCCTTCTTATATATACAGTATTGTTAATGTGGCCATGGTATTGTGCACTGGATATATTTGTTTTTCCTAAAGGTTTTCCTGTTTTAAATTGCATACAAATTCTGTTTTGAATAGTTGACACAGAAAAATGACCCCACTCATCCCTTAACTTCAAAGCAATCCTGAAGAAAAATGCATCAAAGAGAGAATAAATCGAGAGCAATTAAATGCCAGCATTCTTTATTAATTAGTTACATTAAAAGCATAGAAGCACAGCCAGCATTTCATACAAAGGCTCTTCATCTGGGATGTAGCCTGTGAGTTGCTTTCACCTGTTACATTGTATGACTTACTGGACATTTGCTAATTGAAAAGAATAAGCTGTCAAAAGCAGATGGTATTTAAACGTTCTTTGGTCAGAAGTTCTCGTTTGTGCTAATGAAGTACCAGTGATGGTATTATTGAAAGCATAACAACCCCTGGTGAATTAAATATTCTAACTTACTGGAGTTTTAAAAGACTGTTTTATTTGTTGCCTCTAAAATATTAGTACCTATATAAGCATTATGTAGGCTGCCAATATTTTCACACCCGATTGTTTGAAAGTGCTGTGGATTGCACATTCAGGCAGTGATGAATGTTATCCAAAATAACTGCAGACATGCAATAGAAACCAAAATCCCCTTCTCCACTGCTCTGTGCACAGCCTGGCTCAGTTGTTCATTGCTTTCTTGTTTGTTTTCCTTCACTCCTTGTGGTAGAGAGATGCTGCTCCATATTCTCTCCAGTAAGCAGTCTGTCATTTGCTTTAAGGCCAAGGATCTCCTGCGCACCACTCTTCAGCACTTCAGGAAGGACATCAGCTGGAAACAAGGCAAGACTTTCTCAGGAACATGCCGTCGCAGTTGGAGGCCCAACTTTCAGACTAAAGGCTGCTGGAGTGAGCTTGGGCTAGTGTAATTTACTTGTCATCATGGTTTGCAAAGCCTAGAGGAAACTATTTTATCCTGCAAGTTGTTTTCTCTACTCCCTGGATTGCTACATATTTTGTGCCCAATCAGATAACGTAATCCTCTTCAAAATTACACTGTAGACACTACTGAACAAGCTGTTTCATAAGTGTAATGACATTCCAATCTGTCCTCCATTTTACCAGCCAAGCGGGCCGAGTTCATTTTAAATATATTGGTTATCTAGCTATATGATAAATAGCTGTAATATTTGCATATCAGGTTAGATTGTGAAGGTTCATATATTGCAGTGCTAAACCTTTCCAGCATGGCCTTGGAAGTGGGTCCAAGGAGCAAGTAGCCAGTGACCTTTAGGAGACACAGTAGTGGGTGTAGTAGATCAATATAGTCGAGTTAAACTAGTAATGAAGTCCGGCTTTGTGTAGAACCAGAGTCCATGATGTCAGCACACCTTTGGGAGCGTGGGAAATGAAAGATGTATAAACAGACCTCCAGGGCTAACATATTACATCTGTTTGTTTCTGGCTCAGTAATGATAACCTGTTGACTTCTACTGTAGGTAAAAGCAATAATAATATAACAACCACTGAGTGTTTAGTCAAAGGCCAAGACTTTAGTGGTGCACTGACATGTTAGAAATGGCCTTGCAGTTGCCCAATGCAGAATGCTGGACCCTCAGATCGCCGCCTGGCTTCTGGACCCTGCAGACTCGGCCTCCTGCTTCCAGGACCTGTTGGCCAAACACAGCTGGCGGCCCACTGGAGTGAATCCTGAGGCTCCCGTGAGTGGATATTGTGTCTGTCCGGCACATAGCTGTCGACCACACAAGGAAAGGCATTTGCAAATGTGCTGATCTTGTCCGCAGCACCTCACAGAGCTAAAGCTAGAGCTCCTGCTGGTTCTTTCATTACAACCTTCCATTTAATATGAGGAAAGGGGACTAACAGGAGAGGAAGGTTTAGAGTTGCAACGGTATGTGAGTGCACTGCAGTTCCAGTAGTAGATTGTAGGAGTGGTGGCATCCATGGTTAGAGATGGGACAGAGGCATGCTCTGCTTAGAGGGAGTGGGAGTGCACTCCTTCTAAAGCATTAAAGAGAGGTCTCTTAAGTAAAAAAATGCCAACTAAATTGAATACATTTCAAGACCACTAGATTATATACAGTTATATTTAGTGTGTTAATAATTCAAAACCGTAAGCACAACCCCCCCCTTTTTTAACACTCTGTTGGACTGTTGGAATGAAAGTTGACCAGAAGACCAGGCCGGTCATCTTCATTTGCAGCAGTAATGGTTCTTGATTTCCAAACTTATTGGTTGGGTTCTATGTTGTTGTTACTGAATATGAATTGTGATTCTTTATTTGAAGACATTTCTATATATATATATATAATTGTATTTTTATTTTTTTCTTGTATGATGTGACTTGACTTGTATTTATAACTTCTGCACACACTGCACAGTTTATACTTCTGTAGAAAATGTACGTTGTACAATAATATTTTGCTAACATTTTATGTTATTCTTGGCACAATGTTCTTCCCTGACACAAGGCCTTGTCTTCAGCTCCACACAATAGAGCCCATGCTTCTCAAATGCTATCACTCACAGGGCTGCTGTGCAGCAGTATACGCCAGTAGAGCTGGAAGAACTGTCATGATTGCCCCTACCTGCTGTAGTGTAGTGCTCTTATGTCACCAGTATCGTCACTGCCTCCCTGACTGTGCTCTTTCTCTCTGCTTCTTCCTGTTGGCAGTGTGATGTGAGCCTCAGCTTGCACCTGCTGTATCAGCTCATGATGGATCTGCGTGCCAGTTTACAGGCAAGCCTTAATTTATATGACTGTCTGGTGTTTAAGAGATTAGAGATGGGAACTGTATGAAGACTTCATATTTCGGGTATGGTGAACAATGGCCAACTGCGGCTGGTGGTGGAGTGATGAATGCACTTTTGCCAGAGCTTGATGTTTACAGCCTTCACTTGAAAGATGACTTGAGCTCGTTACCCTCTCTGTCCCTGAGAAATACGACACCCTTATCACATCATGCTCTTTCAGCGCATCAGGTAAGGTGTTGGGTCTGGGGCCAGGGTTTCTAGCGCTTCCCATACATGCTGGCGGCAGAGGGAGTGGGAATAAATTATTTTAGACCTGATTGCCAAAACTCATGGCTTTTCAGATGCACTTACCTGACTAATTCATGTTACAGACTCAAGGGCTATGGGAGCTGTGCATTAACATGGAGTTTAGTCTGATCAGAGTCCTGGCAGGTAAGAGTGGATTCTGTCTTCAGACCAAATCCTGAATTACTTTTTTGTTCCAACTTAACTCATAAATACTTCAGCTTTGTGAACCACTTTTAAATTATACATTGTATTATTATTATTATTATTATTATTATTATTATTATTATTATTATTATTATTATTATTAATATTATTATTATTATTATTATTATTAATAATAATAATAATAATAATAATAATAATAATAATACATTTCTTAGCAGTCACCCTTATCCAGGGTGACTTACAATTGTTACAGCATATCACATGATTTTCCACTCATTCCCCACCACAACATCCCTTGAGCTGTGTGGTTAAAAAATAAATTGGTAAACCAAATTATTTTTAGCCTGTGCTCTTCTAGATTTCCGCTCTTCATACAATAATATTTTGTAACATACAGAAACAGGTGGGATTGTCTTTTGTCAACACATTGCATTGTTAGTTTGGGTCTTGAAACAATATCCTGAAGGAGGAGAAATGGCATTGGGATGATGCTAATTTCAAAGCCTGTCCATTTTCTATAAGAACTGACAATACCTTTTGCAAGGACTTTCATTGGAGACAGAACATTTGCTTTTGTACTTCACACATCTATGCTCTTTTCCTTTTGGATGTAATGCTTTGTTCTTTAAATATATATTTTTCCAATTTATCCATAATAAAATATTCTTGCATCACTTCTCACTTTTTCTGCACGTCATAGCTGCAGCCTCCACTTCTCAAATACACGTGCCACACTGTTGCCACAACAGACAGATCCAGCCATTATGTTATCTGTGTTCATTTTTGTGAACTCTTCATTCAATGAGGTAATTTCCAAGGCTTTCATACAAGGCTATCAGTGCTGTGCCATTATTGGCTTTTGCTGAGGATGTTTTCTGGGGTACAGTCAGCAGCTCAGATGGAAGTACAGAATGTTTATAAAATAACTTAAGAGAACAGTGCTCTGTGACAAGGCCATTCAGTGCCATCCAGCAATACTACAAGGCATCAAGGAGTAGAGAACTGTTTCAGTCTTGATATATTTCTTTCTTTCTTCCCTTTGACATTTTCCACATAAAACTAAACATGACAAGAGCCTCTATAATGGCCATTACTTTACAGAGGCCAAGTTTGGTATTAATTCCACACAAAGAATCCCTGAATAATAATTTGTGCTGATCTTTGTCTTTATAGGTTTTAACCGATTCTTGTTATCATTGGTTTGTAGATGCGATACCCTGTGCAGATAATTTCACTATGACTTTGGTCCCTGTACCTTACAAATCAAATCACAGTGGTCATATTTGACTAAAATCACAAGAGTTAAAAAGACTAATATATGTCTCCTTTTGTTTTCGTGGCAGCCATGGAAAGCCATCGGATTCGAGTTGAAAAGGATGCCCTGAAGATGACGTCTGAAATCTTGGGGGTACAGTATGAAATGGTTCAGTAGCAGCATGTGTATGCTTGTTTAATTGGATATCACCACAGCTTATATACACCGATCAGCCATAACATTATGACCACCTGCCTAATATTGTGTAGGTCCCCCTTTTGCCGCCAAAACAGCCCTGACCCGTCGAGGCATGGACTCCACTAGACCTCTGAAGGTGTGCTGTGGTATCTGGCACCAAGACATTAGCAGCAGATCCTTTAAGTCCTGTAAGTTGCGAGGTGGGGCCTCCGTGGATCGGACTTGCTTGTCCAGCACATCCCACAGATGCTCGATTGGATTGAGATCTGTGGAATTTGGAGGCCAAGTCAACACCTTGAACTCGTTGTTGTGTTCCTCAAACCATTCCTGAACCATTTTTGCTTTGTGGCAGGGTGCATTATCCTGCTGAAAGAGGCCAATGCCATTAGGGAATACCGTTTCCATGAAAGGGTGTACATGGTCTGCAACAATGCTTAGGTAGGTGGTACATGTCAAAGTAACATCCACATGAATGGCAGGACCCAAGGTTTCCCAGCAGAACATGCCACCTTCTTCCATTGCTCCGTGGTCCAGTTCTGATGTTGGATGAGTGGACAGAGGTCATCATGGGCACCCTGACTGGTCTGCGGCTACGCAGCCCCATACGCAAAACAAACTGCGATGCACTGTGTATTCTGAAACCTTTCTATCAGAACCAGCATTCACTTTTTCAGCAATTTGAGCTACAGTAGCTCGTCTGTTGGATCGGACCACACGGGCCAGCCTTCGCTCCCCACGTGCATCAATGAGCCTTGGCCGCCTGTGACCCTGTCGCCAGTTCACTGCTTTTCCTTCCTTGGACCACTTTTGATGGGTAATGACCACTGCAGATCGGGAACACCCCACAGATCCTTACACTTACACTTGCCCATTTTTCCTGCTTCTAACACATCAACTTTGAGGACAAAATGTTCGCTTGCTGCCTAATATATCCCACCCACTGACAGGTGCCATGATAACGAGATTATCAGTGTTATTCACTTCACCTGTCAGTGGTCATAATGTTATGGCTGATCGGTTTATAAATAGATTTATAGAAAAATATCTATAAATATCAAGTTCAAAGCATTGGATGACCTTGTTAGAAATGCATGTCGCACACCTTTTAAGCTTTCATCGTAGTAGTTATGTTCTAGTGCAGTGTTTTCTATGTGATTAGACACTCCCTCAGTGCTGTCAACAAAGCTGGAGCAGTACTGTTATTTTGGGAATCTAACTCCCTCCACTCCTCGCCATGCCGTCCTGTGTACTCTGTGGCCATACTCTGATTGGTGATTGGTTCTTTATGGGGTGATTATCTAAATAGCCCAGAATCTGTCCAGGCAGCCTGCCTGGAATCACTAAGGCAAGCTCCAGATGTATGCATAGGAAGGCACTGAAATATGTTGATGCAATGCAGTTAAAGAACAAAGCCTGTGGTGCAGGCTGCCCGAAGCTCCAATAAAGGAATCAAACCTGCAGTGCCTGGAGGTTGTTTTAAGATTATTCCGAGTTCAGTCTGATGTTTGAGCACAGAATCCCACAGCTAAGAAGCCCTTGAATCCTGCATGTTTTCTTTGTTTCTCTGTATGTCTGTGAGGCTCTCTGCATTCCCCCGAGTTCACTGTCAACAAGGCATGGCCAGACTCCATGTTTTTGAATAAGAAGCAGGGCTGATTACTGTATGACCCTATTATTCTGTAATTTAATATATTTTTCAAATGTATATATATTTTTTGTCTATTAGCTGAACCCTCTCTGCCTTCCCTCCAGGGGTAGCTGGAGTCTGTAACTGAGATTAAATGCATGCATGACACCAGGGATGAAAAGAGACGCGTCTCGCTTTGCTGCTCCGTCTGTCTAAAAATAGAGCTGAATTTCTGCCTCCACAACTGCAGTGCCGTCACTGTGAATTGCAGTGTAAGGTATTCTGCTGAAGCCAGGCTGAGGAAACACTTCAAACAACCCTGCATGCGGCCAGGAAATCAGAACTGTTCTGGGGCTTTTTTCTTTTTAAAAAATACATATAAAGTTATCCTTTAACAAAGCAACACAGCATGAGAGAACCACAAACTATAAACCACAAAAGGCACTAATTCATGGTCTCCCAGGATTAAAGGCCTGAGAGAGAGAGAGGTAATGTATATATTAATAAAAACACACCTTATAATTTTTGCTTTTGTGTGTTTGAGTAGTGTAGTATAGTCATCACATTGACAGATCCTTCACGGAACAGGGTGTGGGTAGCAGTTGTCCTGCCAATTGCCGTGACCCCTTTCTGAATGCACACTTTGGACCTGCACATGTCCCCCAAAAATGTCCACTGCAATTACAGCACAGCAGTTTGTGTTCTGTCAGTTTTGTGAGACCCAATTCTGGTTTTAATGTTAAATGTTTTTTTTTTTATCTGAAGACAGTCCACCTCACTGTGCTTTCTAGGCATACAAATAGATCACAAATCAAGTATTGGAGACTTACAATTCCTTCTCGAATTAAAATGTTCTGTTTTATGATCATTACGTTTCTGTGGCTAGTATTTCCATTGGTACTAGTGACTGAGTGATAGTGTTTGGAAATATTTAAGATGAATTTTGCACAAAATAGGCTTATAGGCTTAAACCTGTCTAATGAGCTGATAGCTTCACGATCTGCTGTAATCGTCAGAAATAAGGAACTAGAAAAGAATACAGGATTGCACCCCTTTAACCTGCACTCCAATGACTGAGCTTTAATCCTGCTGTTAATGCAGTTTCATTAAACATGAAACCCAGGAAGGAATGCAAATGGAGTCTCCCGCTGTGTAAAGTGCAGAGCAGAGTGTCAGGTTGATAAGTCTCTTTAAACCATTTTAACATTTATTAAACAGAAACAATGTATACTTTCAAAAAATATATACTTTTCTGAGGTTTGGTTATTGAAAACTTATAATATCAATTTATGGAAGCAGACAGGTCTCCACTTTTATCATCTCTGTGCTTTCTTTGCACTAAACAGCTTGTCAGTTCTATGCAGCTGTAGTTCCACCCAAAAGTTAAAAAGACTGATTCTAATCCACCTTCCAGCTCCTGTCTGTTATTTAAGACAAACACTGATGTTGCTCCCTGCTTAAAAACTAACTTTCTTGAATGATGGCACATTATTATTATTATTATTATTATTATTATTATTATTATTATTATTATTATTATTATTATTATTATTATTATTATATATTTTTTTGTATTTCATAGAAATCTTGCTGGGTATCAAGAGTCACTTTCTCAATTAATTGTTAACTGGCAT
The DNA here is from genome assembly GCF_036373705.1 of Amia ocellicauda. Taxonomy (NCBI): domain Eukaryota; kingdom Metazoa; phylum Chordata; class Actinopteri; order Amiiformes; family Amiidae; genus Amia; species Amia ocellicauda. The sequence continues at coordinate 6,731,123 of NC_089862.1, read as the reverse complement.
GTAAATGCTCCTGATGCAGCTGCAGTGTTTAATACTAAATCTCACGCTAGCAGACTTACTTGTCTGCTGATTGCCTAGCAACTGGAAGACAATCTTTTGCATCCCTTGGATCTCAACAGCTTCCTGTGTGACAGTAACACATTCATAATGTGTGCACGGTTGTCGTTTGGCAAATGGTTTCAGTAATGTAAAACCTGGCATTTGATAAAGTAATGCTGATAATCTCTCAAACAATATATTGCAAATCACAAGACTAGATGGGAACTTTCTTTTCTGCAGGCCTAGACTCAGATACATAGTGGGTTAGGAATGATACATATAGAATCTGAAGGAGGGATCAGCCTACATCACACATCTATTCCATTCTTCCATTCTCCTGGGATCTGTAGCTCAGCAAGAGCCATTGTTTGATGTTTGGGTTTTCAGTCCTCTTTACTCAAGTGTGGGGTTGGCCTTAAGCTAAAGGAAGAAGTAAAATTGAACTTGATCATTCAAAAAGTATGTACATAATCTATATACAGTTAGGTCCATAAATATTTGGACAGTGTCACAATTGTCATAATTTTGGCTCTGTATGCCACCACAATGGATTTGAAAGTACACTTTGAGTGTACACTTTCATCTTTAATTTGAGGGTAGTTCCATCCATTTTTATATGTGGTCCCTCCAGTTTTATCTGTGTCAAGTCAACAAATCAAGAGCAGACTTCACCAGAGTAAATACAGAGGGTTAACCACAATATGTAAACAGGAAACAGGAAGACCAGATTAGAGTTTGCAAAAAAACATCTAAAGAACCCTGTACAGTTCTGGAACAACATCCTATGGACAGATGAGACAAAGATCAACTTGTACCAGAATGATGGGAAGAGAAGAGTATGGAGAAGAGAAGGAACTGCTCATGATCCGAAGCATACCACCTCATCTGTGAAGCATGTTATGGCATGGGCATGTATGGCTGCCCAGGGAACTGGTTCCCTTGTATTTATTGATGATGTGACTCCTGACAAAAGCAGCAGGATGAATTCTAAAGTGTTTAGGGCTATATTATCTGCTCAGATTCAGCCAAATGCTTCAAAACTCATTGAACGGCGCTTCACAGTGCTGATGGACAATGACCCGAAGCATACCTCGAAAGCACCCCAAAACTTTAAGGCGAAGAAGTGGAATGTTCTGCAATGGCCAAGTCAATCACCTGACCTGAATCCAATTGAGCAGCATTTCACTTGCTGAAGGCAAAATCCATTGTGGTGGCGTATAGAGCCAAAATCATGACAATTGGTGTCACTGTTCAAATATTTATGGACTTAACTGTATATCGAAATAAGAACTCAAAGGGATATTATACATTTAAATGTTACCAAAAATTTTAAATCTTGTACAAAAAAACAAGTGTAGTTAAGTACAATACAAATATAGTTTATTTATACAAAATGTATGCTTTTTTTAATTGTGATTTGGCAGTAGTAAACTGATTGTACACTGACTATATACTACTATTCAATCAGTTCACTTTACATGTACTGAAAGCCTACTAAGTGTGTAAAGTACTATACAGTCAGTTATGTTTAATATAATGACAGTGCACATCAAGTATTTCATAAACTGTGCTTGATATACTTAATGCACACTACAGAAGCATACTTTAAAGTACTTATTTTTCCTAATTGTTTTCCCAAATTCTCTCAGCATCGAGGCACATTACCAGTGTTTTTGTTCAGAATGAATTCTGCAATGCATTTCCAATACTCTGAACCACTGCCTGGGCTTTCTAATTTGGAGATGCTGATACTTCATTAGCTGGTATTAGCTGGTAGTTCTAGCATTCCTGCAGGGAATTCCCTAGTGCATGGTGAATCTCATACACATCAGACTTGCAGTGTTGTAAAGAACACAGAGGAAATCATGAAACTAGCAGCCAGTTTGACTGCAGCTGTGTTTTTGCAGATGAAGTTGAAGCAGCTGGAGCAGGAGGCCCACCAGGCAGCAGGGCAGCAGTTCCTGGTTTCCAGCAGCACTCAGCTCCGCCAGGTCTGGATTCTTCGATTTTTATTTATGTACAGTATATGGCATAGACTACGACCATGGTACCCTGAAGCCTGATCTCATCAGACCTCAGTACCTATGCAAAGGCAGGACTGGCTACTCTATACCCAAATGCACAGAGTGCTGAATAAGCTGTACTCTGGGACCTGAAGCATCACCACACTATCAACCGGCAGGTATTTGATGGGATGTCTCTCACAAACCTTTTAATTGGTATTGCTGCAGGAAATAGCTGTGCCTGCCCAGAAGGGATACTCTCTACTGCAACAGAATCCTAACCACAATCCCAGAATTTGTGTGTCAGTCTTTAAAAAGGGTTTGAAAATCTCATAACAGCTTCAAGGGGGGAGTCCAGGGATGAGGTATGGCGAATAAAGTGTTTATTAAGGGCTTATATAAGGCAGTAGAGGGTTGTGTTGTTCGTGACCTGTTTTCCGGTTATGATTTGTCGCAGGTCCTGTTTGAGAAGCTGCGCCTTCACAAGCGTTGTGAGAACAAGAAGCTGCCTAGGACTGTGCTCAAACAGCAACAGTCCACCTCGGAGGCTGCGGTGAGTCATGTGCCACCTTAGATCCTGCTCTGCCCTCAGCTTCACAGCCCGACTCTCACTCACTTCTTATAAGATATTAAATCGGACTGAAGCAGAAAATGAAGCACACACACTCCTTAGTCTCGCATTCAAAAACTGTTTTTGGCCCTCTGTTATAATTCAGTTGTAGTTTCCTTTTAGCTGTACACTGAAGGAAAGCTGCTCGTGTTGCTGTGGACTTTGTCGAGACACTCGATCTATTTTAAGAACCGGCAGTCACAACTTCATAAAGAAATGCCAACTCAACCTGCGTCTGTGGCAGGGGCCACAGAGCAACTGCTTCCGTGACGAGTGTACTGGGGACAGAGAAATGAAAGCACACCTGCTCTGTGGTCTCTGGCTGCTGTGGCAATGTGTAATGAGCTGTCCGTGGTGCTGAAATGAGCTGTATCCCCAGTGAGCCCATCTGTGTGGCCTCTGTCTTTGCTGCAGTCGTGTCTGCTGCTGGGCCTGACCTGCCAGAGCTCTGACCTCAAGGGCTTTTTTCATTACCTTCAGCGATGCCAGTCAGACTCGGGCCATTGTAATAACGTTGGTGCCAGGGCAGTGTGCACTCTCTGCATGCTGATAACTATGTAGTGCCAATTTGTAATGCCAAATAATAGTTTTTCACTGAAATGGAGACTCAAAATATATTATTTGTTTTAGAAGTAATTCTTCCCTGTTCTGAATGGCTGCTGCCATTCGTGCCCCAATACTGTCCCCTCTTTCAAAGTCACTTTGATCCTTTCCTCTTGCCTTCTTGATCCAAAATTGAGGTCAACTGGGCCTGCTCAGCATTTGTATACATGCCACAGAGCATGATAGGATGTTAATTGCTTAATTGTATCATGCAGTACAACTGTTTGGAGACATTCGCATTTTTTTTGTTCCTCCACTCATTTATTCAGGTTTTTCCTTTAATTTGTCATGTGTGCGTGTGTGTGTGTGTGTGTGTGTGTATATATATATATATATATATAAATAAAATCCTTTAACTTTCTTCAGTTAATGCAGTTACAAGACCTCCATCCATTGCCCAAGATTATCTTAGAGTATCGGCAGGTAAGCTCTGTTGTGTCGCTGTGAGTTGTGGCCAGTGTAGCGTTCTGTCGACTCACATGACTAAGGATGTTTTGCAGACTGTAAGAGGCAGTAAATGCTCCTCTGCCTGCTGTTTTCAGTGTGTAGCCCCTGTTTGCAGGCTGAATTTTGATTGATCTTCCCCAAGAGCCTCACTAAACTACTCTAGAATATTTTTCTGCATGTAAAAATATGTCAGGAAAAAATATATTGTGCTTTGTTTGGTCAGTGGAGAAGTCAACCTACATTAGTAATGCAGACAAGTCTATGAGCTTTGATACTGTTACAGATTTCGTTTCTGGGCAGGTTTTAAACATTAATCACTTCCCAGCTCTCTCCTAATGAAACCCCTTTTCTGCACCGGCAGGGACTCACCTTAGGCCCTGCTAATGCATCCTGGAACTTGGCAGTAAATTCCTAATGTCATCTTTATTAAAATATAATTTTCAGACATTCATTTGTTAGACTAAAGCAGCTTATGTAATTATAACAATTTACATCTCTACAGTTTACAGCTTATAACAATAAACATACATCATTCTGAACAAAACTTCTATCAGGGCATGTATGCTTAAATAATTATCTTCAGATTATTTGAAACCGAGTTATAATTCCCTTAAAAATATGGTTAAGTGATAAATATGTCAGCAGGCATAGTCATAATTTATGTAATGTTTTTAATAGATTAATCTTAATATTCAGACAGAATAATAGGATTTTAAATCAGTCATGTGCTGTAGGTCCAGTTTTTCTGTTTGAACACTGCCTGCATATGTACAGTGTTACGATTTATGTACCGTTTATTTTCTCATAGGTTCATAAAATAAAATCCACCTATGTGGATGGGATTCTTTCATGCATGAGAAAGGTACATTTATTCTTACTTATATTTACTTACAATTGTTACTAATCTTAAAATGATAAGACCCCAAGCTATACCAATTATAACAAATGTGGCAACTGACTTTATTTTTACACAAATATTAAAATACTTCCTATACTCAACTATTAATTAACCTTGCAGTACTTTCTCCAATACTGTAATTGTAAGGTAACACTCAGGGTAGCATAGTTCAGCAGTACTACAAAAGCAGGTCTGTCTGTTTTCTCTTTCTGAGGCCTTTTATAAAAAATAAACTGTTTTACTTTCTTTGGAGTCACTGTTTCCCAATATTGAATGTTGCTATTACTGTTTTGTACATTACTACTTTGCCTGTGAAGCAGATTTCTTCAGTGTACCCCTGTGTAAATTCCCACCTCCCACCAGCCTTGCCAGTTGCTTTTCAACACAAGTACTGTAACCGCTGGAGCACTTCTCTGTAACAAGATTGACAACCATAAACAAGGCTGCTCTGTGTGAAATGTCATGGACTCTGATGATATTCCTACTGTGTGACTTTCAGCACTAGGGAGTATCTTCAGAAATACCTCACAAAAGTACAAGTCACTGTGAAGGGGGTGGAACAGAGCCAGTCATTTTCCTAAAAACATACAGTAGATGGCAGCAATGAGCTTTTAATGTTCTCCTCATTAAAGCAACACACACACACACACACACACACACACACACACACACACACACACACACACACACACACATTCACCAAGAAGACTAAAAAATACATAATAATCCAAACAGTCAATGTCTGAATAAAACAGAATTTAAGATACCCCTGAGTTAATCTGTAGACAAGTACATTTGAGACATTTTGGTGGCACTGGCAGGATTAAAGGATGTTGTTGGCTATCAAATCATCATAATTTCCCATGCTGCAGTCAGCACTGTATATATCACAGCTATTCTCCAGGCTGCTTACGGTACAGCAACTGTATTTTGTTCATCTGTGGGTGAACGGATCTCTCCGGCCAGTGGTCATCAGAATTAATGTTACCAGGTTTTATTTAGAATACCCCTGTCACATACTGTCGCTGAATGTGCCTTCATCAATCAGGAATTTCTAAGCCTTGTCATATTAGAAGATTTCTTTCAATAGTTTTAAAGCAGAAGGAGGCTTGTTTGTTTGTTTTGGGTTTCTTCACAGCTTTACAGAAGCCTGCATCACAGAAGGCCGTTATGACAGTTTCAACTTTTTTTTTTTTTTTTCCTGTTGAATTTCCCCCAGACCTATATTTCTTCTACTTGGAACCAGACTGGCACAGTCAGTGGCAGGCTCTCAGCCAAGCACCCTGTAAGTACTTATTTACTCTAATGTGGCTTGTCCTTGTTGTCATACTCGCTGTTTAGCCAATTAGGAATTTGAGAATGCAGCAACATCTCTTCTGGGTTACAATTTGTGACCAGTGTGAGCCTCTCCCTCAGTCTCTTGCCAAGCTGATGTAGACAGCTGCATTTTGAAAATCTCTCACTGTACACACTCTGGAGTGCCAGGGTTACAATTCAGTGGGGTGCCTTCAGAGTCATTTTAATTGGATTGCTCACATAGATTAGTAGAAGCAAAAAACAAAACCCATAATTATAGTATTAATATGGAAATAAAGTGGATAGTGTTCATATTTTTTAAGGAAATACAGACCATTGAGTATCTTTACAAAAATAGGGCATTATACCAAATGTTTTGGTTACTGTTCTGTTTTTGCTTTTTGTTTGTAAGTATATGTGAGGCATACTGCTGTGAATAATTAATGTGAAGTTTATGTCTGAAGCAGCTTTTTGTTTTTCCCCCCGTTCTTTTCAAAATTCAGACCAGGGCTTTAACTTGCAAGTCAGCGCTTAACAATCAGAGTTGAAGTCTGAATGCTTTTTAAAGCTCTTTCACCCTTTAGATCCGTGTTAAGCCCAACTAAGATGAGTAGAAGGAAGCGCTTGTTGTGTCGGAGAACACTGATTCAGACACTTTACACAGTACCCATCTATCTCTCCCTTCAGCCTGGGGAGCCCACAATGCTTTCTACCATGAAATAACATCACCATATCTATCTGCAAAAGGACGTGCAAAAACCATCCCATAATGTTAGAACACTAAGATGTAAACAAGTTATTTAAACGCATGGGCATTTTTACATGATATAGGAAATATGTTCTGTGGGTGTGTCCCTTCCTTCAGCAAAACATGTATGATTATAACAGCATGTGCAATAATGGCTTAATTAATATAGTCCTTTGAATTTTACACACATTTGAAGGGAATTGTCGGTCCTTTGCCCCTCTGTATTATACGGTAGCTTCACCAAGAACAAGAAAAATGTATCTGCCAATTTATGCCCATAATCCACTTTCTTCCCCAAACTTAATACATTCAGCTATGCTGTAAAATCCTCCTGAAGTCCTACAACCACATTTTGTGTAATGCACATGACCATGTGTGCCCTGTGCCACTACTCCAACAGTAATGTGATATCAGTCCCATTCCTGTATTCACCCTACAAGTCTTCAATATAAAACATGGAATTTCATACTCTTTCTATGTATATATATATATATATATATATATATATATATATATATATATATATATACACTCACCTAAAGGATTATTAGGAACACCATACTAATACTGTGTTTGACCCCCTTTCGCCTTCAGAACTGCCTTAATTCTATGTGGCATTGATTCAACAAGGTGCTGAAAGCATTCTTTAGAAATGTTGGCCCATATTGATAGGATAGCATCTTGCAGTTGATGGAGATTTGTGGGATGCACATCCAGGGCACGAAGCTCCCGTTCCACCACATCCCAAAGATGCTCTATTGGTGACTGTGGGGGCCAGTTTAGTACAGTGAACTCATTGTCATGTTCAAGAAACCAATTTGAAATGATTCGACCTTTGTGACATGGTGCATTATCCTGCTGGAAGTAGCCATCAGAGGATGGGTACATGGTGGTCATAAAGGGATGGACATGGTCAGAAACAATGCTCAGGTAGGCCGTGGCATTTAAACTTGTGCAAATTGTAGCCTCTTTTTCCTATTTGTAGTGGAGATGAGTGGTACCCGGTGGGGTCTTCTGCTGTTGTAGCCCATCCGCCTCAAGGTTGTACGTGTTGTGGCTTCACAAATGTGTGAATAGGTGAGTGTATATATACACTCACCTAAAGGATTATTAGGAACACCTGTTCAATTTCTCATTAATGCAATTATCTAACCAACCAATCACATGGCAGTTGCTTCAATGCATTTAGGGGTGTGGTCCTGGTCAAGACAATCTCCTGAACTCCAAACTGAATGTCTGAATGGGAAAGAAAGGTGATTTAAGCAATTTTGAGCGTGGCATGGTTGTTGGTGCCAGACGGGCCGGTCTGAGTATTTCACAATCTGCTCAGTTACTGGGATTTTCACGCACAACCATTTCTAGGGTTTACAAAGAATGGTGTGAAAAGGGAAAAACATCCAGTATGCGGCAATCCTGTGGGCGAAAATGCCTTGTTGATGCTAGAGGTCAGAGGAGAATGGGCCGACTGATTCAAGCTGATAGAAGAGCAACTTTGACTGAAATAACCACTCGTTACAACCGAGGTATGCAGCAAAGCATTTGTGAAGCCACAACACGTTGAGGCGGATGGGCTACAACAGCAGAAGACCCCACCGGGTACCACTCATCTCCACTACAAATAGGAAAAAGAGGCTACAATTTGCACAAGCTCACCAAAATTGGACAGTTGAAGACTGGAAAAATGTTGCCTGGTCTGATGAGTCTTGATTTCTGTTGAGACATTCAGATGGTAGAGTCAGAATTTGGCGTAAACAGAATGAGAACATGGATCCATCATGCCTTGTTACCACTGTGCAGGCTGGTGGTGGTGGTGTAATGGTGTGGGGGATGTTTTCTTGGCACACTTTAGGCCCCTTAGTGCCAATTGGGCATCGTTTAAATGCCACGGCCTACCTGAGCATTGTTTCTGACCATGTCCATCCCTTTATGACCACCATGTACCCATCCTCTGATGGCTACTTCCAGCAGGATAATGCACCATGTCACAAAGGTCGAATCATTTCAAATTGGTTTCTTGAACATGACAATGAGTTCACTGTACTAAACTGGCCCCCACAGTCACCAGATCTCAACCCAATAGAGCATCTTTGGGATGTGGTGGAACGGGAGCTTCGTGCCCTGGATGTGCATCCCACAAATCTCCATCAACTGCAAGATGCTATCCTATCAATATGGGCCAACATTTCTAAAGAATGCTTTCAGCACCTTGTTGAATCAATGCCACGTAGAATTAAGGCAGTTCTGAAGGCGAAAGGGGGTCAAACACAGTATTAGTATGGTGTTCCTAATAATCCTTTAGGTGAGTGTATATTAATACTTTAACAGTTCTTGTGTTTTCCAAAGCTCACATCATCTTTTGTAGGTAAGAATAATGTTATTAGTACTGTCAAAAGAGCAGTGCTGTGCAGGATGAAAAAGGATTTGGGCTTACATAACAAGTCAGTGTTGAATGGCTGTGCTCGTAGCAGACGGCAGGGCTAGGAATGGGGGGCGTGAGGCATCACTCCTCACTGTTAAATGTGCTGCAGGACAGTAAAGCACAAAAATGAGAAAACTAAAGCCTTTAGTCATGGTCTGTGCGTTTTGACTGGAGGAGTCAAGATATTGGCTTTGTTGAAATATTTATAGAGCATTAAGAAGTGACTGCAGGCCAGGAGGGAGTGTGAAGTCACGGGGGCCACTGGGGCCTGGATCTCTGAATGTGAACTTTGGAGGCTACCAGTGATGTGACCTGTGCTGTGAAACACCCATGTGAGAATCATCTGTACACGTGAGAGGTCAGGTAGACAAACTGAGGGTCTTTGCTTGAACTGAAGTTTTCAAGTTTCTTCAGGCAGTTGTACTTGGAGGCAGGCAATGAAATGTTTCAACACATTTCTCCTTCGAAGTATGCACTAAACGTCCAGCTCTGTGATTTTATTATTTAGGTAGATTTGTAAGCCTTTACCTAACCTTCCATCAATGCTAGCAGTACACTGTGAGTCCAGAATAACGAGTAGTGCACTTTTTAGTCCTCTTTTCCTTAGCTTCACTTTACGTTCAGCACATGGGGAGAAAATTATGAAAATTGTGCAGTGAAAAGCTTTGAAAAATATGCAGTGTATCTAGTTATTAATTCATATGGTTTAGAACATTTTTGAACACAGGGACAGATCCCGTTTAGCCTGGTTGTGCTGTAATGCTTAGATCTCCACCATAATTGAGGTTTCACTTACATAAGGAATACAGTTACAAAACCAAGTGTGTGTCTGTGTGTGTGGGTGATGGGGAGGGTGAATGGTGAAGAACAAACAAGAAAATGTCCATGCTGTCCTTCAGGTCAGCTCTTGTATAGAATCACCATTTACCCAGTGATAGTGTTGCTTAAGCTTAATATATACATCTTGGCTGGCATTTTTTCTTTTTTGTTTGATGAGTCTAATAGCTCTCTAAGCTCTCCGTTAAATATTGTTTCTAAGATGTGGATTTTTAAAGCTTTCTAACCATTCTTAAAGCTCCGCACTCAGAGCTTTACTACTTATTTGTTTATTTGTGTCTTTAAAACTGATAAAGTGCTTTTCTCATCACACTTCAAAAGAAGAAATCTAATATAATAAATACAAACAGAATGCTAAATACATGGTACAGCTTTTTAAAATAAGATAAAATACAGCCAAGCTGCAATTAAGCAAGACTTTAAATACCCAATTATATAAAGATCAGTGTCAACTCCAAGTTGCATAATTATGTTTGTATTACAGGTGTGTAAACTCTAGTTTTTTTTTATATCTGAACGTAGGTGGCTGTACCAATGTGGAGCAAAAAACTGGAGTGATTTTAACAGCATTTTGATGGAACGCAGAACAAAATAAAAAAAAACTAATCATACTCTTCGGTTTTCAGTCATTAATGTAACAAAAAAAAATGTGTCCCAATACAATCTTTAAGTAAATCATTTTAGAATTTTTCTAACTGTAGCTAATGATTTTCTATTAAACATTTGAAGCATTTAAGCGACTCAGTGGATCATCAGAAAAAATGTCTCGATCGAACAGGTCCTCTAATTACACTCAAATGCCAGTTTACTTATCAAAGAGCCTTATTCTAGCTCACACAATGTAGAATATTCTTCAGTGCCTATGAAATAAAACCTATTGATCTGTAATCATACTAAATGAGGTTAAGATTCCAAATTGATCGATACCCTTTCTTAAGTGAAGTACAAAAGTGGGTTGTGACAAAAAAACCCATCAGAATGGAAAAAAAAAAAGTGAATCAAATGCATTTAAAACAAACAATGGTATTGCTTCTTAGACTGATTACTGCCCTCCGATAGAGTAAAATGCCACTGAAAATGCCCCAAAGACGTTCATTTCAGTTCTTCACCTTAAAACTGCAGTTTTTCCATTAGGTATGTTTTTAAAGTAACAACCTTTTGTACCTTCATTACTTTCTCTCTGCACCTGATGCACTTTCTGAGCACTTGATTAAAGCTGTGCCATGCTTTGGCCTTGATTTTGGAGATATTACGATGTGAGACAGACTTCATGTATAGTGGACTCCCGCGGATGCCTGAGTGCTCTGAATTTCGTAGCCCATTCCTCAACCAGTCAGGCTCGAGTCTGGGGAACCTGCAGTGAATCGTCTCGGAAAATATGAGTTTGCACATTACTTCTGCCCATCGCCCCAGGCTGTCTCCGTAACGTCTTAATGGCTCTTCGACCCACACAAAATACATTTATATACATTTTTTCCTTTCCCCCACGAGGTGCATCCTCTGTGGGTGTGTGAATACTGATTGCTTGGAATTTTTATTTAATTGTATCTTTTCCCCTCTAAGGCCACTTTGAGTACAGAGTGAGGAGGGGAGATTGGGCTTGGAAATATAGATTGTGTATACTGGTTGCCTAATACACTTGAAGATACTGAATTCAGGACATTTTGGATACAGCAGCCTTTTCTTTAACTTGCTTGATGAAAATAGTCTTAAACAAATAGGGAGACAGGGAGTTGTGTCTGTCTTCTGCAAGCTATTTCAAAATTCCCCCCCCATGTCGCAGACAGAATCCTCCACCTCCTCAGACCACAGCTGCACAAGACAGATATGCACTCTAGCAGACAGGCTGGCCTATTTAACATAGACTTAGTATTGCGTAAGCTCTTCTCTGGAAACTATATTATTGTCATGGTAAACGCATATAATGGTAATCATGTCACCTCACACATTCATTATTTCAACTAACAGAAGGAATATTGGAGTCAGATGGGATTCATTGTAACAGAAATATCAAGAATATGTTTTTCTTTATTTGTTGTTTCCCCTTGTGGCTTAGAATAATCTCTATTCTTGTCTCAACTGGCAGAAATACCATTAACTTTAGTTTAGTTTAGTTTACTGAGAGGGCATCTACAACACAGTGTTTGTAATGATCTTCTTGGTTCAGATGAAAAGGCCATATTACAATTATTGGGAATTGAAGGCTTGAATTGTGCTTTGTTTTTATATGAAATTGTGTCCATGCTGGAATTAAACAAGCATCTTCAAATAAGACAGAAAAACATGTAAATTTAACATCAGTAGAAATGGTGCCGGTATACATTAAGTCACATTATGTACCAATAATTAAAAATCTTTAAGTTCTGAATGGATCAAATTCTTACAGCACAGTGTAGTAGGAATGCCAAGGATGCCCGCTGCTGTTCTGTGAATTTCATGTTCATGGGCACAGAAGCAGCCATAGCAAACGTTAATTGTCTTTTTTTTGTCACTTCCACCCAAGCTGTTGCTTTTGAGGTGTCACAGCTGGCATCATCTCTTGGCAGTTTGTGGAGCCTGATTGCTCTTGAGAATGACAATGTTCCCTTATGAGCAACACTTAATCAAACCTGTTCAACACTATAACAAAAAATAGTTATCTTCTTGGCACTTTCAGTCAGCTACACAAGATATTCAACCATTTTGACCTAACGTCACTTCATTGATGCATACAAACATTTTTTCCACAGTTTTTGTACCTATGTTGATGTTAACCCCCAGTAATGTTTTTCTAGTCTTGTACTGTAGAGAGTGAGCAAGAACCATGATAATCAGATTAACAAAACTACTGTGCCATACCTAAAGTGTATTCTGCAAGAGGTATGTTTGCAGAATTTCTTTTGTAGTCTTCCAGAGTAGAATATATGAGCCTTTCTGTGTAATAGTTTTTAGTCATTTAATAACCTAAGGAATCGTACGATCTATAAATAATTCTTTCAAGTTAATAAATATATAACATTTGTGTTGTTTTGTTTATCTTTTTTGTCGTTTTGTGTTTTCTGAAAGGTTGAGTTATAATTAGTGGGTAATTTTGACTAGGATGAGAAAGACTATTGACAAACTAGAATGAATTACATGAAAGCAATGCTTTTTAGTGCTGCTTTATAAAGGCACGTCTGTAGTTTTCAGGACGGAGGATTGATCATATAGACCAGTGAAGAAGTGTCATATCTGCCGTTAAGACATGTTCAACTGTGCTTTTGTTCACAAACATATATGTTTATGGTTTCACAATATGATCAAAGTAAAGTGTCAGTTTGTTATTGAGAAATTAGAAAGGCCTGGGCAGACTTTGCACCCTAACTGTGTGACATGGAAATCTCATATAGCATGTAAATCACTTAAGGGGTTTAAAGCCGAAAGAAAATTAGGCCCAGAACCAAATGGTAAAACTTTGTGCATCAGATCAATGTCTGCACAAACGCACACAAAAAATCCAATCCATCCAGCTTAATTTATTTTCTATGAAGGATACATCAGTAATGCAAAGTCATTCCTTAAGGCAGGGTGAGTCATTCCACACAGTTTGTCTCTTGTAAACAGGAACGACTGTCAATGAGAGTTCAGTGTAGGCATCTGTCTTTTACAGGCACAAAAACAAACAAAGATGAGCTTTGCTTAAACAGCTTTAGTTTCCTTTTCAGAGAGACTGCAAACAAACATAAAGTATATTCCTTTATACGTATTTGTCTTCCAAAGGTTTTTCTTGAATGATGATAATATTATTCATATATTTGTTTAAATGTTGAAAATTCAAAAATCCCATCGTCCTGCTGTTTCCTCACTGTTTACACCACTGCTTGGAATCTTTTAGTTCTGCTGGTCTCACTATCCTCCTAGGCCAGTGTGTTTCGATTCCCATTCTTGATGAACAGAGTACTGACCGCCTTTCATTCCACCTGCATCCCCAATTGGTTAATTTAACTAGTTACTTACTTAATACCACCGATCTACCCCCTTACGTCCAGGTGATTAATTAAAGAGACCTACATACAAGTCCAAGTGAGCTGAATTTGAACAGAACATGACTGGCTTTTTCGACTGCTAAAATAACTGACTTCTCAAATAGCCCCAGCTCATTCAACCATCTTAAACTGATACATACTTGATTAAACACCATCCTTAAACCACATTTGATTGTATAAGAATTTATATCGTTCTATCCCTGTGTCTGTTGAATGGTTTTATCCACATTCGATCCACATTTGGTACATCAAAAAACAATGCTATGTATCCTATAACTGCTTTTTGTGACTGTTTTACCTTTTAAATAAACATATTATCCTATCTACTTTATTTCTGAGAGCTGGGTCTAAAGATTGGAGCTGTGCTATTACATGTAACAGTAATTTTAAAGCACTGATACCTTAGCACAACACAGAAACTCACTCCCTAGTTATTCCAGATCAGAGGGCCTCTTTCCATGTTCTCAGACTTTTTCCATTATTTAATTATCAAGCTTCTCTGTTTATTCTATAATTGGCTTGTGTATATGGGTTATACACATGTATAGCAATCTCCATATATTTACAGGAGCAAAACAGTTACACATTCTACTTGAAAACTACAGTTCAAGAAGGCGTTCCCTGCGGATTGTTTGAAGGCACGATTTAATTACTGAGCTGTTTGGTACCATATTTCAAAACACCAAACACCAAAATGTATTTCTCACACTTCTACCTCTGGGAGGTTTTCACTCAGATGAATATTTGCAGCAGCGACTGCTGAGAATTGGGGATGGCAGCTTACAAATACAAAGTTGGGGTCTGCTACAAGCCCTGCTGAACTGTGGTCCTTTAGGAGTGGATCTGAAGAACACTGTCCTAGACACTGAAATCCCTTCCAATGGCTTATTTGTCAAATCAGTATGGCCTGTGGGAGGCCAGTTTGTGTCACAGTTGCTTGTGGGTGGTATTCAGCTGTGGGAAGCTATAATCAGCAAAGCAAACATCTCAGCTGGAGAGCTGTGATAGCCAAGTAATTGATAACCAAATACCACAAAATTTAAGAATTTGTGCAACTGGGTCTTCGCCATTGGGGTAATCTCTCCCAGCACCGAAAACCAAATTAACATATCCATCTGAACACTTTATTAGTTTGCTTTCCCGAATCTGGCATGGACTCTAATCACAATATGAATCGGGTTTGTCATTTGTGTTGTTTCTCCAGTCTGTCTGGTGCCATATGAGGCAGAGATAGAAACCTGAGACATTTACCAGTCTACTGTTGCTGTGATGTGCAAGTTTCTTGTGTTGTTCTTATGCATGATCACTAGCATCCAAGACATGTCTGATGTATGTAGAAGTGCCATGCTCAAAACCTTTTGTCTCTCCCTGGTTTGTGTCATTGGTTTCTTGGATGGCAACTTCATCTGTCATAGACCTTCTCCACTCAGTTGGGATATGCAAATAACTGGAATACCTGGAATAATGGAATAAATGTACAGTATGTGTTGGTTTTACTTTTTAAAACACATTATTTTTATATATAAAATCATTCCACAGGAGCCAGCATTTTTTGTACTGAGGATATTAACATTTATCCTCTAAAGACTGACTTTGAATGGCATGCAGTCATGAGAGGTTTAAATAATACATACCCAGTGTAGTATTTATTGGCCCATGTGGCTGGGATTTCAACTCAATCATGGGATTGTGAAGTATCAAGCAAGACATAATTAAAAGTTTGCTCTTTTACAAAAGGTGAGATGAGTCTAGCAAAAATGTCATCTATCTGCAGTGTCTGTAGATGAGCTCAACAGCACTTCCTTCAGGGTGGAAGGTGAGACGAGTATCTGGTCTCAGCCACACTGAAGTGCTGATGTTTTTTTCATTGGTGTTCCTATAAATCTTAGAATGTGTTCAAAACTGAGTTTTTGGGGTTGTGGCCCAGCCATGCAGTCGATGTTCCTTTTACGATGATAAAGTTATGTGACATTCACTGTATGATTCAAAAGAGGATGCATACTCTGGTAATATCCTTGGGGATTAGCCACGGTTTGCCCTCTGTTTACTGGCTCTTTTTATTGCCTAACTGACACTCCACTCAACTGCAGTCAGCAGGCTACTTGTACAATAACTGAAAAATAATGTACATTTCAGAGTTATATACTGTTTCTACACCCTCTTAAGCATTATTTGGCAGTGTTACGCGCAGCTCCTGTGCATAGAAGTGACACTGTATTCCTACAATGCACACATCGTTTGAAAGCGTATTGTCTTGGCTACCAGGGGGTTGCGGGGTGGGGGGTGGGGGTTCTCATTCAGACGGTCACAGGTCACTCAGTTTCGGATTTCTTTGCAAATAGGCTTGTTTTGTTCAGAACAACCTAACGATTAATCCAGTATATAGAGAAATTCACAGAACCACAGAGGAGTTCAGATGCAGTTATGTGAAATCGTTGTGTATTAGTACACTGTAAACAGAGTTTTACATCTTGACATTTTGAGCTTGCTACGGGTGTGTGTTGCTTCTACCAAAACGTGGATGCTCTTGTTTTGATCAGTAGACTGTCTGATTCCAGAATATGTCATAATTCTCAATATTTTCTGAGATTTTGTATTCCTACTCAGACCAAGTATTCCCCCACCCCTCCATTTCAGGGTTAAATTTTGTTAAACAAAACAATTCCATGATTTATTTTTTATCTCCAATTGTTTATTTGTTCTATGTTTTAATTTCAGAGTACATTGAGATGTTAAACTGCGTAAATTTCAATAAAAACTGGAAAAATTGAGGTGTTGTAAAACTTGAAGTCCATTCTTATATTTATATATAACCATCACCAACAGCCTGTATCGATCCACTGCTGTATAAAGGCCTCCCCAAGATGTTCCCACTTCGATCTACAGCTTCTCTTTTCCATGTCATGCCTGCAAAGTCTATGATTTAATCTTCCCATCTTCTATGCTGCCATCTTCTAGATATTTGTTTTCAATTTTTCAATTGTTCAAATATACTCCGTTTAACTTCATTCCTTTTTCTTCCCAGTCCAACGTCTTGAATAGTTGCCGTAAAGAGTTTGAGAGATTGTCTCCTTGACGCACTCCTTTACAAATCTTGATCTGATCAATGTTGTAGCAGTGTTGTAGATGTATTTAATAAGAGTTATATAGGTTTCCTCAATGTTTTGATTTCTTTGATTCAATATATACAAACTCTAATACTTTCTTGTTGTCAACAAAGCCCAGACACAGAGGAAGCTCATATGATCTGCATCTTTCCAATTCTTGTACAACTTTGATATGATCCATTGAGTTATATCCACTTGTGAATCCTGCTTGTTCTCTTGGTGGGGCGAAGTCCAATGTGTCTTGAAGGCAATGTGTATACTTTGTATATGATGAGAAAGAGACTCACGGGCCTATAGTTCTTCAGATCTTCTTTGTCTCATTTCTTGTAAAGGAAAATGACAGTTGCATTGCCCACTTTTTTATGGCATTGTTTATTTCTGAGACACTTTGTGTAACGTTTTGCCAGAATCTTCTAATTACTTTTAATTTTCCAGATTGTTTTTAATCTTCTTAATGGCATAGCCTACTTCTTCTGGAATCACATCTGGTATTTCACTTGTGTTCATTGAGACCTCTTCTTCTATTTTGCTGTCATGACTGCTATATTTTTTTTGTAGAATTCTTCCAATCTTCTGATAATCGCATCTCTGTTTCTGATTTTTGTGCCATCATTGTTCAGGGCAATGATTTGATTTTCTTATTCCAAGGCGTTTTGCATGTTTGATCCCATTATTTTCTATGGCTTCTTTAATTAGGTTGCTGTTAAACTTTCTTAAATCTTCAGTAATAGGTTTCCTTATGATTTTCACAGCTCAATATAATTAAAGTTTAATTTGGGGTATTGACTGTGGTATATTTTAGTTTAGTTATCTTATTCTTGGGATCTTTTTATATTCTTGTGATGTGTGCTAGTTCCTCCAAATTCTCTTGTAATTTCCATGGTGCCACTCGATATTTTATCACATACTGTAACTGATGCATCTAGGTCGTCTTATTGGTCATAAAGTACACTAAATCAGTTCTTCAGTTCTAATTTGTAGGTTCATGATGTGGATTGGCTTGTTTTGTTTCTTCATTTGTTTTCTTTCCATATTGACATTATGCCAAAATAAGTTAATGAAAGTGTTGCAAAAGGCAAAACATATTTGAAATACTTTAATATACTGAACAGGAAAACAAATGGCAGACAGTGAGTTTAGTTCAGTGAGCCATACTGAGTGTGATCTCCTTGTGGAGCTGCAGGCTGGCTGCCTGTGCTCAGCAAGCCTCTGATCTGCAGAACAGGAGGTTAAACAGAGCGTGTCCTCCTTCATGCCTCAATGGTGGCCTGCACTAGGCTATGGAGCTTGAGGTAGATTTATATATATGGTGGGTGAATGGGTTTATTACCCTTCCACTTCCCCATATGTGTGCACTTCTCAAGATGCACATTTATATTACTTGTTGTTCTGAGTACTGGTATGCAGGTGCATTATCCCCTATGAACTTGCAGGAATCTCAAGACCCCTGCGGAGGACTGGGGGAGCGGTGAACACTGTGTTTGTTTCTACAGGGCATAAATGTTTTACCTACTACTCTGGAGCTGAGAATGAAACTGGCATTGGGTCCAAACAGGATCTTATCTACTGAGGTTTTCTGTGATTCTCTGTGTAGTCAGTTACCTTTCAGATCACTGCTACCTTTGATTATTGAAGCATAGAAAGTAGGTGTCCCCTGGCTCATAATGTATAATTGGTGGCTTTTTTTGATTTCCATCTCCCTTAAAAACTACAAATGCATTTTTAATTTTAATCATTTGATTCATATTGTGCCATTGTGTGCTTATGTGACTACATGGGGACTTGATTAAAGTCTTCAAAATCATGAAAGGCATCGACCACATCAACTGAGGAGCTTTTCCAGATCAGCAGGGACACACGGACCTGGGGACACAAATGGAAAAAAGGCATTCAAGATAGAAAACAGGAGACACTTCTTCACACAGATAGTCGTCACAATCTGGAACAAACTCCCCAGCGATGTGGTTGAAGTGACAATTTGTGAACATTTAAAAATAGACTGGATAAGATCCTTTGATCACCAAACGAGCACGATGGGGCGAATGGCCTCCTCTCGTTTGTAAACTTTATGTTCTTATGGAGGAACCCGGTTAACAGGTCAGTGGTACTTCAGTAGAAAACCTTTAAAAAAAAAAAAAAAAAAAAAAAAAGAATTAATCTCCATAGCTCCAAAAAAGGTTCTAAAATGTGTTATCTGTTATCGTGCAAAGAAATGCAGGCAAAACTAGAACAGCAAGCTGAGTTACATTTCCAGCCTTTGAGCTGCAGGGATGGTATCTGTATTAGACGGATGCTTGTTTTATTAGACTGCATTCAGATTAATTGATTATTCTTTTGGAAGTGAGTTACCCTTCAGGTTATTTATCCATGTTGTGGTGGTGTTTGCTATACTGCAGCTTTGTGTCAAGAAGTGATGTGTTGTGGGAATGAGCCATGGCTGTATTACATTTGGCTTGTCTAGTGCATAGCATGCAGACCTGCTTTGGGTTGTCGTTGAGACGCTGGCTCTATGACAATATAGGAATTCTTGATGGACATTAATGCTTCACAGCAAAAATAAACTGTTGTATTTTCTGTGGCCTCAGCCCTAGTCTCACTACACTATCAATCGGTTAGGCTCTCAAGGTGCTTTACTACAGTGTCTGCAGCAGAAACGACAAACTGTACTTGAAGCTTGAACTGCAGCTCTTTCTGGAGTGGATAACTCAAGTTGTATTGTGCCACAACCACTCACAACAGCTAGATGAAAAGGGGAGCTAATAGATGGGAGTCAGACTCCCAGGTTTTAATAAGCTGCAGTGCATTTGACCATGAAATCATCTTTAGAGCCTTTGATGCTTTGTGTCACGAGAGTTTCTGACATGCACAGTATGGGCAGAAGTTATGGCAAACAACAACCCATAGTAATAGATATTCTGGACTAGGGGGAAGAGTGAATCGACTCCTTAATTTACAGCACTGCACTCTTTACAGAGGCCTCCCACTGCAGATGAGAGAAAAGGCTTTCGTAGTGACTAATGCATGATGATCTCAGGCACACATGTGCAGTTCTCCACACACTGATGCCAACATGCAGTTTATTTCTAGCTGCAGTGTAGGAGCAGGCCTGGATAAAAACTTTTGAAACTGGATTGTAATGTGAAGAAATGTATATAAAAATTGAAAAAAAGTGAAGTATTGTGAGCCAAGCTAAGTATAACTGTATAATGTTTGCACTTGTTAGCTCATTTGTACTAGGGTGTATGCTGATTTGTATGTTGTACTGATTGCATTTACTGCACTTGATGCTTTGAAAATTAAGAAGTTTTCATCTGCTAAGGAATAAAGCGTCTTCTAATAAATAAATAATAATAAGTGCTCCATAAAAGAGAGACAGTACCGTCTCTCTTTACACAGTCTACCTGGATATCCTTATCACACGCCTTTTCATTGTTATAGCCCTTTGTTTTTTGACTGAGGGTTGTGTTGAGTTCTAGTGTTGAGTGAGGTCACAGGAGCGTTCTGTGGCAGCAAAATAACAAACAAAATGTAAATTAAGAAGCTGGAGAACATGGAGTTTAAGGAAATGGCATTTTCTTTTTGCTGATGGCTGAAAATATGTAACCGCTGTGTCCTACGGCAATCAATATCTCATCTCACTGCTGTAACTAGTTTTTAGGGCCCAGTGGGCTGGGAGGGTAACGAAGTAAAGAGCTCAGAAAAGCAGTCCTGACTCTGATTTTGAATTTAGAAAGTTTTGTGCTATTGAAATAAATAAATAACAAGGACATGAAGTAAAGAATACATAATTTAATTTTGCTCTGTTAACACTTGCTAGGAGTGCTCTGCTCTTGTTGGTTTATCCTATATGTTGGAGGAAGACTGATGGTGTATAGATCCCCTTATATATTCTTTATTAAATAATATTAAAAACATTCTGTCCACTACCTTTCAGTGTCTCCCATACACTTATAACCTTGTGAAGCCTGATGATATCTGATCCTGATCTTCAGAAGTTGCTACAAAAGGTTCTCTGATTAAGTTGACTGTGTGCATCCTAGAGTAGCTATGGCCAGCAAATACCACATGCTACGATGCTCTCAGCACATGCTAAACATTTCTTCTTATGCTGCATATTACCATGCTTTAAGTGGGTTGCTTGGCCCTGGTTTAGATGCTAAATTGTGAATCAACTGAAGGAAATGGTGAGTCAGTTTAATTTTGGCAGCTATCTGGCTTTAGCTTAGTGAACACTGTAGCATGTGAGTGACTGAACGGCAGTGTTTTAACGGCAACAACAAGAAAACTGCCTACAGCTTTTTTCCTCTCCACACCTATATGTTGGTCAGCTGAGAAGGGACATTCTGATTGTTCTTTGACTCTGGGAAGAGATTTTGCTGAAAAGTTACCAGGGCTTTTTAAATTATTGAGGAGTTCAGTGATCTTCAAGGACCTTCGTTCTCTTGGTCTCACAAGCTGCTGCCAGGCTCCTATTTGCCCCTTCCCACCGCCAGACTTGCCTCTTTGCTGCTGGGTGATATTTGTATGAGAGTTCAGCTTAGGTGAATGCAGCTCCAGATCTGTAATTATCACAGCCTTCTCAGAGCAAGACAACCACAAGGGTTTTGTAGACTAAAAAGGAGTCAATTATTCCTGCTTTATCTCTGCTAAAAATGTGTACAAGCTGTCAAAGCATTACTGGACATGCAAATAATAACTGAAATAGGGAAAATGCCCTTGACAGTGAAACCCAAGCACTGAGTTCAATTTAGTTAAGTATAATGTTTTTTAGTTTTTGGAATTTTGTTGCTTTAATGCAGCTTTCATTATTATTATTATTATTATTATTATTATTATTATTATTATTATTATTATTATTTATTACTTGATTTCTTAGCAGACACCCTTATCCAGGGTGACTTACAATTGTTATAAGATATCACATTATTATATATTTTTTCTTAGCATTGTACTGTTCGGTTGTTTATCATTGAGTTTAGTTGTGACTGATGCTGAAAAAAGTGAATGTGTTTAAAACACTTTTCAATCACTGTGAGCTATTGAAATATTTGTATTTTTATATGTTTTCCAAAATTCACAAATGCCACTGCTTGTCCTGTGATAGTGTGATAACACCTCAGGCAATGGTCTCTGTTGAGTGCAGGGCTGTGTTTTTTCTGCTACACTGCTGGAGTTTGGCAAGGCAGCCCGCTGACCTTCCCTCAAGGCACACAGTCGGAGCCTACACTCCAGCCATGGTTACTGATGTGTGTCTCTCATGCCTCCTTTCAGAAGCTCAGCATGCGCAGGATCCAAGGCAGGCTCCACTCTACAATGGAGCTGTGCATAGTTCCTGATGTTTCTGATGTATAACAGTGGAGCACTGGCCAGGGCAGTCTTGTCAGACAGGCGAGGTGTTTTCTAGAGAGCGGACGGTACAGGTCACTACTTCTCATTAAACCTCCAGGCAGCAACCTAGCTTATCAGTTGCTGAGAGGTGGCACTGTGTTTATGCTGTAAAAGTGTATTCCCACCCGTCATATTCTGAAAGGAGGCAAGGGGAGGCACAGGCCTTCCAGAAACTGTAACTAAGCCAAATGTTTTGGCAGACGTTGGGGGGAGAGCAGGGAGGTGTGATCGAAAAGAGAGAGAAAATAAATCAGACGGTTCCCAGAACAAGCATTCAAAGTAATACATAAGCAGTGTAAACAGACCTTGAAGCTTTAAGTAACATCAGCCTTGGCACTGCATTTGTACTGCGATTATGTAAATTGCAGTGTAGCCATTATTGGAAGCTGAGAATCCAAATATGGGCATGCTTCATGTATATTTATAGTACACAAAATAACACATTTCTTTTATTTTCCTTTATGTATTTTTTTTAATGATTTTTGGCTGTCTGAAGTCAGGGATTAAGCTGCTGTGTGGCCTGCAGGCACAAATTATTTCCTCTGCTACAGAGAAAACAGCAGAAAAGGTCATCCCCTATGGTGTCCTACATGTTGGATCCTGGAATAGCCTTTTTCCAAACCATATAATTTAAAATACAGCCATTGAGGGATTTTAATGACAGCTTATTTGGTACATAGGATGTGTTTTATGGCCTGGAGGTCCCTATAGCAATTGGTTGATTGGCCACAAGTTGCTACGGTTGGATATCCTCTGCTCCATGTTCTTCACCCTTGTGACCCCTGTGTCTATTTGGGTTGCGTCATGTCTGGCCCTTATCAATAATGCCTACATCAGTCCTCCACTAAGATTTAAAGGGATGCTGTTTGTGCTGTGCACTCACAATGGAATGAGAAGCATGAAATCTGGGCCCATTCTGATTCCATCATATTTGTCTGTTTAAATGGAAAACAAACAAGCCATTCTGCAAAAGAATAACACCTATGAAATAAATACAGAATGCACACAATCTGAGGACCCGACACTCAGGGTTAAAGCTGTTGTGCTGGTGCCTCCATGTACTTTACAGAGAGTGAGAAGGCACCTTGTGACTTGCAAGCCGAGTAAATGCCTGACCCCAATCCATAAATGCATTTGATTTGAATGGATAGATTGGCACCGTGCACAACAGAAGTGCTCTCGAATTGAAAAAGTGCAATACTCTCCTGTTCTCTCTGGCTGTAAATGTAGTTTTTGCCTGAAACTAATGAAGCTTTTATTTATCCACACCCTTTATAGAAGCAACACTGACTTTCATTAACCTAGACTTCTCAACACATAACCATCAGG
Organism: Amia ocellicauda; assembly: GCF_036373705.1. Classification (NCBI taxonomy): domain Eukaryota; kingdom Metazoa; phylum Chordata; class Actinopteri; order Amiiformes; family Amiidae; genus Amia; species Amia ocellicauda. Next base: position 6,707,395 of record NC_089862.1, on the reverse strand, counting down.
CTTGTAAGGTATTGACCTCAAATGTTATACTTACCACTTTCCAGCATTCATGGCTTCTTGTCTGGTGAGTTTGAACACATATGCTGCAAACAGTGTATGTGATCTAAGTGTTTGTGTCCATAGAATTAGTCAAAGTTCCCTAAATGCAAGGAAGCCTTCAAGATTTTAACAGCTTTCTGAAGAGTCATCAATTGTGTGGAATGCTGAATCAGCTTTTGTTCTCTTTGGAAGTCAAGTGTATGTAATTATCATATATAAACCCAAAGCCTGAGATAAGGAGGTTCTCTGTTGTACCAATAATGATAGAGGTGAATTTTAATGAATGGGAACTGAGAGGCTGGGCTGAGGACTCTGGCCAGCTTTCTGTTACTCTGTATGTTATCTTCAAAGAGTCATAATTAAGAAAAAGGTTTCAGATTTAGCATATGAAAAGTTTTAAATAAGAGCTGGCCATTCTGCTTCTCTTGCTTGAATGTTTTATTTTATTTTATTGGAGAGACAGAACTTGTAGCCATTGGGGCTTTACAGTTTCCTAGACAGCTACTGAAACTGCAAAATTTCAAAGGTCAGGTAATATCAGAAATGTATGGCACCAACATGGAAATACAGAATTTAATTGACCAATAGTTGCAAAAAAGGCAACAAAACAAGAATAGCAAAACCTGGCTTGGGATTAAATCAAGTTTCATTAATTTTAAACTACAAAGCTACACAGACACACACTTGTCCAATGATAAAGCTACCTGCAGCCTGACAGAAAACAAACCTTCATCTTTTTCAATTTTGACTCTAGTCCACTCTTTATTCCAACCTTAATCCAAATGCAAATTAATTCATAAGAGCTGAGTAAAGGCACATAAGTAAAAACCCAGAGATCAAAGGCTTTGTGGACGATATATGCAAGAAAAAAAAAGACCTTGAAATGTAATGTCAGGTAATAGTCTGTTTCATACTGTGCTACTACTTATCTCTTTATATCTGGCAAAATTAAACATTCTGAGGAATCTACAAGAATGTTTTGCAATTCTTCTGGGATCTAAAGAGTTTTAATTTCAGAACTCAGTTTTTCTTTACCTTTAAGCATGAAAGAGAGGTTTCATGGGGCTGGTTTTAATTCTGTGGTTGCTGTGTTGTTGGATTACTTGTCTGATGGCATCAAAGTGAACATCAAGTCATGAATATTTAAAGTCTGGCCGTATGTTTATCTTCATATGAGTTCTTGTAATCCCCTTCAAAAGGGAAATGTTTTGGAAATTGAAATGTGGGTTCTTCTGATATTGAAACTAGTACATATACATGAGCAGTGCTCTTCTTCATTCTACAAAAGCCTCTTGAAGGGGAAACCTTTAATCTTGATGATTTCATTGATAGTGCATGCCTTTTCCAATTAATATGAAGGGCACTGTTGCATCAGTATATTCCCAAATAAACAATATGCAGAGGTCAGGTAAAGAAACACAAAAAATAATAGTGTATAGGAAAACATAAAACATAATATATCAAAAGGCCAGTAGTAGTAGTAATTATAGTAATCATGATTATTATTATAATAATTCCTCCAGTGGTAACCCTTGAGGTTGAGGAAGGGTACTGGCCTATTGTTCTCTGGAGATTTAGTACTGCCAGTTTCTTAATTATGATGTTACTTCTTGATATATAAAGGTGATACAATAGAGTTGTTTACAGTGGAGTTTATCTGCCTATATCTGGATGTTGTCCAGCTACTTCAGAATTTACGGCAATAGCTGCAGTCTGTGTTTGGTGCCGGATTGCTATTCAGTCAATATTAACCCTCCTGTGTGACAGCATGTACTCTGTGCCACTGCTCATTCGCTCTTCTGTTGGTGGCCTCTTGCAGTTACACAGCACAGTGGAGCGCTTCACTGGAATAGTTGACAGTCCCGCTGCCAAATACCACTCCTGTGTAATGAACATTTCTGTCAGAGCAAGCATCGCCTGCCCTCGGCAATTGACATAAATGCTTTGCATGATAGAGGAGTTAATTGAGAACAATTAAACACAAACTGGCGAGGGATAGGCTTCTGTTCTCATGATTTAAATACTTCCCATTTCCTCTGATTGCTACACAAATATAAATAAGCAGATTAACATTTTTCCTTTTATCTTTTTTATAGAATTTGAAATCATATTTCCACATGACCATAGATCAGGAATCATTTCATAAGATACAAATGCAAGAGGAAAAATCAGGACAGTGGTGCCAAAGACAACAATGCTTAATAATCAACACTTTAATGCATGACTTAAATGCATCATTATACTCCTAATGTATTACAAATACTGAATGTCTAATTTTATTTTACAGGTAGAAGAAGATATAAAGCATTGTGTTAAATGAGCAGTTTGATGAGTAGAGCACCATATTGATATTGGCCTAGGCCTTAAGTGTAGCATACCTTCAAAGTTAACCAGGAGCACTTTCTTAGTACACTTTTGAGTAGACCTGCAGCTAGCGCATCCCTTGCCTTGTGTCCAACTGTAAGATTCCTGCCCATGAGGAAATGTGTTGAATTTAGAGAGTGGAAAGGGTGTACTTGAAAGATCTGTGGCTTTATCCCATAATCCCTAGAAATGCTCTGTGACTGAAAAGTCCATAACAAACCCCAAAGCTCAAACAAAGATCAGTCAAGTCCTGTAAACAAATTGATTGTAATACAACGTGACTTATGACTTGGTAAATGCTATAAACTTTATGTGGAGGTAAAAGATAAATATCCCCCCCCACCACACGCACACACACACACACACACACACACACACACATATGCTCATTCTAAATCTAATTTTTATTGTGTTCCTCTTTATGTCCCTGGGTTCTGTGACCTAAGACTGACGATGGAACTGTCCTTGTTTATTGCTTTGGGGATTTTTATGAGCTCACTCAGATCACTCCTCAGCTGTGACCTGCTCAGGCTAAGAAGATTTACCTTCTATAATAACTTCTGCCTTTCAGTCTGAAAATGTCTAGATGCTTCACCCTGGACTCTCCTTAAGGCAGCTGTGTCCTTTTTATGACATGATGAGCCTGAGGCCTTTTTTTTCCTCTCTGCCCTCAGAAGAGAGGAAATTCTCTCATTCTCCTTCTCCTTCTTATGTTGTTGTATTGATTTCGATATTCTGTACATAGGCAGGGAAACAAACATCCAAAATCATGTGATGTTTAATTCACCTAAATGAAGATGTTCTTCTAATTGGTCAGCCTGCCAAAGTGCCTCTGTGTACACAAACGGGCATCTCTGCGTGTTTCACAGGGTGATATACTCTCTACGACAGTGTCCAACAAAGGGATCTTTCATTTGCAATGAATCTGTTCAATCACTAACCTTTCATGATTATCAGAATATGAAAGTCCTCACACAGTCTCTTCGGAAAAGTAACATTCTTAACTTCAGTGTGTAGTACTAGCTGTTGTCTATCAGTGTTCAGTATTAATTGCAATAGTTCTTGTTTTATACGTTAGTGGCTTCTTCGTGCATTAATTATGCATGTGCACGGTATTAATGGAGATCATTTCTACTGTCTGATGTGCCAGCGCTGTAATGGCCATTTTCTTTATTTGCTGATCTAACAGCAGGTGGGCCTAATGACAATTAAAATGCCACTAGGTCCCCATCATTTAGGTTCTAACTGATAGTTTTTTCAACTATCTGTGCTAACACGCAAAAGGGAAAGAAAAGACTACAATGAGGAACTGGGAACAGAGCATGTCAAATACAGCTAGCAGCCACAGTCTAGTTTTTAGGTTCAGTCTGAAACCAATAATCACGTTCTATTAGTGGTCCAGACTAATGCTAGTGACCCAAGCCAATTTTAAAAAACTAAGGTGCTGTAAACACAATTGTTGGACCAATTTCAATATGGAATGGCATGTTTAATAATGGCCTGGAATTATTATTTTTCTTTAAAAAAAAAAATAGGTAATCACCTGAACCCCTTCACAATTACCCTGCCTGATTAATTGTGTATAATCTTTCTTTGAGTTTGTTTTTCTTTTTTGATTACACTGAAATCTGAACTGAGTTGATTACACACGCACATAAATAATCCCGGGCTGTCTAGCTGTGACTAATGTTATTGTAAGCACATAGTTATGTTAAGTGAAAAGTGAGACATTGCAACCAAATTAATAAGAAATGTTGTGTAACAAGCACAAAATAAAAACCTTTTTTTAAAGGCATCCCTTGCAAAGGTACAATATATGACTCCTGTTAGCAAATGCAATGGCAATATTATTTCCAGTCCTGACGTTTATCCTTGTCTCTGATATTAGAGGTACTATTTTCTAATTGAAACAGGTAAGCAGGTCGTGAATACCACTGCCTACCCACATAACATCCCTATAGAAAACCACAAGCTGAACTATTGATTAACTAAACCAAGCGTGAAATGCATTTTATGTCATGTGATTCTCATAGCATTGGTTTCATTTCTGAAAATTTAGCTGTGGTCCTTCATGAAGGTTTTGGAGCAGATCGGCTTTATTCCCATTTGCTACATTCTTGCACACCACATTGCTTGTTTTCTCTTTCAAGTCACGCAGCTCAGCATCTGGTTTGTAGATGTGCCATATCCTGAACTTTTCAAATTAAAATACTTGCAGATTTCAAGCCTGTATTGGTGCTCACAAATATCATTGCTCTGTCAGAAACTGCTGTCTATCTTTCTGTAAACTGATTTGAGTTACGGTCCACGATCATGATGGAGCAACCAGGTATGTTTACAGTATTATATATCAAGGAGTTTATCAGGGGATGTGAGGTTTTTGCAGTGCAAAATGTATATTCACCACAGAAATCATCACTGGTCCTCCAGAATGAACCCCCTCACCAACCAATTTGAGATAATTTAAAGCTATTTCATTTGGGGCTGGAGATGAACGTGAATACAGGGCATCAGACAGGAAAGACCACCATAGAAATCCACAGTTGTCACTCTGACGGCAAGCTGAACTTAGCAAGCTTGGGGTCTGTGAGGATGGTGTATGTCTGTTTGCATCTGTTGCATCTCCACTATAGCAAAATACAGCACTGTCTGACATCCGAGACCAACTTGAGCCGGTGCAGCCTGCTGTGTTTGCATGAAGAGAGAAGACCCATTCCTGATGTGTCTGAAAGCAGTTGTAGACAGTCTCTGCTCTAGTCCCATTACGTTGCCAGTCAAACTATTTATTAAGGAACCTACAGGTGGTGGTAGAAATATCAACATGGGGCCAGGATTAATTTTCTATTCCAAACAAAATAAATAAACACTGTCTGGCTGCACTGACTGCCTTCAGCATACTGGAGTTTCTGAGGAAATGCATTTAATGTAATTCCCCAGCAGTTTGCTATCAGTCTGGGCCTAAAGCACTGCAGAACACTGCTTTAATCATGGAAATAGTGTCTGCATCACCACTGGCATGTCGTATGAAGCCTCCTGTATGGAGCTCCCTGTGTCTGGGAGAGGGTGGTCTTGATTTTCTGAGCTAATGTGGTCACACTCCTCCCCATGCACCTGTAGCTATAATGGACCTAGGCTGGCTCGGGTCAGTTCATTTCAACACACTGACTGGCCTGTTAAGGCCAAGCAAGGAGTTTAAGTCCTGCTTTCCTGGGCTGGGTAGCTGGACAAGAAGTACAGTTAGGTCCATAAATATTTGGACAGTAACACAACTGTCATAATTTTGGCTCTGTACGCCAACAAAATGGATTTGAAAGACAGACACTTTTCAGACAGTACTTGTAATATTAGTCCTTTACGCTCCTGTAGGATAGCACTTTACATTGTAACATGCTTCTTGCATTACTTGTACTCGTATTATTTTGTTTTCCCCTTTGCTCCCTTTCCCGTAGCCCATGACTGTGACCTTTTATCTTGTCCGCACTTAGCTTTTACTACCCAGGATGTAAGACCTCATTTAGTGTATTCACTTGTGTAATGTATTATGCTTTGAATTGCTTTGTATTATGAGTTTTAATACTTAGTTTCAAATCCTTTGCAGTCAGTGACTGCCTGAAGTCTGGAACCCATAGACATCACCAGATGCTGGGTTTCTTCCCTGGTGATGCTCTGCCAGGCCTGCACTGCAGCTGTCTTCAGTTACTGCTTGTTTTCTGGGGAAAATGGCTTCAGTTTTGCCTTCAGCAAGTGAAATGCTGCTCAATTGGATTCAGGTCAGGTGATTGACTTGGCCATTCCAGAACATTCCACTTCTTCACCTTGGGTCTTGGGTTGCTTTCGCAGTATGCTTCGGGTCATTGTAAATCTGCACTATGAAGCGCTGTCCAATGAGTTTTGAAGCATTTGGCTGAATCTGAGCAGGTAACATAGGCCTAAACACTTCAGAATTCACCCTGCTGCTTTTGTCAGCAGTCACATCATCAATAAATACAAGGGAACCAGTTCCCTTGGCAACCATACATGCCCATGCCATAACGTGCTTCACAGATGAGCTGGTATGCTTCGGATCATGAGCAGTTCCTTCCCTTCTCCATACTCTTCTCTTCCCATCATTCTGGTACAGGTTGATCTTTGTATATTATTTTTATTCGGTCCAAGTGGAGACCACTGAAGAGCATACTACTCCCCACCTATACGGGTCTGTGACTGAAGACCAGAGTGCCTGGCCTTGCCCAATGTTTCACCTTTTTTTCTTAATCCTGGGAGGTTCCCATGCTGTTGAACCTTCCAGGACCTAGGTGTCACGGTCTCACCTGCTATTCCTTCAGCTCACCACCAGAGGTCTCTCTCTCCCGAGTATTAATCCCTGTGCTTCTTTCTCTCAGTTCCCGGATCACTCAGTCACATTACATTCCTTTTATTCACGTGCACTTGTTCTGTCTTTCCCCTCTCCCCATTGATCTTTCACCCTTTACCCAGTCATCCCTTTCTCCCTTAACACAGTATATAAACCCCTTTGTTCCTTAGTATAATCGCTAAGTCTTGTCTTCTCTTCTGAAACATTTCTGAGCATTCTTCCTTGTTTACCTACCGTGTTTAGACTCCTGTTTTCCTGTCCCTGACCACCTCTTTTGGATCTCCCAGTTTAACCTGTTTGCCTGATCGAGCGACCCTGAACTGTTCCTGTTTTCCCTTCTGGATTTCCCCTCTTGGATTGTTTGCCTTTCTGCTTTGCTACTAGGAGCCTGCACTTGGATCTATACACCTTGACTTTGAGAAACGTTACAGAAGATTTAGCCAACATAATGGATCCAGCGGCTCTATCTGACGTAGCTGCAGCCTTGGCAGCTCAAGGAACCTTGTTGGGTCAACACGATCAAATGCTGAAACAAATAGAAACAACCTTGGATCAAGTCCTCAAGAAACTATTGTAAACACATAGTTATGTTAAGTGAAAAGTGAGACATTGCAACCAAATTAATATGAAATGTTGTGTAACAAGCACAAAATAAAAACCTTTTTTTAAAGGCATCCCTTGCAAAGGTACAATATATGACTCCTGTTAGCAAATGCAATGGCAATATTATTTCCAGTCCTGACTGTTTATCCTTGTCTCTGATATTAGAGGTACTATTTTCTAATTGAAACAGGTAAGCAGGTCGTGAATACCACTGCCTACCCACATAACATTCCTATAGAAAACCACAAGCTAAACTATTGATTAACTAAACCAAGCATGAAATGTATTTTATGTCATGTGATTCTCATAGCATTGGTTTCATTTCTGAAAATTTAGCTGTGGTCCTTCATGAAGGTTTTGGAGCAGATCGGCTTTATTCCCATTTGCTACATTCTTGCACACCACATTGCTTGTTTTCTCTTTCAAGTCACGCAGCTCAGCATCTGGTTTGTAGATGTGCCATATCCTGAACTTTTCAAATTAAAATACTTGCAGATTTCAAGCCTGTATTGGTGCTCACAAATATCATTGCTCTGTCAGAAACTGCTGTCTATCTTTCTGTAAACTGATTTGAGTTACGGTCCACGATCATGATGGAGCAACCAGGTATGTTTACAGTATTATATATCAAGGAGTTTATCAGGGGATGTGAGGTTTTTGCAGTGCAAAATGTATATTCACCACAGAAATCATCACTGGTCCTCCAGAATGAACCCCCTCACCAACCAATTTGAGATAATTTAAAGCTATTTCATTTGGGGCTGGAGATGAACGTGAATACAGGGCATCAGACAGGAAAGACCACCATAGAAATCCACAGTTGTCACTCTGACGGCAAGCTGAACTTAGCAAGCTTGGGGTCTGTGAGGATGGTGTATGTCTGTTTGCATCTGTTGCATCTCCACTATAGCAAAACACAGCACTGTCTGACATCCGAGACCAACTTGAGCCGGTGCAGCCTGCTGTGTTTGCATGAAGAGAGAAGACCCATTCCTGATGTGTCTGAAAGCAGTTGTAGACAGTCTCTGCTCTAGTCCCATTACGTTGCCAGTCAAACTATTTATTAAGGAACCTACAGGTGGTGGTAGAAATGTCAACATGGGGCCAGGATTAATTTTCTATTCCAAACAAAATAAATAAACACTGTCTGGCTGCACTGACTGCCTTCAGCATACTGGAGTTTCTGAGGAAATGCATTTAATGTAATTCCCCAGCAGTTTGCTATCAGTCTGGGCCTAAAGCACTGCAGAACACTGCTTTAATCATGGAAATAGTGTCTGCATCACCACTGGCATGTCGTATGAAGCCTCCTGTATGGAGCTCCCTGTGTCTGGGAGAGGGTGGTCTTGATTTTCTGAGCTAATGTGGTCACACTCCTCCCCATGCACCTGTAGCTATAATGGACCTAGGCTGGCTCGGGTCAGTTCATTTCAACACACTGACTGGCCTGTTAAGGCCAAGCAAGGAGTTTAAGTCCTGCTTTCCTGGGCTGGGTAGCTGGACAAGAAGTACAGTTAGGTCCATAAATATTTGGACAGTAACACAACTGTCATAATTTTGGCTCTGTACGCCAACAAAATGGATTTGAAAGACAGACACTTTTCAGACAGTACTTGTAATATTAGTCCTTTACGCTCCTGTAGGATAGCACTTTACATTGTAACATGCTTCTTGCATTACTTGTACTCGTATTATTTTGTTTTCCCCTTTGCTCCCTTTCCCGTAGCCCATGACTGTGACCTTTTATCTTGTCCGCACTTAGCTTTTACTACCCAGGATGTAAGACCTCATTTAGTGTATTCACTTGTGTAATGTATTATGCTTTGAATTGCTTTGTATTATGAGTTTTAATACTTAGTTTCAAATCCTTTGCAGTCAGTGACTGCCTGAAGTCTGGAACCCATAGACATCACCAGATGCTGGGTTTCTTCCCTGGTGATGCTCTGCCAGGCCTGCACTGCAGCTGTCTTCAGTTACTGCTTGTTTTCTGGGGAAAATGGCTTCAGTTTTGCCTTCAGCAAGTGAAATGCTGCTCAATTGGATTCAGGTCAGGTGATTGACTTGGCCATTCCAGAACATTCCACTTCTTCACCTTGGGTCTTGGGTTGCTTTCGCAGTATGCTTCGGGTCATTGTAAATCTGCACTATGAAGCGCTGTCCATTGAGTTTTGAAGCATTTGGCTGAATCTGAGCAGGTAACATAGGCCTAAACACTTCAGAATTCACCCTGCTGCTTTTGTCAGCAGTCACATCATCAATAAATACATGGGAACCAGTTCCCTTGGCAACCATACATGCCCATGCCATAACATGCTTCACAGATGAGCTGGTATGCTTCGGATCATGAGCAGTTCCTTCCCTTCTCCATACTCTTCTCTTCCCATCATTCTGGTACAGGTTGATCTTTGTATATTATTTTTATTCGGTCCAAGTGGAGACCACTGAAGAGCATACTACTCCCCACCTATACGGGTCTGTGACTGAAGACCAGAGTGCCTGGCCTTGCCCAATGTTTCACCTTTTTTTCTTAATCCTGGGAGGTTCCCATGCTGTTGAACCTTCCAGGACCTAGGTGTCACGGTCTCACCTGCTATTCCTTCAGCTCACCACCAGAGGTCTCTCTCTCCCGAGTATTAATCCCTGTGCTTCTTTCTCTCAGTTCCCGGATCACTCAGTCACATTACATTCCTTTTATTCACGTGCACTTGTTCTGTCTTTCCCCTCTCCCCATTGATCTTTCACCCTTTACCCAGTCATCCCTTTCTCCCTTAACACAGTATATAAACCCCTTTGTTCCTTAGTATAATCGCTAAGTCTTGTCTTCTCTTCTGAAACATTTCTGAGCATTCTTCCTTGTTTACCTACCGTGTTTAGACTCCTGTTTTCCTGTCCCTGACCACCTCTTTTGGATCTCCCAGTTTAACCTGTTTGCCTGATCGAGCAACCCTGAACTGTTCCTGTTTTCCCTTCTGGATTTCCCCTCTTGGATTGTTTGCCTTTCTGCTTTGCTACTAGGAGCCTGCACTTGGATCTATACACCTTGACTTTGAGAAACGTTACAGAAGATTTAGCCAACATAATGGATCCAGCGGCTCTATCTGACGTAGCTGCAGCCTTGGCAGCTCAAGGAACCTTGTTGGGTCAACACGATCAAATGCTGAAACAAATAGAAACAACCTTGGATCAAGTCCTCAAGAAACTAAGTAAACGATCTTCTGACCTTACAACAGAAGCCGTTGCAGTTCTGCCCACTCCTGCTGTTTCAGATGGTCCTATTCAGATGGCAACACCGGATACGATGGCTCTCCCGACCGCTGTGAAGGTTTCATTCTACAGTGCTCTCTCTACTTCTCTCACCACTCCTTTCCCTCTGATGCAGCAAAAATAGCATTTATTATAACACTGCTCACTGGAAGAGCACTTCAGTGGCCTCTGCCGTTTGGGCTCACTAGGGGGAGGTAACCCGGTCACTTTCAACATTCCTGTCACATTTTAAGCACGTTTTCCACCACCCGACAGCTGGGAAAGATGCTGGGGAACAATTGCTCTCTCTTCGTCAGGGCAATTCATCAGCAGCGGATTATGCTCTGAAGTTCCGGACCCTGGTGGAGATTAGCGGATGGGGTGAGCGCTCTCTTATCACTGTTTTTCGTCTCGGTTTGAATGATGATCTACAATCCGAATTAGCCTGTAAGAGCGAAGCACTTGCTTTGGAACCCCTTATCCAGCTTGCCATTCGTTTAGATAACCTTATTAAAAGAAGGGGAACACGTACCATGTCCGCCACATCTAAGTCAGTTGCCAGACCTTTTTCCAAGACCAGTCATATCTCTGAATCTGAACCAATGCAATTAGGAAGAACTCGACTTTCTGCTGAAGAAAAACTAAGAAGATTTCAACCATGTCTCTGTCTTTACTGCGGACAGTCGGGACATTATCGTGATTCCTGTCCTAAATGTGCTGGATCTTCCTCGGCTGCCCTAGAGAAATCTGTGAGTACTGAGATTTGTCCCTTAATTTCTCCTGCACAATGTATTTTCCATATCAGTTTTCTGTTTGGTTCTAAACAAGTGTTTCTATCTGCACTCATAGATTCGGGGTCCACAGGGAACTTCTTAAATAAAGGAACTGCTGAACGATTGAAAATTCCACTGGTGCCAATCCTACCATCCCTTAATATCAAAGCTATCAATAATCAACCCATTGGTTCTGGCCCGGTTACCCAGAAGTTCGTCACCATGTCTATTGGATCACAACACACTGAGCAGTTACCTTTTCTAGCGATCGAGTCACTTGGAGTTGACATTATACTTGGATTCCCATGGCTTGATCATCACTATCCAGTTATTTCTTGGTCTGAGGGGAAAATTATATCCTGGGGTCGTCAATATTCCTCACATTGTTTGTCTTCACTTTGTAGAGCTACTCACGTTGAAAGCCCTCTTCTCTCCACACCGCCTGAGATGCCACCTGAGTATCAGGACCTGGCCGCTGTTTTCAGCAAAACCCGAGCCTCCTCCTTACCACCACATCGCCCATGGGTCTGCGCCATTGATCTCCTTCCAGGCACTTCTCCTCCTAGGGGACGCACATATCCTCTTTCTCTTCCAGAGTCGCAGGCCATGGAAGACTACATTCAAGAAGCTTTGGCTCAGGGCATAATCTGTCCTTCTACATCACCTGCCGCGGCTAGTTTCTTTTTTGTTGCAAAGAAGGATGGTGGTTTACGACCTTGTATAGATTACAGGGGGCTTAATACCATAACTGATAAATATCGCTATCCTTTACCTTTAGTACCGGCGGCCCTGGAACAAATCAGAGGAGCCCGTTACTTCACGAAACTGGATTTACGCAGTGCTTATAACTTAATCCGGATAAGAAAGGGGGACGAGTGGAAGACTGCATTCATTACTCATACTGGACATTACGAGTATCTAGTAATGCCTTTTGGCCTGGTCAGTGCACCCTCGGTCTTCCAAGCCTTCGTCAATGAGGTATTACGACCTCCACCGTTTTGTGATTGCGTATATTGATGATATCCTAGTCTATTCCTCTTCTCTCTCCGAACATATCTCACAGGTATGACTGGTGCTGCAATGTTTGCTGAGAAATGGACTTTATGTTAAAGCAGAGAAGTGCGAATTTCATTGTCAACGAATGGCTTTCCTTGGGTACATCATTGATGCAAATGGAGTTCATATGGATCCCACAAAGGTGAGAGCAGTTACAGAATGGCCTCAACCTTGAACTGTAAAGGAATTGCAACATTTTCTGGGTTTCACTAACTTCTATCGCCATTTCATCTGTAACTTTAGTTCAGTTGCCTCTCCGTTAACTTCTTCATTGAAAGGATCTGCTCGTAGTTTTTCTTGGTCAGAAGCCGCAAGAACTGCATTCAAGAAACTCAAGACATTGTTCACTACTGCTCCAGTTCTCAAACACCCTGACCCTAACCTTCCTTTCATCGTAGAAGTGGATGCCTCAGAAACCGGAGTAGGAGCAGTACTTTCACAGCGACATGGACAACCATCTAAACTTCATCCTTGTGCTTTCTTTTCTAAGAAACTATCTCCAGCGGAGAGGAACTATGACATTGGAAACCGAGAACTCTTGGCTGTGAAGTTGGCATTTGAGGAATGGAGACATTGGTTAGAAGGTTCTAAAAGCCCCTTTTTGGTACTAACTGATCATCGAAATTTGGAATACATCCAGGCAGCCAAAAGACTCAATCCTCGTCAAGTGCGCTGGGCTCTCTTTTTTACCCGTTTCCAATTCACCTTAACTTATCGTCCAGATGCACTGTCTCGACAGTATGACTCTAAACACGAACCTTCATCTTCGGATCCCATCTTGCCATCTTCCTGCATCGTCGCCCCGATACGATGGAATATCCTGGACCAAATTCAGAAAGAGCTCACATCGGATCCTACCCCCGTCAATTGTCCATCTACCAAACTCTATGTACCATCTTCCGTACGTCCTACCCTCCTACAATGGCTTCACTCAACTCCTGCTTCAGGACATCCTGGAATTCATCGTACCATTACCTTGGTCAGGAAGATGTTTTGGTGGCCCTCCTTGGTTCAAGACATCACCCAGTTTGTTCGTTCCTGCTCCACTTGTGCCCAATCTAAATCTTCCTGGCACCTCTCAACAGGTTTCCTGGAGCCCCTGCCTATACCTCAGCGTCCCTGGTCTCATATCTCCATTGACTTTGTAACTGATCTTCCCAGTTCTCAAGGCTTTACTACTGTCTTAGTGGCCGATCCCCCTCCTTCTTTGGATCTTGATGATGGTCCTGCGTATGCAGTCCGGTCCCTGCTACGTTCCCGTTGCCATAGGGGACGCTTACAGTATTTAGTTAATTGGGAGGGTTACAGTCCAGAAGAACGCTCCTGGGTTGCTGCTCCTGACATCTTGGATCCATCCTTGATTACTGACTTTCACAGAACCCATTCTTCTGCTCCTGCTCCTCGGCCCCGTGGCCGTCCCTACCGCTGTCTTCGTCACTTTGGTCCGGCCTGGGCCGATTCTAGGGAGGGGGGTACTGTCACGGTCTCACCTGCTATTCCTTCAGCTCACCATCAGAGGTCTCTCTCTCCCGAGTATTAATCCCTGTGCTTCTTTCTCTCAGTTCCCGGAACACTCAGTCACATTACATTCCTTTTATTCACGTGCACTTGTTCTGTCTTTCCCCTCTCCCCATTGATCTTTCACCCTTTACCCAGTCATCCCTTTCTCCCTTAACACAGTATATAAACCCCTTTGTTCCTTAGTATAATCGCTAAGTCTCGTCTTCTCTTCTGAAACATTTCTGAGCATTCTTCCTTGTTTACCTACCGTGTTTAGACTCCTGTTTTTCTGTCCCTGACCACCTCTTTTGGATCTCCCAGTTTAACCTGTTTGCCTGATCGAGCGACTCTGAACTGTTCCTGTTTTCCCTTCTGGATTTCCCCTCTTGGATTGTTTGCCTTTCTGCTTTGCTACTAGGAGCCTGCACTTGGATCTATACACCTTGCCTTTGAGAAACGTTACACTAGGAGTTGTAAGATTTTTATGGGGGACAGTGCAGACGTGAAGACTAAAGTGTGGTAAATAGTGGTTTATTCCCTAGCTAGTTCGTGTCCCAGAGATTTGAACTGAGCCACAGCTCCTAATCCCATGGGGATCCCATGATAACAGGATCCCATTGAGATTGGACTATAGAAACAAAAGGGTGGTATTGTGAGACTGATCCTCAGTGTTTCTGGTATATAAATAAAGCATAAAATGCACAGCTGGCGCTGCAGTTGACTCCAGTGCTGATGTCTTTGCCTCCCTGGCTCTCACTGTGGCTATAAATACTCAGATGTATCTCAGTGTCATGCTGGCCTTGCACTTTACTACAAGATCAATGCAGGCAATGTTGTCAGTCTCAATACAAGCTCCTCTTTACAACAGGAGAACTCTGGAGATGAATGGTAAGCTTTAAATGGGAACTCATTGTATTTTTCCTGGATGATGGCACTTAAATTCCAGCAAGATTGTTCATTGGTCCTCACAGCTGTGAGCTGTTTAGAGCCCTGTGATTGCTCTGCATGCATAGGAGAAAGAAGGGCAACGGTGACTAGACACGGTCAGATGTTTGTGTGTGTGCAACTTGCTGATCGGGCCATGATGACATGCTTTCAAGCTCTCTATAGATGGAAAAATAAAGAGATGCTTATTATCCTGTTCAGCTCTGTCTTACAGCACACCAGGCTGCCTTGTTATACACCCCTGCAATGCAGTGTGACCCCTCCCCAGGAAGACTTTTCTCGGCTTTAAACCCTGCAGTGATTGTATATAAGTCCTGCACATTATGCTGTTTGTCAGTGAAATATGGTTGAGTTAAAATTGATAACTGATGGCCTGATTCCCAGCAGAACCACATTTCAAATATCACAATTACAAACATAATGAATATGTCTATGATATTTCTCTAAGGTCACTAGCTGTGTAATGTAATTGTAGGTTAGGCTTGGATTTTTTCAGTAAGACATGGCAATGCTATTAATTTATTTTAGCTTGTACTGCCTTTTGTACAAAGCTTGGTATTAAATTACTACAAGTATTCTGTTAAAGCCATCTGGAGTGCAAGCTACATCACCAGCTGAGTAAATGCTGGCTGGGGATAACCTGGTTCCCCACAGAAAACCTCACTGGACATGTAGGTTGATAGAAGTGTTATGTGGTATGTAGTGTGTGGAATATAGGTATTCTTGGAGGTCGGAGGATGTGTGCTTTATCGTGTGTCTCTGGAAGAAGCACAAAGACTGTAGCATAGAGACAGTATTTCAGTAGTGAAAGTCATTCTACTATTGAGAGGATAGAATTGTGACATACACCTATCAGCCATAAGATTATGACCACTGACAGGTGAAGTTAATAACACTGATAATCTCGTTATCATGGCACCTGTCAGTGGGTGGGATATATTAGGCAGCAAGCAAACATTTTGTCCTCAAAGTTGATGTGTTAGAAGCAGGAAAAATTATGGGCAAGCATAAGGATCTGAGTGACTTTGACAAGGGCCACATTGTGATGGCTAGACGACTGGGTCAGAGCATCTTCAAAACTGCAGCTCTTGTGGGGTGTTCCTGGTCTGCAGTGGTCAGTACCTATCAAAAGTGGTCCAAGGAAGGAAAGGCGGTGAACCAGCGACAGGGTCATGGGCGGCCAAGGCTCATTGATGCACGTGGGGAGTGAAGGCTGGCCCGTGTGGTCCGATCCAACAGACGAGCTACTGTAGCTCAAATTGCTGAAAAAGTTCATGCTGGTTCTGATAGAAAGGTGTCAGAACACGCAGTTTGTTGCGTATGGGGCTGCGTAGCCACAGACCAGTCAGGGAGCCCAAGCTGACCCCTGTCCACTGCCGAAAGCGCCTACAATGGGCACATGAGCATCAGAACTGGACCACGGAGCAATGGAAGAAAGTGGCCTGGTCTGATGAATCACGAGTTCAAGGTGTTGACTTGGCCTCCAAATTCCCCAGAGCTCAATCCAATCGAGCATCTGTGGGATGTGCTGGACAAACAAGTCCGATCCATGGAGGCCCCACCTCGCAACTTACAGGACTTAAAGGATCTGCTGCTAACGTCTTGGTGCCAGATACCACAGCACACCTTCAGAGGTCTAGTGGAGTCCATGCCTCGACGGGTCAGAGCTGTTTTGGCGGCAAAAGGGGGACCTACACAATATTAGGCAGGTGGTCATAATGTTATGGCTGATCAGTGTACTTTAGAAATAGTTGGGTTTCAGAATGCATTCATTAAATGGGTTCCAACTTGCATTTCAAAGGGATGTGAATTTCTTATGTACAAGCAGTGTAGCTTAACTGTCATTTTCTCAAAAATAACCACTTACTTCTTCTCCCCACAAGAGCTATTTTTGTTTACATTGTTGTATGGACAAAGAAGGATATATCTCGGTGGTCTAACATCTCATCTCGATTTGAAAGATTAGAACACTGTGGAGCTTCTTATATCACATTGAGCCTATTCCTTTATGGTTCATAGGCATTTGTTTGAGGCATTAATTTTTCACTATTAATGACGCATTGATGTATTACTTTATTCATGCTTTCTTCTCAGATGTTCTGTTTTCAGTGTGTTTAATTTGTAACCACTAATTGTTATTTTACCTGCTACATGGCTACAATGTTTGTATTGGCACAAGAGAGATGATGCAACACACATCCTCTGAAATGGAGACTGACAGGACTGCGTCTTGGTTTTACAGGGCAAGCCCACAGAGCAGAGAACTAAATCAAATCTAAAACAAAGTCCAGTTTATGGAACCTATCACCATGTCTTGCTGTCGATAATGACAGTAGCTTTTCTTGCAGTTCATTGGCACTACAGCAGGGCACTCTCCATCTCCTTTACATCTCTCTTTAATTCTTTCTCCTTGTCTCATTCCTGCCATTCCAAAAAACAGACTGGCTTTGAAGGGTAATGTTGCATAAAACGTACACAAGGACATACTACACAGGGGACACTGTTCCAATATGTTATGACCTTGTGCTCTTTATGAAGTGGTGGGATACAGCTTGAACAATAATTGTGTTGGTAGATATTGTTATCATATGTTGGAGGAACAGTCAAGTACAAATGTCAGACTTCCTTTTGTTCCAAATC
Organism: Amia ocellicauda; assembly: GCF_036373705.1. Lineage (NCBI taxonomy): Eukaryota > Metazoa > Chordata > Actinopteri > Amiiformes > Amiidae > Amia > Amia ocellicauda. The sequence continues at coordinate 6,689,878 of NC_089862.1, read as the reverse complement.
CTTTAATTTTGAGCTGCAGTTTCACTAGGTGACTACAAAGGAGTCTATTCAGGTCTGTATGTTGGTTTTATTGCCTATTCCAATCCAATTAGCAACAGACTTCCAATGTGAAAAAGAAATAAAGGTGATCATGTTCTCACTTCAGAATTTGAAAGAGGTGTCTAGCTCATTGCCAGAGGAAGTGAAAAAGCCCATCATTAGTTGGCAATACTTTTTGCTGCTACAGGTTTCAGTCAGTGTTCTGTGAGTCTGAATATGCAACTTAGTTTGTGTATGTGTCTGGCTTGTGTATTATATATTCTCTCAACACCCAGAGTCAGCAACCAACGAGATGTCAAATTACAATCAGGACAATGTGTGGTCGGTTTCCAGATCATGGGCAGAAGATAAGGAGGGTCAACTAGTGCTTATACACTTGACAGTAGCATTAGTGTCTATACCAATTCCCTTGACTGTAATAAGCATAACAATGCTTAGAGTTAATGTTCAAAACACTCCATAACCCTAGCCCTATAAACAGGTAGAGAATTAACAGAGCATCTCCTGTATCAACAGCGATGAGTAGAGTGTTTTAGTTAATGCTCTAAATGTACGCTGCCCCCCCTCCACACTGTCATGTGTTCATTGCTCTGAAGGGGTGTGACCCCATTCGTTAGATATTTCTTAGCTATATACTCCATAAGTCCAGCACTCTTGCATTCTTGGTACTTGTAGGATTTGCTACAGGTCATTCAGGTTTAAACCTCTGCTCTACTGTAAAGGCTCATGTGGATAGTTTCAGCATTTTAATCTGGACTTGTTGGTGATATAATTCTCTTCTTCATTGATTGTGCTGTCCCTTGGTCTGTTGAGTCCCTCCTGTAAGACTAGATTGTGCACCCTATGGATGTGACAGATGCTGCTGTGTAAAGGGAGCCATCAACGAGTGATGTTTACTTTTGCTTTGGAATACACTTAACACCGGTTGGGAATTAAAACAAAAACTCTAGAAGGTTTGAATTTGTTTTTCTTAGATGAAACGGCAACAGTGACTCATATAAAGTTAATTTTGCTTATTTGCTCCTGGATAGATTAGAATGGTATCTAATTACTACTACTAATTATAATGCATAAGTAAACCTACATTTGTTTTGTTTTAATTGAACACAATCTGCTGTTGCATCATTACATATCACTATTAACAAAAAAATAAAACCTAAGTGCGCAAATACTCTTGCAAAGCCATTATAAAAACACATTAGCATGGCAATTGAAATTGTGTAGAGGCTGATGATAGATGTGGGGTGGGGGGGTGCATGCTAATTAAAACAAACTCTCTTTCATTTTCTCTACTGTTCTCTCCTTGTCTGAGCTTAATCACAGGGCTTTCAATTTTTTAAGAATATTCATAAGTGACTCAGTAAGTCATCTTTGCCTCTCCACTCCATCTTTCCTGTTCTTTAATGTGATTTTTGTTGTTGTTGTTGTTGTTGTTTGATTGCGGGATCCTAGTCTCTGAAGCAGCAGCCTACCTGGAATGTGTATTGTGTTTATTTGGCTGCAGTGTAAGAACCCCACAGCTTGCATTTATTCAGACTGATTGACCATTTCCTGGCAGGGGCTGGCAGAGTGTGAGAGCTGTGACACTGGTAATGCCACAGAGATTAACTTTACGCAGATTTTTCAAGGAGTAAAGTCAATCACTCAGGGTTACACTCATTAAGTCATGGGCTTGAACCAGGAGCCTCCTTAAAGCAACCTTAAATATAACCATAATCGGCCTATTTGAATACCATTTAATATTTCTTTAGTTTGTTTAGTGCAGCACATCACATCACACGTTTACAGTGAGGGAAAAAAGTATTTGATCCCCTGCTGATTTTGTACGTTTGCCCACTGACAATGAAATGATCAGTCGTCTATAATTTTAATGGTAGGTGTATTTTAACAGTGAGAGACAGAATAACAACAAAAAAATCCAGACAAACGCATTTCAAAAAAGTTATAAATTGATTTGCATGTAATTGAGGGAAATAAGTATTTGACCCCTTCGACTTAGTACTTGGTGGCAAAACCCTTGTTGGCGATCACAGAGGTCAGACGTTTCTTGTAGTTGGCCACCAGGTTTGCACACATCTCAGAAGGGATTTTGTCCCACTCCTCTTTGCAGATCCTCTCCAAGTCATTAAGGTTTCGAGGCTGACGTTTGGCAACTCGAACCTTCAGCTCCCTGCACAGATTTTCTATGGGATTAAGGTCTGGAGACTGGCTAGGCCACTCCAGGACCTTAATGTGCTTCTTCTTGAGCCACTCCTTTGTTGCCTTGGCTGTGTGTTTTGGGTCATTGTCATGCTGGAATACCCATCCACGACCCATTTTCAATGCCCTGGCTGAGGGAAGGAGGTTCTCACCCAAGATTTGATGGTACCTGGCCCTGGCCATCGTCCCTTTGATGCGGTGCAGTTGTCCTGTTCCCTTAGCAGAAAAACACCCCCAAAGCATAATGTTTCCACCTCCATGTTTGACGGTGGGGATGGTGTTCTTGGGGTCATTCCTCCTCCTCCAAACACGGCGAGTTGAGTTGATGCCAAAGAGCTCAATTTTGGTCTCATCTGACCACAACACTTTCACCCAGTTCTCCTCTGAATCAATCAGATGTTAGCAAACTTCAGACGGGCCTGTACATGTGCTTTCTTGAGCAGGGGGGCCTTGCGGGCGCTGCAGGATTTCAGTCCTTCACGGCGTAGTGTGTTACCAATTGTTTTCTTGGTGACTATGGTCCCAGCTGCCTTGAGATCATTAACAAGATCCTCCCGTGTAGTTCTGGGCTGATTCCTCACCGTTCTCATGATCATTGAAACTCCACGAGGTGAGATCTTGCATGGAGCCCCAGACCGAGGGAGACTGACAGTTATTTTGTGTTTTTTCCATTTGCGAATAATCGCACCAACTATTGTCACCTTCTAACCAAGCTGCTTGGCGAATGTCTTGTAGCCCATTCCAGCCTTGTGTAGGTCTACAATCTTGTCCCTGACATCCTTGGACAGCTCTTTAGTCTTGGCCATGGTGGAGAGTTTGGAATCTGATTGATTGATTGCTTCTGTGGACAGGTGTCTTTTATACAGGTAACGAGCTGAGATTAGGAGCACTCTTTTTAAGAGAGTGCTCCTAATCTCAGTTCGTTACCTGTATAAAAGACACCTGGGAGCCAGAAATCTTGCTGTTTGATAGGGGATCAAATACTTATTTCCCTCATTAACATGCAAATCAATTTATAACTTTTTTGAAATGCGTTTTTCTGGATTGTTTTGTTGTTATTCTGTCTCTCACTGTTAAAATACACCTACCATTAAAATTATACACTGATCATTTCTTTGTCAGTGGGCAAACGTACAAAATCAGCAGGGGATCAAATACTTTTTTCCCTCACTGTATATTCTAATTATGAAACCATATTATTGGATCTGCCCAACAGTAAAGGGCAGAAGCTTGATAAATAGATAATAAATATTTAGGTTAAATGCACCATGTTTTAATCCTCCTCACACTTTATTTATAGGAGGTTCTACGGCAGGTTTGGAAACCCTGGCCGACCTATTCAGGGTCATTAGTGAACACTAAATTATGCACTAAAGCATTTTAATTACAGTAATAAATACAGTGCATTACAACAAGAGCACTGCTTAGATGCAGAAAGTGCTGATGCAATGAGGCTAAATCATTGAAGCCTGTGCCTTATCTATCCATCCATATGTATTAGTTTGGACCGCTATGGGAAGGTGTGAAAACCTTGCTGTGTTTCTGTTTACTTTGATTTGGTTTTAAGGTAGCCCAACATTGAATCCATATAATTGATTTGTATGTCTGTAGTCACAATACAGTTTTTATTACAAATAACTTTTTTTTGAAGCTTCTCATTAGGGAAATGATGAATGGAGGCACCATTGACAGATGAAAGCCAGTGTTCTCTGAATAAATTCATGTTTCATTAGCAGTGTTTGCTGCAATACTGTTTGTGACTGATATTCCGAAGTGTGGTTCTAAGATTGGGCTTGAGAGTTTTTGGTTAAAGTCCACTAAGCATCCTGGTGCAGAGCTTATGTAAATTGTGGTACACTGTATTGCCAAGAAAAAAACAACCCTTTAGGAAGAGGAGCCATCATACATTGAATTATAAAATCCCTGTTTGTTCTCTTAGGAATGTGAAAGGATAAGAAACTATAATAAACAATAATAAACCTTTATTTTGCTGTTTAAGTTTTCTTGTATCTTCGCTGTCTTCGGTGGTTGCTTAAAATCTTAAAAGTGCCTGGTAATAAAAGGTTACATAAATTACATTTGAACTGCTTTAACACAGTTCTAAAATATTGACTGCACCTTCAGCAGGATGCTGCTATAACTGCAGATCAGCGGGATGCTTACAGAACGCAGTGTGTTATGTGTTTGTGACACCTCTGCGATTGTGCAGCGAGTCGGAGCGCTGGGAAAGGCAGAGCAGGGGAAAACAAACACGGAGCAAGTCAGGGGCACATCAGGGATCTTTGCGAAACTAAACAAAAAACAAATAAAAGGATGTGTGTGTGTCGTGGACCTTTCCCAACAAAGTACATGACACACTATTATTTAATAATAATAATGATAGACATTTTCTTTTTGAGTTGGGCAAACAAGCAAGGCTTCTAAGAGCTTTACAGAAACTTTGTCCTCAAACTGAATGGAACTAAATAGCTTAAAACCTCTACACATCTTTTTTAATCCTCAGTGCATTCTGTAGTTTTGTACTAGAATGAAGTATGGCTGCTGGCTGTCCCTCTTCATAGTGCGCCTTCAGTCCAGGCCAGAATTTGGAAGAAATGTTGTGTGTCAGCTGCCTGCTTCCCCCGCAATACAGATACGTCAGGCAGGGAAACTGAGGAATACTAACAGCTTCATTATCATTCAATAGTCGTTTCCCTCCCTCCCTGTTTTTTTTTCCTTTCTTCGCGGTCTTTGGCTCCGCGTTCATCTCTCCTCCGTCAGCAGTATTGCTGTGCTGCAATCTTCATTTTCTACAGACGTCATTCCTTTTACCCTTTTTTCTTTCTAAAGCTTCAGGGTCTGGCAGTAAACATGGGGGGATGATATAAGGTGTATTGTTGTAGGAGATTTACAAGTGAACTTCTACTGAAAGAAAGAATAGCTGTCCTGGGTTTAGTCTGGTGGAAACAGGCAAGGCCAAGCAGAACTTAGCCAACACTTTAGAGAAAAAGTGCATTGTACTGGAGATACTGTCTGGCACTATATAATGGAGATATATTCTAAGAGCAGAAAGGGCTTACTAATCTTGCAAGAATATATGATATGTCTTACTAAGCATCAGGGAGATTTGTCATGTATCTCTCTTATCTCAGATGTAAATGCTGCTGTGTTCAATGAATTGAGGTGGCTGGATGCCAATCTGTTAAAAACAACCCTTTCCCAGCAGGGCTCTGCAGATTTATATTACTTTCTGTTTAGTGTTTAATTAATTATATGTTACAAAATGTGTATGATATTTTGCGAGGTGAGAATTATCCAGGATTCGGGTATCAGAGTGGGATTCGGTCTTCCTAGAACCAAAGAAGGGAAGACCAACTGGAATTGTTTAATCTAACGCATCTAATCCAGTATCTACTGAGCAGACCCTCAGCCAGGTTTCAAGATGTGCAATCAGTGAATCCCCATATATTTATATTCTTAGCATGTTTAACAAGGTTGTAATGTGTATCACCAAAGTGCAAAGTAAATACCCCTGGGACACCAATACAATAATTATACTTATATATTATATATTTATTTTATATTTATATTATATTATATTTATTATATTATATATTATATCTTACCCAGCCCTAGCTCTGAAAAGTCAGTTGGATAGATAGGGATTATATGTATTTATTTATTTGCCTCCTTTTGTCAGCTGTACAGTAACAGCAGCTAATTACAGTCTGTTCACATCACACAGTAACTCACACCACTATCCACACTCTTCATTTCTCCCAAAATTACCTCACTGGGATATTGAATTTCCTCCTGTGCTTCTTTTTGCCCCAAAATGATTGATGAGAATTCGATGCGCGTTAAGCGTTAACCCGATCAGCTCTTTGCAGACCTGATTGGTTTACAATGGGGAATTGCTGAACGGGCGATTTGTGTTGACTTGTTCCACTGATGTCCCTGTCAGGCTTAAACTGAAGCATTGCCATTGACTCTCTCTCTCTCTCTCTCCCTTCTCCCTGCCCTGGCCATTGATTTACACTGTGGTTCTGGGCTCCTCACTATTACTTTAAGCCCGTCCTTGATGCTAGTAAATTAAGACCTCTAATTATCATGAACAGAATGTACATAAAAGGTACATAATTGAGGAACACCATCCTCCTGAAGAAGAACTTAAAGAGACTTGTGTCCTGTATTCCCAGTGATTATAATACAGTAACAGATAACCTGTCACCTCTGGATCACGTGGCTCTCAGCAGAACAGAAGACTGTGAGCAATTAATTTTAACCCAATGTTAAGCCCTTTCTGCACATTTTCTATATTAAAAAAACCCTTATATTTTATTAGCACCATGTACAAATCCATTTAGCACAGGCTGTATTTTGTAACATGGTGCGAAAGATCATTTGCAGCTGAATCATAGATGTAAAAGCCCATTCTTAATATCTGAGCACTTACATCTGTTTGAGTGGTGCTACTTAGAAATAACCCCTGGCCAGTTTCTTCACTGCCAACAAGCATAATTAGCACCTGATTTGTAAATGGTGGAGATAGTGATAGCTGTGCTTTACCTCCCCTGGGTTTAATAGCTACATCATGCATAAAGTTAAAGAAACCACAACAACAAACACAAGTATGCAGTGTTGTTAATTGCTTTAGCAGGTGCAAGGCAGGGGAAGGGGGAGGTGTTGAGTTTCGATTTAGTTTGCATGTAATAACGCATGTACCAGATTCCTGAAGGATGCTGGTGTACTGTCTTCAGCAGCATGGCTTCATATGCAAACTGCTATTAGAAGTGTTTCCTTGTTAGACGTCCGGTTCAGAGTTTCTCAGGACCCTGGTTTTGTTTCTGTGTCCTACTGGAGGGACAGCAGAGTTTTTTCCCCAATCGATCTTTATATTCTTCTCAAGATGCAGAAGGCCTTGGTCAAGTCCCCCTTCAGCTGTCGCTTATGAGAGATGCAAGGACTTGGCTCTTTCTCTTTATCATCATAACTCATGGCTTTCACCCCGGGAGTGAGTCCAGCTGCCCTTCTTTTAACCTGAGGCAAGAATGTCCTTTTAATGACATGCTGCCTAGACCTAAATACAGTACTTTAGATGGAGTCTGAGGAGGACATTTTTAAACCTCAATAGGCTTGTCTTTCTCATGCTTATATTTATAGCCAAGCGTCCTATTTGCCTCCTGAACGTCCAAAGTTTAAATAATGTTCAGGGCTGTACAAGGTACTCTACTACTACGAGATTTGACACTCTTCTTTTGTATTCTGTACTTGCCAAAAGTTTACTTTTGATTTTGTTATCTTTGGTATTTTTAAAGAGTTAATGCCTAACCTAACAAACAAACAAATCAGAATAGCCTTTGATGAATCTATTGGTAGTTTATTTGAAATAGCATTGACGTGTCTGATATTCTTATTCAACTGTGTTTCTCTGTTTCATAAAGCAATGTAGGTCATTAAAAAAAGAAATAAAACCATTTGTAGAGTATCTTATTCCAAGTGCACAACCCAAACATCAAATAATTTTTCAGTTCAATGTAATGGCTAAAAATGCAATTCTGTGTATGTGATTGAAGCTGGAGAGGGAATGTTGTGTTATAACACTTCTGCTGGAGATCAAAGTATTTGAAAGTTTAAATATTTTTCATAGGCTTGAAGCTGTCTTGCACTCATTTAAATAGCTCTCCCAACTGTGTTGCACCACTGCTAGTTTCTTACTGAGATATTGCATAACTCTCTCTTAACTTTGAAAGTTTGTACATGAACTGTTTCCTTTTAAATAATTTAAATGAAATTAAGTTACTGCTTGCAATTCTGTTCAGTCACGGTGGTGATTTAACTATTTTAAGAGCATTGAAAGCTAACCCAAATTCTTGCACGGGGTTGTTTTGCTCTCACTCTCAAGGGCACTGTAGCTCTCACTAAGTACAGGTGAGAAGGTAAGCCTTCACTTTACTCAAATATAAAGTAAAATTATTATTTTGTGGTAGATTCAGTTAACCTTCTCTGCTTCCATTTCCTTCCTGACTGTTTGAGAAGTGTATAGATAAGTGACCAGCAGTAGGCATAGTGGACAATTCACTGTTGAAATGTCTCTCTGTAAAGAGGTAAATACATCCCTCTAGAACAATCTCATATAGAAGACTTTGCACCTGGGATTGTGCTCATTTACGGTTTCAATTACTTACACTAACTGATTATTCTAAAGAGCGCTACTGGACTGGACGGCAAGACTGATGAATGCAGTTGTAATTAATTGCTTGATAATGGATTTAATTGAAAGTGACTAGGCTGGATACTGGCACAGATCAATTCTGAACAATGCTACCCCCCACCCCCCCGCCAGTCTTGTAGTTGACATGCCTAATTTAGACCTCTGTTTTTTTTTTTTCCTAAGCTTCTCTTCCCTGACAGAATTAAACAGACTAAGTGTGTGTCCCTAAGGCCCTTCCATAAAGCCACTTTGCTGAATTCCTAGTGTCCCTGAGAACAGAAGGAGCTTGTGTCAGACACGATCTTTTGGGCAGGGGGGATTTTCTGGGAAAGCCAGCGAATGTTCATTCATTTTTAGAAACTTCCAGGTCAGTACCTGTATGTATGTGTATGTGTATAGTGACGATGTGCTGGGCGACACTGTCAGGCACCGCCCCATACTGCCCTGCACCTCCACCAACCCCGGGTGGAGAGAATTACCAGGGAACCGCTGACCCGCTGTTCCCTACATTACTGGCTCCCCTCCCCTCCATAAAAACAGGCAGCACAGGCAGGAAGTGAGCCTTGGGTAGCAGCGGAGAGAGACAATTAAAATATAAGATAATAGTAACAAACTTGGACTTGACTATGATTACGACTTGTATTGTGAATTGGACAGGGTTACTGTTTGTTTGTTGTTTGTGTTATTCTTATCATTACGTACGTGTGTAGTTAGGGACAGGGTATGGGTATGTCTGTCCCCATGTAGTCGGCTCTAACTCAAAGTCAGCTGTGACCTGTGACTTGGTTACCTTCTCTAGGTAACCAACTGTGACACCACTCCTGGTTCCTCTAACTTACAGAACTTAGACAAAGACAAAAGTTGCTGGATGGCATACAGAAACAGCTCCAGGGCTCAGTCATCTGGAGCTGTCCTTTCAGCACCGCATGCCAACATGTTTGATCTTGATCCAGCATGTTAATTGTCTTTCTTTTCTTTTCTCTTTTTTAAAATGCAAAGTACTGTAATATTGTTTTTTTATTCTGGTGCCTGGAGTATGGATTATGCAGTATATCAGTAGAAAAAGATTGGCTATTGCACTCTGTTGGCCAGCTGCTCAGCTGATTACTTTGTAGTTGGCAACCATTTCAGAATCCATAAAGTTCCTCAGTTCCCTTGTTCAGAAACAGTGCAAAACATACATAACTCTTCCAGATGAAACAGGCCAAAACCATGGGAATTCAGCTTTTCATGGAACTTTTCTAAACTGTGTGCTGAGCTGATTATCAATTGGTATATATATATATATATATATATATATATATATATATATATATATATAGAGTCCAAGATGGTAAATACTGTAGTGGCATAGTAGATACATTTTACTGATGTTTAATTTATGTATTCATTTATTTATTTTATTGCCCATATACTACTGCCATCTAGTGACTATTAGAGACTGGTTACTTTTTCAGTGTGGACTGGCCCTAAGTTAAAGTTGGCTGATCTTTGAACTGTATTAATACATTTAGGATTTTTTTTACCTGAAAATTAGCATGACTTAATACAGCATTGTAATGGACATCACAGATTTTCTGATGCTAGCATATTTGGGTGTAAAAGGTTTTCCAGTCTTTAAATATTAATGCTGTGCTAGACAGGGGGCAGTAAAGGCTATACATTTAAGGCAAATGTCGTTTAGTTTATATAAAGGCAAACAAGCTGTGTGTTATTATTTCTGCTCTGCCTTCGTTCAGCTCATTTTGCTTTAATTGAGGCAATGAGATAATAGCTGATTTCACCTGAGCAAGAAGAGCTTGGTGTGTTAAGAAGCACATTTAATAAAGCAAAACTGAAACTGTCTGCTTTTCGATCACTGGCATTTAATCCTTTCTTAAGGCGCTGTACTGCACTGCTCAAGGAAATGAGTGAGAAAGCTTCCTCTCAGAAAGCAAGTGTCGTAGGTGAGCAATCATCATGCTCCCAGCTGTACCTCATCTACATGTTAATTATTACCACAGGATTAGACTGTGGGTACTGACTGACTTGTATTTTTCTTCTGAAAAAGAAGATCCGCTTAATACTGTCTGGTTCTTCCTGTTAAGTTGTTTTCATGTTTGTCTCTACCAGTAGTAATCAGTAGCTAAACTCCTGACTCATACAACAAGCCTCTGTCCCTCTGTTCCTAACAGTAACTCATACCGAAGCCTTGCTCTGCCACTTAATAAAATGTGTTTCCTGAGAGACTGTTTCGATATCTGTGCGTCCACATTCATTAATAACCAGGCTGGAATTTGGAGATGTCTGTAGCGAGGCAGACTCCGTATTATCAGCCAGTTCCTCCATGCTATTTACAGAACCAGTAAGCGCTCCGTGCAAACTCTCTGTGGGCAACAGGCAAGGTAAATTACCACGGAAATGCCCGTTCCTCCCTGTTTCTGTGGCAGGAATGTTGGAACCCTACTTAATAACGGTTTACTGAAAGTTCAGCGCAATTCAGCATTTGCACTCTTAACCTTCAGCAATAAATATGCCTGGCACAAACAATCCTGCTGAGCCTTTGAGCCTAATTATACAGGCACCGTTGCCTGGGACAGTAAAGTACAGTGCTCCTGCATTCCAGCTTTGCTTTAAGGGCTATATTCTTCATGGTGCACATTTTCCCAGTATCTCTGTCTCTCAGCAGTAATTTGAAGCAGACTTACAGATTAACTGCTTTCTGTTGCTTTCCTTATTGCCTCTAAATATTTTTGTGCCACGTTGACCTTCAAAATGGTAATAAGCAAACAAGCCTACAAAACTTCACACACACTGGTGGTCACATAGACAATCACACTGAAATACAACTAAGAAAGACAATATTTTACTGAGGATGTGTTACTCACATAATGCGCACATCAATTTGAAAACCATCTATTTTTTTCTCTGCAAAATAATTTAGATGTAGTCTGTGTAGGCTGTGTGTTTAGGGTCATTATCATGTTGCAGAACTTTCTTCTTCCACCAATCACCTTCTGGAGGTCGATACACAATGCTGAGGAATGGAAAGAGATTGTGCCTTGGTCCAAATCCAGATTTCTGTCTCCATGCTAACTGTAGGCACTGAGAAACATTCTGACCATCTTGTCAACTGTTTTCATCTCAATTACATTTTTGTCTTAGAGATTCACTTTTGTGGATGAGCATTGAAAACCTTCACGTACTGCCTCACAGTGCCTACCTTGATGTGTTGAGCTAAAAAGCATGCCATGCAGTGTCAAATGCTACCAGCAGATGGCTGTATTAGAGGTGTAAAGGGCCTTGTTCACATTCCACCCATTTAGTGCACATGGAGTCTATTGCACACACTGGAGCAGCGGGGCTCTGCATGAGCTGTAAAGACACATAGGCTCATTATGCATTCCATTTATTCTGAAATGAGAACATCCCATGGCCCGTGCTTCCTATGATTATGTTTGCGATGACGTTCAAAATTGAATTCTCTATGGAAATGGTCGAGAACTAGAGATGTATCACCTAATTAATAAGATCAGTAAATACAAAGCAGGTTGTGATTATCTTAAGTACACGTTGGGTTTGCTTTTCTTGATTTCTGAAATCATTTGTGAAATGTGTTCTGTTGTCAGAATACATGTCGGCTCTATTGCAGTCAGGAAATCAGTGCTACCTTAATTAATTCCATCGGCAGCAGGAATGAGGTTGGAGTGAATAATGTTGTGGAGTCCCTTAGCTGCAAAACCCATTCCCTGGCCCTATATCTGCAGGAGATTCTAGGTCTCCACTCACAGTAACAGGCATCTGGTCATGAAACAGTCAACCTACAGCTCACTCAGAGAGAATAACAAAGTATCTAGTCAAGTTTTTTTTTTTTTTGTTGTTGCCAGGATTTAAGATCTTTACAAATTTGGCCAAATGTCCAGTCATCTGCAAATGAGCTGTGAATCCAGCATATTTACATGTTTAAAGCAAATGTTATTGATTAAGCCTGGGTTTGTTTTCAATTAATTGCTGTGGGTTATTTTTCATCCCAAAAGCCCATCAGCCCAGCTTGTGCCCTCCTGCTCTGCATGGATCGTTCTGCACGTATGTTAGTGTTTGAAGTAAAGCACATTAATTGAGAACATCATTAGAGAGCAGCACAAAATTGCCCTCCCAGGTAGCTCCTCAGATTGGGCATCTGACATTCTAAATTGGTTCGATAATGGGAAGAAACTCTATTAGCCTTAATGCTACTCAATAAGGGGTGGGGAAAAAAACAGACTAAATAGAAGGCTAAAATGTACTTTAATCTGTGCTCCTCAGAGCCTCTGCTGCACTACTCTGCCCTTTTTGTATTAATTGAATTCTCACTCATCCCCCTAGGTGTTCCCATTACTGCCTGATAATCTCTCCCAAAATCGGCACCAGGTTGCTTAAACATACACAGTTCTGGATACAGTGTGCAGCATTTATATACAATGTGCTGCGTATTTTATGCACAGTGTACAGTATATTTGTTTAAGCAGTTGATATGCAAGGAATGCTTTTGTTTTTGTTTTTATCCTCGTGACAGCATGACTTTCTAACGTGCTGTGAAGCATTCAGTGTATTTTATACTGTACAAGAAAAAACATCATCCTGCTTGCTTATGTCTAATTAGGGGGTACCAGTCTGTTGGCTGTTTTCCACCTAGAATTCTGTGAGTAGATAAACTGCAGTTGAGACCGGCTTGTCCAGATGTCAGTTTCCCTGGGGGTTTTGCTGGTCCGTTTAGATGGTGCTTCATTGGAGTTGGTTACAAACTGTGCTACTGACTATTGGCAGTCCTACAACGGGCCCCTCAGAAGTACATACATGTTTTTTTTTTGAAAGCCAACTGGTTGTCTTTGAAGAGAGCATGAGGGGCACGTTTAATTGGCTGGTCAGGTCAATGTTTTGCCTCAAGGCTTCATTAACTGCACAGTCAGTTTCAGTACCATGAGGATTCCTTGTCTCCTGACTTCATGAAAGTGTCATTTATGTTTTATTAATCAGTCCTTTATTAGCCCAGGGAGATTTCACACAGGTTTGTTACCAATACTGATAAAGCACACAAACACTGAGGACACACTGAGGCACTGAGGTCATGTATAGCCTATTCAATGCAATGCTTTTGGTGTCCGGTCTCTGTGTTTTTTAGGTACGGTTTGAAAGTATGATACAATATTATTTTCCATTAAGGTACAAAAATAGGGCATTTTTTCCTAACTTTTTTTCTAACCCTTTTCATGCCAACCTTGATAGAGGTTCATAGAGGTACGTTAGGATTCTCCACTTAGAGTGATATACAACTCAGACGACAATACAATCGTTTGTTTGGTGTTCAAAGCATTCGTTCTCTGTCATGTCACTTTCCATATTTCTCCCAATGCCTACTGACTGTAGGCCACAGCAGTAGAAAATGTGCTTATTTGCCAAGCTTGCTGCAGACCCAGCACAGTCAGAACATATCATCAGCACGATGGCACACTGAGGACACCTGTGAATTGAGTCGTTTACTCCCAGAGATGCTGCAAAACAATATGTAAGCACTTTGGCTTGCATTGCTACTAATGGGCATCTCACACATTTGTGAAAGAACATTATTACAGTGATTCACTGTCCATGTAGCTTTACATTCATTTGAAGCAATTACAGCCATATGTGTTTTTAAAACTTGCAGAAATGCCATAAAAAATAAAACAAACACATTGGAAAAATATTACTGCAGGATCTCATGTTTCAAATAAAAAACAGCCACATTAGGTCGTAGCATCAGAGGGTCTTTCATCTCTCTCAGTCTTCCAGCCTCTACTGAGGGCTGACTCTACGACTCTAGATGTATTTAGACTTGTCCTTTTTTTCATGGCATGGTAATCCAAACTGAACTACAGTATTCTTAACGTGGAAGTTAAATTTTCCACATGATGTTATTTAACTTGCCTATGAAATACTCCTTTCTGCTGTCCGACCGAGTATTGATTTGTTTTGTTGACGTGCACACTAACGGTCAGCACAGTCAGGGGAAAGCTGGAAAGCTGACCCAAGTATTTTAGTTCTTGATTCCCACCAAGGAATTAATGTTTCTGTTCCTAGCACTGGCCACTCCCCTCGGTTTCTCTCCATTCACCCTTTCTGCCCTTCAGTGCCTCTGTGGCTCGGAGTCACACAGACGCACACACCTGCCCCATCGTCTTCTCAGGGATTATGATGCGATCAGACACTGTGACACTGTGTACTGTAGAGATAAGTGACTCATTGCTATCCAGTCCACAGTGCTGACTGCCTTATTAGAGAGAGCAGTGTGAGGGGGAGTTAGGGAGGACAGAGTGGTGCAGTGGCTGTTAATATCATGAAGTGGCTTAGCCCAGTGCTGCTGCTTTTACAATGGAATCAGTCTTCATGAGCCAGAGAGTGGCATGTTCAAATGCCACAGGCCAACCTGAAACCGCCTGACAATGGAGGCATTGCCAGCAGTGGAACCTGCTGAAAGAGATGGATAAATGAAGATATTTCAAACTGTTCAGCCTGAATGAAGATATTTCAAACTGTTCAGTACACAGTGTCACAGGGTTGGAATGTCCAGATGTTTTATGTTATGTACAGTGGTGTTCACATTCATCAGCGCCCTTCAAGATTTGTTGTTTATTGAGTTTGCACAGAATAATGTATTATTTTACCACAGCGAAAAGTTTGTTATTGTTATTATTATTGTATTATTATTGGAAGATAGTTGAGTAGCCATTTACTTACTTCTAATATGTGAAGCTGACCATCATTAAAAATCTAAAGAGCTTTATTCATTTTACCATTTTGTGTTTGCCATTTGTTTCCCCACAACCTTAAAGAAGAACGTGCGCAATTTCTAAAATGTATGGTTTTATGCACCTTACCTGTTGCCATAGTGTGTAGTAATATTTTTACAAAATCCATGATGGACAAGAATAAAATTATTCGACAAGCTGACAAACATACATAGGAAAATAAAGTTAAGATATAAGGAAAGAATAAAGGCTAACAAAACAATAACAGCACATATATATGCTATATATACACTCACCTAAAGGATTATTAGGAACACCTGTTCAATTTCTCATTAATGCAATTATCTAACCAACCAATCACATGGCAGTTGCTTCAATGCATTTAGGGGTGTGGTCCTGGTCAAGACAATCTCCTGAACTCCAAACTGAATGTCTGAATGGGAAAGAAAGGTGATTTAAGCAATTTTGAGCGTGGCATGGTTGTTGGTGCCAGACGGGCCGGTCTGAGTATTTCACAATCTGCTCAGTTACTGGGATTTTCACGCACAACCATTTCTAGGGTTTACAAAGAATGGTGTGAAAAGGGAAAAACATCCAGTATGCGGCAGTCCTGTGGGCAAAAATGCCTTGTTGATGCTAGAGCTCAGAGGAGAATGGGCCGACTGATTCAAGCTGATAGAAGAGCAACTTTGACTGAAATAACCACTCGTTACAACCGAGGTATGCAGCAAAGCATTTGTGAAGCCACAACACGTACAACCTTGAGGCGGATGGGCTACAACAGCAGAAGACCCCACCGGGTACCACTCATCTCCACTACAAATAGGAAAAAGAGGCTACAATTTGCACAAGCTCACCAAAATTGGACAGTTGAAGACTGGAAAAATGTTGCCTGGTCTTATGAGTCTCGATTTCTGTTGAGACATTCAGATGGTAGAGTCAGAATTTGGCGTAAACAGAATGAGAACATGGATCCATCATGCCTTGTTACCACTGTGCAGGCTGGTGGTGGTGGTGTAATGGTGTGGGGGATGTTTTCTTGGCACACTTTAGGCCCCTTAGTGCCAATTGGGCATCGTTTAAATGCCACGGCCTACCTGAGCATTGTTTCTGACCATGTCCATCCCTTTATGACCACCATGTACCCATCCTCTGATGGCTACTTCCAGCAGGATAATGCACCATGTCACAAAGGTCGAATCATTTCAAACTGGTTTCTTGAACATGACAATGAGTTCACTGTACTAAACTGGCCCCCACAGTCACCAGATCTCAACCCAATAGAGCATCTTTGGGATGTGGTGGAACGGGAGCTTCGTGCCCTGGATGTGCATCCCACAAATCTCCATCAACTGCAAGATGCTATCCTATCAATATGGGCCAACATTTCTAAAGAATGCTTTCAGCACCTTGTTGAATCAATGCCACGTAGAATTAAGGCAGTTCTGAAGGTGAAAGGGGGTCAAACACAGTATTAGTATGGTGTTCCTAATAATCCTTTAGGTGAGTGTATATATATATATTAAAACCCAGTGGTACAGTTAAAGTCAAACAACTTGTTAACAACAAGAGAGCAAGGGTGCAGATCAGAGAGATATTTTGCTTCCCACACTGAAGGAGAACACAGAACATAGTGCCTTTGTCTCCCTCGTTCTGCATAGAAATCACTTACCAAGAAAATCACACAAAACAAGATTTCCTGTGCTGGAGATCAGAAAAGATCGGAAAGATCACTGATTAATATTCCCAATGAAAAAGAAAACAACTGGTCCACTCTGAATTAGCTATAAACACACCACACCAAGAGCTAAGACCATGCAGTTTCTCTGAGCACCTTTTTTGAACAACCTGTGGTCCTATTCAGTTTTTTAATTCTTCTGAAAAGCCAAAAGTCCAATTCTCTTCATGCTTTGACTTGAAAGAGTCTCTATACTACGCCAAACAAGGCACTGAAACAACTCACAAGTTAATTGCTCTCGTTTACCAATTGTTTTAAATGGCAGACTATTGCACAGTTCACAGCATTGTAATAACTCATCTTTGAGACAATTGTTTTGTATTGACATCAAATTAGTGGAATAAGAATCCATGTCTATATTCTAGTTGCAATGTCTGTTTCTATTAAACAAGGTTGTAAATCGAGGAAAAAGAAACTTGGGAACATATTAACAACCTATGCCCAATGCCTTGAATTCAGTAGTTTTAACACTGACCTTTCCCATTTCTCTTTGAGGAACTACGCTGTAAATCTTGCTTTTGTTAAAGGTCAGGGTAAGTCTAGTCTCATATGTCTAATAATTACTCTTGGTTATACTAGACTTGAGAATTGTATGTGTCTCTCTAGCAACTAGTGACCTGGCACCTGCACAAATGCAGAAAGATATCTTGAAAATGATTGCAGTGGATGTCACTCATTTGTTTTTAGAACTTGGTTAGGATGTGGACAATGAAAAGAAAAGTTGAAAGGATGTTACCTGTGCAGTATCAGGTGGTGATGTCTAATTCTTCATTTGTTTTGGCACCTCTCTATAGACTCTCTATATTTATTTAATCCTGAAATAGAACGTGCATACCCATGGCAAATAGTGAAATACCATTATTGTGGCAAATAATCTGGCAAATAGATTAAAATTAAACTCAGTAGTGCAGTTCAGTCCTATTCAATTGCTGTGGAAATGCTGCATTCCACAAATGTTTTGGTGATAGAGATGAAAGGGTCCAAAGTCATTATTTGCGTAGGATCAAACTGCAGACCAGAGGTTGGCAATTCCAGCATTTGAGGGCCCGAGGGGTTTCTAGTATTCATTCAGCCTCAGGTTTTAATCACTTAATTTGGATAAGACGTCAAATCTTCCATGCTATGGGCTATAATTGATAGGTACCAAGAAAACCTTTAGGAAAACAGACCCTCAAAACTGGAATTGCCCATCCCTGCAGTAGAATGTGACTATGTGCACTATGTGCAGCTGATGTCACAGATGTCCAGATTTTTGTATTTGGTTTGGTTTAGATTGCTTCCTTCATTACCTGCTGCCTGTGAAGGTATTACATCATATGTGGCTTTTAGGATTTACATGATTTTAGAAACTCAGCATGTAAGATTTGTTTATTTATTTATTTATTTTTAACACACAAACACAGCATGTTCACATTTTTTCTGTGATGAATATCAAGGTCAATGCTGATTTTTGTAATCTGTTGCCATGATATAGGCAGTCTGTTGTGTCTCTCTTCTAATCATACCTCAGTAATGACTCTGCACAACAGTTAAATGCTATTGACAGGCTGCAGCAACACTATTGCTGAGGCTCAGTCTCTTAGCTGAACACTTACACAGCAAGCCAAACAATCAATCGGTAGTGAGCTTGCGATATAGACACATAGCCAATTCCATTGTGTGGAGTATAACCTTATGTTTATCACCCCCCACCCCAGAATGCTAATAAGAGAATAATGCTACAAAAAACAAAACAAACAGCTCAGTACTTCACCACAGTGTTAATCTCTACAACTTGTTCTTCATTAGTTTCATGGCACAGTGCAGAAAGCCTTTCGGGTAATGCTTTGTTAGATATGCATGAGCCCAACAGGACGGGCCTCGTTTTTTATACCCCATTAGTGCTGCACGACTCAGGCACTGTACTACGGAGATGAGCTGAATTGTAATATAACAATTCAGAAGTGTGTCGGTGGAGGGGGGGCACAAAAATATATAGCAAAAACCCATCCTTTGCTTATGATTGAAGGTGTGATTGTGAACATTAAAGCCCATCTTTATTTTACATCTGTTCCTTGGTCTCCAGCAGGGGAAAAATCAGTCCTTCGTTCCAAACAGACTCCGGGGACTGAGCAGGCCTGATGGATCGTGTCCCAGTCTCTAGCGATGCAGGTTTTCCTTCCTCATTGAACTGAGTCAGGGTTTTGTCCTGAAGGCAGCAGTATGCCATCCTGAGGGTAATAAACTCTGGCAAAGAGAGGCATCCCAGCATATGCTATGGAGGTGTGAGATTTGGAAGGGTGATCTCAAGTGACATGGAACCTTATGTTGCTCTGGCAAGGATTCTTTCTCTTTTGGTTAAATGACTGAACATTTAGTTTTTGGTCTGTTTTTGTGTAGCGGTCCTGAAAAGCTCTGTATTTGTAGCGCTGTGCATTGCGAATCTGATGACAGGGCAGGTATAGTTGTACAAAGCTCTCTGGCAAGCTTCAAACTGGCAAGTTTCTGTGTAGGTAGGAATTCCAGTTTCTGTAGTTCTAAATTAAGCCAGTAAATCTGTGTTCCAACATACCTCCCTGCATATCTTGTGTTTTCTAAAACATTATCAAAAGTACCTGCGCAGCATGTATTGAGCAGAAGCAATCTGATTTCACTGCATATGAATTCACATGATCT
Organism: Amia ocellicauda; assembly: GCF_036373705.1. NCBI lineage: Eukaryota > Metazoa > Chordata > Actinopteri > Amiiformes > Amiidae > Amia > Amia ocellicauda. Next base: position 6,670,311 of record NC_089862.1, on the reverse strand, counting down.
GCAATGATCAGGTCCTGGATATAAAAATGGGAATGATGTGAATAGCGGTCACGTCCCACACGGCGTACATGTGCGCCTTAGTTAAGGAAGTCTGGATGGAGTTCAATGCCTGCGGCAAACTGGATCAAAGCCATTCATATTAACACTGCAGTTCGTAAGGTTAGACACTGGTAAGGTGTTATACATGTTTTAAAGCAGTAATGCAATACTCTGTGCACTCTCTACCAGGATGGATTAAGATTAAAATCATAAATTCTAGCTGAGACTAAAATAACTTGGATCAATGGTCTAAAAAAAACTTTCAGGCACATGTTATATTCCCGAGGAAAATTGATATTAAAAAAAAAGATATTGATTGTTGTTTATAAAAAAACATAAATATCTTGCTTAGTAAGGAATGCTGATGGGCGATTGAGTGTCTTACAGACATCAAACCCCCCTATGAAGGAGCTGAGACTGCTTCAGCATCACAGGAAAATTTGAGGTTTTTGTGTTGAATGCTGTGTAATCTGAGACCTGTTTCTTGTCAAGTTAGCAGTGTGAATGCGCTAGAACACTGCAGCACCCACAATCCTTGAGCCTAGACATCAGCAATTCAACTTAATTCACTGAGATTTGCATGTACTGGTTGAATTTAACACACACACTGAAATTTAATTGTTTATATATTGACTGTTTTGACTTTAGTCAGACTTACCTACCAACTAGTTTCCTTGAGTTCAGCAGGGATTCACCAGCGTCCGAAAGCCCCTTAAGCATGAGATAAATCACAGCAATACTTCACCAGTAATTTTCACTTAGTTATTAATGGACACCAAACGAACACGATGCGTCGAATGGCCTCCTCTCGTTTGTAAACTTTCTTATGTTCATATGTTCTTATTACAGAGGAAATTCAACACAGTAAAATTACAGGATTTGCAGTGATTTAATACAGTTTAATAATCTAGTAAAATTAAGTGGAAAGGATTTAACAGTTATACAATAATCACATCTTGCTTTATCTGGTCCACCAATGCCACATTTAACAGCAGAAAAACAGGAAGACTGTGCCGTCATGCCCTCAAGACAGAATAGGCTGATTGATAGCTACAGCTATCACCAGGAGATAACCAGGAAGCACTGCATCGTGAGAGGGACTTCTGTTACAGGTGACTCCCACTTGAAGTGCAGTCTTCCCTGTAAAGGAACATCATCTGTAGCCTATGCTAATGCTTAGTTCTCAGTTTGCCACACTACCTGACTATTCCAGCAAAAGTATCTTCTGAAAGGACCATTTGATCTGAGAGGGAGAGAGAGAGATTGTGTATTGAAATGTTAATTAATCACAATAATAAGATGATAAAACATAGACTACAGCAAATACAACAGTTAGAAAGTAAATACAGGAACGTGTAGCTAAAGGATTTATTGAAGAGATGTCTGTGAAAATAACTGTTCAGTTTAAATTAGCAGAACACTTTACTCATCCAAATCCTACCCCTTTATTCAGAGGTGCTGTGAATACACATGAATCCATCACAGCCATCTCTGTAACAGGCCTGAGTGTTCACATCAGGGTCAGTAAGAGCATATGTAATTGTGGCCGTAGTATGTAATATATTCATGAACATGCTCAGCAGCCTTGGCTAATCGCTCAACCTTGGGACAGGGGAGGAAACGGGATCTGCTGTAACCTTTCGACTGGGCTATAGATTAGATTACAAAAACACAATGCTTTCACCCCAGGCCTCCCAAAAAAAACTTGACATAAGAAATTCCCCAATCTAATTAGCCTTGTTCTAACAAAGAGAACAACAATGAAGTGAAAGCCTCATTTCACAGGGCTCTGAACAGCAATGTTAATGGAGATGGTTCACTGGAATCAAGGCTATAGCATGAGGCAGAATGCTGACGCCTCCTGTTTGTAAATTAACGTAACAAGGCAGGGCCGTGTAATGCTGTTGATCACAGAAAGCCGTCTTGAGCGGTTTGCGGGCTGTATTCCAGACCTGGAGTAGTATGACACATAGCGACGTTGGAACACTTTTTGGTCCATCGGTTCTTGTCAGAGTTGCTCCTGGTCTTAAGAAGACCCAGGATGCTTAGCTTCTGATCGCACTGATACAGCAGCAGCAGCCTGCCTCTCTGACCTTGCAAAGACTCCACTGCACATCCGTTATGCACTCTTTACAGTCCTGCATGTGTTTGCCAATGTCCTGCTCTCATTCATTCAAGCACAAAATTAAGCACCATCTGTATTTCAGAGGTACAGCAAACTCTTGAATCAGTTCAGTTTAGAAGGAATATGGTGACAGATCTTGTGTCAGTTGAATAAATTAGCCATTTTGTTTAGGTTGCTCATTATGTTCAAAGTGTGCAATCTTTAGTCCTTGGCTTCATACAAATATCATCCTGGGCTGACCCTGCAAAAAGAAAGGTTAGCCGAGACAACCTCTTCAACATCCTTTCCATTTCCTGATATCCAGTACCCTTTGTGTGATGCAACAGTTATCTTTGAAACCTAATGAAGGGCTTTGAGGCTGAGCAGGGAGCACTCTTGACCTTTCAACTGCCATGGGCCTTCACTGTGCTGGCTGTTTTGCTGTGATTAGCCTTCGATAGTGAGAGCAGGTGCTGCATGCGTCCATGATTAGAGAAAACGTTTTCTCCCGTACCGTGGGCACATGGAGAAATATTACAGCCCTTGGGCTCAGCCTCAATCTTTGTGCTTGTGATTGCATGTTTTGCCATGGGCATGCAGCACTTGCTTAAATGACTGTGTGTGGGAGTCATTTAGGTGTGCAATCTGCTTCCCTGTCAGCCATTTGGCACACTGTTTCAGTGTGTTTCTTGAAACCTTGGAGATTTTATTTAAAATGGCTTTTGGCCTTCAGAGTGAGAAAAGGCATTTAGTAGATTGTAACACTAACAATTGTGAAGCAATCAGTGCTCAGTCTGTGCCATGTTTCTACATCAGTGAAGACTGAAGGGAGAAATTACCAGTCCTTGTCTTTGTGCATTCAGGGGTTGAGTTACCCCGATATGTAGGTGCGTGTTCTTCAAATCCAATCCTCAAGGCCAGATGGCCAGAGCACGTTTTAATTCCTTTAATTTGAGCTTGATATTAAGTAATTTAACACTTTAGGGAACTGACTGAATCCCTTCCTCATCTAATGCAAGTAGTGATGGCAGCAGTGAGTAGTAGTGGTTAGGGCTCTGGACTCTGGAGGGGAGGGTTGTGGGTTCAATCCCCAGGTGGGGGCACTGCTGTGGTACCCTTGAGCAAGGAACTTTACCTAGATTGCTCCAGTAAATGCCCAGCTGTATAAATGGGTACAAATGTACAAATAATGTGATGTGTTGTAACAATTGTAAATCACCTTGGATAAGGGTGTCTGCTACGAAATCAGGTAATAATAATGTTTAAGAGAGACCTATACACCTGCATTGGATTTGAAGACCTATGCCTTTGACTGTGGAAGAGTGTAGACAGGAAGCCAATGTCTTCCTTATTTTTATTTTGTATTCTTTTCAGTCATTAAAATTTGAATTTGTTTTATGATTACAGAATTTTCAAGCCATTCCCAAACAACCTATTCAAATTACCAAGAAGCAGTACATCCAAGGTAAAGCCTCATCAAATGTATATTTTTTCTTTCTTCTTCTCCTTCTTCTTCTATTTGATTTAAACGTTGTTGAGCTTTGAGTTGCACTGAGCATCAAATGCAATAAAGATGTATTTTTATTACTTGGTATTCGTAATTGTCAGGGTGGGGATCAATTTATGGGCCTAGTTTTACTATACATGTTGTTTTTGTGTTGTTGTTAAAGGGATGTCCCTAAAACAAGACTTGTTGACTTCCCCCTTTCTGTCAAAATCCATGACATAATTCATGAACATCTGCTAAGGTGCGTTTCACCTGAAGCAACATCTATCATTCAAACTAGTGTTTACTTCTATTAAGTAAAATAATATTTTTTTTAAGCCCCGAAAATGTGCACATTAGACATCATATCAGAGAAGCTACACTCTTACTGAAGGAAGTACATTTCCCCTGCAGGCTTAGCAGTGGTATTTTACTCCCCTGTGATCTCCTTCCTGCACATCTTAATCCATCTGAAGGTTTTTGCAGTGAAACAGCATTTTATTTTAAGCAATCGTTGTACTTTGCATGAAGACATAGTGAGATTAATGATCCATTCTATTAGCGCTTTCCCAGGCTTCAGCTCCAAAAATCTCTGTCCGAGGCAAAGATATTCAAAAAGCATTTCACACATCACGGTCCTACATTATTGAGCTCGATCCCCAATGGTGACTCACTCTTAGGTGTTTAAAAGTCTTTTTTGTATGCCTTCATTCTTAATTAACATATAAACCCCAGTTTACAGAAGCCAAGTTTTCATCAGTGGATTGTTTCCGGAAGCAAAACATGTCTTTCATTTGAACTTCTGATGCTGTGTTCTTGCAATTATGTGTGCTTTATTTGTTTAGCTTTCTTTAGTTAAGCGAGTGTCCTCAAATTAACTTGCAGCAGTTCATATTAAACACAATTCCAATTAAAAATGGAATGTAGGCTGATTTGGCTGACATTGAGTTTATTTCTTTAACAAGACCATTGAGTTAAGCAGAACTGGAATTTGTATGATCATTAAAAGCTTGAGAGAAAACACCTACTGCATTAATCACAAGTGGTTTTAGGCAATTGATGTTATATGATTCCCTCTTTTCCAGTATGTTCAGGGGTGATGAAAATGGTCAGTGGCCAGTGCTGTTTTGTGTCATGTTGTAAGGTAATGTTGTGTTGGTCCTCTCAGGGAAGGAGCCAGAAGTGGTCACTATTCACCCTCGCAGCTGGTTCATCTCAGAGGAAGGCTGGACATTCCTGTCAGCAGGTGAGTACACAACCATGCTGATTTCCTCTATACTTTTACAAAGTAACTAGAAAGCAACCATTGTTATCACTCAGTTCAGACTCTTAGCCAGCGCTTAAGACACATGTTGATGGAATAAATAGTGGTCATTAAGGGAGCAGTGCTTCAGCAGTAGGCTAATGGAGGGGAGGGGGGTTGATGAGGGATACTGCCAGTAGCCATAGGAAGAGCCTGCTGCACCACTCACTAGAGTAAATGTAAAATCCTGGTTGCTCACATTGCAAACTGTGTCCTTTGTACAGGGAGTCAGATCCCAGAACTGTGCTTGATGGTGTGAAGTCACATTCTACTCAATGAAAAGCTGAGATGCTTCTAGGAGGTTCAATGAAGGCTTTTCCCCTTCATAACATGTTTAGTGCTGAGAGTCCTTCAGCTTCAGCTTTATGACAGTGCCCATTTACATATCTGCACTGCCCCACATGAGTGGCAAACCCTCTACACCAGTGGTTTTCAAACTTTTTTTCCGGCGATCCACATTTTTAGAATGTCAAACCTTCGCGATCCAACTAACAATGACTACACAAAAAAGCACAGAACATGCAATCAGACAAAGTTTATATGCCCCAATTTTTCATTAAGTACAATATTGACCGTTAGTTCTCTCATTAAGTGGCCCCCACAATCCCGGGACACTTTTAAACAGAACGGGATGCTAAATTGAAATACATTTGCATGTTAATTATTCCTACATATTTGCTAAAATTAATCTTATTGCTCAATTACTGTGCGCAACAAACAAGTCATTTAGATCAATGTAACGTCCTGCCTCCAAAAAACCAAGCAATGTTACTGATTGGGAGAGTATGCACATTATGGCAATTTAATCTTTACCAGGGGTCTCCAACCTTTTTAACATGACAGCTACTTTGAAAAAAATAAATATTGCAAGCTACTTTTTATTTTCTCCTCCTCTTCTCAAATTCAGACTGCGTGCAATGTGCATATTGACATTCAGATTGGTAATATTGCTGTTAATTAATTGGCAGATATTGTATTATGTTGGGCATTTTTAGCTAATCGTGGCTAATCAGAGGTGGGATAATGGAAATGGAAATTTGATGGGATAGTACCTAGGAGTTTGCATGTCTGTTTTGTAAGATTTGTTTTTGTGTGAACAAAATATGATTAGCCTGATCTGAAGGCCATTGCTCACTGTATCCGACACCATTTGTAGTCCGTCACCTAAAAAGTTGTCCGTCAAGGACATTGCACATTGGATACGTTTAAACCGCGCCAAGCACACACGCTGTTTCTTTACCTCTTTAGAAGACAAGCAGGTTAGCCAATAAAGTGGAACAAGCACAAGGATTTAAAAACATGCAACTAACAGAGTGTTATCCACAGCCATGGTGCAGTGCCACTGAGGCTGTCACCCATTGTTTTGAGTTGCAACGGGGCTGCTGAAGAAATAAGGAGCTATTTCATCATTTTTACAATGATTAAAAAAAAAAAAAAAAAAACAATCACTAGCAAAGGACACCTCACCATAAGAAAAAAGCAGAATGCAATGTTGAACATTAAACTGTTGATATGAAAGTGCAAATCTCTGTAATTAATGTAAGTCACATGTTGTGCTGTGCTTTCTCACCTTCTAGAAGAATTCTAGCTACATCAGTAGTGTCCTGCTCCTCCATGATAGCTTGCCGTATATTTTCAGTCTAATTATTTCCTTTGTTGTATTCTTTTTAATTCTTCATGGTTAGACGAGCAAATGATGAACTTTTCCGTCAATCCATATATCTTCCTACTGTTTTCCATTGATCAGTGTCATTTTTAACACACATGAAATCAGATCGGATCAAACTCCTTGATGCACTTCTGTCAAACGACAATGACGGGCTCAGTGTGCAAGGTGTGATACGGATGAACACTAATTTTTCTCTTTTCAAGACGGTAAAAATTGCATGCATTATCGGATCCAGTGTTCAAAGGGCTAAATGCAGCCCCGGCCCCGGCCATTTGAGCGCCCTGTGCGATATAGACATCATTCTAATTTGCACAGACGTAACTCCCCTAAAACATTCACCAGACAGCAAGAATGCAAAAGTATATTCTTGTCACTAATGAAAGTTTACCCACCTGGGTTTTCTCCTGCAAAGTCAAGTACAGACTCCGTTAAATCCAGATTGCTTCCACAAGGTTTCCAAACGTAAGCATTACTTTATCCCGTCTTTTTCTTTAAAATAATTCTAACCTGTCAGAGACTCTCTGCTCTGTCACTCTGCTTAGTCCCGCCTTCAAGAGGAAGTAAATGAGCCAATCAGTGAAGCGAGGCTTTTGAAGCCAACTGTGTTAGGACAGAATTGCTCCGGGGACACAATATATACAAGATGTTTCTGATTGATTACTTGCCTTTGGGGTGCGGAACATACATGACACAGACTTATTTTTGACAGGTTTGTAACATTGGAGACATCTTGTATCCTGTGAGGCTGCACCTCCCCTTGTCTAAATGCGTGCATGTATTTCCAAAATTGATGGGACAGATGAGCTGCTTGTTTTTTGTCAAAATTACAGTCTAGTCCTGTTTGCAGGATGAGAGGGCAATGCGCATATCAGGCAAAGAGTTCAGTCTATTTCTGTACTTTCTGTTCTTTTTTTTGTAAAACGTAAAATCCCATATCACATTGACAAGTCGTTGGGAAATGCAAAAGCATCCAAATGCTAGCTTTACTTAGCACTGGATATTCCACTGAGATGCTAATCCAGAATGATGTTAATTTCATATGTATATGCATTTATAAACGGAATAGCTACCAATGAACAAGTGATGGAAAATAACGAAGTCATTTAGGCCTAGTTCAGTGCCACCTAGTTTAATTTCTTCTACCAGTCTATGGGATCATCCTTATTGCTCTTTTAAGGTGGATTTTTTTTTTGTGGCATTGTCTCCGATTTAGGAGCAAGCTGCCTCCATTTCCGCTAACACACAATGTTGCCACAGCATTATACTACATTGTGGCAAGTTGTGTGTTAGCTGGGATGTCTGCTCTAATCAGTTTTGGGTCTAGACTCGGTGACGGATGACACTGGTGATTGGGACAGCTTGCCGTCGTTGAGTTTTTGGTCCAGCGACAGACTGTTTCAAATGGGTGCTCACTAAATATTCATCTGTGGTATATTGCCTCATGTGGCTATCAGGTGTACTGCAGATAGGATTATTATATTTTCAGAGAAAAACTGAGAGAAAAATTATATTCTGCGTTTCGTTTTGGTGACCCATTTTTAACCCGGGTTGCGACACAGCAAACAATGCTCAACACCTGATGGACTAGACTAGCCCCCAGACTATCTGCATCATTTTATACCCATCATTATTTTCGCCCCGACCACATTGACAAACACGACACACTTCCTGCTAACATGCCTCTGTGTCCCTGTTTGCAGTGCAGTTGAAATCAGGGGCAGCAAGAAAGCTGGGCTCAGGCTACGCTGGGACAAGTGTCTCCGCAGATTGCTTGTGAAAGGTAGCCCGTGCTGGGCTGTCCAGAGGGGCCGCTGTGGACTCTGCTACGTGCAGCTGTGAGAAAAGCCTGTTCATCTCTCTCTGAGGAAGCAGGGTTGTGACAGGGGGGGTGTTACAGTGCTGGGAGACTGGCAGAGAGGAAAATCGCACCAGCAGTGTGGAAATGCCTGACAAAGAAAACTGCAGACAAGTCTGGCAGGAGCTCAGGGTTTGCTCGGGTTTGGTCTGACCTAGTAAGCCAGAACAAGAGAACAGGATCATCCTTGTTATATAAAGCCTGTTGATCCTTTCATGGATCAATAACAGCCTTCTCTCAACGATGTGCTCCAAACGGACAGACTTTAGAATTATTGTGTTGGCTGATTTCCCTGTTTCTTTCGATGTTACAGCTAGGTTTTGGGGCACCACACATTTGTTTTCTGTGTGTGTGTGTGTGTGTGTGTGTGTGTGTGTGTGTGTGTGTGTGTGTGTGTGTGTGTGTTTTCAGAATTACCTAGTTTCACACCTACATCAGATTCTGCCGTTAGGAATCCTGAAATATCCTGTCGACCTTCAAATGAACCCACTGCTTCTGTCTCTTCAGCTTTAGCCTACCGTCTTTAGGAGTGCTGTAGTTCATCTGAAGTAAGTGTATCTATTTGGCTGATCAGCCCTTCATAATATTGCACTTCTTTTCGTTTTTACCCAGTATGAACATCGCAGTTTCAGACAAAATGTTTCTTTGAGCAAATTATCTTTAAGTTTTCAGCTGGTATACTTTTTTCATTTGGGTCTACACAAACCCATTCAGAAGATCTTGGTAGAGTTTTTTAACACTAAAGTATCACTCTTCCATTTTGAAATGTAAAAAACTATAAAGGTGTCAATGAAATCACAGAAGCACACAATCTAAAAAGTTAGTCACCTTATTTTGTTAAACAAAAACCCATCCTCACAATATCTGTCGCCATTTACAGGAGAGATATAAGAATGTAAACCTTCAAAGGGACGTGATGCGATATCCAGACCATGAGAGCACCCCTGGTATCAAGAGGCAGGAGCTTTGGAGTAATTCTATATAGAACAATAATAATTCCCACTGAATTCTCCGTAACTATCTTCATGCTAGATACTTTGTGAATGTCCTGCTCATGGACCAGATAAAAATCAGCTCCAGCCAAGAGCCGTCATTGGATCGTCCAATTACTCGTTTAACTCATGGGAGGAGCTACAACTGCCTCCCCCCTCTTAAAGGGAAAGTTCCCACTGACATACAAAAGTGACATATCCTTTAATGTGCTTTGGTTAAATGTAGACTTTTACAGTCTCTGCGGTCAATTACAGTTCAAAAACCTCAAACATGGTCCAAGTAGAGCTGGAATTCTGGGGAAAACAGGCAAGATTCTGGCCTTCTAATAGCAGTCTCCTCCATCACTGACAACATGTTCAGATTTCCTTCTTTGGATCACTAGGGGAAGAAATAAGAAAACAGCAGATTCAAGACAACAACATCTGTTGTGGCCTGATTAAGACATTTTACCACAGATCAAAGCAAAGCTTACTGAATCCCTAGGTACATCCATTCTATCAAACTGAAAACAAACAAACTGGCTTCAAAAAAATCTGGTCATGCTTGTTACATGGGAGTTGTTTTTTTGCCTATTATTTGAAGTTACTGTTGACATATCGTATGTGAATCTGACACATGAACACTTGACAAAGAAGTTTATTTATAGCCAATGTCTTCATTCTCATTTTCCTGTGGCGGGGAAGAACCTTGAACACATTGAATGAGTCTCAGTGCTACTATACTGTACAAACAGTGATCATCATGACATACACCCCAACCCCTGACTGTATACCCCACTGAAGATAACATCTATCTTAACTGAGAAACACTGACCTTGATACCAAGACAACAGGGAGACAGTGTAATGACAGTGTAATTACTGAGCTCAAAACTGAACACCCAGTGCTGAACATCTAACTTGATCGATACAGCACCCCAGCTCTATTCTTAAGAAATGTGACCTACAAATTATTCATCATGAAGCACTTTTCTACTGCATTCTATAAACCTGTTTTTGTACAAACTGAAAACCATTATTGACCATTTTATTTCTTCATGAATGATGAGGACTTAAGCACAGTTGCACTACTCCTGCACAGGAAATGATTAGAAAGAAAGAAGAAGAAAATGTGAAATTGCTTTTGGAGCCCTAAATAAAAGAGTTATTATATACATCGCATTGCTCTGATAATACACAAATGTGGTGATGGATTTTGTGTAAATTGATGCTCAGTCTAGAAGAATGAAGAACTGCCAGGAAGCTTTTATTCCCAATAATAATATTATAAACAAAAAAGAGTATTCAAGTGCAGCCGAATGTGCTCAAAAAGAGCTTTACGGATTTCAGCTATGCAAAATTCCTCCTCCTTCCACTGATAACATAGGCATAGCTTCAACGCTATTTTAATTTTAGCTGTCAGTAATTTCCTCTGAAGTGTCACTTTGAATTAAACAGACGCGCTCAGTTCAGCTCCAGTTTCTAAAGGGGCTATCTTTGTCTGATGTGATGATTGCTCCCATTAGCAGTGCTTTTCCACACGGAGCAAGGCAGCTTCAGCATCACCTCCTTCACTGGCAGCGGCAAGGACAATGTCCATTCACTTCTGAAGACCATAGGGTCCTTCAGTGCAAATTGTATTTAGACATATAATAAATAGAGGTGGGACCTTAACATCAGTGTTTCATGAAGAAAAAGACATATTTTATCTCTGAGTCATACTGGTCTTTAAAACAATAGACCTCGAGGCCTAGCGAATGCATTATACATGTATAGGAAGGAAAGCATTTGTTTGGGAGTTGCTAAGTGTGGGCAGTATTTTATTGCTTTATATGTACTTCCCACTACAATGGATACTCTGTGTAATGTGTTTCAGTTTTTCCCAATTACTCTTTGGGTGCTGGCGAATGGCCGTTGGCTAATGTGAACTGCATCCCAGCAGTTATAATGTGATGGTTAATCTACATTAGTCAGTTTACTGTCACTCACGAACAAGTTTCCTAAAAGGGCATTTCTTTCTTGCAGAAGATATGGAGCCAATTATTCATCGCTAATCAGATAACCCAGAAAGCACGCAGCCAAGAAGAGAGAGGCGTCAATTATTTGGCACTAAAAATCAGTCCCTTATGTCCTATTTACATTTTGATTATATTTGATTATACTCCCAAGCAATGTACACACAAGAAAACAGCTTTAATAATCACTGCTCTGACCAGTCTCCCTGTTGTTTGTTGTTCACTGTTTCTCCTGCCTGTGCATTTCAGTTTTCAGCTGTGATCAGGCATCAGATTTTCACTCCTCAAAATTGCTTCTATGGAATGAATTGCTGGTGTCTGAAAGCCAGACATTTCAGTATTTCTGTGATGGTTAGAAAAAAGGAAAAGCCTGCTGTTTTTTTTGTTTTTTTTTTGATGTGGCATTAATAGATGGAGCATTTTTTGTTCTAGAAATAAAACAATGATAATATACAGCTCTGGAAAAAATTAAGAGACCACTGCAATGTTGTCTTAAATCAGCATCTCTACATGTATGGCAGCCATTCCACTCCATTCATATTTTTATTTGGAATTTGGGAGAAATGTTGTCAGTAGTTAGAATAGACTAAAACAAAAATGTTAATTTTACCCAAACACATACCTATAAATAGTAAAACCAGAGAAACTGATTATTGAAACTATTTTTTTTTTTAAAGGCTTTTGAAGTGTAACAAGGCTTCCTTTCCTGATTGAAACTAGTCTTGCTGCAAATAAGTTTTCAACCTTAATAGATAGCTGTGCCTTAGAATGAGTCAGAATAGAAGAGGGCCCTGAGTTTAGATCTTAATAGGGATTCGACAGTGATGGGCCCATTGCAGGAGTTTATTTTATCCAACAGAAAGCCATGGTGTCCAAAACAGTACAATTAACAACACATTAGAGGGGTTTCCAATTTTTCATTCAGACAGCATGATGGAGTTCAGCCGGCAGACTAGATATCACTGAAGATCTCTAAAATACAATATAGTTTGAGGGTTATCATCATGATACAATATTCATTGTGTTCTGGTGAGCTTTTCATGTAAAGGCATGCACAGTCAGATATTGACGCTAGCCCCCCCTGTGGCCTTGTGATGTAATGTCTTGTTGGCGTACTTACTCACAGCCTGTAGATGGAAGTATAAGCTTTGCGATTACAGATGCATGCCAGGGGGAATATGCATTCTGCATCCCTATTGGATGTCAATGGTGTTGTGCAGCTATGGAGTCTGTGGATAATATCTAAGTGTTTGGCATGAGAAGGAATAATAGAAGACTGCTTGGATGACACAGACCCCCCCCTTCCCCAACACACACGCACAACGGAGATGTTATTCAGTTATTCAGTTTATTGTTTTCTGTTTTTCATTATTCTATGTCATAGACAATGCGAAGATATCAATTGATGTTATTAATTCAGTTTTGCCTCTCCCTTCATTCATACCGCACACAGAAAGAAATCATGACAATGTCATTTTGATTGATTTCAAAATATGGGGGGGGGGGTTACATGCAGTTTTATTTCCCTTCAAGTTTGAAATGCAAATAACTTCATTCACATCTAAGTCTGCATTCGGCTATGATCAATCAGCACAGAAAAAAGCCTTTGAAACTGCATCGAGATAGCAATGTGATTCAGACAGTCAGAAGACTTTTTCTTTATCACTGATCAATGCTGCCAACCATTATACCACTCTGGAGCCTGATCTCCCCAGCTCGAAGAAGCTAGGCAATGCTGGGCCTCATCAGTACTTGGCTAGAAGATATCATAGGAAAATCAGATTGCTGCTGGAAGATCGCTGCTGGGGGATTGCTAGATTTACATGCTAGTGCCCACAGCCATACTAAAATATTTAAAATATATTGTTGTAAACACATTATTCATATAAAACTCACAGTATTTTGGGAATGATAAATATGATTAACATATATACACTCACCTAAAGGATTATTAGAAACACCATACTAATACTGTGTTTGACCCCCTTTCGCCTTCAGAACTGCCTTAATTCTACGTGGCATTGATTCAACAAGGTGCTGAACTGTGACTGTGGGGGCCAGTTTAGTACAGTGAACTCATTGTCATGTTCAAGAAACCAATTTGAAATGATTCGACCTTTGTGACATGGTGCATTATCCTGCTGGAAGTAGCCATCAGAGGATGGGTACATGGTGGTCATAAAGGGATGGACATGGTCAGAAACAATGCTCAGGTAGGCCGTGGCATTTAAACGATGCCCAATTGGCACCAAGGGGCCTAAAGTGTGCCAAGAAAACATCCCCCACACCATTACACCACCACCACCAGCCTGCACAGTGGTAACAAGGCATGATGGATCCATGTTCTCATTCTGTTTACGCCACATTCTGACTCTACCATCTGAATGTCTCAACAGAAATCGAGACTCATCAGACCAGGCAACATTTTTCCAGTCTTCAACTGTCCAATTTTGGTGAGCTTGTGCAAATTGTAGCCTCTTTTTCCTATTTGTAGTGGAGATGAGTGGTACCCGGTGGGGTCTTCTGCTGTTGTAGCCCATCCGCCTCAAGGTTGTACGTGTTGTGGCTTCACAAATGCTTTGCTGCATACCTTGGTTGTAACGAGTGGTTATTTCAGTCAAAGTTGCTCTTCTATCAGCTTGAATCAGTCGGCCCATTCTCCTCTGACCTCTAGCATCAACAAGGCATTTTCGCCCACAGGACTGCCGCATACTGGATGTTTTTCCCTTTTCACACCATTCTTTGTAAACCCTAGAAATGGTTGTGCGTGAAAATCCCAGTAACTGAGCAGATTGTGAAATACTCAGACCGGCCCGTCTGGCACCAACAACCATGCCACGCTCAAAATTGCTTAAATCACCTTTCTTTCCCATTCAGACATTCAGTTTGGAGTTCAGGAGATTGTCTTGACCAGGACCACACCCCTAAATGCATTGAAGCAACTGCCATGTGATTGGTTGGTTAGATAATTGCATTAATGAGAAATTGAACAGGTGTTCCTAATAATCCTTTAGGTGAGTGTATGTAGAATGTATGCAAGGTGGTATGAAATATATTTAAAATGTTACAACAATAGACCCAATCTCATCATACAATAAACATATTTGCTGACATATATTTTTAAAACATTTAACATATAATAACAATAAATCAAGCATGTTGTCCAGGTATTTTTATGTATTCAGTATAATGACTACACATATTTAAACATCCCTTCATGCTCTTTGCTGCAATAGAGCTGCTCAGACTGGTATCCTAGTGTAAATCCATATTAGGCATTCTCAGTCTGGCCTAGCTAACGTTCCCATTTCTAAATAATGTATTTGTTCTCCACCTGATCAGTAGTCGACTGGCACAGAATCTCTGCAGAGCTCTCCTACCCTAGAGTGTGCTAAACTTCAGTGGTGCACAGAGTCCCTTTTTACCTCTTCATGTCCTTATCGATGCTTCAGAATGGTCTCCAAAGTCTTTGTTCTCAGTGGTCTAGATCAATAAGAGCTGATGAATGTCTTGCGCTTGCAAAGGAAGAGGAGGATACATGTGCCTTCACGTGTCATTAAACGTGCACAGCAGTCCTATATGTCAAGCACAGGACATAAAGCAAGCACAATCTCCCCATTAACGTTGATTGGGTTTGACAAAAGCCCACTCTGGCCATGTTCAATCTTGTTTGTGTATTGATTGTCAGAGAGTAGGAGTTGACATTTGCAGGCGATCTCACATAAGAAATGGTGGAAAAGGAGCTGAGAAGGAAAATTAGGAGGTGAAGCCAAAAACTGAAAACAATTAAATACGAGCGCACACCAGGAGAGGAAGTGAAGCTGTTAAAATTGGCGGTATAACCACTCTGCTCTGTACAGTCGAGTGGAGATGAGTACAGTGTTTGTATTTAACTGTCTTTTCCAACCGCAATTACCATTCACGTTCAGATTGATACCAACACCCCCGCACACCCACTCCGAGACGCATGCACACTCCCTGCAGTCATAAATCATTGTAAAGCTGCAGAGCCACTGATACGCTTTTAGCCCTTAGTCAGCAAAGAGACCCACTGAGGCCTCCTGTTCACTGCAGTCCATGCTGTGCGATGTTATAGTCGCTAGAGGAGGTGGAGATTCACAGTGTCCTTTTGGTCATTCCAGCAGCTCTTGTGATCTGTGTACAAAAGAGCTGTGTTTCTTGTGGGATCAAAACCCAAAGTTTGCCTCTTGTCTCTAACAAGCAATAACATCAGAAGAAGTGGTGGGGGTATTGGGAACCTTTGTCAATCCACAGATTACGAACACAGCCACAGGGGGATAGCCCTGTATCAATGGCCTTGCCCTAATGAGCTAATGCTCTAAGGGTCTGAGAGGGGTTGGCAATCTCCAACTCCCAGCTAAATTAAAGGTGCAGGGGACTATAGGTACCCTGTAGACCTGTGCTGGAAGGTTTGTGTTGGAGAAGTGGGGGCTTGGGCTAGGTTGACACTAGCTCACTGCACCAGATAGTTGATATCAGGCAGCACCCCCTTCAGAAAGCGCAAAAGGTTCAGAATGGCTGTTTTTTTCACAGTTTATCTGTGAATGCTCCTGGATGCTTTATGCAACTGACTGTAAGACACAGTTCAGGTACCTCCTGAAAGGTTTTGGAAACTTTTCATAAGCAACACATCATCAGCATCAACACTCCATTCATACAATTCATACAATAAAAACATAAAAGCATTGAAAATAATAATTTATAAAAATGTATGTAATTAATTTTTTTTTCCTCTAAGCCTCTACCATTTTCGGATTGCTCCACACTCCTGCCCCACACCCCTGCCCAGATCATCTTAAAATACACAGTAACCAGGAACTCCCAGTCACAGATCAGCACTTGAAAATGTGAGAGAGAGATGAATTTTGTAATGCCCATTGCTCCCAGGTTCCAGCGTGTCAAGGTTGCAAAGCTGAAGAACTGCCAGTTATACTGTTTTTCTCTACATTTTTGTTTCCAGTATGTAATTAAAGCTCCCAGCTTTCAATGTTTTATTCCTAACAGAGCTAACTATCTCTTGTAAGTCTCTTGAGCTGACATAAACAAATTCTTCGAACAGCACGACTGACTTCAAGTGAGCCTTATTTCATTCCACACACTACACCGGAGAGTTGACTGCAGAGTTCATTGTGTAACAAGTGCCTGACTGTTTGGCACCTGCCTGTATTTAAAAAGAGTACTTCTGCAAACACATCATGAGTGAATTCATTCAGTTGTTGTTGTTTTTATTCAGTTTTACAGCAAGTGTTTGATATGATTTTAATACAATGCTTATTTTAGGGACTGTATTCTCACAGGGAGAGCAAAGCGACCTATGTCCTGTACCAAATTCATAAAATACATTATCTGGTTTTGTCAATATCAGATGATTGAGTTAAGAGGTTCTAATGACATCTCTGAAGGCAGGTAGAGAGGACAGAAATAACGCTGAGAGCTTGCAGCCTGAAGTGGCTCAAGCAAAGATTTTCAAACTAAACAGTTAAAATAAGAATTAATTGAAACTGGTTCTTATGTTGGTGTTAATGAATGTACACTGCTCAAAAAAATTAAGGGAACACGTAATCATCACAGTATAACACCAAGTCAATTAAACTTCAGGAATATCTATCTGTCCAGTTAGGAAGCTTAAGCGATTTTGAATCAATGTCACCTGTTTTGGTGCAAATGAAAGTGACAACAGGTGCACTGGAGAGGCAACAGCAAGACAACCCCCCAAAAGGGAATGGTTTTGGTGGTGGTGGCCACAGACTATTGCTCTCTCCTTATCCTTCATCACTGATTCTTCTCTAGTTTTGTGTTTTGCTAGTGTCCTTGTCACTACTGGTAGCATGAGGCAGTATCTGCAGCCCATTCAGGTTGCACAGGTAGTCCAGCTCCTCCAGGATGGCACATCCATACGTGCCGTCACAAGAAGGTTTGCTGTGTCCCCCAGTACAGTCTCAAGAGCATGGAGGAGATACCAAGAGACGGGCCATTACACGAGGAGAGATGGACAGGGCCGTAGAAGGGCATCAACCCAGCAGCAGGAGCGGTATCTGCTCCTTTGTGTGAGGAGGAACAGGAGTAGCACCGCCAGAGCCCTACAAAATGACCTCCAGCAGGCTACTGGTGTGCATGTTTCTGACCAAGAGGGTGGTATGTTGGCCCGATGTCCTCTAGTGGGACTTGTGCTCACAGCCCAGCACCATGCAACTCGATTGGCATCCGCCAGAGGACGCCAGAATTGGCAGGTCCGCCATTGGCACCCCGTTCTCTTCACAGATGAGAGCAGGTTCACACTGAGCACATGTGACAGACGTGAAAGAGTCTGGAGACGCCGTGGTGAACGTTATGGTGCCTGCAACATCATCCAGCATGACCGGTTTGACGGTGGGTCAGAGATGGTCTGGGGTGGCATATCCTTGGAGGGTCGCACAGACCTCCACATGCTAGCCAACATACCCTGACTGCTGTTAGGTACCGGGATTAAATCCTCAGTCCCATCGTCGACCTTACGCTGGTGCAGTGGGCCCTGGGTTCCTCCTGGTGCAGGACAATGCCCGGCCTCATGTGGCCAGAGTGTGTAGGCAGTTCCTGGATGACGAAGGCATTGATGCCATTGACTGGCCCTCATGTTACCCAGACCTGAATCCAATTGAGAACCTTTGGGACGTTATGTATCGGTGCATCCGACGCCACCAAGTAGCGCCACAGACTGTCCAGGAGCTCACTGATGCCCTGATCCAGGTCTGGGAGGAGATCCCCCAGGACACCATCCCCCGTCTCATCAGGAGCATGCTCAGACATTGTCGCGAGTGCATACAGGCACGTGGGGGCCATACACACTACTGAGTCACATTGTGAGTTGCCATGATGAAATTCACACAAGTTGGAACAGTCTATGATTTCAATTGTTTACTTTGATTTTCGGTGTGAGTTTGAATCCAGACCTCAATCGTTTGGTGATTTTGATTTCCATTGACCGTTGTTACGTAATTTTGTTCTCAACGAATTACACAATGTACAGTAAAGATTTTGATCTTTAATATATTTCATTCATCAAGATCCAATGTGTGATTTGAGCAGTGTATTTGTTGTTAAGGACAATGGTGTCTGCTGATTTGTATTCCATCTGAGCTCATTGAACCCAATAACTGTCTTGGGATAACTTCTTTCCCCCTTGGCAGTTGTTTTTAGCTCTTTAACATGTGGAGACAACAGCTGGAATGAAAACCACCAGACACAGGACCAGAGATGGGAATCAGTGGTTTAGGGGCTTGTCTTGAACTGTGCCAGAATGATGGGCCAAAGTCAATCTAATTTCGACAATCTACATTAACATAATTTTATGCCAGCATGGGCTATTTGGTCACCAAAACCTTTTTTGCCCAATTTGGCATGCATTCCTTATATCACTGATGCTACAATATTTGAACACCATCAGACACAATGTTGATTTATGAAAATGTCACCCCTGTCCTCCTGAGGTGATCTTCTACTGACCAGAATTGATTCTCCCATGCTTTCCAAATGTATTTCTGAAAATAGCATATGATTATAGTCTTGAGTGATATGTTAATACTACTTGAACCCCTTTGAAAACATACAGTGCATTCATTTAGCTAGTCTATGAGTGCAGAAATTAATTAATAGATATCTGGAGTCCTGTGAAAGTGAGAAAATAGGTGTTAGTAACACTTTGCAGCAATAGTTTCTGTAAGCAAATCTAAAGTTTCAGTGTCACAGACAGCAGTGAACTACGAGTGTGCCGTCGCCAGTATGTAACCCTGAGAGAACTGTCTTCCTGATGTCTGTTTCATCTGGCAGACTTCTCCCAGGTGGAGCTCCGCCTCTTGGCTCACCTGTCCTCGGACCCCGAACTCCTCCGTCTCTTCCAGGAGCCCCTTGCCACAGCAGATGTCTTCACCATGCTGGCTGCACAGTGGTAAGATCCCCTTCTAGCACCTTCTTGAAGGTTGAATGACACTTATAAAAGTTGGCTGTGGTATGCTACAGTTAGAGCACAGTAATGTGTAGTAAAGCAGAGTTTAATCATGCTCAAAGATGGGTAAAGGACAGAGGTATAATATAGTCAAGCATTACAGAAAAATTGAACCCATGGCATAGCAAGCTAATCAATATATTTTGACTGAGGTAAATGTACAGTAATTCCATTAAGTCTTTGTAGACCAGATTTACACAAACCTATTGGAGCCACAAAATGTATGAAAACAAATGTCATCTTGCGTGCAATTGTTTAAATATAGTTTTCAATCTTGATTCAGGCTGATAGAATATTCAATCAATAACTCAGTATGGACTCTCCAAATGCAAATTGAAAATGATGTGACCAACCTTGTACCATGTACATGGAATTTGCATATCCTGTATTGAAGAAGGTATCCGTTCAATTTCCTTTAACACTTTAATGTCATGTTTTTAATGACATCTTGAACTGCCATTCCCGGCTTGCAAGAACTGTTTCTGTTTCTCTTGTCAAATGCTCTGCCTTCTTCACAGTTGGTAAGCCAATAGCTGATGAATACCTCACTTCATCCAAACAGCAAGTTGCATTAGTTTCCAGATTCTGTATCAAAGCCTTATTGTCTGGTTCTGTGGATGCACACAATGCAGTATTCACTGGATGGGAGTCTATGAAGACTGACATGACTGAAGTGTAATTTTATTCCAAAACGCTCAGGTCTGTTGTAACAGCATTGTTTCCCACTTAATGTAGGAGATATTTTCTGCAGCCAGCATTTCGTCTAGTTTCCCTCAGATTTCTTTGCTCCTGCAAGAGAAAACGATAAAGTCCCATTACATTCTTCCTCCACCCTTTTTTCCGTCCTTCCATCCACCATTCACTGGGCTGGTGAAATAATACCTCTCTGAGATAAGTACCTTTGATGCTGAAGTATAGGTATTCATTTTTCATTTTTTAACTTTTATTAAACTGCTGCAGTCCTCATCACAGTTTGTTTAAAAGGCTGCCCGAAAGCACACTATGTATCTGAATCTGTTGTGGCTTGATCATGTGACCTGGGATGCTGGTTGCAGAACATGTTAAATTAGATGATTAAATATTGGAACCACAAAAACCTTCAAGTACTAATTTGTCAGTTTCTAATTTGAGTCATTGTATTTCATTAATTTGTATCTAGTCCTAAATATATTATCTGACCACCTGTACTTTGTATTATTATTATTATTATTATTAATATTATTATAGGAAGTTAGTGCATTTTTGGAATGTGCATTTAAGGTTGAAAGATATATAGTCCAGAAGGGTAGGGTTCAGGTGTTACAGGTGCAGTCTCAACAGATGCACTGACGAGGCACTAGAAAGTGGTCAGATACTGTCCAGTCCTGATTAATCTGCATTAAAATATCACTTATCTTGTTTTTTTATATCTTAAGTAGTAAAATATTAGTGTGTGATCTGTACACTCTTATGGGCAATCTTGGTTATGTTGTTGACAATTCGGGGGTTTGCACATTATCATGCTGAAGTTCAACTGCAAGTCATTGTTTTGTCAATGAAGGCATTTCAGACACAGCATAGCAACAGTCTTCCTAACCCCTGGGCATCTCCAATTTGTGTAAGAAACTAGATTCTTGTCTGTGTAGGAGAGGAAAAATGCTTGATCTAATGTAGACACCCAAGCAACTTAGTTTAGTCCCTTTGTTTTCTGTTGCTGTCAGTTTTGCCAAAGGAGCACATAGTACTTATCTCTGTCCTAAAAGGAATTAATGTTTCTGTTGGTGCCAAATATAGCTCTTTTGTAAATAGGAGGTGTCTAATGTGTGCAACATATACAGAATGCTTTGGACTCTTAAGCACCAGTACACAGGATGAGAATTGCACATTTTTATAATCAGGTACGCATCATATATATACATGTATATAATATATATATTTTAAACATGTAAATGAGGTAGCAAGTCAAAAGATCTCTGCAGACTGTATTTAAAGAAGCACTATAGAGTGATTGCCAGTGTTTGTTTTCATAACCCATGTCCCTTGTACATTTTTTCACCTTCTGCAGCCCTGTTCTGTGCCCTGTGTTGAATGATTTATAATTACGCCTCTGGTGTCTCTCTCTTGCAGCATATTTTGAATTAGTCTGACAGCATACCGCTCAAATGGAGCTGTCAAGCATGGTTTCCACCAGAGGGCGCTCTTAGTGCATTAGGTGATGCTTTCTTGTTTCAAGGATAAAGCAGATTAAGTCAAAGCACATACCAACCCTTCAGCTAATAATTCCACACATGGGGGCGTCATTCTATTTGTCAGGGGCTTCCCGAGTCACAATCGGGTGTTGGTTTTGGACTCTGTGATTGGCAGCTGTGAAATATTTATTTAATATACATGTTAAAAAAAGCATTCAAACCTGAACCTTCAGACATGCAAATACAGGGTGTGGAGACAAATTAGGAAATTGAGATTAATGTAATGACCATAATTCTGCTGTTTTTGATGAAGGGTGTATTAATCTTGTTTTAATCTGGGTGGAAAATGAAAATGTACAGTCACATTCTTTATCTTTCTTTAAGTGAGTTCATAGTGTCTTTCCCTGAGGTTTATTTATTTATTCATTCATTATTAGTGTGTGTAGCTGGACACAGCCATAAGACCTTTAAATTACAGTCTTTGACCCCTAATGTAAGATTCCTCAGTCATACTCGAAGGTACTTCCTGTGTTCATGCAGCTCTGATGTCAGTTCAGGAATAAAGCTGCACGTTTATACACTGCATATGTGCAGCTGTGTTGCTATGACTACTTCTGCTGCAACAACTAGAAGAAACCATACATTTCAACCGTTTTTGTGTTAATGCCCCTAGGCCAACACACTGCAGATTAGTCACTTTTCTGGACAAGGAACAGGTTATTTTCAGCTTGGATAGCAAGATAATATGATAGTACCAGTACATTTGTAAGTAATTTGTTTCAGGCAAACATTTACATCCATAATTATATTTCTGTGTCTACATGAAATATACTTAAATGTAAATTAATATATTTCCATGTTTCTTTTTAACTGTTATTGTTTTGGATATAGCAATACGTTTATCACATATACTGTCATCATGTTTTGATTGATTGTGTTTGTTTCTAGAGGAGTTTTTTATTAAGTGATATGTCTTATTAATACTGGACAAAGCCTGCTGGACACATCTGTGTTGTACTCCATTACCATTGACAATTAAATATATATAATAATGAAAAGTTAGTAACCATAGCAAAGCTCATTTTGGCAATTTGCAGATCATTCTAGATTTAAGTTATATTCTGTGTGTGTTAACCAGTTTGTTTTTAAGAAGAAAAAAGAGCATAGACTAATCAGGGAATTCAAAATCCCATTTTAATTACATTCATTTTGACTAAATATTAAAAATTAATACCTGAAAACATTCTCAGTACTCACTGAGGTGTTGAAATGTGAGCTATTTGCTGTGTGTTATGAAGCATTATGTTTGAGGTGGCATCCAACCAATGTTTCTTTCTGTTGGCATTTGCCCACAGAGAAATTGGTGTCCCAATTGGCGTCTCCTGCATCATAATTT
Source organism: Amia ocellicauda (assembly GCF_036373705.1). Lineage (NCBI taxonomy): Eukaryota > Metazoa > Chordata > Actinopteri > Amiiformes > Amiidae > Amia > Amia ocellicauda. The sequence continues at coordinate 6,647,304 of NC_089862.1, read as the reverse complement.
AGTGTACGTATCAGACCTGACAGGGCATTGTGAATAGAAACTGGGTTCAGATCTACTGTACCATTTGCTGCTGCTTTTCAGACTCTTATGTTAAAGTGAAGTCAGCCCCTAGCATCTACTGAGTAGCACAGCCAACTGCAGTTTGATCAGTCATTCAATACACCAGTCAGTGCATTAATGGAACTGATTTTATCATATGAAGAGCCAGTACACATAGAGCCCTGAGGAACACCTTCTTTAGCAGGGTTTGTGGCAGACCCACAGCCTGCAAGATGAATCAGGAGCCAGGCATCCCTCCAAGCTAGTGCTGATGGTCAGTACCCAATGCTTTATATGAGAGAGACCAATGTTTTTACTGAGCCGATAGGAGGAGGAGCAGGTGGTGGTGCTGATGGTGTCCAAGTACTGCTGCTAAATTCAGCAGTATCAGAGACGGGGCCCCCCATCCCCACTAAGCAGTAGATCACTGAGTGTCTTCACTGCTTGTACTGGAGTGGTTGACAGGGATTGTGTTTCTCTGCATGATGTCAGCACTGCCTGGTAAAGAGCTTGGCAAGGGACTAATAGAGTACTGGCATGCCTCCCTGATCCTGTCCATTGAGTTTTGTCACCCTAAATGACCCATTCTGAAAACTGAGGACACATTGCTGCTTAGCGATCCATTACAGAGGTCACTCGTTCAGTTCTGGGAAATCTGATGGCTGAGGGCTGGGTGCTCGGTGTTTGTTCCACATTATCTCTAAATGACTGAGCTCACCTGCTTAACTGTTCAGAATGGAAGGTTTCCAAGCCAGTGATCTGAGGAAGAGCCATCTATACAACCTGCTGGATTGGGCTTCTCCTGTTATAGAGAGAATGTAGATTTACCATCAAAGGGAATAATGCATCAATGGTTCTTGATGAGATTTTAGTCATGAGTAATGCCTCTTCAGTACAGGTTTGAGGGTCTAAGGTGGACTAAGTTAAACCAAATGGGATTAGTTGACTCTCACAACAAAAGTTGACCAGGGGAAGGGTGAAGGGTGGTTGAGATAGATTGCAGTATGATTAATGATGGAAATGTGGTCGATTATAGCTGCCTCGCCTACTAATTCAAAAGAGATCAGTTTCATTTTTTTTTTTTTTTTAATAACTATACTCTCAAATAGTCCTGTACAAAGTTGTGCATAGCTTTGTTCTACTATAACCAGGGAAGCTTCCACATCAAAGAATAATACACAATTGAGTCATGACCATAAGAGACTCCATTAGAGTTTAGCATTTTCAGCAAAGCAGATCTCAAACGAACAAAGCACAGATGAGGTAGAAAAAGAGCTGCAGTTCCACAAAGGTTGCTACAATAATTAGGCTATAGCATTAAACTGTTTCAGACTCTCAAGTGGCAGCAAGCAGTGGTTTGTGAACCCTTTGATGTCTAAGCCAATTTAAAGCCAGTTTAAGTCAGTTTCTATTTCCTTACATTCTTATCTCTATATCGTGGGAGTGACTGTAGAGGTGCCCCATTGTACTGGATCACACGGTTACTTTTGCATCATAGGCTAATACCCTAGGCTGTAGGCTGAAAACACCATTTTAATTTTCCCATTGACCTAAACTGAATCTGAATATAACCCTGTAATGATGGAAGGCTGGACAGAGGCCACCTGCTTCTCAAATCAGCTGGAGATCCAGATGTTTCACCATCTGTCTTAAGCACCTGAACACTGTATATAGAAACAGATCTAAAGCCTTCTATAGGTCAGGCACATTTTTATGGTTCTTGGCTTCTGAATGTAGAGTAATGGCTTGAGTGTTATAGTATCTCCCCACTATTACCAAAGTACGTGGGGACAGAGAGTTAGAGTTTGTCTGAGCTGCCTGTCAATTGCAGCCTCTAAAATGAAAAGCCATATAATTGCAATTAGGTTTATCTGTGCGCTTGTCTTCACAATTACGGAAGTGAAAATTGCAGATACAATTGTGAAGACAGCCACGACGCAGCGTTGATGCTGGGTAGTTTTGATATTGCTCATGTTAATCAGTACATGTTAGCCTAACACAGCAAGAAAGGTGACATGAGTGAAAATACTTTGGTTTTGCGAAGCTGAGTCACTAAGACTGAAACGTTTTACAGAGACAGCCTTGAAAAGACGAGTAAACGTGACAGACGTCCCCCAAAAAAGTTTTAAATCCGAAGCAACGATTTTTTTTCTTTTGGCACAGATTTATTTGTATAAAGGTGTAAAAATAGCTTTAATAAACTTTTAATGCACACTCGCAAGAATTTAGAGGATTGAGTAAAAGTTACAGTTAATCTGCCTTAAGAGGAGTTTCTTGAGGAGTACTTGATAGTGCCCTCAGTTTCCTGGCTGCACTATACGATGTACAAGAAGGAGCAATATTAATTTAACTGCTGAATAATAGAAAAGTCTACTTTACGCTACAGGTCAAATGTTATGAATCACAAAATGTCTTTGAGAGAGAATGGATAAAGACTGTATTCATCTTTCTTCACACTGATCTTACATCCCTCAACAGAGAATTATCTTCTCTTTAAAATACAAAATATAGGGGATTTCTGGGGAAGCTCATCTGGTAAACTATAGCTCATTGAGTCCTCTTTGATGTTGGGTATTGATCAATAACGTACATCCCATATAAATGTGTTATCTATGAGTTATGTATTTATCTGCACACACGATTCATACTCGTAGTAGTAAAGAAACATTATATATTTCATTTAATTTAATTTGATCATGTATGGGTTAAATCTGACCAAATCTCTGCACAGTAGCCAGAATTATAAGCATGTTGCTATGACAAAAATAAAAAGAATAAGTGGCAGTTGATTGCAGGCATTAAATGCAAAATGTCATAATGACTGCCAATGGTTTACTGCTCGCATTGGTCTAAAATCTAAATCAAGCCAAACCCGTAATGCATTTTGAAAGAAAACATGTTATTGGTTTGGCCCAGAATATGCATTGAAGAAAAAGTTTAAATGCAGTTGCTTTGGCAACAATAACCATAGAAATTAAACCTATGCAAAAAGACTGTGGAATGTACAGTAATCACGTTTAAAAGCTAAAAGAAAGGCCATAATTAACTGATGGCACAGTGGATGTGATCTCAGACTTACCTCTCCCAGAGAGTGACAGCAGAGGCCAAGGAAAAAAACAAAGATTGGCGTCAAGGACTTTATTTTGATATTGCTGACTGAATTCCTTTTGTATTACTGTAGCTGTTCTGTATATCACCTTGCCACTGCAAGTCACTAATGGATTACAGAAGGAAGCTACATACACTTACATTCTAAATGCTTGATTGCCTCCTTTGACATTTTCAGGATAACAATGCCTGTTTTAGACAGACTTTCAGAAAGCACCTACAGTTTCTTGAATGTTTGGAGGGAGAAAAAAAGCTTCAAGCCATGTGAAAGAGGAAGATAAATATATGCATGTTCAAAGACAACAATTAGTACTGATCTGTACAGGAATAATGCCATTTAATTTCACATAATTTGCAAAGCAGAGGTATTTGAGTTCATAGCAGGGAATGTTGTTTTGAAGGGGACATCGTACTTCAAGCAAGTGTTAAAAAAATGATCAAATAAAGCTCATTGGCTGGTAATTTAGTTTGCTGGAGATTAAGAGAGAGATGATTCTTGACAGATTATCCCTGACAGTGCGCTCTTTACTTACTCCTTCTTATTGCATTCATTATCCGGCTCAAAGACAATTTTAATGCTAATTATATTTGGCAATGCACAAAGGGCTTAGCCTGTCTCTCAAAAACCTGCACTGATTCTCTAATCTGGCCATTTTCAACTTCTAATAACTTTGTTCATTACCATATGTGACTGGTTCCTAGGACAGCTCCTGGGGAGGTTCAGGTGAAACACATTACAGGTGGAGCAGCAGGATTAATCCTCAGTGGAAACTGGAGTTTTTGGTGATGATGCTACTTTGGTAAAAAATATATAATAAAAGATCCCCATTTTTAGGTATTGTAGTATTCACCATATACAGTTCATGTGTTCAGACACAGAGTGTGGCCTCAGTGTATTGTCAGATGCAGAGCAGGTCTGTATGCATCTCTCCCTCTGCCGTTACTGAGGTGAATCATGTTAATGTAGCAGGTTGGGTCTGTGACTCAAAATCATTTATTTATATTCCAGTTCCCATAGTGCTCTCTGGGAGCAAGATAAGCTATTGGATAAAATGGGTTTCCTCTCAGGACTGCCTGAGACAAAATAAATAAAACATTTAAAAGAGCACCATTACTTTGCAGACACATGCTTTGTGCTTTTCAAATCCCAGTAGTCTCCATCAGTCAGGACATAACTCCAAGTCAGGGGTCTCAGTCACTGCCCTGGCCTGGTTCCCCCTGTCTCATGTGAACTGTGAAGAATGGATCCTCCCTGTGAGCTAAGGTCATACACTGCTTTTACTGTAGCTACTTACGATATCAGTGATGAAAAATTGTAATCATTTTTTGGGGGATCTACTTTGTAGTTTTATCCTTTGAAATCCAGTTAATGATGGTAGTATGACAGCTGAGTCACTAGAGACGCATAAGTAATGGACAAGTATAACAAGTAATTGACTTGTTATATTCTACCGCCCATACAGGACTGTGTGTGTCTGTCTGTGTCTGTGTGTGTGTCTGCTCAATGATGTGCTGAGTGTGACGTTGAGTTCAGACGGGGCATGCCAGGCTGGCAGTGGAGGGCAGGAGGGGTGATGTCAGGCGCTGCGCACGGCTCACTATCCTCAGGTTCACCCCATTGTGTAAGGCAACAGGACGGCTTCAGAGCAACAGCTCTCGAAAGCCTCCACTGGTGCAGTGCAGCGTCTGTGCTCAGAGGCAGTCTGATGCTGATGTGAGGGTACAGTTTCCCATTGGCCACAGACTGTCTGTGTGTCTGGGTGTCGCTTCGCAGTGGCATCACAGCGGTGCCTGCAGTTCTGCGAGCGTGATGAACCAGCCATGTGAACTCCTGCGCATCTGGGGCTTCTCTTGCATAACTGCTAGCAAGTTCGTGTCAGCCACAGCTTATTCTTGGAATGAAGTTTACAAATACCAGCAACATTACAACAATATTGTACACAATATTTACAATAATATTGTTCAAAAAGTCTTTGTCCAGAAACTAGAACGCCAAAAAACTACATCTTTTTTTTTGTAATGTCTACAGCAAGACTCCAGTCCATATAATCCTAGCCAGTTGTGATCTTGCAATTGCCTTCAGAATTCATTGTGGAGGCAGGAAGTCCATCTGAAATTGAGCAATACTACTAATAATACTAGTAATAAACTACTACAAGAAAACACTATTGCACTGCTTTTTGTTTCATTTTGTTCTGATGAGGACAGAAGGTTGCAAGCCCCAATGCTTTCAAAATGTACGTAAACCTGTCTCATGAGTATCTGTATTTAAATTAGTGTTGACTCACCCAAGTCTACAGGGGCCCAAGTACTGTAAGCTGAATTGGCATCTTTTAATCAGTAACAGATTAAGACCTGAGGGGAAATGGTTATTTTGGCAGTTGCAGTAAATCATTTTAATGTAAATGTGGGGCTGGAATGAAATTTAGATCCTTGTAGGACTGTGTGTAGATTACCCCTGTGTATCCCTTCAAGAGCTAGTAGTAACACATCTACCAAGATTTGGAATTGGTCTATTAAAGGAAATCTACCGGAAAAATAGAATGGAAAGGTTTCCCTCAGCTGGCCCCAAGGCTGTTTTTGGTGAATACATAATTACAGTGTAGTTTTCGTGCAGATCTCTGGGATGTAATGGAAATGTTTGGGATGGGATGTGGATGTTATTTTAACAAGCTATATTGTCCGATACGTTTGTAACTGAAACACAAAGGCACTCTGACCACTCAGTAATACACTCTACACTGACACTCCGAGACAAGATTTGAAAAGTTGAAAAGGAAACCTTCTCAAAAGCATCAGTGCAGCCGGGTGTTTTTTTTTTTTATTTGTTTCTATGAAAGCTGTATAGCTTGGGGTGCTGTGTGTTATCTATTAACCTAGTATACCCATTTCAAAGTCGTGTCTGGAGACTGTTGTCCTTAAAGACATAAAACGTCACCCCAAGAATGCCAGGACACATTAACACTCTCCCCTTGTGAGTTTTGTTCTTTTAACAGAGATGCATCGACTGCAGGAGGGCTTTAACCCTAGTATGTCGGCATGGGTTTTGAGGATAACAAAGTATATGAGAAGTCATAAAATATTTGGCATGCTTAGCTTGTTCTTCAAATTCGATGTATTAAAGACTGAAAGGCAAACTGCCCTGTCAAGTCAGTGTCCATGTCAGTGTCTGACATGTACTAATGGAATTTCATTCTCGGAGGGAACTGGGGTAAGTTCAGCTCAACCAGACCACAGCCTTCTGCCAGTGCTGTGAGTTCAGGGCATGCAAGTCATACACTGCGTGAACGATAAGGAAGTAAATTAACATGATGCAGTAATACCATACTGTTAAATGCTATTTCAAGTTCAATATTTGAGTACTTTGAAATAAATAATAATAATAATAATAATAATAATAATAATAATAATATTGTAAACAGTTACCATAAGGTAAGCAGCATCAATTTTAGAATATTATGTATTCATTTATTTATTTTCCTACACAAGTATGTAAACAATAATATCTTCTTCCTGGTTAATAATAATATATATTAACTGCACTGTTCACTTAGGATGATAAGTGCTGATAGCATCAACTGTTGTCTTTAAGGATGTATTAATTAATGTATTACTGTTTAATGTGCAAATTTAAAAACATGTCCAGTCTATATGTTCATTCTAGGCCTAGATGTTTTACATTTATATTTGATCTACCTGACAACACACTGCACACCCTTGCAGTCGTGAGGTTTGTAAAGCACAAAAGCATTGGGAGCTGCTCTTTAAAGATCTGTTTTCAAAGCAGTCTGTGTAAAACTTTTCCCTGCATTACTGGCATAAAAGCAATTATTGGTTGTTCCAGGGGGTCATATTAAATCTCCAAAAAGTATAAATGCCCTGCTTTTTCTCTGATTGCAGGAAAGGGATTCCAGAAGGCAAACTGAAGCTGGAGGACAGAGAGCAGGCAAAGCGCATTGTGTATTCTGTAGTGTACGGTGCAGGTAAGACCAACTGCATCACTGTACACGGGTATCATGTGATTCACAACAGTGTTAGGGAAATTACCCAGTTTTGAAAGTCATACAGTGGCTCAGTCATTGTTTCTGTGTGTTGTTCTTAAAAAAAAAAAAAAAAAAAAAAAAAAAAAAAAACATGGCATTATTTGTAAAATATAGGATGTTGCTCTGTGTATTATTTTTAGTATTCAAAAGTTACATATTTTCATTTATTTGAACAAAAAAGTGATTGCACACTTGCATTGCTTCTGTTAAATCTTTGTTACCATTTATCAAGGGTATGAATAAAGTTGTCAGCCACTGTATAGCTCATAATTTAATGGGAATACATCTTTGGTTGATTTGTATGGCTCATCATTATTGTTTTGTGTGGTTCAATGTATTATTTGTCACATCTTGTGGTCAGTCAATGTCATCTGCCTGTGAAAAATGTGGAGCTGGTTGTGTGGTAATCCACAAATTTAAATATATTAATGTGTGGCCTACAGTGAATAACAGAGTGGGTGGGACTCCTTGTAGTCTCATGTTTCTGTAGTTACTCTGCTCAGATTGCACACCATTATACTGACTCTATGCTATATTATATAGTGCATCTTACCCAAAGGGCCAGGCAATGCATTTTCATTTATAAACAAATGTCCAGTTCAACGACACCTTGCGGTTACAAAGTATTGTATACGATCCACAAGAATAGACTGAAAGACAATGTTTTAGTGTATCCACGCCATAATCAGGGCATCATAATGTACACATCAAATCAAAACTTCGAAATTCACACCAATCATAACAACTCCAAGCCCACTTCTCATTTTCAGATTTCCTTTGGAAGACAGTGACAGGCTTGCAATTTGCTGTTAGCAGGGAGGTTAAACCAATGATCTGTTCCAGCCCTTTAAATTAACTTCAAGATTCATGAACCTTGTTTTTATTTTATTTTAGCTTCTATTGTAGAATTAGCAGAACATTTCCCAATTTCTTGCAGAGGAATCTTTATTCCAGGTATTAATCTTGGAAGCAGCACATGGGCATTAGCTTTAGAATGTAAAGCAGAATGTGGGAGGGACTGCAATGACTGCACTGCACTGCGTGTATTGCTGCAGTGATCCTCCCATCAGCTTCCAATAGGTGACAGCTTCCAGCTCAGCAGCTCACTGCGGTACTGCCTCCTGTTGTAGTTCCGCTTGTGGTAATCACTCCTGTTTACACTAAATAACAAACCCACAATTTCACATTTCATTCATATTTTTGGGGAGATAAAAAAAACTGCCAGAGGGAGCTGAGTGTGGACGAAGGAGGAGGATGGATGGAAGTAGTTCTTTGCACGCTAGCGACTCCTGTGGCTTCTCAAGGGTCTGCAACCATGTTCATTGTTACATCTGCATCAAATCTTCCATTCAATGGCAGTGGGTTTTCTTGGTATGAAGTGCAACATATTGGAGATGACTTTGATAGCGTACGGTTCTGAGGATTTATCACATCTCTCCTAGAGAAGCATGGAAGAGGTAACTGTGAGAAAACTGTGAGCCACGCTGAGAAAATGAGGATTCCAAGTTGGGGAGAAAAGGGGGAGAACCACTAGAGATTCTAAGTGTACTTTACTAAAATAATAATAAAACAATGATACTGTTTCATTCCCAAATGTTCCATTCTTGGGAAACTCATTTAAAAAGCCTGAGAAAGAATGTTTTCACTTGTTATGGCTTTTTGTTCTTTTAAACAAATTCTACTGCAATTGGTCTTGACCTTTTAAGCTTACTAATTGCTGCTTGCAGTAGCCCTTTTTTCCATTTACTAAATGGATACAATTGTAAATGAAGGTCAAGGCCATCACACTGCCTGCTGCGTTTAATGGGTCTCTGGAACTATGACCTTAAATACCAAATGAGTTAGTCATGCATTTTCTGCTTCATAAATGCTTTACTCTGTCTCTCTCTCTCCCTTCTTAGCACTTCAGATCTCATTTGGGGTTCTTTGTCACATTTTGTCTTGGCACTAGATCTTTTTTTCTATTTGTCACTTTTTTACAAGCAATAAAGTATCTTGACTCATTCCAACATATTATGCTATCACTGGCAAAGGCATAAAGAAACAAATTCCTATTTTAGAACTGGCCCGTTTTAATTATGGAGGTCAACGTGAGTTAGACATGGCTGCTAACAGTTCAGTCTTGGCTGCCTCAGGATGACCCTGCCCTCCCTGCATACTGACCTGAGAAATAGATCTGCACATTCACAAGAAGTTACACTTCAAGATAAGTTCTCATTAACTCTAACTCCTGGCCCCTTTGAGTAAATTAACTGTATGAATTATTTATTTGCATAAATAAGTAATCAAAAGTAGAATGGTCAACTCGGAAAAGTTAATTGTTTGGCAGAGGCAATGTACAAGAAGAAACGCATGACTGTTACAATGAATAAAGAATAGCAATTTAATTTAAACAGCAGTTCCAATGCAAACTTGGGCTTATTTGCTGATGACTTTGCTCTGGCTGTGAAGCACTGCATGTCTGTCTGTGTAATTATAGAGCTGCTATGTTGTGCTGTTCCAGGAAGCTGCTCAGCATTCTGCAAGTGTAGGTGAATCTCGGTGAAACACAGTGAAGTGAAGCTTTCATTCACATTTTAAACTATAACTATTGTAGGAAATATATCAGGCAAACATGGAATACATTGTCATTGTTTTATATTAGATTAACTAAATATTCTCTAAATATATGGCAAATAAATACAAATTAAATGTATGTGAAATACATAACATAACATAGCAAATGCAGATGCCTCCAAACAGGTGTACTGCATGATACAATTAAGCAATTAATATCCTAACAGTGCTTGTGTGGGACACCAAGAGAACGGTACAGGCTTGACTGCTTGACCCTGGGTCTGGCGGCTCTGTTTTGCTGTGGGGGGCATTTTCCAGGCATGGTTTGGGTCCAGTTGTCCCCTTAGAGGGATGGGTCACTGCAAATCATGACAAAGTTATTCTGAGTGATCACTTTATCCTATGGTGAAACATTTATATCCTGATGGGAGTGGTCTCTTCCAGGATGACCTCACTGAATGGTCTGATGAGTATGAAAATGATGTGAATCATATGCTATGGCCTTCGCAGTCACCTATGGGAGATTCTGGACCGACGAATGTGCTCTCCACCACCATCATCAAAACCCCAAATGAGGGAATATCTTTTGGAAGAATGGTGTTCATCCCTCCAGTAGAGTCCAGAGACTCGTAGAATCTGTGCCAAGAGCATTGAAGCTGTTCTGGTGGCTCGTGGTGCCCAACACCTTACTGAGACACTTTATGTTGGTTTTTCCTTTAATTTGTGACCCGTCTGTATATGTAGGTGAATCTCAGTGAAACACACACTTCACTCCTCATTTTGTACACACATACCTTTTCGTAACTGAGTGTACCCCATTTCAATTACCTATATCATGGGTTTTCAAACCAGTCCTGGAGTACCCCTTGCCCTGCTGGTTTTTGTTCCAACCTAGGTCTTAATTACTTAACTGAATTGTATATTGCTTTGTTAGGTCAATTAAGGATTCAATTAACCAATTAAGACCTCAGTTGTAACAAAAACCAGCAGGGCAGGGGGTACTCCAGGACCGGTTTGAAAAACACTGACCTATATTGATGCATCACATTAGAACCAAGTTAAGTCCTCGGTTGCTGGTTTGCATTAAAACGTGTCGAAGAATACAGTTCTTCTAGTGCAGTTCAATTCATAAGCAGCATCAGCCATATTACCAGTATGCATGGTTTTGCCGAAAATTTTAATTTTGGGACAAAGGTAAGCGACGGTGTGATTTTTTTTTTTTTTTTTTTTTGCTATTTCAGGGTATTTGGGTCTATGTGAAGGAAATGATTCAGAGGAAGATAAATCAGTTTTCCCACTATGCAGTTACTGAACTGAATATATATCACTTCCATCTAGTCTTGCCTGAATACATCCCTCAGACCATACCTATAGCATTTACTTTATTGCTTCAGTGGAGCTTATGAGCCCCGCTTGTAAGCCAATTAGTAATGAGACAGAAATGACTGAGTGATTGGTTGCACACAAATATACTGAGCACCTTCTGCAGTAAGACACACATAAAATGATCATGCATTTACAAACCAGACTGAATTAATAATAACTGTACTCTGTACTCGCTCTGTTCAAGATAACCCAGTACAGTTGTGGTCTTCCCTTTGTAACAGAACTGTGTGTGTGTGTGTGTGTGTGTGTATCAATTTTATAAAGACCAAAAGGTGAACCTGTAACCACATTTAGGCTGTGTATTGCAAGGCCTTTGATGAATATGTTTGTTTCATATAAGAGTACCTTGCTGGGACCTCCTGTGGAAGTATTTTGGGGCAAGTCTGAGAACTCTTCCTGGTCACTGTTCGGATGCCTGAAACATTGGCATCACAACACAACATTGCAGTACCAGCATATTGTATTACCTCAATAAGAGCTTGAGAGCTAGTTGATCTTACAGGGGAAAATTGAGGGAGGGACAATTATCACTGAGGCCTGTACATGCAGGCTGATTCTCATATTAAATTTGCATTGGATCTTTTTCCTGCCTTGTGGGAAGCACACACAAAACCTGGAGTTGAAGGCAGTGAGTGAGTGCAGCCAGTGGAGAAGCTTGTTAACCTTGGTAAGAATCCTCGCAGGTTAGCGAGCCTATTTCTATGGTTACAGAATACTCAATTAAAGAGAGCACTGCAAAGACAATTAAAGGAGATGGGCTCACAGTGGTGTTTGCCATGGCAACTGACTCAAGTGGGTCAAAGATAGTAAATAAAGAGCAGAGAACTGCCCAATTGAGCAGAGGGAAACAAAAGAGTCAGGGAGAAGTGTGAGAGCAAATAAGTAAATGGGGGTGAATAGGGGAAAGGGGAAACAGTTGCCGTTGTCTTTGCGAGTGACTTCAGACAGCAGGAATGTGGTGACATATTCCCATTAGCATTCAAAAGACAGGACTGGGGCATTACATCTCTGCCGAAGACAGCCAGGCTGCAGGTCGTGGGGCTGTTGTAAGACACTGAGAAAGCCAGCAGACTGGAAAACATTTGAACAAGCAGGGACAGAAATGCAGCACCATCTTCTGTTATGGCTGAGTGGGCAAAACGACTAGCCTTCTCAACCCCATCATCGCTGAGGATGTAAATGGGACTGACACAGGCAAGGCCAGCAAGATCTTGGGAGCATGGGAGTCCTTAGAGGAGAGGGGTTTGCTCTATCTTCCATTAAAGTGGATGACAAGCTACAAATTCCTTTCCAATAAGTACTAAAAATAACTATAATGCACTGTGTGTGTATTGTTAGGTGTCTGTTTTGATCATTTTTGATTTTAATTTTACTCCTGTGATTTGTGGGTTTGCTTTGTGCAGAATACACAGGACATAATGATGAATCAATAAGATGTTTGTTTAGTAAAATACTGCAGAGAAACAGGGAACAGAGGATCATAGAGGACCCCAGACTCAGTGACTCAGTGCATCTTCCAATAGTTTGGTTTACTCTGCTCCCTACCATCAGCCTCCTCTCTGTGTTATTTCTTATTTCACTGTCTCCAGTGGCTCAGACTCATTGTCCTGGTGGCCTCAGCAGCAGCCTGCAATGAGCCATTTCTGTTCTCTGTCCCTACTGCGTCCCAGCCCATCCTGTCACATGACATCAGCATAAAGGGCTGTGCAATAGATACAGTTTGTCTGACCCAGTACAGCACTGAAGAGCTCCCTGCAGTCAACATGGTTTCGACTGGCAGAGCCATGATATGCCCTTAAGGTGTGGAAACAGTCTGACTCCGTGTTTATGGCAGAGAAATAATTCAGAAAACTCATAGCCTTTGTTTTATTTAATGGCTTTTGTTGCAGTGCTATTCCCAATGTTAAACCTCAGCCTTGTGCCATTCATTAGTTTTGTTTTGGGATTATTCAGAAAAATTATTGATCTTCCTCCATTAGGATAATACATTGTTGTTCTGGGAAGCCTATTTTTTTTTACTATGTTTGTACATCATATTTATGCCTTATCATGAGGCAAAATGACATTGAGATGGAACTCAGCGTTTTGGAACTAAGCATTTCCATTTTTCATGCTCCAAGCTGAAAAGTGATCTTCCAGAATCAATAAACATAACTACATGCCCCCCCCCCATTCCAAACTGTGTTCTGCCTTTATTATACGGCTAGGGGAGGAGGGTGGAAATCTGCATTACAATCGAACATGTAAATACAATGTATATCTTCTGAAATAATTAAACTGCTGGTGTTTTTCTGGTGATGCAATCTCTCTGAACTCCAGATCTGATTCTAGTTGTTGCTGTCTATATTTTGTGGTAACCTTGTCTGCTGTGTTCAGGTAACCTTCAGAGGCTTTAATTTCCTTTTTTTTTCTTAGTAGACAGTAATTCTATACATTACATCCCTGCCCGGGAGCTCATTTACAAAACTTTATGAAAAGACTGTGATACCTCATTCCGATTTTTAACCACTTTAAGCACAAAAATATCATCCCATTTAAATGTAATAGAACAGTAAATGGTTGCATGAGGGTTTAAGAGCAAAGAGTATGTCCACCTTTGGCAGCTGTCACAAACAGCATAAGTGATGCGTGCAGTCATACATTGTCCATGCAGTCCTGTCTTCAGAATATTTTCTCCTTTACGCAGCTTTGTGGGGTCTCGTCCAATCCACCCCACAGGGCTGCTTTGGAGACGGCTGGGTGGGTGGATTGGAATTAAGCTGCGACTCAAGTCTGGCCAGGGCAATTATTCTTTACCAAGAAGGAGCACTGTACTACTTGACATTAACTACCTTTTCTGTGGAATCCACACTGCCTGCTTCACCAACACAGCACATGTGAAAATAAAGTTATTTCCCAGTGTGCACAATGCTGGTACATTTAGATGTGTGCTTTTGTATTTTATTCAGGCAAAGAACGCCTTTCTGAGATCCTAGGACTCACAGCAGAGCAGGCCAGCCAGTTTGTGGAAAGCTTTCTACAGAAATACAAAGAAGTGCGGACATTTACCCAGAAAACCATCCAGCAGTGCCAAAAACACGGTAACCCCTTTACAATGCCCCATCTTCAGTGAGTTCTTAAATATTCAAAACAAATATGTGGATATTTACTGTTACATACATCTCCTTTTCCTCCTTTCTCTGTATATCACTTATTGTCTGCTCTGTTTTTCAAATTCTGGATCCGAGCTTGACGAACATTAAATGGAAATAATGCTACACAGGATATAAAAGCAAGTGGCAGTTTGAGCTGAGTCATAATTTTTGTTTATTTATTTGTTATAGGTTGCCATAAGACATAAAAGTGGTCTCTGAACAGCTCACAGTGCCCCAGCAGGGTCAGTCCAGCCTCGACTCACTGCTCCTGCTGAGATCTAACACTGATAAAGACATTGTAACAAGGGACCACAGCAAGTCACCTTTCACAGCCCTGTGCTTGTATGAGTGTCTGGGCATTTAGAAAGACACTGAAGCTGCTCATTTCCAGATCCAAACATTAGTACAGTAAGCAGCCTTTGCACAGCCCGTCCAGATCAGTATTTGCTGATATCTGGGTATATATAGATTCCTTACGTTTACCATTGTATTTCAGTCAAGCTCTATAAATAGTCACATTCCCTTACCAGCAATCATCTGCTTTCAACATCTTGGATGTCTGCCCTCACCAAAATAAGAGTACAGCACAATTTGCACACACATTGCACCTGTTCCACGATATGTAAATGATAAAAGTGTTCATACAAACCAATAATGTTAAAGTCCTACTTGTCACCAGTTGCAAGCAATTACATTTTCAAGAGCATCACAAAATTAATCTAATCGGTACTTTAGTTAATAATTGACTTGATATCCTTGCTAATGTTTCAGATATCGACTTTAATTGTAACCAGAAGAAACCCTGTCATTTATAAAAAAATTAGTTTCATTTGACTCAGGCAGCAGTTCAGCTGAATTGGTGACATAGATTAGGGACCACTTAAATGTAGTTGTGAAATAATGTTTATTGAGCACCAGCTCAATACGCAAACAATGTTGTGAAGCAATCGAGGAGGTGCCATTAAAGCAGCACTGTGATTAAGTGAAGCCTCCTTAATTGAAACTGTTTAAAAAGAATGCATGTACACACTGGATCAGAAGGACAGGGGACACTGACCATGGCCCACCACTGGCTCTGTGTTAATCAGGGAAAACATTTATGTAAATCCAATTGGCTAAAATGTGCTTGCTTTTGGCATTAAAGGACTTATAGCAGAACCAAATGTGCTAGGACTGAAGGCTCTCATACAGTCCACACAAATTTTACACTAAGTGCACAATCAGATAGTTGCTATTCAGCCACAGGTTTGTAAAACTTTATATCTGAAGAGCACAATATTTGGCCATTGTTGACAACAGATTTATAGCTAGATACCAGGACCATGGTTCACAAATCGATAGACAGTTTATTTCACCCTGTCAGAGACTGGGCAAACATCAGCCTTTATTTATCGCAGCTTGCTGGTGATTTTAATTTAAATTGAAGTAGACTGCCAGAATAAAATTCTTGTCTAAAAGAAAACATAATAAAACTTACATCCAATGCTTCTTCAGAGAGTGTGCGAAAGGGAGATGTTTAAAAAAATTATAATACTCTAAAGTTATTTTTCAAGACCTTTAGGAGCTTTTATCAGGCATTAGTGTGACTTGGGTTTCATGTGAGTTGTGAGTTCTCATCTTCCATCACAGTGGTGATTTAGTTTTTAAATGCAGCTGCTGAGCCCAAGAGGTGTTTATATCCCTTAACAACAATACTGAAATGAAAGTCTAGGAATGGAGGTGTTTTCCATATCTATCTATCACCTCCAAAATTATTGGCACCCTTGATGAGCGAAAAAGGCTGTTTAAAATAGCACAGGTAATGTGGAATATATTGTATGACTGATTCAAGAGAATCAACCAAAATTACAATTTTCTCAAATTATACATTTATTTCCCATTTATGTCACAATTATTGTCACCCTTGTTTTCAGTACTTTGTGCTCCCTCCCCTTGCAAGGATTACAGCACTGAGCCTATAATTTTCTTATGAGGTTGGAGAACACATTGAAAGGGATACAGAATCTTTCCAGATGCTTGATTAAAAATAATAGAATTAAAACCACAGATTTTTTGTGGTCAATTAACCAGTCTTTGTGGATTGTGATGTGTGCTTGGGGTCATTGTGTTTGCTGGAAGATCCACTTGCTAAGTTTCAACCTCCTGGAAGAAGTTTCCAGGTTTTTGGCTAAAATATCCTGGTACTTGTTAGAGTTCATGATGCCATTGACCTCAACAAGGGCCCCAGGACCAGTGGAAGCAAAACAGACGCATAACATCAAAAATCCACTACCACATTTTACAAAAGGTACAAGGTTATTTTCTGCATACACATCCTTCTTTTAATGCCAAACCCACTCTGGCGTGTGTGGCCAAAGAGCTCTATTTTTGTCTCATGTGACCATAGCACCCAGTTCCAATCCGTGCCAATGCCGTTTAGCAATTTCCTTGCATTTGTATTTGTTGGTTGCTTTCCATAAAGGCTTTTTTATGGCAATCCTTCTAAATTGTAGCTATGAAGACTTGGTCACCCCAAGAAGAAACCAAGTTCTGTAATTTTCCAACTGTGGCCCTTGGATTCTTCTTTGTCTCCTGAACCATCTTCTTCACTGTGCATGGGTGCAAGATGGACTTGCTTCCTCTACCTGGCATGTTTACCACTGTTCCACTGTCTTGTAACGTAATCATTGCCCTAATAGTGGTAA
The DNA here is from genome assembly GCF_036373705.1 of Amia ocellicauda. Classification (NCBI taxonomy): domain Eukaryota; kingdom Metazoa; phylum Chordata; class Actinopteri; order Amiiformes; family Amiidae; genus Amia; species Amia ocellicauda. Next base: position 6,630,354 of record NC_089862.1, on the reverse strand, counting down.
AAGGTATATTTCTTTTATATCAATTTGTTTGTATCCAGTTGTCTGATTTATGAAGGTCAACAACCATTTGTATCTTTTCATTTATGAGTTCTTCGCCTTTCCCTATGGTGATGGATAACAAATGGATTTTACATTCGTGTTACATCGTTTTCATACCCCATTGAAACAGGAAGCCATGGAAGGAACAAATACAGTTTCTTAAGACTGAGATGTACTTAAACAGAAGTAAATTATTAATGCAGCCTTAATTTTATTTTATTCATAAGACTCTTTAGGGGTGCCAATTTAATATGACACATATATTTTTGAGTAAATATTTATTACTTGTTCAAAATAATTTTCTCTGAGCAATTGTATTAGTAAAAAAATATATTTTTCCCATATCTTTGAGCATAAAGTATAGCTTATTACCTGTGTTGTTTTACACAGCCTTGTTTGTTCATTTTTATCAAGGGTGCCAATAATAAGGTGACTGTATATAAATAGATAGAGATTTTAATTAGAAATGTTTCAAACCCCGAAGCATAAGCCCCTTGAATGTAATTATTGACCAATGTGGGAATTTGTATATGGTCTATATTGTTCATGTGTTAACAAATAGGTCTGTAATTACTATACATCAACATTTTAACTGACAAGCTGAATCGCTATAGGTTTTTGTTTTTGTTTTTGGACATGGTTAGATAGGTTACTAGGTTAGATTCAATGTATTGTAACTATCGTGATGTTCTGTTGTTTTTTGTCTATGACTCAGATTGTCAGCATCTGCACCCACATTACCAGTTGGGGGTGGTTCTTTGCTTTATAACGTGTCACAGTTAGTTATCTGATATAGCATACCTAATACACCATTTGAGTTGATAAATCTGTATCAGTTAATGATCAGGGATTTATTATAAAGTAATTCAAGTGACCAGCTCATGTTCTGGCACCAAACAGGGGGGGGTATACCCATGTACAGGGTTCCTTCATGGGGAGGGAAGTCATGGGGGGGATAAAAAAGGTCATGGAAAGTCATGGAAAAGTCATGGAAAATGACCAAAACATTTTAAGTCATGGGAAATCGCTACACATATACACAGTCAAACCCATTTACAATATACATGGGATATAATGTATACTCTGATACAAAGTAACAGTTTCATGGTTGAATAAAATTGTAATAAATCCTGTTTAAATTTTCCTTTTAATATGTACTCTGTAATACATGTGGTTATTATGAACGTCAAGGCACACAGTGGTCTGTGCTGATATTATGTACACAGGGATTTCCAAGTCTTGGGAGAGTTTGTGTTAAACGCATATTAATGTTAAGCACAACTCCTATAACCATATTGCAACACAAAGAAGCTTGGTGCATTCACAACACACAGACTTTCCTTATTCTGCGCAAATTCTCAGGATCATTGGTTGTGTTCTTGTACTACAAATTTACATTATTCTAAACAGAAACTGACCATTCAGCCAGTAAATTCACAGTATTTGTGTAGATTCTGAGCAGAATGACGTAAATCCATGTACGCGATCGTGACTAAATTGGTCAGGATCTTGCCAGAATGATGATCGCCCTTTTATGTGAAATAAAGCTAATAGTAAAAGTTAATCACACACACATCCAACTTACTTAGTTGGTGCAAGGTACAAAAAAATCCATATAAAGCAAAAAAGAAATACCCGCACACTTACCACAGCTCCAATGCACAAATAAAATGTATTTATGTAACCCTTGAGGAGTTTGGATTTTACTGATTTATACCCATTTTAAAACACATTTAATATTATTTTCAGTTTCTTATCAGTAATTATTTATTTTTATTATTATTATTTATTGGTGAAAATAATTATTTATAATTTTTTCTGAAAGAAAGAAAAAATAATCAAAAGCTTTCAAGTTTATAACAAAGCAGTCGTCTAAAAGCAGCATACGGGAAAGGATTACTGTAGGCCCCTACTGAACTGACTATTTGTATATATTGTAATGTTTGAATGTATGTTTTTATTAATTTAGCTGATTTATAGTAGTTTATATTCAAGGCAATTCAGAACTACTGCTAAAATTAAATTACATACTGTTAATGTTGTTTTGTATAGTTTCTACTGTAATTAACATGTATACTACATATACATTGATCAGATAGTACTAGGTTTAATTTTGCATTTACATCTTTGTGTAGTCTTTATTAGTTGATGGTAGCATGTTTTATTTAAGTGGGAGGATTGGATAGCTGTAAGGGGAGGAGGAGGCCGTTAGGACAAAAGCTGATTGTGTAAACAAATACATAATTTAGTCGTGGGAAATCCAAAAATGATCTTGGAAAAGTCATGTGGGAAAAAAAATCTGATTTCCATGGGAACCCGGCATGTATGTATTATTCCCAAAATAGCTTGAGCTCCTGTTGTTGAACTGAACTTGTGTTTATCTGCACTACTAGTACTCTAATTGATATGTGCGAGTTATGAAAACTGCTGGGGACGCACACTCTGAATCTTTTTGTCCTTGATCCTTCCCCAGTGTGCAACCTCGAAACCAGCTACTTAACGCTGACATAAAAAGTGCAACACAAACATGAGCCTTGAAAGCTTCCACTGGTGCTTGTATGTGCGTCAATGCATGTTGCTGCACACGTGTACCTAGTTTAAACATGCCACTTTGCATAACAACACAGCACTGTGCATTGCTCAGTTCAGCTGTTTGACAGAGAATAAATGAGAGCATTCCTTGAGTTCCGAATGCTTTAGAAAAGAGCCATGGCTTTCATTCCAGGATTTCTATGCAATTATTTTCCCCCCGGAAGAGTATAGATATACATATGGCCCAAGGTCACTTGATAACTTTATGCTGGCTGACTCTGCTTTTAAAAGGGGATTTAGGTGTAAAGCCATGTCCCATTGTGAACGCCTGGAATGCACTGTTTTAGAGCTTCGTGCTCCCCCCCCCGCCCAACTATTTGAAAATGCACTGTACAGCCATTTGGTGGAACTTTGTGTTTGTTTGTCTGTTTAAAGTGGTACAGTGTGTGCCGGTTAGGAAGTGATGGTAATGAGGCATGTGCTCCATTCCTTTACTGCCTGTCCTTTGTGTTTCTACTGCCAGGTATGCTCTAATAATAACTAATTTTGTATTAAAGTATTTATTCTACAGTAGGTATGATTAGGATATCTTCAATGGAGTATAAGAAATAAGGTTAAATAATTTTTTTAATAAATGAGTATTAAAATGGTTAAAGAGTTACTACAGGTATATGAAATCAGCTGTTCATTTTTAACATGATAAAGGGAAAAAATCCATTGAGACTCTGATGCCCTTTTGCCTCTGCCCAAGTTCCCTAGAAGAAAACAGCCTCACTCTTTCATAAGCCAGCCATTTGCACGGCCAGGAACAAAAATCTTTGTCCTCTGTAATTTCACATTACATACTCCAAAGCTTATGGCTACCATGATTTTTTTTAATTCAGGAAAAGTAAAATGAACCTTTTTTATATATATATAATACAAGTTGATAGCAATGCCAATGTGAATTTTGCACAATTGCTGACACTTGGCCACTGTCTCTAGCGCTGGCCTTATCAGGAGTTTCCAGCCATTCTCAATTTGCTGCTGCTTAATGCTGCAGAGATGGTGTTGTTGCTATGCACAGACTGAACAAGATAACTACTGATGGAGGGGAAAAGATGGGAAAACTATGCCTGAGTTTACCGAGGCCCAGTGATGATAAAACACAAATCTACAATGCCAACCACCTCAGCTCATCTGAAGCAAGAAACACTGATGATTAAATTGAAGCTAAGCTGTCCTTCTCAATTCTACATAGTGTTATTCACCAGACCTGAATGAAAAGCACTTGAGTGATCATTTTACACTGATGCATGCCTGTGTTTGTTCCTTGCTTCAGTCTCCATGTTGCACAGATGTATAGCAATCTCCACAGACGGGAATTGAAAGGAGTATATATTTACTTTTGCCACCTTTCTCTTTGCAATGCCAGGAGACTGAAGTGCTTTCTGTGTTTAAAAGCTAAATGATGGAGCACGTGGTATTGTGAGTGGGTGTTGTTTCTCTATTTGGAAACAAGCAAGCTAATGCCAATGCCAATGCGCTCGTCCAGAATTATTATTATTATTTTTTTTAATCATATGCTTCTGTGACACCTGAGAATCTGTATGCGTCTTGCTCATCAGCAGGCTTGTGACATCCATCTGTACTGAGAAGTGTTTTGTTTTTGTTTTTAATGCTACAGATCTGTGCTTTACTAACACTCTCTCACAGTTTGTTTGTGTTCATGTATGGCCTTTCTAATGATGCGCCCTTCCTTAATGTTTTCCTTACGTCTCCACGCTTTCTTCCTGTTATCTCTGTGTTTAGGTTATGTCAAGTCCATCATGGGTCGCCGACGTACTCTTCCCCACATCCAATCACTGGACTGGGTCCTCCGGAACCAGGCAGAGAGGCAGGCTGTTAACTTTGTGGTTCAAGGTACTGCAGTGCTGGTGCTGACACCTTGAGGAACTAGACAACGCAATCTTCTACTGCCACCCAAATGCCACACTTACACCATTCTTAGTTTTCACATTATCCCTAATTCAGCCATCCCATAACAAGAGTTAGCCTCGTGCAACCTAGAATTAGCTTTGGTGATTTTTCCCACACTTGATGAAAGGCACTCGGCACACAACCTCTGTTTTGGACTGTCCCTGCAGTAAATGCACCTTCTCCCAGTGGGATTTCTGTGACTGCTTTAAAGTCTCTAACTTGAATCAAGCGCTCAGTCTTTTTCTTTTTCTGTTTTGGAGTTCTGGCCTGGTTCAAACCACTGTGGCAGCTCCTTGATGTAATATTGAAGCCTGCATCAATCCAATAAAGAAGTATGGGGAAGTGTCTTTTTTCTCTTCCAGTCAGAAGCTCTTTGCTCTCAAGAATAAGCAGATTTCTAAGGCATCTGTATCCCCTGAAGTGCTCAGTATTATTGATTATACTCCTATAGTTCCTTTTTTGTTTGATATATTATTAAACGTTTTTGGAATCCCATGAACATGCTATACAGGCTGCTACTGTGTGAATACACCCCTCTCCATTTATACATTTTGACCTCTGTATCGCCAGTGGGCAGGGTGCAGGGCAGGTGCTTCTCAGTACTGCAAGCTAATTACTTTTAATGTGCTTGGTACAATCTTGAAAAACGACCCCCTGTGTATTCCTTCACATATTGCTTTGCCGCCAGACTCAGAGCTGTAGAGTTTCTTTGTGTTTCTCTCATCATTTCATCCCAGGGTCTCGCCATAGACCTCTCTCTTCCCAGTCTGCCACTTTTCCCATTTCTATATGGAACCTTGTTTGTTAAAACAGGGTTAGTACTGTCTGTAACAGTGACAGAAGACTGCACTGTAGGGCCAGAAGAACAGAAGATCGCACCAGTTTTTCCCCTGGAATCCCACAATGGAATTTATATAATTACTAGAAAATGTATTTTAAAAAACGGAATTGAATTGGATAAAAAGTTACACCGGTTGCTTGCTTGCCTGCCTGGCCAGAAACTCTATTGCCTTGAAAGAAGCTGCTGCAGACTGAGGGCTGCCTTGCCATGTGTCAGAGGTGAAAAATGAGCTGAATCAGCCGGCTCCAACTGCCTCTTTATTTCCCTGACTGAGTCTATCTGGGTCTCTCGTTATCAGCAGGCAATGCAATACTCCACCTCTATTCCTTTTAACTGCAGCACAGGGAGGTTTACACTCTGATCGGCTGTGCAGCATCAGCAGATGCCCCTGTCCTTCCCTATGGTTAACATACCTTTTCTTTTTGATGTATAGATGTGTAGAACTTGATTTTCACATAAGGCTGCCAATTTCCTCCCTAGTGTCCCCTTTCAAAAGCATAACATTTTCAATCAATATTAGAAGATTCGTCGACAGAGGAAATTATTAATTCGTTGTTTCAGTGCCGGCACATTGTGTTGTCAGATTGTCAGCTGGATTGTCTGTCCTGAAGATTGTTAGCTTAGTTTTGCAGTAGCAGCTCTCTTCCCGTTTTATGAAAGATTAACACATAATTTGCATAGTAATTCTCCTGTTTTCCTGTGGTTTTGACCTGGTATACTACAGTCCCTAAACAGTTTCCCTTGTACACATTTCACTGTCTCCAGGCTCGGCTGCGGACCTGTGCAAAATGGCCATGATCTGCATATTCTCTCACGTCGCCTCCTCCCCCTCTCTCACTGCTAGGTGAGTCTATGGGACAAATGAGGAATTACTCTGCATTATTTATTTATGATTGATCTGGGTTTAAGATTTCACTTGAGTCGCTCTGAAATGATGCAAGAAATTATCAGTGGTTTAAGCAGACTTAATCAATTCAAAAGTTTAAATATTCACACAGACTTATTAGACATTCCAGTTTAATGTCAGAATTTTAGAATAAAGCTGGCATTCTCTTTGTAGATAATGCAGGAAATTTAGCAATTGTGATCAAAAGCTGTGACAGAGGAGACTCCGACAGAACTGAGTCATTCTCTACAGGATATAAATTTGAAAGAAAGACACACGTTTGGTTGCTTATTAAACTAATAAAGAATCTTTACAGATAAAAGACAGACCTCCCACAAAACCCAGCTCTGTTTAGTCTGTCCTGTATGAATAATATCCAGATGTTTTGACAGCTAGGCCAACTCTTAATATTTTTGTAATGGAAGGGGACCTGCTCTGAACCAATTCATATTTACATATTGATGTCTTCCAGCAGATAATCCTATCTTTAAATAATGTAATTCTGTAAATAAATGTGGCTGTCACTGTAACAAATCAGATCCATAGGGAACACAGAAGCTGTATTTTGGACCACAGTAAAATATATTTAAAACTAACAAAAAAAACAGCTTGGAGGGAAGCTTATTCATACTTTTTTCCTCCATGTGTCTCATAGTTTAACTTTTCATGATCACAGAGAATGATTGGTGCCTCCCTAAACTCAGTTTAAGCCTTGAGATGTGGCATTAATGTTCACAGTGATGTACAATCTGTCCTGAACATTGAGAAGGTATTTAAAGTTTTCCCCCTGTCAGCTTGGCCCAAATGGTTTCAATTCCATGAAAAGGTAAAGACTGTCAGGGCTAGCATGAAGTTAGGGAATTTGTTTTAAAGCCTTGAGCAATATGAACACACTGTTCCATTTGAACAGATTATAATTGAGGAGCCAAAGTTAAGAATTCCTAAAAGGGAAGAAGACTTTCGGCTAAAAAAAAAAAAATCGTTAATAATAATTCATAAAGAGACCATATATGTACCCCTTGTTTTCCATGTTTACAGGGTTTTTCTTTTCTCTGCCAACATCAATGTTCACCTGCTTGTTTTCAGTCCTGACTCTCCACTATACTACTACACCTATATAGTAGTATAGAAGAGAACAAATGCTGTACCATAATAAATCACCATGAATTTTGGCCACAGTAAGTGGATGGATAATCCTAGGTTTGGCGTCTGTTTGCTTTTGCACTCATCTTGTGTTCTGGCCACAGTCGGTAACCCCCACTGAGCTACAGATGCCTGTTGTATTACCAAGAGCAGCCTTGACATAGATATTGAAAGTGAGCAACACAACACCAGGTATAAAATGGAACAGACACAAGCACACAAGCACTATCCGGTAGGTTTGCCCTGGGTGTCACGCATGCCAGATATTGATTTTCCACCCCTTGTATAGATAGAAGGATAAGCCCACTCTTTGACTGGGTGCTAGTTTAAATACATCCAAGTTCTCTACTTCACAGTGTGAGTGCTGATTGCCCGCTGCCATTGCCAACAGAATATAACTCACATGAACTTGGCTGTTAAGGAGAGCATGAAATGTACTTGGGACACATTCACAGCCTCTCTCCACATGTGTCTGTGCACAGTGCTGCTTTTACTATAGATAAAGCAGAGCTGAACTTTATTTGACCTTTTAAGAACCCTGCAGTTAACTAAAAACCCTTTTTCCAGCTTTGTGGGTATTTGCAGAAGTCCAAATACTATCGTACAGATAATGTGTATAACAAAGGAAACCTGTAACAATAATGGAAGCAGAAATATATACATTTTCAGCAGTAAGTATATATTAGCAGCATTAGTATAGTCTTATTAATGGTAATATGAGGAAGATCATGCAAGGTAGTGTTAACTGTTGGGTAGGACGAGGAGAAGTTAGCAGATATTACTTGCCAGTTCCAATAATAGAACTGTGAGGTCAGTGGAAGACACTGATTACTAACCTGTGTTTTATAAGCACAGAAAAGCCTGCCCTGGCTTTTCTTCTCCCAAATTCTACCCTAATATAACAATGCAGATGATCAAACAAACTGCCCATTGAAACTGGAAGGTCATGAAAGAAATAATACATTATTATTATTATTATTATTATTATTATTATTATTATTATTATTATTATTATTATTATTATTTCTTGGCAGACGTCCTTATCCAGGGCGACTTACAACAAGTGCAAACAAAGTGCAAAAATACAGAGAAGTACAAGGCATCAATCATTACAAATTCAGCTTAGCTAAAACATAGCAATTCAAAATACATTTTACAAATTCCAATTTACAATTTACACAAGTACAGTAAGAGACTTCCTACATCCTGGACGGTGAAAGCTAAGTGCTGTCAAGATGTAGGGTTACAGACGAGGGCTACGGGAAAGGGAGCAAGGAGGAAAACAATCAAGAACGCGAGGAGCATAATAAGCTGAAGTGCTATCTAGCAGGAATTGAGGACTAATATTACAAGTGCTGTTGGAAGAGATGCGTCTTGAGTAAACGTCGGAATGAGGTCAGGGACTCTGCTGTTTTGACTTCGGTGGGCAGGTCGTTCCACCACTTATGGGCCAGGGATGAGAAGGAGCGGCTCTGGAGGAAGGAGAGTGGAGAGGAGGCAGAGTTAGTCTTCTGGCACTGGAGGAGCGCAGTGGTCTGGAGGGGATGTATGGAGAGACGAGGGACTGAAGGTAGCTTGGTGCAGTGTGGTCGAGACAGCGGTGGATGAGGGTCAAAGTCTTGAACTGAATGCGTGCCGGTATCGGGAGCCAGTGGAGGGAGTGGAGCAGTGGAGTAGCGTGTGCGAATTGTGGCAGAGAGAATACCAGATGAGCCGCAGAGTTCTGGATGAGTTGGAGCGGCCAGCAGGTAGTGGATGCAGGCAGGCCGGCCAGGAGGGAGTTGCAGTAGTCCAGGCGGGAAAGGACCAGTGACTGGACGAGTAGCTGAGTTGAGTAGTCGGTGAAGAAGGGATGGATCCGGCGTATGTTGCTCAGGAAGAATCTGCAGGTGCGTGTCAGCGTGGCGATGTGCTGGGAGTAGGAGAGCGCAGGATCGAGGGTGACTCCTAGATTTTTAGCGGAAGAAGAAGGAGAGAGTGTGGTGGATTCCAAGGGGATCAAGATGGGGAGGTCAGCAGAAGGTGAGGAAGAGTGGGGGAAAAAGAGGAGATCTGATTTGGAGAGGTTGAGCTTGAGGTGGTGCGAGTGCATCCAGGCGGAGATAGCAGACAAGCAGGAAGAGATGCGAGAGGGGATGAGAGGGTCAGAAGAGGGAAAAGACAGGAAGATCTGGGCATCATCAGCGTAGACGTGGTAGGAGAAACCATGGGAAGCGATGAGGGGGCCCAGGGAGTGAGTGTAGAGAGAGAACAGGAGCGGGCCCAGGACGGAGCCTTGGGGAACGCCTGTGAGGAGAGGTTGGGGGGTGGATGAGGAGCCTCGCCATGTCACTTGGTAGGACCGGTCACTGAGGTAGGAGGAGAACCAGGTGAGAGCAGTCCCAGAGATCCCAAGGTCAGCGAGGTAGGAGAGGAGGATGGAGTGATCAACGGTGTCAAATGCTGCAGGAGGTCAAGGAGGATGAGGACTGAGGAGAGGGAGGCCGCCCAAGCACGGCTGAGGGAGTCAGTGACAGCCAGGAGAGCCGTCTCAGTGGAGTGAGCTGTGCGGAAGCCGGATTGCAGAGGATCAAGGAGTGAGTGTTGAGACAGAAAGTCCGAGAGCTGACGGTGGACCGCCCGCTCTAGAGTTTTGGAGAGGAAGGGAAGTAGGGAGACAGGGCGGTAGTTCTGAGGAGAGGTGGCATCAAGGGTTGGTTTCTTGAGCAGTGGGATGACAGCAGCTTGTTTAAATGCAGATGGGAAACAGTCAGAGAGGAGTGAGGAGTTGAGGAGGGAGGAGATGAAGCGGAGAAGATCAGGAGCGGTTGCTTGGAAGAGACGAGAAGGGAGAGGGTCCAGGTCACATGTTGTGGGTTTGTGACGTAGGAGGAGACCAGAAACTTCAGTGTCTGAGAGAGGTGAGAATGAAGAAACGGAAGCTTGATCGGAGGGAGGTTTGGATGTGATGGGAGAGGGGGGTGGAGTATTGAAGAGCCTGCGGATGTCTGCAATCTTGGAGGAGAAGAAGGAGGCGAAATCATCAGCAGTGAGAGATGGGGGAGGAGGAGGGCGAGGGGGGGCAAGGAGGGAGGAGAATTACCATCCAAAATCTCTTTGGAAAGTAGACTGAATCTGCAGTTCTTGTTTGAACAAGCTGTTAATAGTGGAGACTGAAAGGAAAAAAAGGCACAATTAATGACATGGAGAAAAGCAGGATATAGAATAAAAACTAATTGTGTATTATGTTTTGTTTTTTAATGTCAGTGTTCACTACTTTTTTTAATTTAATAATTTGAATGAATCATGTATTTATGTGTTTATCTATTTAGCCATATGTGTTTTAAAATTAAATTAAAATTAAGACCAAAGCCTTGTTTGAGAACGATTTCCAGATGCAGTAGTCTAGTTCAGGATTTCCCTTTTCTATCTGTTGGGAGCGAATACTGCGGAAAACCTTTCTGAGTGTGTAAGAAAACCTTTGCTTTTTGAATTACACAATGTAAAACACTGTGTGGGGCCTCTCCAGAGAAAGAAGGGTTAAGGAAAAGCTTGAGGCTGTGTGATGCGAGTAAATACTGCTCTTCAGTAAATATAGCTGGTTTGACTTCCCAAAGCCCAATTTCCTCCTCCCAGGGACTGTCTCCCTTTCCTTTCCTCCTTTATTTGATTGGGTGTTATTTCGTGGCCATCACTGTTTAAGATAAAAGCAGTCATGCCTTCGATAGCTGCAGCAGTGTAGAGCAGAGCATCCCAGAAGCATTTTCCTGTCTCAGGGAGCAGTGGAGCTTCTCTAATCATTGCTCGGGCTTTCAGGTATAATATTACAAGATCAGTTATTTGAGTCAGGGAGCCCAAGTGTTCAGGGCAGGGCAGTGTGTTCCTGGTGGAGAGCTCCTGACTCATACTGGCTCATCGGGTGCTTAGTGCTGCAGTGACTGTGGCTGGACCTGTCTGTGCTGGTGCTAGGGACCCACAGGGCTAAGCTCTGCACTTGTGAAATGAGGTTTCACTGACCCCAGGCAGAGATTTGGTTATTGATCTTGGGGGCATCTGTCAAGGTCCAAAAGTTGTTTTACTATTTCATATTATCTCTGAACATTGCATTGGATTAAAAAAATGCATGAAAAAAGCTGTCAATTTGTCACACCCCTCTCCACTGCCTGAATCAGGATAGGTCCCCTACCCCCTACCCTATCATATTAGTGCCAGGTTCAAATTTGGACTGGGAGCCTTGCAGACCGCATCGAACCAGGCCAAAATTAGGCTGCACTTGGCCAGGATTTGTCTGACAGTGTCTTTCAGTTCTTGTTGTGTCAGCAGAGTAAATTAATCTCCTGGAAGCAGCCCTTAGCTGTCCAAAGGGCTATTCCAGGACACTAATGCCCCTTTTCCACTGGCGCATCCGACCCGACCCTGAACCGAGCCCGAACCTAGCCAAGCCGGCCTGCTGCGAGCCGGGTGTGTTTCCACTGCACTACCCGAGCTGAGGTAAATGATGTCACAAACTGACCTATTTCAAAACCTGTGTTGCAACATGCAAATGCTACATATAAAGTTACTGGACATTGGAGGTTACAGTCATAAGATAAAGAGGGGCTATACCCCCCTGTATTTAAATGAATCCTATGATTTTTTTACCAGTGTATAAATAGCCATAATAACCACCTAATATGCAATGGAGGGTCAAGGCCCCGCCCTCATGGCAAAGCCGTGCCAAAATGAAACGTAAACGTAAAAAAAAAGAAGGCAAGGAAACTGGCGGCGAAAGCAAGGTTGCAGCATTGTAACCAAAGGCAGGAACTCCAGTGCTCTTGCTTTAACAATATTTCTTTTCAATTTTATTTTTTTACTTTTGATATTGCATTTTTTTTTTTTTGCAATTCTATACATGTTGCTTTTAATTTGTTTTATTTTCGATCTTAATATCAAGTTTTTCTCAACATTATTTTTTTTGTTTACAATATTTTTTATTTGGAATTTGTTACTTATGGCGCTAATACAATTCACGGCCTGATTCATGGTCGGCTTTACAAAATTGCCAGTGGGTCACGTGCTGAACTGTGCCAGCCTGGTTCCAGGTCGGGTCGGATATGCCAGTGGAAAAGGGGTATTAGGTGCTGATCACCTAAAGAGTGCCTTGTTATCTGTAATGGTCAAAACTATTGTTTCTCACAGATCATAGTGCATCCTGCTGTTATGTTTTTGTAGAAATTCAGTTTCTACTGGAACACAAGAGGGTGGCAAATGTTTCAGCTTCAATCTTTTTCCGTCTTGTTTTTCAACTGGTTCCTTGCCTTTGACTGGTGTTGTGTTGGAGGATATGAGGAAACTCCATAATTTATAATGCAATTTCATTATTGAAGGGGAGGAGGTAGTATTTGCAGAGACATGAAGAGTGACTTTTTCTTCTTTGTGAAAGTCTCTCAAGGAAGCCCACTTATTATGCATGCCAGATGTGATTTCTTCAAATTATGCTTCACATTATATGTAAATAGACCTAATATGCATATTAACCTCCCTCTTGGAGGAATCCCCAAGGCCAGAAATATTTTATGGGCTGCTGTCATGTAAATCAGTTATTGATTAATAAAAGTATATATCCCAGTGTAATTACTATGCAGATCACATCACACCGAACATGCCTGTTCTTGGGCTTTAGAATCCTCCTTTTGTGGAAAATTTCTTGCAGTTTCATGCTTGTTGCTGCTACTGGGATTTTTTGCCGTGAATATAGCAGTTTAGGTTGCTGCAAGCTATCTTAGATCATAAGTAAATTACTTTCAGTTTAGTCCTTACCCCTCCTGGAGTCATAATTGTAAGTTCTACCCCTGAGAAAATGGCAGCATATTCTAGAAGCTGTCTGAGGAATCAATCTCAAAAGACAGGAGAATTTAAGTCAGAATTCTGAAATGGAGTGTCACCTTCTAATCCTTGTCATCATGTCATCTTTGGAAGAAGCACCCGTCAACCCCAACTGAAATGATCTTGAATTGCCATGTTTGACCTTTTCTTTGGGATGTACAGTGACTCTCGTAAGTATTCACCCCCTTTTCCACATTTCATTGTGTTACAACATGAAATCAGGACTTTTTTGCCACTGATCAACACAGAAAATATTTATAATGTCAATGTGAAAAATATAATCTGCAAATTGTTCTAAATGAATTACAAATACAAAACAGAAAATAATTGAATGCATAAGTTATCACCCCCATCAGTCAATATTTGCTAGAGGCACATTTGGCGGCAATTACAGTCATGAGTCTATGTGGATAATTCTCTACCAGCTTTGCACATCTGGACACAACAATTTTTGCCCATTCTTCTTTGCTAAATTGCTCAAGCTCCATCAAGTTGGATGTGGACCTTTGGTGAACATTTCACTTTGTATTTGTATCTAAATGAGCTGAATCACTTGTCAGAGCTTTACGTATGAAACAATTACCTCAGGGATTTTTTCCCCTCTGATCCCTGAAAGGATTATAGCAACTAGAAGGCAATTTATGTGTCTCTGCCTGGATAGCAGTGCTGATGTACGCTCAGTTCTTGCCACTGTGTGACACCCCAGTTAGTCAGGTAAGCCTCACGCGAGCGGCTGGCTCCCCGTTTCTGTCAGCTGGTTTATTGACACATGAGGCACACAGCAGCTCTGTGCAGCTCTCCCTTGCTCTGTGGTTTGATAAGCACAGGATCAATGAAGAAATCTGGGATTACTGTGAAGGCCCCTCACGGGTAGCATCTGTCAAATTGTCTTGCTTTGATATCCGAGGATGCAGAGACAATCCTGACAGCCAAAAGAGAAAAAGAGTGAGAACAAGAGCACAGTGAAGCACAGCTACGGCCACCTTTGGCAGATTTCAGGGTTACAGTGTTAATCCACAATAGGCCTAGGACAGGAACAAAGAGGAACCACTATGATCCCACCAACTTTTCCTCTTTACCATCATGCAGTTTTGTGTTTATGTGTTTTTACGGGAGCACAGCTTTCATTCATCATTAAGTTTTATTTGTTTTTTTTTGTGTGTCCCATAATTTTGAGGCAGGCCAATAACCCACCTGTTTACCACACCACCCATGTCAGGCAATTTTATACCTGTAGCTCTTGACTGACAGTTGTTTAGAAAGTGCAGTGGACATCCCTTCTACTGACCTGGATTCTTATTATTAAGGCCAGGATCGCAATAGACGAGTTGTACTGGCCTCATTTCGCTAGGCTGTAAGAAAGGAATCGTTGTCTAGTGAATTGGAGTACATGTATTCTGTAAATTATTGCATTCGTACTCCAGAGTGTGACAGACAAATTTCAGAGGGAGGCAAGTGGCTGACCATGATATGTTGTTTGGCACATGATTCAATATTTATTTTTAAAGATAATTCATACTCATTATGAAATTTGAAGTACTAATGGTTCAACGTGCAAAACTGAATCAACAAGTTATGATTCAGCGCTCCACTCAAAATAGAGTGCTCTGGTGTTGTGCGAAAAGCTTTGGATGGTTGACAAATGTAATGTATAAAAACAAGGCCATTTTATTTTGTAAATTATTATTACAGTCTGGAATGTTCATTTCAGGTGTCTCCTCCCTAGCACACCTGCACGAGCAGAGCAATTTAAACTTCCAATCCTTCTTCACCTGAGCCATGTCCTGTAGATTTTCTGATGGCTATGGAGTAGTTAGTGTCTCACTGCACAAGAACATTGATCTTAGCATGAGAACTGGATTGAAAGCATGCCCTTCACCTTGACCCAGGCTATGTTAGCTCCCTCCTGTCTGGCTCTTGCTAGAGCAGGGCAGAGAACCTGAGATCTGTGTTGCAAAATGTAGTGTTGTGCAGGTTTGTACCCCCACTTAAGTAAACCCTGTTTGTACATAATATTTTATGTTAATTGGACATACAAACAAGGTTTACATAATGCCAATAGTGAAGTAAGCAGGCACATATAGCCCAGGCAACTGCTGTAATTATATTATCTGTTGTCAGATAATGAATAGGCTTTCGTTAGTTACAGGTTTCACAGTGGCCATGGAAACCAGAAAATCAGCAATAGGATCTGCCAGTGAATCTGTTCCAGAACCTATTCTACACACAAAAATACACACATGCATACATAAATACATAAACATACAGAGATGCACAAGAATAAGTACACACACAAATGCATAAATAGAAATACATAATTACACATTTAAAACACACACACACACATAAATACATAAGTATACAGATGCACAAAGGGAAGTGCAGTCACTCGGGCAGACTCAAATACATTCCCAAGAATGCACAGACAGCAATATGCAAACATCCAGCTTCTCTCACTCATAGGTGCAGACACACACTCCCTCCTTGGCTGGGTAAGAGGATGGCAGGTGTCTCGTGTCATTCGTGTGAGACAGGTCCTCCCTGGGGCTATGCCAGTGAGAGACAGAATATTCCTGCCAGAATATTTCACTCCTTTTCAGAAAGCTCTCCTTAGAGTAGCATCCATCAGTATAGGTCAGAGCTCCTTATATCATTGAGGGCCCTAGTTTAATTATTCATATATACATGTATACTTTGATTATTTTTACTTATCTGTCCTTTATTGCAATATATGTATTATTATTATTATTATTATTATTATTATTATTATTATTATTATTATTATTATTAAAATTAATAACACATCTTGTTTATCATCATCATCAAAAGGGTTTTCATTTCCTGAGCTTGTTTTTGACACTTTATAGAATTGTGCAAGCTAGCAGAATAAGAGTTCTATTGAGAGTGTTTTTCTGGCACTCTAAGTCCACATTCAGAGAGGACTACAGTGCTCCATTGTTTGGAAGTTGCATTCTATACATGTTGATGTCAGCCCCTCGTGCTCCCCCAGCCTATTAATTATTGCCCTTGCACTTCCCTCAGCCTGACTAAATTAAGCCTTAATGTAATAAGCTGGATCTTACTGTAAAACCACTTTAGGCCAGAATTGTCTGCAGCTCAGATCGCTACTGAGACATTATTAAATTAACCTCACATTGCTTTGAATTGGATGCCATAAATATGCCCTAGTGAAAAAGCTGGGCCTTGGATATTTGTTTTTGCTGCAGGATAGTCATGATCCGTTCGGGACACGAAATTTTAAACCTACCAGACTGCAACTAGCACTTAATTCTCTAGGATAAATCCATTCACGCTGTACACACCTGACATTTTTCAATTTTTTGTTTGTTTTTAGGTTTTTTTTGTTACATGAGCAGTGATTCAACACTCAGTTCAAAGGAATGGATTTTGATGCATCGCAAAAGCCATTCCAGAATTCAATTACCCTCGGTGTTCTGTTACATGTCTCTCAGTGGTATATAGATTTTGATTGTCTTTTTGCAAGCATAGATAAGCTTTCTGTTCTCCTTTTTTGCCTAGCATAGAGTAAACAATGGAATCATTCCTCATTCACGATCACAGAATTTGTTTAAGCCAGTTCAGATATCAACTGTCAAACAACGACTGGAACAAGAAAAAAGAGAGCGAGTGATCTAGATAAGCCTGCAGTGCATTGTGTTGCAGAAGAAAGGATCATAAGTGTCCGGATGATTATGAAAAGCGTGCTGCAGGAGAAATGATCTATTGCTGGTCCACTGACAATCCCCATTTACTTTACTTAATTACAAACACTCCATATGCACTAAATTATCTTATTAGCGTTGTGGTGATTGATTGTTCGAGAGCTGATTTGTGCTCGGAAAGTGGAGCTCTCTGCATTACTCAATGGTGTCACCTACGCATCCAAATGAATTGAGGAAATCACTCACTGACCTCCCTCTGTATCTCAGGGCTTTAAGAACTGGTGGCTTCTGTCAAGGGTGGAGATCAATCTTGACTGAGGGCAACCAAGCAGAACAGGAAAAGCTCCAATCATTATAACATTGTGTTTGTTTTTTGGGGAGGGTTGCTGTTAATTGTTGGTGTGTTATTGAAGTATGAATTCCAGTTATTGAAAGATCATGATTCTGTAATATGAATCTTGGTGAAGGAATGTGTTTCAGGAAGCATGGGTGGCAGCTTGCTTGTGAGACTCGGGAACCAAATGGCACAGTCTTGTACCATTTGCCTGATTTTGACCAATCAATCAATCAATCACTATGCTTTTATGGATCTTCATTTCTGTCAAACATGTCATTTCAAAGATCTATCCCAGGAAGTCACATAACAGAGCCTCACACACCTTTTCTCAGAGGGAATTGTGTAATTGTACATGTATTCTCTGTCTCATCTGTCTCAAGTTTCATCTCTTGTGTAAGTTGTGTATGTAGCAAAGTAGAAAGCCTGGTTAACAAAAGGCCTGTTAACACATGGTAAAGGCATGGTGAGGTATTGTTAGTGTATGAAGCGTCTTGTTTGTTTTTTTACAAGATTTCTTTACCAGGAGGACCAATTTAATTGTTTTTCAAGGGAGTTTGGGGTGGGGCAGGACATGCACCTTAACTCTATGGTAGAGGGGCTTTACTTATATGCTAAAATGATAACCTATTTTTAACAGTGAAACTTTGGATTAATTTACTGACTGCTGTGTGGCACATATGAATTATGCCACCTTGTTCTGCACAATGCCCCCTGTCTCCATACTAGGGCATTAGTTGGAATTTCTGACCCAGAGGGCACAGTGCCCCCTACTGGTCCACCAACACACACCACTAGAAACAGCAATGTCATTTTCCCATGATGTCTTCCATCTGATGCAGCCCTGCTTCTGACAACTGACAAGATCACACTTCATGGTGTTAGAAATGCTGACAATAGCAATAGCTGTTAGGTTTGTTCACTCACTTCTGCCTATCTTTATTTCTGGAGAGAATTGCAAACCCAGAAAGGCTTTCATTAAGACAGTTTACACCATACTAAAAAAATGTCTGTCTCAAAAGACAAATACCCTTTCTTTGTCCCATGTTGACATCACAAGGGATTAAAAAGGCCATTGTGCTAAATCATTTTTCACTGGCAAAAAAAACATGACATGACATGTGTGAATTGTCCTGTCTGAGGAACCCAGCATCGTACAGCAGCTCTGTGAAAAACACAGTATGCCCATGAGCTCACTGCCCAGTTCTCACCTTGCCTGTCTTTTCCTACGAATCTATATGGACTGTGATGTATAAATAAAAAATTGAAATTTTGCATAATGGATTCTTCTTACATGGCTCACATACCCCATACTTACAGTTATTTGTCAGGGCTAATTTATCAAACCATTTACTCCAGTCAAATTGATTTAAAAAAAAAGTCCAATTTGAAAGGAGAGCCTTCCTTCAAGATACTAAACCTGAAGCACACATTCACTGAGTCATGTTCAGATTATTCTGAAGGGGCCATGTTGAAGATAGCCAACACATACACTCACCTAAAGGATTATTAGGAACACCATACTAATACTGTGTTTGACCCCCTTTCGCCTTCAGAACTGCCTTAATTTTACGTGGCATTGATTCAACAAGGTGCTGAAAGCATTCTTTAGAAATGTTGGCCCATATTGATAGGATAGCATCTTGCAGTTGATGGAGATTTGTGGGATGCACATCCAGGGCACGAAGCTCCCGTTCCACCACATCCCAAAGATGCTCTATTGGGTTGAGATCTGGTGACTGTGGGGGCCAGTTTAGTACAGTGAACTCATTGTCATGTTCAAGAAACCAATTTGAAATGATTCGACCTTTGTGACATGGTGCATTATCCTGCTGGAAGTAGCCATCAGAGGATGGGTACATGGTGGTCATAAAGGGATGGACATGGTCAGAAACAATGCTCAGGTAGGCCGTGGCATTTAAACCATGCCCAATTGTCACTAAGGGGCCTAAAGTGTGCCAAGAAAACATCCCCCACACCATTACACCACCACCACCAGCCTGCACAGTGGTAACAAGGCATGATGGATCCATGTTCTCATTCTGTTTACGCCAAATTCTGACTCTACCATCTGAATGTCTGAACAGAAATCGAGACTCATCAGACCAGGCAACATTTTTCCAGTCTTCAACTGTCCAATTTTGGTGAGCTTGTGCAAATTGTAGCCTCTTTTTCCTATTTGTAGTGGAGATGAGTGGTACCCGGTGGGGTCTTCTGCTGTTGTAGCCCATCCGCCTCAAGGTTGTACGTGTTGTGGCTTCACAAATGCTTTGCTGCATACCTCGGTTGTAACGAGTGGTTATTTCAGTCAAAGTTGCTCTTCTATCAGCTTGAATCAGTCGGCCCATTCTCCTCTGAGCTCTAGCATCAACAAGGCATTTTCGCCCACAGGACTGCCGCATACTGGATGTTTTTCCCTTTTCACACCATTCTTTGTAAACCCTAGAAATGGTTGTGCGTGAAAATCCCAGTAACTGAGCAGATTGTGAAATACTCAGACCGGCCCGCCTGGCACCAACAACCATGCCACGCTCAAAATTGCTTAAATCACCTTTCTTTCCCATTCAGACATTCAGTTTGGAGTTCAGGAGATTGTCTTGACCAGGACCGCACCCCTAAATGCATTGAAGCAACTGCCATGTGATTGGTTGGTTAGATAATTGCATTAATGAGAAATTGAACAGGTGTTCCTAATAATCCTTTAGGTGAGTGTATATTGGCAGAAAAACAGACAGAGACCCAAATCTTCTGTGTACAGTTCTAATTTAGGAATGTTAAGTTATTATTTGAATGTGAACAGGATGTAGCACTTCAGTGCCGTACTAAGGTGTCTAACCTGGTTCTTCGCCTCTTCCTGCCCTTAACAGTGTACAAGTCCTTTCCATCCTTCTTATCTTTAGTGGCTAAAGTAGTTAAAAGTCTTATTGTAAGGAAGAGGAAAGACAAGGATTGATCGGCACACACTTGAAATCTTTGCTATTGGCTTAAAAGTGAAACAAAAAAGGTTTGTTTGTTGCAGAAACCTGGGATAGCTGACTTCACTTTGAAGACGAGCTCTATTAAATAGAAGTTGATTGACTGAATGTGCCCTGTCTGTACGCTCAGACAGGGAAATATGGCTCCATCTCCCAGTGTTACATTCTTTTTCACTGCTGTTTTCACTTTACAAAATTGGACACTTTTATCTCTGGCTGCATTCATATCAGATCAAACTGAGAGCAATGATAGCTGAAGGGCAGCTGTGCACAATAACAAGAAACTTCACTACACTGACATTTGGATTTCATGAAAGGTAGGATCTTTGATGGCCAAAGCAAGTCACATTTTTTTACACGTAATGAAATTGGCTGTGATGTTCATTGTTAAGGGCACATGTACCTAGAAGTCCTCAGCAAGACTGCCATGGAGATTAAAGCTCCAAAATCCCTAAGGACTTTTGCTTTTGATCTTGTTTTGTAGGTTGATCGCCCAGATACATGATGAGCTGCTATTTGAGGTGGAGGACTCCCAAGTTGAAGAATTTGCAGGTGAGGATTTAGTTAATGAGTTCCTCTTAGACAGGTATGATTTCAGATACTACACTATTTGTATATATTGTCTTCTTGCTATGCGTGTGTGGATTCATGAAATAGAAACTGAGGCTCTACTGTCCCACACATGGCATACAAGTGTCAAACATTTTGCCTATTGAAGTGTCTCATAACTAGCAGTCATACTGTATTTGCATGACTAAAATGAAGTTTCAAAAGCCAAGTTGTGCAAAACGCAGAGCCCTACCTATATCATCATAGACATAAATGATTGAGAGAACTCATAGTATGTGGTTTAATAATTACTCAATTGGCAAAGTGTGAAAGAGTGACTGCCATTAATTTAAAGGAAATGGGCTGAAATCCATCATTGGTTAGGTATTTGTAAGGGTTTTTTTAAGTATCATTTTAATTTTACAGGGTTTATATTCATCAGCAGGCAGTCTCTATTAATTTAGCTTCAATCTTGTAAACCTTGATTTGTAATTAAGCTACTATAGTGCACCCCCTCAGCCCAGAGTACAGTATTGAGAGCCAGTATACAAGATAAATGAATACAGGCAGGCAGCTCTGGGACAGAACAGTGTTCTGTAGAATTAGTTATCTTTCAAGTCCAGAATACTACCCAATTCTCAGATAACCATGGGTGTGTTTGCAACCTATCGTTTTACCTAGGAAAAAAATAACACAATTATAATACACAAAATCATTCCACAATGGCTTGTCTGCTTGCAAGTGCAATACATTAGGAATCTGTGCTACCCTTTAACTAGGGGACATAAGGAGACAAAGGATGGGGAGGCAGATTAACCCTGTCAAGTGCTGTGAAGTCCTTGGGTGAGACACTGCCCCTATCAACCCCACATAGTTCACAGTGAGGAGTCTCACTCAGCAGTAAAAACTGGAAAGGTTTTCTAGAGCAGGTACAATCAGATATAAAAACAAGGCAGAGATTATATCGGGTGGAAAATCAAATGATATAATGTAATGCAGTACAGCAGTAGTCATCTGAGTTTTGCAGCCCGGCATCTTTTGTGACTTCAGTAGCCGTGTATGGAAAATTTAATTTTGTAGCTGCACTCCCACTTATTCGGTTTTTATACCAGCTGGTCTAAAAAACGAATAAGTGAGAGTGTGGCTACAAAATTAAATTTTCTTTATATATTTTTGCCTTATTTTGGCCAGCACCTCATGGGAGTAAAGACGCTGTAGTGCATGGATGCTTTCAAGTTACATTCATATATATATATATATATATATATATATACACTCACCTAAAGGATTATTAGGAACACCATACTAATACTGTGTTTGACCCCCTTTCACCTTCAGAACTGCCTTAATTCTACGTGGCATTGATTCAACAAGGTGCTGAAAGCATTCTTTAGAAATGTTGGCCCATATTGATAGGATAGCATCTTGCAGTTGATGGAGATTTGTGGGATGCACATCCAGGGCACGAAGCTCCCGTTCCACCACATCCCAAAGATGCTCTATTGGGTTGAGATCTGGTGACTGTGGGGGCCAGTTTAGTACAGTGAACTCATTGTCATGTTCAAGAAACCAATTTGAAATGATTCGACCTTTGTGACATGGTGCATTATCCTGCGGGAAGTAGCCATCAGAGGATGGGTACATGGTGGTCATAAAGGGATGGACATGGTCAGAAACAATGCTCAGGTAGGCCGTGGCATTTAAACGATGCCCAATTGTCACTAAGGGGCCTAAAGTGTGCCAAGAAAACATCCCCCACACCATTACACCACCACCACCAGCCTGCACAGTGGTAACAAGGCATGATGGATCCATGTTCTCATTCTGTTTACGCCAAATTCTGACTCTACCATCTGAATGTCTCAACAGAAATCGAGACTCATCAGACCAGGCAACATTTTTCCAGTCTTCAACTGTCCAATTTTGGTGAGCTTGTGCAAATTGTAGCCTCTTTTTCCTATTTGTAGTGGAGATGAGTGGTACCCGGTGGGGTCTTCTGCTGTTGTAGCCCATCCGCCTCAAGGTTGTACGTGTTGTGGCTTCACAAATGCTTTGCTGCATACCTCGGTTGTAACGAGTGGTTATTTCAGTCAAAGTTGCTCTTCTATCAGCTTGAATCAGTCGGCCCATTCTCCTCTGAGCTCTAGCATCAACAAGGCATTTTCGCCCACAGGACTGCCGCATACTGGATGTTTTTCCCTTTTCACACATTCTTTGTAAACCCTAGAAATGGTTGTGCGTGAAAATCCCAGTAACTGAGCAGATTGTGAAATACTCAGACCGGCCCGTCTGGCACCAACAACCATGCCACGCTCAAAATTGCTTAAATCACCTTTCTTTCCCATTCAGACATTCAGTTTGGAGTTCAGGAGATTGTCTTGACCAGGACCACACCCCTAAATGCATTGAAGCAACTGCCATGTGATTGGTTGGTTAGATAATTGCATTAATGAGAAATTGAACAGGTGTTCCTAATAATCCTTTAGGTGAGTGTATATATATATAATTTATATTTATACACACAGTACTGTGCAAAAGTTTTAGGCAGGTGTGAAAAAATGCTATAAAGTAAGAATGCTTTCAAAAATAGAGATGTTAATAGATTATATTTATCAATTAACTAAATGCAAAGTGAGTGAACAGAAGAAAAATCTACATCAAATCAATATTTGGTGTGACCACCCTTTGCCTTCAAAACAGCGTAAATTCTTCTAGGTACACTCTCACACCTGCATCCGGAAAGTATTCACAGCGCTTCACTTTCTCCACATGTTTGGAGTCCACCTGTGATAAATTCAGTTGATTGGACATGATTTGGAAAGGCACACACCTGTCTATTTAAGGTCCCACAGTTAACAGTGCATGTCAGAGCACAAACCAAGCCATGAAGTCCAAGGAATTGTCTGTAGACCTCCGAGACAGGATTGTATTGACACACAGATCTGGGGAAGGGTACAGAAAAATGTCTGCAGCATTGAAGGTCCCAATGAGCACAGTGGCCTCCATCATCCGTAAATGGAAGAAGTTTAGAACCACCAGGTCTCTTCCTAGAGCTGGCCGCCCGGCCAAACTGAGCGATCGGGGGAGAAGGGCCTTAGTCAGGGAGGTGACCAAGAACCCGATGGTCACTCTGACAGAGCTCCAGCGTGTCTCTGTGGAGAGAGGTGAACCTTCCAGAAGAACAACCATCTCTGCAGCACTCCACCAATCAGGCCTGTATGGTAGAGTGGCCAGACAGAAGTCTGGAGTTTGCCAAATATTTATTATATATTTTTTCTTCTCTCAAGGGCACTGTCAGTGTCCCCTAAATTCACTTCTATAGTACCTTTCACAGGTTCTTTAAATCAGTTAGATGGGCACAGATGTTATGTTTAAGTCTTAAACAAAATGTATTTAAAAACAAAAGGAAAAAGTCAAAAAATATATTTTAGTATCCATTATCATATTCATATCAAATATATTCAGAGAAGAGACCTACAAGAAGAAAAATCATTATACTCACAATCACACACAAGTGCAGTGCAGAAGACAGCAGAAGCGCACACTCTGAACTAAAGGCTTTTTTTAAATTGTTTCTTTAAAATACCTAATTTATATAATATAATAAATAACATTTTCCATAACACTACCTAAATATCTCCTTAGTCTTTGTGTCTCTTTTAATTTTAATTTCTCACCATTTTAATCACTCCCTCACACACAGTCTCTCCAGGATGGCCATACTGCAACATGCAACATGTGTCCAAAACTACATACTACGCACTAAAGTTACACTTAAAGTATGTACTTAGGAAGTACGTACTTTAAGTTTGTAGATTAACAGAACACACGAATTTGGACGAACTAATTATGTAATCAAATCACGCCGTTTAATGACAAATTCTTGTGAACAAAAGACACTACAGTAAATTTTAAATTTCTGATGACTATTTATTTACTATCATATAAATCATTCTTAACATATCCAGCCTATCTTTACAGTTTTTGCTACTTACGCTTGAAAACAGAGTTGTCCGCCAATTTCACAGACATGAAATGAACACATCCCCCTTTTTGACACATGGCCTTATGGGATTGAAAAGTGTCCAGTGCTACCATACTTCGTTTTCGAAATGGAAGAAGAATCCATCCATGTACTTTTCGCATACTATTGTATTCATATTGTGTATTTGGACGTTCTACTAATGGTGGCCTACTGTTTTGGCATACTATTTAGTACGCTACTATGCGGTATTGGACGCAGCCCAGTAGAGCAAAAAACTGTTCCCAATTAACCAATTAACAATCAATGGAAAGGTTTGCTAGTTAGCGCAGACTGCAATAAACTAAAGTTAATAAATATAAAACCAATAAAATGTGAAACTATGCAAACAAAGTAAAAATCCCAATTCTAACCCTGTTTCAAATGCACATACACTGTATACATATTATTAAAAGGAGCTAAGGAGCTTTAATGGGTGTATTTTTGTTGTTGTTTTCTTCAGTCCAATAAGATTGCTAATGGCTCTTTTGATTAAAAAACTGAAATGCCCAGGAGCTATTTTTCAGAGTTATCTTTGTCACATTAGCAATAATGTTTCAGAATTCCCTTACAGCAATAAAAAGGCTATTTATAAAAGACAGAAAAGGCTGAAAAGATTTGAGAGAAAAACATCACATTTCACTTTTTTTAAATGAAAAAGTATAAATTTTAAAGACATTTTGGGAAAGTGTTGTTTGTGTTTGTTTACAGGACTTGTGGAAACAACAATGGAATCCCTGCAGCATATCGACTGTTTAGGAGTTCATCTTAAGGTATGCCAAAGTCATTGGTAGAGGCTTTAATGATTTTATTGTCATGCACAAGATCTTCTAGAAGACTATGCTGATGCTTTAATTATATAAAAACATATTAACAGGAGGTTACTGGGTAAAATACATGAGCAAACTACTCTTTAGGCATTTTGTGGGGCAGAGCAATTGACCTGAAATCACATGGATGGAGTTGGCAAACTTCTGTTTCTGATGGACATCTGTCCTCTTCCTCACACAAAACACAGCTATTTGCATTCTGTAACAGCAATTCTTAAAGATACCAATGGCAGGATAGTAAATGTGTGTATGTGTGTGTGTGTCTGCATCTCTTCCTGAAGCTAGTGGGTTATTTTAGATACAAATTGGCTTTCCAAATTGGTGTGTATTAAAAGAGAGAATGAGTATTTAGTTCAATTCAATCAGTCAATCAATTTTGGTTTATCACCCCTTTGCAAAGTTTCCATAGACCACGTCAGACACTAAAACAACAACAAAAGCTTGGGTTATTCACACAAAACAGTAAGAGAGGGAAACAAAAAACTCCAATACAATGTTCGACTGCTATAGGAGAAAATCCCTGGGGGTCCAGCTTACAGTTGTGTGTTTTAAAGGGGAACTAGCCCAATTCCTAAAATTGCAGTTTTATGCATCTTTACATGTTGCTTTAGTGTCAGAATGTTCAGTTTTATTATATTATATGTAAGCAACTTTTAAAACTTAAAAATCTTGTGTTGTCCGCAGTTTCTGTAATATTATTACATTTTTGTTTGTTTGTTTAATTGGTGTTTCTCAGTCAACAATTAAATTATTGCATGAATTTACAAATGTCACAAATATGTCCATTTACTACAATGAAGAGTGCCCGGCTCAATTTACATACAGCCAAGGCCAAGGCCGATATATAAATAGCCTGGCCATACTTTACAAAAAATCAACATCCTCAATGACTTGTAATCACTTCACAACTGTCTTTGGCGTGGCAAGCACTCATCCATACTGCTTTCCAAGCTCAAACTATGTGCTCTAGAGGTTGCCCTTCATTTTTTAATACATAACTATGCAGTGCATGTTGATTCCTCCCAATGATCTTTCTTGTGCTGGTGCTTGAGGAGTACGCCGTGAGTCCTGGTTTAAAGGCTTCTTCTTTAATCAATAAATTAGTACTGACAGCTTATAGCAATCGAGCATAGCAGACTCATTCCACATATTTGCCAACTGAAATTGATCTCCAAGGATTACACTTCAGCTGTGAATTCATTTTTTACATAATCTCAGCATTAATTGCATATTTTTGAACAGCAGCATGTGTGTGTGTCCAGGTGGTGGAAAGTCACTATTATAGAAAACTACAAATCCCCAAATGGCCACTACTGGACAGCTACTGCTATGCCTATATAAGATGGTCTCTGCACTGGAAAAATTGTGTGGTAGTATGCTCTGTGTGTTTGGAGACCAAAGAGAGTTGAAAGGAACTGGTGAAAGCCTCTTCGTGCATGACCCCACTTTGGCTTCACTGACTTCTCGTGTTTTGTATATTGTTTGGAGGATGAATTTATTTTGTGAAACGAGCTTTTGACAAAGAGACTTGTAAATTACACTTAATAAAATGCATGTGTTGGCCTGGGAAGCAAAGTTCAGGTTTAATGTGTTGTCCTCGCTTAAGATGTGAGGTGTAAGTAGAGCTGATTTATCATTATATATATATATATATATATATATATATATATATATATATTTTTTTTTTCTAAACGAGGGACCTCTTATGTGTTAGTGATGCACTACAATAATTCCCTTTTCCCATTCAGGTTCCTTTAAAAGTAACAATTTCCAGTGGGAAGTCTTGGGGCTCAATGGATGAGCAGGGGAGGTGTGTGCGCCGCTCCTCCATTAACCATTAGCCCCGCTGTGTGAGGACTGGCAGCCTCTCCATCGCTAGGCAACAGTGCGGCGCTTCCTCAGCACCGCTCCGACAGCTCTCACTTTCTGTGTCTGTAGCCTGGGGCAACAACGGGAGGAGAGGACCGGTTTCCACCAGTTTTGCTTTTCCTTTCTTTCTCCTACATTTTTTTTCAAGGCCTTGGTAACAAGGAGGGGGTGGCTCTAATACGTTTCTCGATTCTTTGATAGAGGTGATAGACGCTCTGTGGTGAAGCAGGATTCACAATCTAGGAAGAACAGGCTGATTTTTTTAATTTATAATTTATAATTTATACAGTGGAGTGTTTTTGTGTTTTTAATCAGTTTCCTAATTATATATGTGAGAAAATAATACACGTGACATCCAGAAAGAACTGCAGTCATCAGCAGAGAATTAGTAAGCTTTCTTTTTTCTTCACTTTCCTTAAAAATTGGAAATTGACTGAAAATAGCCAAAACCTTACAAAGTTCCAGAGCATTTTTAAGAGGCTTTGGCACTGATTTGTGTTCCTATTGTACTATTGTTTTATCAGTTCCATGATCATTTGTCTTGTAACTGGTTCTAGTCAAACGTTTTATTTTCAGGCAGTTTATTGTGCTGTATTGGTCATAGTTTTATATATCTGTGTCTTCTCCTAATGATAACACCAGTCTTTCATAAAATAAAATAAATTAAAAAAAATATATATATATATATTAAAAAATCAAACATTATTAATGAGTGTGGGACAAAATATCCCCTCAGGCACAAACCTTAGACATAACTTTTCCTGGGCATAACCCAACAACCCACTCCAACACAAAGCTTTGATGTTAGATGCCAAAATCCCAAATGATTTATAACTCTGGTGATGAATTTTCACCTATCCTCACATAATTACTAATAGTACAAGCAAAGAACAGATTGATATAGCACAAGCACATTGTCCAAAACTCTTTGTCCATTGTCCAATAAAAATAAAGCACAAAGATTTAATGTATCAATCCAAGTAATGCTTATTCCACAGTACCATAATATCTTAAAGAATGTTGTTCATCTATGCAATTTTGTTTTCACAATTTTATAAAGTCAATTAATACGTTTATTTGATCCACCTGATCCAGGTGATCCTGACCCTAGATGAAAATGCCCAAAATTCAGAAGCTAATGTCAAAATGAAATGTTATTGTAACATAATAAGATATTACATACAAAATGTGAAAACAGATTTGTTGCTTTTGTGTTTCCCATATTTGATTATCTTGGCTGTTTGATCGATCTTTTTAAAAGGCTATAATCTGTTCCTTTAGTTGCTGTGCATGGCAACTGCAGTTTTCTTATTTGTTCAATTGTGTGTTTTGTTCTACTATACACATTCCTGTGAAATACTGTTGGAACTGCTGACCTAATTTAAGCAGATGATTAATATAGCTGGGTTACAGAGGCACCATCTATAGCAGTGTTCTTCACTAAAATACTTTCAAGGGCCACAGTAATCGCCTCAACTTTATTCATTCACTCACTGGAAAAGTTATTTTAATTTGTCTCAAAGGATGTGGTTATCAAAGAAAAAATATGCAAAATACATAGTGTATGGGTTATGCAAAGGCAGCTGATGGGGCCAATCCTTGTATCTCCGAGGGACACTTTTGGCCCCGTGGCACAACACTGATCTATAGTGACTGCAAGCTTCCCATCTCCCTCCCTACTTTTGAAAATTCTGGAGAGCTTTTCCATGCACCTGAACTTTAGCATATGGAGACGTTAGGACAACAGCCACTGTTTTGTCATGAAGTGTTGCCGAGAATAGTTTTCTAACACTCCAGAGTTAAACAATGCGGGGATGTGGATATATACCATTTATCCTGCATAAGCACATTGTTGATCTTATTAAAGAGGATATTTTTACTTTTTCTGGTTTGCTTTGTCAGTTTGTTTGCTTCCCACAGTAAAGGGGAATTGGAATACAAAGCCAATATGCAACCCAGGTTTCAATGTTTGTTTCCATTATGGGGCCATCATAGAAACGCATCTCCATTGTGTCGACTCAGAGAGAGGGGGCTACACGTGCTACCTGGTATGTATGTTATGCACAAAAAGGCTTAAGGTTTCAAAAGCACATTGTCTCAGTTTGCACTCTGTTCACTGTAATAATCACCTACATCTGATGGGTGCAGTGACAAAGAAATTCCCCGTGTAAACAGAAAGCTGCAGGAAGAATGGCCTACCTTGGGTCAGCAGAGAGTCACCTTCAAATGGTTTCTCTGATGGCACAAATTGTCACACACAGACACTGGACAAGTTACAAAATCTGTCAAGAAAAATTACAGGCACTTTACTTAAATGTGATGTGTAATACAATGTTTTTTTTTTTTTAAAGGCTGCTATGTGCTCTTCAATATTTGAACAGATTTTAATTTTCACATCATACATTAGACAGACTTCTACCCACATGATAGACAACAGTGTCACATGACATGGGGGCTGTGGAACGGACGGGGAAAGAACAAAACTGGTTCTGTCAGGCACCCACCCAGGAAAATGAGGATTTTCTTGTACCTAACTGTACATTTCTGCCTCTAGCCAGTCACTCCAGAGGCAGGTGTGTTTTCTTCTAAAACATTGTCTCCTTCCTTGCAACAGGCACCCCTGGTAAGACTACAGCAGAGCGTAATTAGCCAGGCTGCAGTCACAGCTTAATAAGTTACTCACTGCACTTAAGGTATGCAAAGACCTAACTGCGACTTCTGAAAGAAACAGCTATTACTGGCTTCCCTGTGGGTTTCTAGTCATGCCTGGCAATACTAATGCTGAGCTAAAGTTAGGTACATATTAAGCCTTTAATTTGGCAATAGTCATATTAGATGGTAATATATACTACCTAACCCTTAAAGATTTGGTCTGCTTCAGGGTTTCACCACAAAGTTATATAGTTATACTCGGTTATATACTCCTGCAAACACAAGGAAAAATAAACCATGTCTTTTTGAAACTGTAATAGCTATCATTCTCCTCTCACTCGCCACATTTGCAAGTTAAACTCAGTGGTTTCTCAACACGTGAGAAGATATTTTACTTAAAATTTTTCAAATTCCTGACTCCATTTTTTGGTTTGAAGTTACAAAAAAATGACCAAGTATAGGATTCAAACATTTCATCAATAAGGGAAATTCAGGCAAAAGCGTCAACCCACCCACAAATCATGACTTCTAAACAAGGTACCCAATGGAGATCTACAGTTTGGCAGGGGGGGGTGTTGGAATGTTCCCAGCAGAACTGATTTTGAAATGTGTGATTGGCAGATAGGTCAAATTTTTCATTCAATCCAGGCCTTGTATTAGTAAGAAAGGTGTGACTTCTCAGACGCATCTCTTCTTGAAATGTTCTTTATAAAATAATCCCACATAGAAGACACAAATGTTTCTGTTGCCCAGTGGTTTCATCCTCTATTCATGAATGTGAGGGACATAGACCCCTCTATTAATCTTTGGGCTTTTTGTATATTGCTTTAGCTTATACCTTTAGCTGCAAGATCTCTGAAAAGAGTGAATTCCTCCTGGGTTCAAAGAAAGCACCTGGTTACCACATATATACGAGCTTTCATTTTTATTGATACATTATTTACATCCATTGCTTTCATAGTGCAAGAAATCATCTTTACATCTTTACAATGATCCCTTTTATAAAAAAAATTAAAATAAAATAAAGAATAATAATTAAAAAAACTAAAACAATTGTTAAAGAAAAACGGAACCAAAATAACCCCAAAAAACCAAGCCATCTCAGCAAACACACAAGGCCATCGTATGCCCTGGCGATTCTCCCAGTCGCTGTGGCCATCAGGCAGCTTCCTGAAGTGGATACAAATCGCACTACCTCTGTACTTTGCATGAGTTAATTTCCTCCTGAACACATACACTCTAGGAGTTTATAGCAAGGAGCGTCCAGTGTACAAATACTACAGGAGAATGGGATTCTGAGCTACAGTAACAAAAGCAGGATATTGTCTGGTTTTGCGTATCACTAGGCAAGAACCAACAGAGCTTTAAGAAGTGTGACTTGCATGCCCATGGTGCATGCATAGCGTTAAGAGGCTAATGTCATTTCTAAAAGTTTTGGGGAAGTTGTTAAATATGAATGGTTTTGTTTTGTTTTGTCTTTTGATAAGTGAATGTGTTTGTAAACTTCTTTAGATATTGTTTCTCCTCTCTCTCTACAGGGTCTGTTACAAAAAGATCATCAAATATTCCGCGTGCTATTTACAGTACAATACAATTTACACTTTACATTTGTTACATTTAAACAAAAGAAAAAAAGAAACATGATAGAGTTTTAAGTCTGAATCTGCATGTTTTACAGCGTGCTTGTATCAAAATTAATATCATATTTTAGCACTCTGTGGCAATACCACTATAAACAGCAAATTTGTACATAAAAGCTCTAATCAGTTTAGAGAATTCTGTCTGCTGGTTCCAATAACGAGAGCCTGAGGAATACCCATTATAGATGTAGGTTAGCTGTTCAGACTTTTAGAAATGACATTTAGTGCTAATAACACTACAACACTTTATTTAAATGTTATTTAGATGTTAGTATTGATTTTAACCATGCAGTAATACATTTTATATTGTATAATTTAAATTCACAGTCAAAAAGACACATCTCTTCTTAAAAATAATGCAAAAAGCAAACTTCTTTCTTCAAAACTCAGTGGGGCTGTTGGTGCTGCTGCCCCTCATCAACCACACCGATCACGGATATTATACAGGGTTACCTTTTAAGTGGAAAAGCAATTGTTATCCTTGTAGCAGTGACATTAGAACCAAGAATGTGTTTCTTTATGTCATTATTCATTTTATTGCTAGATTAGATGGCGAAGGCGCCTGAAATGCAAAGAATGACTATATATACATAAATATATACACATACACACACACATAGCAAATCTAAAGCATACACTGATGTGCAAGCTAGATATGACTAAAACCATCCAAAGCAAAATACCGAAACCTTTGGCAATGTTACTTCAAAATCATCAATCAATCATATACATGTACATAGATATACACGCCCAGTACATATGCATATTTATGCACAGAATTAAATGCATAAAAGAAAAAAAACACCGTGAGACACTCATAGACAGACACTGATGATACCCTTACATTCTTCTGCTAGAGAAGCATCTCTCTTTCTCTTCCTCACACACACACACACACACACACGTCATATGCATCTCCAGATTCGCAGGTCAGAGCAGCAGCCTCCTGATTTGTCATGTACCCCTGGTGCCACATGCTCCCCCTGCTGGCCGCTCTGGTGAGGTGCCCCACTCGCATATTCTCTTCCCCAGCTGCGTGCTGTCCAGGCAGGGTCTTCTTGGTGTAGCTAGGGACCACTCTCTAAACCACTTTAAATTAAAAAAAAAAAAAAAAAAAAAACTCTGCATTTGCATTATTTACATCCACCTGCCCAGTGTTCAAACACAAGCTCTGGGTGAGTCTGCAGCTGCATTTTACACTGCTTCACTGCACTTTAAACTACTTGGAAATTAATTTGGCGACTGAGGGGCTGAAAGACAGACCTGTTTAAAACTAGTTCTGGTTTTGCTCAAGGCTGCATTGTTTACAATTTCCTAAATGCAATCATGTTAAGGCTCCAGGTCACAGTGTATTCAAAATAAGGTGATGGGCAACCTCCACTGATACTGGGCACATACCAGACAGGTCTCCATCTTTTGCATTTTTTGTACAAATATAATATTGAAGTTGATCAGTAAGTAGCTGTTTAAAGACTGGAGTTTTCTATCACTTATGATCTTATACTTAACTCTCATACATTTCCAGTCAAACCACATTAAGCTAATTCAGAACAAAGTACAGCAATGTATTCAAACTGAATTAAAGTGACCTTGAATAATGATCTCATCTTTAAGACAGTCAGACTGCATGCATTATAATCCAGTTTTGACCACACAAATTCCAGCAAAACCAACTCATTTACATATCACTAGACAATTTTCATTCAACACTGGTTATATTATGACTTTGTTTCAGTTTCACATTGTAAAGAGAAAAAAAATGTTCAGCTTATTTCAAGTTGCCTGATCAGTCAGGAACCAGGCAGGAAAATGCAGCTGTTACCCCCTGATCCCCAACCAGAAAAAGAAAAGACACAATTTTACAGGCACACACCACCCCTTAGTCAGAAAGACTTCTCAGTAGCCAGTGGCTACAAAAAAAACTTTTCACCACGACACTACAAGTGCTCCCACCCCCCGGAACCATGGTATGCCTCTGTGGAAGCCGTACGCTCCCAGAGACGGCAGATGTTGCTGAACCGCTCACAACCCACTCCAGACAAGTATCAGCCTCTACAGGGCTGCCGAGCTCAGCCTTCAAAGTGAAATTCCTGCTCTCGGCTCAGGGTCTGCGTGTCCACCTGAACAACCAGACCGAGCAGGTTGGCATCGGCATTTGATAAGGACTAATATCTGCATTAACAAATTAATTGCCTCAGGAGCTTTTCTGGGGGGCAACCCCGGTTATTACACATTCATCAAGAGTCTGGAACCACAGGAGGACACACAGGGCCACAGGCCGGCAGACAGGCAGCTGGCAGACCTGGCCTGAGTAGATAACCACTGTGCAGCAGCCTCAGAGCTTCATTAGTAGTGGTGGGGGAAAATGAATCGGGCCTAGTATTTCACTTAATATTTAATACTGTCATTAGGAAACAAGGGAGCTCTTTTTGCAGTAAGGCATTTTCTGGACTAAAACCCCTTTTACATATATATATTTATTTTACTTGCATGTCCTACAGCAACACTTGGACTGGCATTCAGGTTACCAACTGGTATCCAGAAAGCTTTACAGCAGCTCGTGATAATGTTTTATTCTGAATCTAGACACAAACACTTGGTCAAACAAAAAGCAGAGAGTATAATAATTTAGATGCTGTACTAGAAATAAAAGTTTTTTAAACAATCAGATCCTTTTCACTAACATTCATCATACTAAACCATGCTTATTGTTTTTTTTCCTTCACATTTGGCAAACAAGGTCCATACACTACTAGTCTGTAAGTATGGGACACTACCGTACACTGTAAACATTCATCAATACTGTTTTGGAGTGATTTTGTGAATCCAAATGGAAGTGTGTGGCTATAATTTGTACAACACTTTCTGGTATGAAAACTTTCTGGTATTCTCAAACATGGGAAGGAGGCATTCACAGCAATTTAACCATACAAATGTATTCTCGTCTTCATTTGAAGACTGATTTTTTTTGTTTTATTATTATTATTATTATTATTATTATTAATTTTAATAATAATAATATAGGAAGATTTTATTATGAAGCTTCTAAATTAAATTCTAAGATAAATCCGAGCTAGTGTGCCCCAGTAACATTGAAATCAAATCTCTATGGCCCTTCACTAGCAGAACGAAAACACCGAAGTTTCAATGGAAACAGAAGGAATTTATGTTAATTAAAAAAAAAAGAAAATCATTGCACAATTTTAACATAAGCATCATAGATATTAACATATATATATATATATATACATACATATATTTATTTGTTGTAGCTGTTGTTTTTTGGGGATTTCCAGTTTTATAAATAGTCACATTTAATATGAAGATCACCATATAGATGAAACAAGAAAAAAAAAAATGAATAAATCAGAAGTGTGATCACAATGCCTTTCACTAAAACCACTTCCCAAAGCACTGTAAGAGACTCAGATCTCCACAAGCCCTTTTGACAGAAGGGTTTTTCCCACAGTATTCTGATACAAGGATAATCAAACTGTTAATGTCAAAACCAAGGTAAGAAACAGCTGGTGTGGTTCACAAGAACTGGGAACAGTAGATGGAGAGCTCTCTATTTCTCTATTTCTACTCACATTCCACTGCACAATGGTGACTTGAGGCTACTGAAGGGGACGCAGGTTCACATGTCCCAGAGTGCAGTGCTTTACGAGCTTCATTGTTTTGTTTTTCTTTTCAGATTCTACCACTGTGTCTCAAAGGAAAACCATGTTGGGGAAAACTCACAAACTGTATTCAAGGTAGAAGATCCATCCCAGATAGTAATACTGAATTGATTGATTTTACTGCAAAGTCCTTAATACATCCAATCTGACCACTTCTATTTAAACTGTTGACACCACACTGAACACTGTTCTTAGGCAGCTGGCATTAACATTACATGGTATTCCTGTCAGAGGAGTAAAGCCCCTGTTTCTTTCACAATGTGGAGTTTGGACACTGGTCACTTAGTTTAGAAATATAATATTGCACCCTGTAAGTCACACCCTCACCTCAGCCCTCACATGACTAGGTTGCATTAAATAATACAAAAGAATAAATAAATAAACATTTCCACTGCTAAAGTTTAAGACTTGCCAAGTGATACTTCATTTTTAATTTTAATTATTCACTTTTTTTGCTTGTTCATTTCCCTCTAAGACACATTTCATGCAAAACAGTTATTCCTTTGAACAAAGAAACACACAAATTTATATTTTAGGCAAAAAAAAGAAGCTCCTTCTTTTTTTTTTTTTTTCTTTTTTTTTTCTCATTAAAAAGGCAGGCACTGTACGCACACACCAGGTACAGACACATGCCAGTTTTGCATTGCATTGCTTTTGCATTCTACAATTCACAAGTGTGATGTCATCAAAGCAGTGAAAACTACTCTACGAGCAAAGGCTGCAGAAAGCGGTCTCATACAGTTTTTGTCCTCTCGGCTTGTTGTTTTGTTGCTATTGGCCTTTCCTACCAGGCAGTTGGTTACTATTTAAGCGCTGTCTGGCTTGAAGGGGCCACTGTGCCCTTGCCGTTGGCTGTTCGTGCGACAGTGTTTTAATTTGGTGCACACCTGCATGTGCAAACGTGTTAGCAAGACACCTTGCAGCCGTCACTCTGCTCCAATGACATCGGTCAGCACAAGCTCAAATGAAAAACAGCAGCACAGTAAGACTCCATTGCGCATGCAGAGGTCTGGCCCAGGGCTGCAGTCAGATCAATGAACATATGAAAGACAAGGCAAGAAAATCAAGTTCATCCTTTTTAGTTTTTTTTTTTTAATTATGATAATTTTTCTTTATTTTTTTTACAGTATATAACAAATTGGGCTCATAAGTTTAAAGTCTCTCCCTTTGCTGGCTTGTGATAAAGAATGGGAATGGAGAGAGTTAATGGGTGTTATTCTAATGTATTTTTTGTAAAATATATATATATATATTCTGTGTGTCTAGAATTACGAATTTCAAGAAGCCAATTCAGTCATGTTATGTCAGTCATGTGTTCTCATTTCTTTGAAAATCTGTCTTTTTAGGGAGGCAAGCCACAAAGTGTCTGGTAACCTATTGTAATTGTTTGGATTATTTTGTTGTTTAATGTTAATGCAAGCATGAACAATCCATCTTCAGGACTCTTTTAATTGTAGCTTGAAAAACAATCTATTCCAATTCTTTTTTTTTAATATATAGTTTTTAAAATTACAAAAAAAAAATGATATATTGAAAAAAATTTAATATTGCAATATATGCAATAATTGATCTTAAATTATTGTCAAAATTCAAAAGCATTAGCTAATGGCACCTATACTATCATCTAAAATAAAAAGGTTAAAAATCTAAATTAATGTCTAGTCTGTATATTTACATATACACAAATACATATGCACACACCCTAATACACCCATGGGTGTTCAATCCAGGTTTTTTAATCAATTTTGATGGATCTTAAGTAATTATTCTTTGACTGAAAATTTTCTTTTGGCAATTTATAATTTCATTTTAAGGTCAATGTGTCTATACCAGTGGTTTTCAAACCGGTCCTGGAGTACCCCCTGCCCTGCTGGTTTTTATTCCAACTAAGGTCTTAATTGCTTAATTGACCTAACAAAGCAATATACCATTCAATTAAGTAATTAAGACCTAGGTTGGAACAAAAACCAGCAGGGCAGGGGGTACTCCAGGACCGGTTTGAAAACCACTGGTCTATACAATCACACACACTTTAATACACACACACACACATATATATATATATATATATATATATATATATATATATATATATATATATATATATATATATCCATTTCTATCAATGCGGGAATAAGGTAGCCAGGTGCCTTATTGGTAGTGCTGCGTGTTTAGGTGAGCAAACACTAGCTTTATTGTTCCTCTTCATGCACTGGAGCACGCTGGACAATTTCCACATGGTAGTGAAAACAAAAATAAGAAATATTTAAATACAGATTTGAAAAGAAAATAAGTCAAGCAAGCCCTGAATTGCTTGACAGTAATGAACAATGACTGAAATAGATTCTGTGATAATGAATTAATCTGTTTGTTTGGCATTGAGATGGAAATGTACTGTACTCTATAGATCTTTTTTGAATTCGTTTTTTGTGTGTTTTTTTCCCAATACTATTGTATTGAAATTGCTGTGCTTAATCATAGGTATCAGGGGGTGGCTCCAACAAAGGGAAAATCTCATCAGAGAGCCACCCCCATCCAGTCCTGATGAGAAACCGTGGAAAGACATGAGATAAGGCGGAGGCTCAGAGCAATGCCGGGAGCAGAGATGCCACCCCACCGCATAGACTGACCCAGCCAGGCCCGCTCTTCCTCCTCCAGATCAACCGAGCTGGAACCCTGCGGATGAGGGGGTGGCGTGGGATGTGGTCAGGCTGAGAGGTGGGTTTGCAAGGTGTGCTAGATGCAAAGGGGGAAGAGGCAGGGTGGGAGAACAGAGGCGTAGGGGTTGTTGGAGGTAAGGGAGAGTGTTTGACAACCAAAAACAATCATATCATCAAGTGCGAGGAGTATATTCGGTGTGTAGTGGGCGGGTTGGGGTGGGTAGGGGAAATGACAAAGAAAGGGGGTCTTTTAAGGGAGAGTGGGGAAGAGGGGCGACCAAAGGGGGAGGGAGAGGTGAAAAAAAAATCTAAATTTAAAAAAGAAAAAAAAATGTCAAAACCAAAAAAAGGAAACGGCAGGTTTATTCTTCGCGCAGCTGCAGGCGGTAGCGGTGGTAGCGGATCTGGAAGAACATCCTCTCCAGCAGCGAGTGGCTCATCCCGGGCAGCGTGTACTCCTCCGTTTCACCCACGTGCCGGAAGCCCAGCGACTCGTACAGCTTGTGGGCGGCCAGCTTCACAGCGGTGGTGCCCAGAACAATGGCGGAGTAGTTGCTGACCATGGCGAACTCCAGCACTTTGCGGCCCAGCGCCTTGGCGATGCCCTTCCCGCGGTAACGCGAGTCCACAGACATGCGCCGCAGCTCCACCGTGTTGTCCTCCTCACTGCCCTGTGCCGCCACGATGCCAACCACCTTCCCCTCCAGCACTGCCACCCAGAAACTGGAGCCTGGAGACAAGAAAAGGTCTGTGAGCCGCACCCGCTGGGCGCCAACACGCTCCGCCGTATTCTACAACGACTTGCTGACACGCACACGTACACGCACACACACACACACACATACATATATATGCTCTATATAAAGCTCTGTTCATTAGGATGAGGGACTACAGCAGTTGTTTGCATTCAGAAAACACACGTCAATAAGCACTTTGGGATTGACTCATATAAAAATACAATGTAAAATATATATATTTGCCCCTCCCCCACCAACTACAACCCCTTGCCAACACCTCTTCTGGATTTATTATTTTTTCTCCCATAAAGAGACACAAAGAGCTTTTCTTAATGTAGCACCTCTCACAGCTGAAAACTCAACGAATGTGTCCTGCAGATTAGAAAATCTCACATTTGAACCTTCCCTCAATACATGCTATAGGAGCCGTGGCACAGACACCAGCAAACACACTGAGACTGTGACCCAAGCTGCCCTTGAAGCCAGGTCAATAGTGGAGAATGGGACCAGTAAACTAGTAGACTGTAAAAGCTCCTCCCCACACTACTTAACAGACCACACTGAACCAGACACAACAGGACCACAGACAGAAACTAATGCAAGAACAAATGCAATTTTTATCAAAGGAATTCTTTCTCCAATTAATTTCAAGGGAGGAAAACCCAGCACAACTAATGTTATTTGTGCTCTAAACTTTCACCTCTGCTTCCACTCCCAAATGTGTTACACAGCATGTAATATGAATATGGTTTTAAAGCAGATGTTTTGTTTTGCCAGATGTTAAAACACACAATGTACAGTACTGACGCTGACATCTTCAGCTGTCCTGTGCTTATCACAGCTGAGAAGTAACTTTAGAGGTTATGCTGAACTCAGTAACTGCTTGGAAGGTTTGTAAAGCATTTTGATCTTGTGATTTTCTGACTGCATTTTTCAGAGAAACTAAAGCCCTCTAAACCCTACATAACCAAGAAATTCACTGTCTCCTCTAAGCCTGGCCCACAGTTTTATTTCACAAGTTTACAGCTACTTTCAGAATGTAAATTCAAGTTTGTTTCCTTATTAAAAGCATATCTTGTGACAATAAAGAAACGTTCTGTGACACAGACCGGTCTCTTTCACAGCTATAATACAGTATGTTTGTGTACTATTGCAGTGGGTGTTTACCATATCAAATTGCCATTACGATTTGTAGTTCCTAAAACTAAAATATGTTTTCTTTTTTTTGTATATATATATAAAAAATGTTGCTTTTATCTGAACAATAGTAAAGTAAGGCCATTAAATGAGTCAAGATCCATGGGTTCCCTCGCAGTGTGCCAGACTGCGAGAGAATCGCCAGTGACACAGCTCTGAACAAATCCATCAGTGACATTGTGCCTGCAGTCCTGTGTCTGCTACGGCCACTGCACACACAACTGGCTGCGGTGGACAGGCAGACTGTCAAAGATATTCTGAGGACAAATTACTAAATCCTGTTGCTTGGAAAACAAACACACTTAAAAATTGTTACCTCTTTAGACTGTCTTTATATTGGTTTAGATCGTATAGCTGGAAAACTTGAATTGAGCTTACTAAAACTGACATTTACATTGCTGACAAACATGGGGATGTTTTGTATTTATAGTCTAGTCTTTTATGGGTATTACTTGTAGTAGTAGTAGTAGTAGTAGTAGTAGTAGTAGTAGTAGTAGTAGTAGTAGTTATAGAGAACTTGTACTACCAGTGAAATTTAAGCTAAAATACCTACAAACTTTCAATCTGCCTCAAAAGGTGTTTTAATAATTGGCAGCAATCATTGATACTAAATTAAGAAGGCAAGCAGCACTGGATATTCATGCCCATGTAGGAGCATAAATGCATTGCTTCTACATATACAGCTCTGGAAAAAAGTTCAGAAATCAATGTTAAGTGGTCTCTTAATTTTTTTCAGAGCTGTATATCTACGTATTGTAAGTTTGACGAGGTAAATGCCATCCTGAATCCAGTCTCTATTGCTTTAGAGACCACCTGATCTGGTAGGCAGAAACTGGATAGGACAGGTATTTGTACTTTTGTAACATGATGTTATTCCCTTTTGGTTGTCTTTTTAAAGGGGTTGGCAGAGCTGAAAACAATGGACGCACTGCCACATGGTGCTATATCCTTCTCAGTCCTGTGAAATGAATCAGCAAGGACAGTTTTGTGTGTGTTAAACCCACACTGGACAGTTAAAAACAAATGTCTCACTATCAAAATCGATCAATAAGTAATAAAAGTAACCTGCTAATCTAAACACTGACTAGCAGAGATCAATATAGTTGTATTCCTAATTTAATTTCTCAGATGGACATTCCTCTTCAGGTTATATGAAGAAACAGGTATTAGACACAATGCATAATATTTACAAACTGAAGTAGGCCAGATTATTAAAGTGATCACAGTTTGGAGCAGTTGCTCAAACAAGCACAGCTAGACTATCAGCCACATTGAATTTATTAGCAGTTAAAATCAAGATACTTAAAGGTGATCTGTCTTATTCTACCTTCACAGAAACCACAAAAGGTGCATGTGCTGTGTACTGGGGGCAGGAAACAGCAATGTGGATTAAGTGACAAGTATCGAGATTCATACAAAATTAAGACACCTTTCTATATCAAAATCCATTGACGACACCCAACAAACATTAGACAGATTACAGGACACCGTGTAACTCACATATTGTGCTTTTTTGTTACATGGTTAACACACAGACAGGAACCCTGGGAAGGGGCTCTAACTCTATTACTGCTTCCTTGCCTCCTGTATTCAAAAAGGATTTTAAAATTACATTAATATCAGATTGAACAATTATAAACTTGTCACAAATCTGCCATTTAATAGCCACACTTTGAGCAATAAAATAAATGTGACCATTTTAAATACATATTTATGCCACTGTTAAAGAACCTTTATGGTTAATCTTTCTTTCATGATTTCCTCCCTCTGCAATGTTATACATCATGGCTGTGCAACTCTATTCCCTGAAGCTTCTGCAGTTCAGTAGGCTTTTTTGGTCTCTTGTCAGCACCTGATTGCTAAATTGGTTCAGTAAAGAAAATGCGATCACTAAAGACTCGGGTGGAAATAAAATCAGAAGACAGGGACCCTCAAGAACTAAAGCTAAGAACCCTTGAAATATAGTGTACAGACTTTGGGGTGCTGAAAATATCTGTGCTTATTTGTTTGTTTGTTTGTTTTCCATAAGGCTCCAGAAATATTATTTCACACCATGAACAGCAGGTGTCTGATTGCCATCTTGTTTGGGGGTTGGAAGTCACAACAGCTTAAGATTTGCACTGGAGTGTCATAAAGTGACCACTCCACATATCCAGAGCTCTTCCAATTGCCTGCCTTCCTTAGGAAGTCAAAGAGAACTGAAGTCAATAGTGGTTGAACCAACATCCCCCCCGCCCCTTCTCAAAAGATTTATAACCTAATTCCCTTTCATGTAACGTCCATTCTAACATTCATTACTCTGGGTCGATAATACGATGTGTACGAGACGTAAGATAGAAGAAGAAGAAAAAAAAACATCTTCTACATCAGTTTAAAGTGGAAAAGAAAAAGGTTCGGCACCAAACTTTAGTAAAGTGCTGCAAACCAGTCATTATAATGGTGTCAAGGTGAAAAACAAGAACAAATGTGCGGGGGGATTCCCAGCGGCTCACCTTGCTAAAATGGCACATTGCGTGGTTACTAAGGTGAGCCATGCATCCAGAAG
This sequence comes from Amia ocellicauda, assembly GCF_036373705.1. Classification (NCBI taxonomy): domain Eukaryota; kingdom Metazoa; phylum Chordata; class Actinopteri; order Amiiformes; family Amiidae; genus Amia; species Amia ocellicauda. Next base: position 6,587,738 of record NC_089862.1, on the reverse strand, counting down.
GTTGCTGCTTAGTGTCCCGGTTGCCCTGAGTTGCAGACCTTGGCCCGGGGGGAAGGGGGGGAGACACAGGGAGCACCACACTGTCCTCGGCGATCCCACCGGCTGGGGGTTTTCGGCCGGGGTTCAGTCTCTTCACCGCACCTGGTGAGGCTAGGTGAAGATGGCCCGAGCTGAGCCCCGTCCTCCTGGGATCAGTAGCTTGGCAATATCTGCTGATTAGATTCATCGGGAGAATAGAGGATCTGGTTAGATGATGAGATCAGAGGACACTCATCCATCATCAGTCCTCCTCGCTGTAGGACGCAGCTGTGACTTGATTTGAACAGGAAAATAAATGGGGGAGGGTAAACAAAAATAAATAAATAACAAAGGGACCTGACTTAGACAAGTGTTCTGCATATGATACGAAGCTGCTTTTAAACTGGCGTGGTTTCTATCTTTTCAGAAAATAATATAATGGATCAAAAAAGCTGGTAAATATACAACCTGACTTCTCTCACCTTATTGTAAAGGTGCATCAAGGCAAGCTATTTCAATTGGCAGGATTCCACTAGTTTGAAATAATCTGTAACGATTTATTATATATCTTATGTCTCAGTGCGGGAAGTTACGTCGTATCATGTCGTTGCTAGTTTCATTCAATAATTATTTTTCCAGTGTATATGTTCCCTAAATATCTCAGACGTGTGAGGAGGACTGAAATAGATGGCCTTTTTTTCTTGTAATCAGGCTTCCATTTTAGTTTTTCTCCCTAGAAGCCTGCTCACGTGCCAGAGGAGCTCAAGAGGGTGTCAGACACAGCAAACACTGCACATTTGTCTGCAAGGAAGAGTGGGGAGGGGGGTTTCCCCATGAACAGATGGGAGACAGTTTTTCTCCCTATGCTTTCCAGAATTAACATGTGAATCATTGTTATATGATCTAACAGGCTGAACATGGCTGTTAATGGAACATCACCATCAAAAACCCTGATTCCACAAACACTGATGCAAGGGCAACTTTAAAGCAGACTAAAAGTCGCCTTGTACAATCTGTTTCTGTTTTCCGGAAAGGAGAAAAACTTGCATCGCACATGAGGTCTTCCAAGACCATACTGAAATGAAAACGTAACTGGATGCGGAAAAAGCTTTGTAGCCTTAATAACCGGTCAATAACGTAAGCGTCAATAACCCATCTTTTAAAAATACAAATACAATACTCCACATGTAACTACCATCAATCAGTGTATTTCCAAATCTATTTTCCCATCCAAGACTTGTCCTTCAAAGTCAATTTTGTTTTAAATCCACCAACCACAGCATCAATAAAAGGCCTGGAGAAATGGGAATTTAAAGAGAATCCAAGCAATACTTAAGAGGGCTTTCTGAAACCCTTAACAGTATAGAGTTGAACACTATACTGACTATCCGAGTTTATTCTAAAAGAATGACACAACAGTTTGTATCTTTTCATTTTTATTTAATTCTCACAGGAGACCTTTACTTCGAAACAAGTCATTGTTTTCCGTCCTTGAATGAAACTCTGCCAGTGCAGTTGCCTCATTTTACCTTGCATTTATTAATAGTTTCCTTTTAAATCAGGCCACCACAGACCTCTACAGAAAGTCTTTCTTTCTTGTTGCATGAATCATAAGAACATAAGAAAGTTTACAAATGAGAGGAGGCCATTCGCCCCATCGTGCTCGTTTGGTGTCCATCAATAACTGATCCAAGGATCCTATCCAGTCTATTTTTAAATGTTACCAAATTGTCGCTTCAACCACATCGCTAGGGAGTTTGTTCAGATTGTAACAACTCTCTGGTACTGTATCTGCATGCATACCATAGCAATGGAACAGTAAATCATTTAGATATTATCAGTATGTAGATATTGCTCTTCCTATTCCTTCAGTTATACTCACTAATGATGTTCTGTTCATTTTTCATTTATACCAATACATGCTCCAGTAATGCCCAGATGCATAAATGGGTACAAATGTAAGTCGCCCTGGATAAGAGCGTCTGCTAAATGACAAATAATGTAATGTAATGTAAATAAGTAATACTAAGCTTCTGAAAAAAAAAAAATGTTGTCGCAATGGATAAGGGCGTCTGCCAAGAAATAATAATAATAATAATAATAATAATAATAATAATAATAATAATAATAAAAAAATGTTTATAGAAGTCAAATCTGCCCTGTCAGTGCTGTTGTAAGGCTCCCGTATTTGCCTTGGTACCACAGCTTACTATGAAGTGTAGTGATGAGAACTTCATTGGAGTCAATTCACCCGACTGTACCAAGGAAACCCCATTGGCCAGGCACATTTACAAAACCAGACAAATACTGCAAGAGGAGAACTCCTGTGTTCATCTGCTTAACAAGACTAATGTGGCGGAAAAAGGTGGTAGCTCCATTTCAGTGCTCTCTCTCATCGCATCTCCTGGGCTGAGGGAGCGAAAAATTAGCGGGCGCACCCAATTAATCTCAGAGCCATTTAAAATGGGCATACCCATGCCAAATCCACAGCCCCATGTTGCACTCTGTGTCAGTGTCACATGCTCAGGTGCTGTGGTCTGCAGTGAATATAGAACAGCAGGCGTTCTTTGTCCTCTGCTGTGTGTGTGTGTGTGCGTGTGTGTGTGTGTGTGTGTGTGTGTGTGTGTGTGTGGCTCCCAGAGGAGCAGGGGGCACACTGGCTATATAGATCTCCCTGACACATCCACTGCATCAGCAATTTCTCTCCCTCTCCCTCTCCCTCTCGCTGTCACTGATCACTGACGAATGGCGGAGTGAGGCTTCGCAGTGACAACCCTCCCCTCCCCCAACACCAGCCTTATTCCCCCTGAGGCGACTATCCCCCATCTTACCAGAAGACACATTGGACATTACCACATAACTACAGTACGCTAGTAATCCTGCTCCTGGCTGACAAGAACCCATTAGCCTCAAAGACAGCACTCTGTTTTAATGATCAATAACTTTTAGAGCGTTCCTTAAAACACTATTATATATATAGATGTATATATAGGCAGATAGATATAGTGTGAGAAAGAAATACTCACACTTATTGGATTTATTATCAGAAGCCTAAAGATCTCTCTACAAACTAATGGACAGATATCCCTTCTCCATCCTTCAATTTCTACTACTAAAATAGGTTGTATAATGCTTAACAAACCTATAGCTTACAAGTGGAGGTCAGGCTGTTGCACCAAAGTCTTAATTCCAGAGCTAGTCATGCTTTTTTATCTGAAGCTGGAAGACAAAAGTAAGAATTTAAATGTGACCAAGAGACCCTTTAAGAAGCATAGTTAACTTGGGCCACTCTTGTGATCTTATCAATATAATTAATTGTGTCCAGTTGCCATTATTAATCCCCCATTTCTCCATAAATCAGCAGTGCAGTGTTTATCTAGCCACAGCAAATGCCTTGCAGTGGTGTTCAAACGATTAATAAGATCCATTTTTCTCTACCTGTCCCAGACCAATGGGGAGATTCCCTGCAGGACCTTATCTGGAATCTACAATTTGTCACAGCTCTTACTGTGATCACTGTGAATATCCCAATATGCTGTAGTACTCAAAAATTGGTTATTTTCGTAGAAGATTTTGTAATGGCTTGCACTGAAGTAGAAGAATGACCAATGTTTGGATAAATAATCTGCTGCATAAAGATTTTTTACATTTTAAAGCAGTTTTGATTATAGATAACAAGAATAATAAAAAGGAGTCACAGAAGTAAAAAGCTAGATCAGAATCCTAAAGTGACCATCTACAATCTAGTGATATGCAGGCTGAATGGAGCTTAGACCTATAAAAGGTGGTGAGGGCTTCTTTAAGATTTTTTGTCACGATCCCAAAGGGAATTGTTGAATTGCAGACAATGTGAACCCGCTACTAATGTCTACAGTCCAGAGACAGAAAATAGCTCTGATATGTTACCACCTGAAACAAAACAAAAAAACACTGAACTTTGATTAATGACAAAAGAATAGGATGACTTCGTAACATATTTTAAATACATTAAAAAGTGTTTTTCAAAACCTGATGTTAATATTATTTTGGATTTCAACATTTGTAATGCCTTCAGATTGTAGTGTAGCTATTTTTAATTAGGGGTAATTTTTACCAAGGGTTTTTCAAACATTTATTTGCACCAGGGTTTGTATATCAAAGTCAGAGCTTAAGCCTGAAATTATAAATTCTTACGCTAACCAACATCAATCAGATTCACCAAGTAATCAGTAGGCTATATCCTTAGTCTGGCTGTTGACATATATCAGCAACAACCTTGAAACTATGTCAAATATTTATTTTATTTATTATTATTCATTGACTTACAGAGGTTATATATAGACATCAGTGTGTTCTGACCTCAAATTGATGTCCTCAGTATAAAAACATGTCTATTTTAAAACTTAGCCATCGATTAATCAAAAATACAGAGCACTCTCTGATGGTTTCTGCTGATGAATCTGAATATTTGCCACTGATGATACAGATACTTTAAATGCATATTCCACTTAAATATACCTACTATTTGGTCACTTCAACTGACTGTTCTTTTCTTTCAAGAAGAATATTTCAGGGTGCTCAGCTTGAAAGCCTATTATAAAGTCTCTATCCATTCACACTCTGGAAATGAAATGGCTTCATCACTTGCCAGTTCTCTCCTAGAAGAAAATAGTGGATGTAGCGAACCTCACCAAATATGTCCGGTAAGGTTAAATGGCATGTTGATTTTTCAAATACAGTATATATGCATCTTTGCACTGAGTAAATTAACCCAAAATATTTAATTCAGGCTTAAATTATTGAACAGATATGTCCTTTGAGTTCTTTGTTCTTTGAATTCAAATTTGACATCTATGATCTGCAGCATCCCTCCATGTTTGTACTTATCAATTGTGAGTATTATGAGTGTATTGTGAGTAAATTACATTAACAATATTTTATTGGGGGGAAACTGACAAAAAACTAAGTCTTTCAAGTGATCAAATGTACCTTGAAATGCAAGCTTTATAAATACTACTGTGAGTGCACACACACGGCATGGAGTCAGTGTATAATATCTAGTGTAAGATTCCCTGCCCCCTCTTCTATGTGGTCTTGGTTCACCACCATCAGCATATTAACTGCACATTATCTAGCGAGTCAAGATATCCCAGCTCTCACTGCCTGCCACTATCTCGTCTGGGAGCTTCTTATATTCTAGTGCTGTCTAGGTTCTGTTGAAGCACAGGGCACTGCACCGACTTGCCACAAGATGCTTTGAAAGAAGTGCATAGTTATTCAGGAATATATATACCCAGATCTCGCTGAAGGCCTCTCAGGACTTCGGTCTTATGTTATAGGCTACATGGCTTCAATGGTCTGGTTGTATGGCTCTGTACTCAGAGCATCCACAAAGATTAGATGAATGCGAGTGCTTCACTGACCCAGACTTTGCTGGTGCCTAGGCTAAGGAAATCTGCATTTATGTATTTGTTAATATATTTGAAGTAAGCCTTTTTCATTACCTGCCACTTAAGAAGTACTTTTTCACTCTGCTTCAAAGGTTCATAGAGAGCTTCAATGAAGGAATTGTTTTTAATGTTTTAAAAAATACCACTGATAAAACACTACATTTTAAATAAGTGGGCGTTTGGTTTCTGCATAGAGGCATGGCACTTTGCAGAGAGCACTGACAATTCAATTTTTGTTTTCTCGGTAGCCCGTCCTGAAAACCCTTTGCAATACATAGTAATTGGAGGCTGACGTAGTAGACGTCCTCTGAGTAATTAGAGCGCTTTCCTGTGACGGTCTTATATAATCGACTAATTAGCCGTATTTTCTCTCAATTATGAATCCATCTGCAGGTCCTAAGTCCTAAGAGAAGCCAGAGTTAGCAAAGCTACATAGGCAACCCCACAGACATAGAGAGAGAGAAAACGAAAATAAATCTTACTACCTGTGAAAACGAAATAAAATGTAGGGCCGTATTAAAGAATTAAAGGAGAAAAATAAATATTGGGCTGGACAGCTTGGAATGCGTTGTTTCCTAAAGTGTTGCCTATGTGTTATTTGTGTTTTGTTTAATTATGAGTTGTTAGTTTTAAAACGTGTCATTGTTTATGTATACCACTTACAGACAGGGAACAAAATCCTGCAGCAGTTACAGCGTAGCGTGTTTATAACCAACGCCGCAGAACTGATACAAGTCCATTCCTAGTAAAAACAACTATCACTTACCAGGGCAGGTGGGGTTTTCTTATTTTTAGATTTGTTTTGTTTGTTTGTGGTTGTTTTTGTTTTTTTGTTCCAGCTGGCTATTTCAATCCTATAAATGTAGTGCAAGCCGATCTGTCTATATCTGTCTAGACTATAGTCGTTCTAGAATTCCTTTATAAAATAGCATTTGGATCTCACACACATTCATACACATATATTCTAATCAAAATGCAATGTACATACACACATACATACACGCAATGTACCTAGACGTATCCTAAACCTCCTTACCTGTTGGTTTCATGTAATACTGTTCAATGTCAGACATGTCCGTGTGCAGTGCGCAATCGAGATAGCTGAGGATAACTTTCCTACTGAAGTAGTACCTCGCACCCAAGAGAATGAGTGGCGCACAGCAGGTCAGCGCCAAGGACTTGGTCACAACAAAGCACATTACTATGGAGATAAGGGAGAGAAATAAACGATACCTGTCAGAAAAGAGAATCAAATGTTGATTTCGGAGGAAAAAAACCCAGTGAACATATTCACAGTATCAGTTTAAACTTTAAAAGTAGCTCCAACCAGATCATTTACGGAGAAAATTAAAGCCTACAATAAAACACTATACATTAAAATATGGAGGTAAATGCAAAATGTCTATAAAATAATAACAACTCGTTAAGTAGACGTTAATATACAATTTGTATTTGTAGATACATACAAATATTTCCTAACATATACGACAATAGCAGCTTTTCGACATATAAAATGTCACTTGAATGTTTTGGTCATTTTCACTCGAATTGTCACATGGGGGCGCAAGTGGAGAGCACAGAAAAGATGCGCAAAATGGCATGATTTATGCTTTTCTGTAGGCGGCACCATGCAATACAGGTTTTACCCCATTGCACCACGATGTGATGTTGTGATAGTGCCGGTATGGCCTGCTGCTCGTATAGAGCGTATGCATGTACATACACAAATGTTTTAAGATCAACAATATCCTCCTGAGACTAAGACAATCAACACAGAAATCAATCAGAACAGTGCGCCGGTCCTTGTTAGTGGGGGCTGTAATTATACAATCTTCTTTTTATGCTTTACTTACCACGTTATTCTTAGTTACACGTGTATTTTTTTTCTTTTGAGATAAAATGATTTACATTTAGCTACACAATGTAAAAAAAAAGACATGTTTAATTTTTGCAAACAGTACATATCGAATGTATAAAAACATGCACATTTCTGAATGGATTGGATTTGTCCAGGCAAATTAATACTGTTAGATCTACAATCACAACGACGAATATGCAGAATATACTCTAATGACAGTGGAGTGCGGTGGGAATATAACGTTTTTCTAATTGCGTATACTACAACCCCGGTCGGCAAGCATGCAGTCGATCCCTTGCCTTTGCAGTAAAGGCGTCGTGCGCTCTCACCAAGCTGCAAATTAGTGCTATTGGTGCGCACACACCGTGGGCAGATCCCTACATTCATTCATTCATGCGTCGTCCACCAGGCATAGTACACACCGCATACATACACCGTCAGCACGGCGATCTTCCCACCACACGACATGCATGCAGCATGCATTACAACATGCTCTTGTCAAGAACAGAGAAGCGGCTGCCTTCTATTTAGTGCTTTACTTTCCCACACAAATAAATGGTCGCATTAAAGATCATGTGAATCTAAAAGTAAACAGCACCATGATACATACATGCATATGTGGAGAGAACGCATTTGTTCAGGTTTATTAATAAAAAAGTGAATCTAATGAAAACGTAGTCTATTGCTTTTCCACTATGTTCTATTTTCGAGGTGATTGGTGATGCAGATGGAAGAGCAATCCATGCTTACAATAGAAGCAAGGTTAGAAATAAAATACTATAAATCCTCCAAATATAAATGTATTGCCAATGTATTAATAAACGCATAATCAGGCATATTCAATGAACGTTTCAACCTACATTAAAAATGTTTTAACATCAATACAGTAAAGTAAGATTAGGTGCAATATTGTCATAATCTGTAGAAATGCAATTCTTCTGCAACTGGAAATGCACACCACTTACTTGTTATAAATGCATACAGGATTTGCGTTTTAGTTTGGTGTTTTAACCCTCGAAATGCCGTATTGGGTATTCTCTCCATTATCCCTTCATAAAAGATGCGTCGGACTTCGCCATGGTCCGAGCGCTCAAATTTTCGGATAAATACGGTATCTTTCTTCACGCTTTCCTCGAGAGTATTTGAAGACGCCGACGAAGTGGTCCACATCTGAGAGGAGGAAACTATAATGGAGCCTTTTTTGGTCCCAGGTATGGAGTCATGTTCATCCGCAACAATTTTAGTCTCGCAAACCATTTTGGGAGACAAACAATGCATGCAACTGGCCGCAGAAAAGCTTGAAACGCGAAAAAAAAGAAGGGATGCTTTTTATTATGGTGAAAAGAAAAGGCAAATGCAGCACTGCAACCCTGGGCTTTTTGCACGACCAAGAGAAAGCGCTGCATTTTAAGCAGTATTTATAATGCGGCATAGCGGGCGCATTCAGATTCTGGGGCCCTGGGTGGCCCTGGCATCTTAGAGATTGGTTATAGCAGCCCACCACGTGGTGTCATAGGAGGAGGAATAAAAAAAGAGTGCAACACCCCGTTTCTTTTCTTTTTTTAATCTTATTTTCATTTTAGATTACTAAGGTATTTCCTGCTCTTAAAAGCTGCTGTCTCGTCTCCGCATTTGTTTAGTTTGTGTGTGTGTGTGTGTGTGCGTGTGTGTGTCAGAAATCCGCTCCTGTCATACCGGTGTGTTGAACTAGTTTATAGCTGACAAATCTAATGCTCTGGCATCAGGATGTGTGCACGTCCGTTATAAAGCTACTGCGGCCACCTCGTGGCATTATTTTGGGAATCATTGTTAAGATTTCACAGTGTCGATGAAGGACGAATAGGGGTTATTAATAATAAGCGTGGCTCTCGACGCATCTGGAATAAGTTGTCCTCTGCTTTCATCCGTCGCTCTACCTTTCTATGCCATTGCATTGTCTCAATGTCGTGGCTGCTGCAGTGCGGTGAAGGTCTTCATTTGGTTGTATTAACCTTTCACTGGCTTTACGATGCTAATTACACTATTCTATATCCATCACTCACTCGCACATACATATGCACATACACCCACACACATTAAAACCGGAGCTGGTCATATTTTCTCCGTCTACTCAGAGTGGGTGTTGTTTTGTGGTTGGGTTGTTGTGTGTGTTAAGTTATTGTTGCATTGCGTGGTACAGAACAAGGGCTTCATATTGACGCAAATCACTTCAATGGACTGGGGGGCAGATGAGGAGTGTATGTGATGCGGAGCTCAGACAGACACACTGCGGGCTTCACCGCCAGCCGCTGCAGTCTCGCCTGACACTCTTCCACAAAGCATCCAACGCAGTATAATTAACACCAGTCCATTTGTGTTACTTTTATGTATATATGTATACTATCTATAATTGATGTGTTTGTTTTATTAAATGTAGTATAAATAATGCATTTGGAATCCATCAGGACTGCAAGCATTCCATAAATACACATTTGAAGTAGTAGAGCTTTTGCCTTTCTTTACGTGGTGTTTAATACATTTCGACCTAATCAAACCCCGTTTTATTTGACCCTTTGTATTAAATCACGCTGGAACCTTCCTCTGGAGAAAACTAGTTTAGACTGGTTCGGGTGAACGGGGAGGGGAGGGCTACTGAAGAAGGAAATGACCGACTTATTCCCGGAGACGCTGGGCACCGTCATAGCAGGGTCTGTGTGCCGTGTAAATGGATGTCGTTGCGTGCGATTGAAAGCCCTGAAGTGTGCACTACTTGATCGCGGACACGTCGTGCTCCTGGGAAGAGAGATGGTCTTGATCGAAAGCGCCTTTCCCTTTTCACAGCATCAGCACCTGCGGCTGCTCCAGCAAACGGGCGAGGGCTGGCTCTGGGCATGCGCGATGGAGCTTGTGCTCGAAAATGCAGGACGTGCTCAGCTACTGCGTCTTGCGGTGTTAACTACAAAGCAAGTTAAAAGTAGATGAATCCATGCCATTCACTTAAGAGTTATAACGGTACTTTACCAACAAAATGTGTTTATCTATACGTCTAATTAGCCTCACTCTCATAATGAATGTGTAGGAGTAATACTTCACACGTATGATTTCCAGATTATCCCAATAATAGGTTAACGGGAGCTCACACGATCATCTCTATAGGAATCTTTTAAGAGGGGAAACACAAATAACAAGTGTGTAATAATATATAGGGACAAATTCAATGTTGAACTAATATTCAATAAAATATGAAGCTCCTGTCGAGTTATTTCCGTTCTTTTCTGTTAAGAAACCCCAAGCCTCTGAGAACCACATTTGAATTGATCATTTATGTATTCCTGTAACATCCTATTTGTGTGATCTGATTTAGCACCTTTTGTTGGAAAGGCAATGATTGAACTCTGGGGCCTGTCCGGTATTTTTCAGTTCAGTCAGTGCCCCCCCCTACGCTTGAGGTCAGTCTCGGTTGGCAGCAGGCAACCTGGTGTAATCTTCAGCAGTCTTCCCGTGGTCTTCTTCCTTAGTCATCCTGCTTTCTTTGTTCAGTAGACTTTGTTTAAACCAACCAATCACATTCAAACACATTTATACCATGAGCTCAAAACACGATCAGATCGTGTGTAACCATAGGCCTCTCAGACTAGTTGTTTTGCATATTTGGCGAGGTACCTCAGGAAATGGGCCCCTTTCTGTCTAGGCCTAAGGTCATAAGTTGAACACAAGAACTCAATAACTGTTTACATGAGTTCATACCATATAGGGACATTAAATGGTTAAACTACATGCTGTGAGGATATATAGGCTTTGAGGAAGAGAGGAGATCTTATGATAGAGAAATATACTATACCCTAGTATATCTTACAGTCCCCGCCTTGAAAGGGAGAGACGTATGTTGTCTGACCGTTTACTATTGATTACCTAAAATTATATATATTTTTTATTAATAATAAGTATTGGTATTTGGGATCAAATATAGTTCACAAAGAGATAGCCTGTTTTATCAGATTTTGGAAACAAAAATTTAATCCAAATTTAGTCATTTCAAGTTTTGCTTTGGTATCATTACGATTGTGATGAAACTAAAGTGTCTGTGGACTTTGATACCACATTCAGTGGTTTGTACGGTGTAGCACCACTTTGTCCAGTCCTGTAAAGTATGTGACATGTTTCACAGACCAAAAAGTCACTAACAAATGTCTAGTGCAAGTATAATACCATCTCTCAACACCCTGTAGACATCATGAGGCATAGACTACTGGTTTTAATAATCAGCAGTAATGTGCCATTGGAAGAGACCACAGCTAGGTGATAGGTAGCTCAGGGTTTGAATTAATCGGTATAGTAAACTTGCACTAATCCTTGCCAGTCCAAGTTTCAGCACTGTAGAAACCTCATCAGGCACCTGTTTTTTTCAAAAGTTCATACAGCACTTTGGCAAAAGTAGCAAACTCAGGAATTAAGGATTGATGGCATCCCATCTAGCCTAGAAAAGAAAGCAATGCAGTTTTAGTGACAGGCAAGGGTAATTTTGCAATTAAGTGAACCTTGTTTGTGTCAGGTGACGTCCCATCTGCAGTAAGAGTAACACCCTCTTTAAACAGCTGCACTTTTATTGGGTGGACTTTCAAACCTGCTTGTAAAAGGAGACTTAAGAGCTCATCAAAAACCTGAAGATATTATTTCTCTGTGGCTTTAGCAAGCATCAGATTATCGACGTAGTGGACAAGGCACTCAGGATTTGAAAAACCTTTTAGGACCTCTGCCATCGACTTCTGAAAAATAGTGGTAGAATTATGCCAACCTTGCGGTAAGCAGGTCCGTGTGTATTACTGATTGCCAAATCTGTCAAATTTATATTGACATTGAATTTTGGATGGGACAGTAGAGTAGCAGTGTCTTTTCCAATTGGTGCACAGGTGGTGTCATAGTGTTGAGGCATCTGTAGTCCACAGTCAGGCTTCCACACAAGCTATATAGCAGAATTCATCATGGGTGCAACATGCATGATGACTCCTTGACAATTCCAAGGAGTCTAGACAGTATGATACTTGAACTAGACATTTGAGAAGCTTTGACTATCATATTGTTTTAACAATTTGTGAAGACCATTAGTGTCTTCTTCTGTGCCCACATTATCACAATCATGCTTATGCTTATTTGCCTAATCAAGCATTACACCTTTTTTTTTTCCAAGACATCCAAATCAATGAATGATTGACTCTCATAAAGGCATCAGTATAGGTGACAATGTTGTTTTGTAATTCCCTATTGTTAAATTACATTTAAGACCTTGCATAACTAGTCATGTCTACATGAAAACCAGATGCACTATAGATAAAGGATGAGTGTGTGGAGACTGAGCATGTAGCATAGAGACGGAAGCACCAGTATTTAACAGTATGTATTGCTGTGAGCCTCTGTCACAGCTGCTTGTCCTATTCCACGAATCCCAGGAGAGCCTGGTTCCACCTGTAGGGAGGCCACACACCCCTATAGCTGTTGATGAGGGAGCGCTTTCCCTACAAGTGCAAAGTTGCTGCACTTCTTGTTGCAGTAGTTGTAACTGCCTGCAGATTCAAAGGTGGGCCCAGTGCTGACTTTGACTCATCGTATGAGAAGAAATCACGGCAGATTGAGGTGCCTCTGGCTGCATGTCTGAATCACGTGTAGTGTTGCTTTGATCACCAGCATGGACACATCTGCACAGCCACACCTAAAGCCAACATTCTGTCTCTCTCCCCACTGTGCATTGTAGTGGGCATGGCACCAATATCCAGGCTGCAAGTTAGAAAAGCCATGAGCACCTTCAACTTGGAAGAATTTATCACTGGCTTATTTTTCTGTTTTGCTTTTATGATCTACTGATTGATGATTGATGATGACCAAGCCCCTTCTTTTACAAATGTTTGTGCGCTAAAAATAACTGCATCTTAAGCATGTACATGTTCACCCTTTCTCTGTGTAGCGGAATAAAACTTATTCCACAAGCTTAACCAATTCATTCTAAAATGTGTGGTTGTGTGAGTCACATCCTCTACACTTAATAATAATCTCAAAGTAGGAGGACAAGCAGCTAAATCTATTGTTTCAAAGTTTGTTGGCTTAATTGCGTGTGTAACTAATAAAAGTCAAATTACCATTTCCTCTAGGTCTGACTCGAGAGTTATCGGTCCCAGTTTCTTTTTAAATGCTCTGAGCTCTAAAGCAGTCAGGTGTTTGTCACACTGAGCAGCAGCTGCTGGGTCTACAACCCTCTCAGTGCTATCAGCATTTGTCTCACTGACTGTCTGCCCTGTTTCATTTTCAAGCAGAGGTCTAACAGAGCCTGAATTTAGCAAATACTGTGCTGCACCTCAGGTAGTTACTACACATACAGGAGTAGTAAGAGATCTGTTTCCAGTTTGCTCCTCCATGCTTTTCTCCAATTAAATCCAATTAATTTCCTCATCAGTGTCCAGTTCAGGAGAAAAAGGACCTGAGATAGCAGTTATAACAGCTATAACAGCAGACTTTACACCCAGTTTGGCTTTTAAGTGTTCAATTAATCAGTTACTTCGGGTATGATTGCTCAGAGAAACACTGTTTGCAGTGTGTCTGAGGGCTGCTTGGCAATCACACAGCCTCAGCTGCAGAATGTGATTTTCTTCACTCAAAGCCTCATTCTCAGATTTGCACTGTTCTTTATCAAAACATGCAGCAGCTGCAATAAAAGCATCGATACTCCCTGTCTGCATTGGAAGTTTCAATTCTGCATTCAGAGAGAGAGAAACACAGATTTCTCTTAATTTGCTGTTTTCAACTTCTGTGCCACTTCCACAGAATGAAAATTTTAGACATTAGCACATGGGGCAAATCTATAACAATCCGATCATTTTAATTGTTTCTTCTTTGCTTTTGCCTGTGCTAGTTCTTTTAAACAGGTTTTTCAATTTAGCAACAATGTTAGCGGTGCATGCACTATTACCTGCTTAATGCGAACCTGATAACAGAAGGTTATAGTCAAATCACACACCCATAATTTTGTGGTTTTGCTTCCTGGAGTCAATTTTGCCACAATACACTCTCCTTAGGTCAATTATATAGTTTATCCAAACCTGACTATTCTGACATACTTTTACCTTCTTTTTCATTCAAAGTCAGAATTACAATGGGTATTATAGTTTAGAGTGGGTTTTACAATTTCAGTGGTGTATTCTTCAGCAGTCCTGCTGTGGTCTTCTTCCTTTGTTTCTTTTGCTTTCTTTGTTCAACTGTAGATTTGTCAAAGGTTTATTTAACCCAGCCAATCATATTCAAACACATCTATACCATGAGCTCATAACATGATCAGATCATGTGTTAACATGGGCCTCTCGGACTAGATGTTTTGCTGAGCTGGCGAGGTACTTTAGGAAATGGGCCCCTTTATATATTGTGTGGGCCCCCAGAATACCATATACATTCTTGGACACTAGCATTCTTTAAATAGCGTGTTTAGTTTCCTAAAATTGAATCCTATAGAATTATGTGATTCAACATACAGATGTGCTTCTATTGTATTCACATTGCAGAAAATCATTTGCAAAAGTGGAAATAAACAGAGAACTCTAGATATTGGGCTTTGCAAAAGATTCAGTTTTATCAAAAATGTTAACTATTCAGTTATTTCTGAAATAGTATACACAGGCAAACATTAGTCACATTTCTAGGCCACTCCTGTACTGAAGGGGTAATTAAGTTTTTGGTCTCCCTGCCCACCTCTAGAGCACAGTGCTGTGAAGCGGTTTGTGGTCGGGCGGCTCTTGTTTTTTCTCCAGGAATCTACAGGAATATCTCTACTATTTTGACCAGTCGCCCAGGAAACAGGTTAATGCAGACCTCATTAAATATATACATGTTTGTTATGTATTAATTAATTAATTAATTCATACAACTGATAATGCTTAAATCTTGCCCCATTGCTTTGAAGTGCTTTCCTTTGACGTGAAACTGGATTGGAACTTAGCTGGGACTGGGAACAAGACAGCACACCGAGAAGGTACAAAGTTAGACAGTTAGAGGTCAAATTGCAAGGCCTGTAAACTGAAAAGGCACCTCAGCTCAGTCCAGCACATTTACACTGATGCTCAATGAATATCACAGTCACAAGCCACCCCCAGTTTTAAAGAGGTGCAGATGACATAATTGACTTTGGCAGAACACATCAAGTGTCCTGATTATAATCCATCACCCTTGCAGTGAGGACCTCTGACAGCAAAAAAGTGTGGAGTATCAACTGTAAAGGGGCAGGGGAGTACAAAAGTAAGGGAAACAAAGATAGTTCCTATTAATACAATTAAAAACAATGAGCATAGATTTTCTAAACAGATGATCCATCCCTAATACCTCTACCCCAGTAGCTCCCTGTTTGTACCCTGGTGATACAGCCACTGTTGCACTAACAGGATTTAATCCCTGAACAGACAAACGGAACTAGCAGGGTTTATTCCCTCCCCCAAACACACACAAAAACACCGGAATGTTTAGAATGTCAGTCAGCTGATCAGATTCAATGCACACAGAACAAAGAATGGGATGCATTCAATGCTGAATGAATTGAGAGGATTGCATGAAATGGTGAATATTGAGATATTACAGTTAAACACAAAATTAGTACAACACATCAGAAAACAGACAGGAAAGCTAACAGTATATTTTCATATGCACACACATATATACAGTTTATATGTGTGTGTGTCTGTAGGTTTTGATAGTTTCGTCATTGTTTCCATTCGTGTGTGTTAGTTGTCAGCTGCTATTAAATTACCAAGACCTTTATGACAAGAAAACTATCAGCAACGGAAATGTTTGAGAATAATGCACATTTTATATTCTCCAATCATCAGATATGCCTTTGCTTCTTAGTCCAGAAACTGCAGATAAGAGATGCTCTGTTTTCAGAGAAGAAAATTAACAAAGACGAATGCATTGACAGAGGCATTATTATAGTTCTATTCCACATTGCAATGCTTGGCACAGAAATAAAAGTTTGTTGTTGTTGTTTTTTATAACAATGTGTATCGATTACAATTAAATACAGAAATGTAGATATCAAAACACCTGCCTCATCCACAGACACCATCTACTTGATAGAGTTAACAGGAGCTTCACTCCTACTGAAATGACTGAGTAATCACTATCATCTGTCCATTTTTAATTTGAAAGAGCGACTTTCCATGATGCACACTGTCCTAAATCCCTTTACAAGCCTTTTAGAAATATAGCATGTTCACTATAGCCCAGAAAAAGAGCATACCAATAATAGGCAGGGATTCCAGAGTGCCCAAGACACTGATCTAACATTTACTAACAGAACTGACCTCCTTGACCTCACAAGCTTGACACTCATCCATCACCCGGGCTTGGTGACCTCTGATCCCTCTCAGATGTTGGCGTTCAATTGAGATCTCTATATTTTGAGCCACATAGAAAGGTGAAATCTGGGGCCTTGATAAATGCATTTTATCCTGTGTTAAGCATTTCTTTTTGGAGGTTTTGAATCATCTTCTGTTTTTGCAGAAACACTTGTGTCAGCCAGTCATTCACACTATGTGGAGTCTTATTTCCTCTTATGGGTGATTTGCTTGTTTGGCAATTGATGGATTAGTGATCCAATTATCTACTGTCTTATCTGATTGTCTAATTGACATATCAAGAAACAACTGGAAAATACTTGGACAACGAATAAAGACACTGATGAAGACTCCTTGCCGAAAACGTTTTTATGTTTTTAAATCAATGAATTGAAAAATAATATCTGAGGGCGATCCCTGTTTCATGATATAAGTACTTGTTTGAAGGACAACACACCAACCAGTTAGTCCGAGCGCAGTGGATCTATGAATAGCCTTATTTATTTCTTCTTGCCTCTGACAGCATTAGTGTATGTAGATCACATGAAAGATCCCTTCTTTGTGTCCATCCACCAGACTACATGCCCAAGAGAGTAAGCAGGAAAAGACACCACACATTTATCTGCATGGCTAGTGGGAGAACACGCTTTTCAATGAGTTTCCACAGAACATTTGTATGATGATAATATGCCAATCGCTTTAAGAAGCTTCAGCAAGCACAGACTTGCAGGAGACAGCAGAGGTGTCAGCAGTAGCAACGGTAAAATCTTGTGCCTGTATTTCATTTCTCCCAAAATGATGGCACCTGATAAAGCAACTGCAACTGACAAATTGCAACTGATAAAGCGCGATCAAACCCTTGCTGCTGTCTTGCAGTTCGGCAGGTGAATATTACAGGCCTGTCACAGACTTCAGCACCACAGACAGCTCCCAGCAGACACTCCCCCAGTGTGTACAATCCTCAGCTCATATTCCATTTCACTGGGCATCATGGCAGACACCTTTTAACATAAGCCCCTGCCAGCATCTATCACTAGGAAATTCCCTTTACAAAGAAGCTTGCTTGTTTTGCTAAAATGGACACATCATCTTTATGGTATTTACAACTTTTAATAATGAGTTATTTTTAGATGTGTTGTATTTTTCTTTAATGAACAGCCCTTGTTGCCTAATCTCTAATGTCTCCTCCCTCAGCCTTTGTTCTTTCCCACAGTGGCTCAGGGAAGGATGTGTTATTCCCAGTGGAATTATGTATGTATGTGTGTATATATAAATGATTGTGATTAGTTATTTTTTTGTGTTTCTTCAAAGCAGACACAATGCAATATTAAACAGCAGCCGAAAACTATTGTTCAGGATATTATTTGATAATAAAGACATTTTATAATTAATAACTAATTCCTGCTTTCATGTTTTTTGTGTTTGTTTTACATTCTTTAACATATACTTGCAGAACTTGCCTTGTTAAATCTATAGAAATCTGTGTTTAATAATTCGGGAAGGAGGATATTTTCAGTTCAGTCCTACTCTGTGAAAACTACTTAAAAATTCAGCAGAAGCATTGGCTCATCTTATCTCTCATCGTATCTTTGCAGGGAAGTAGGGTGATTAGTGATTGGACTGGGATACTTCGGGCTTCCAAGGTGGACACACTCTGAGGAGAGAGTCTCTTAAGCCACAAAATAGACATGGAAGCATATCGGAAGACAGCCCCTAGGGTGTCTGTCATTTGATAGTAATGTGAATGCTGTGTTGTCTTGTTAACTTAATTGTTTAACATGTGAAGTATAGTAAACAGGGTGTGTGTGTGTGGAAGGGGGCGGGTTAAGAGATTGTAAAGTACAATTAGCTAATAACAGTTTGACTAGATCCCATCACAAAATCAAGGGTTTTGAGACCTGACTGAAAACATTTTTTAATGGATTACTTAAGTGGCATGCTTTTCGGTGTGCTTTTCACAAATACATGAATATGTTTGTTCATAAGCATGCCAAGACAGGACAACTTTAAATACAGCGATGAAACAAGGACCCATGCACACAAATATCAAAGGCTAGGTACAATCAGGATTGAAAACAAAAAGGACTTCATTATGCAATGAAATGTAGCCAAACATGTCAGATGGGACAAAATGTCTCTTTTATTGGACCATTAATATGTTACTACAAACTGTAGTTGACAATCATCTTATTTCTGAAATAAGTTCAATGAAATACTTTTGGAGCAGCCAAGTACTTTGCGGTAACTAATGGGTTCACAAACCAAAACAAACTGTTTTGTAATTACAACTATTAGCATCTGGTATGAAAATACGTCACTGTTCTATACATATCTGACACGCTGTCACTTAAATAATGAGGGTTTGTTTGTATGTTGGTTTTGAAACATAACCTTGGGTGAAGGGGTTCTTCTACTCAATCTGTATATCATCATTTCACAAGATAAAAACTCTAGGTGAAAACAAAGCCATCTGGTATTGAGCTTGTTAGCTGAGTGACATCACTATAAAACATTCTGACTGACTCGTTGGTAATTTCCCCATATTCATCAAGTCTCCAGTGAAACCCAAGATGACTGTGTCTGTTCCATGCTCAGCTGGGATAGTCTCTTTTGTAAAACCCTTTGAATCTGTAACAATCACTGACCTGCCAAATGACAGAAAAATAAAGATGAAGCTATGCAAGATTTGCAGTTATATGCAGACATGTTTATCACTTACTGCGATAAAGATGGCTTATTTCCAGACCAATAGAGAGCTCTAATAAGAGGCTCTGTGTTCATTAACTTTTCAATGCGGAGGATCAAAGGTCACTGACCCCTGGACACAGCTGCACGGTCCTGAAGCTCTGCACATACACACAGCCATCTGAGGTGGAGCACCTCCCCAAGACTGAAATGAATCACCTCTGAACATGACATCACCACCTTTGTCTGTGGACTAGTGGATTATGGTGGTTCAACGCACAGACGAAGACAGCATACATCTGTCCTCTACTGTGCTAGACAGCAACACAAAACAGCAGAACATGTTTTGTCTGAGAGAGGACGGACGCAGAAACCTCACTTCATATTAATTAGATTATGTGAACTTCACAGGTTATTTGACTTCTTAGCCTATTGAAGAGTCGCAGAAATCCAGAGATGCACCTCCAATCAAAAGGTTTTTATTACAAGCAGCTGCAAGGAAGAGGTTCAAGAGGCAATCTCAAGAACAGTCTTAGAGAAGTTACAAACTACAGGCACTTTTATGCAGACCAGACAGGAGAGAAAGATAACAGGACCCACATGTCTGTCCCGTGATGAGTGCAAGTTCGGTTTCTGCCTGACAACTGCCAGGAAAACCCATATATAGTCAAACCGGGGAGAATTAAGGCATACGTAATGTTTAATATAAGGGGGGTTTGTACGATGTATCAAGCCCAAATTGCTGGAGAAAACTGGTTCTTATCAGACCCTGTTCTTCTAGGTATCAGGGTTGAACTAGAGCACAGTACTGTAGCACAGTGAGACAGTGACCTTGTTCACACAGACACACAGGGGAAGAAATGCAGTTCTACACTATTAATTAATTAAATTAAGTAATTGAGGTCTGAGGTGGTATCAAAATACAGGACCCCTTCACTGCTGAGGACTGTAATTGTCCAGTCCTGCTTTAGATCACACAATCACTAAAAAAATGTCAGGTTAAAGGATAGTTATGTTTTTGCAGTTATCTTCTAGGACATATATATTCTTTTAAAGTTCGGCTGTGGTTTGCCTTTTCTCCTGTTGCTATTTTTATTTAGAAGATTCAGAAATGTTTCAGTATTATAACCTCAGACCCAGTTATTGCAA
Source organism: Amia ocellicauda (assembly GCF_036373705.1). Classification (NCBI taxonomy): domain Eukaryota; kingdom Metazoa; phylum Chordata; class Actinopteri; order Amiiformes; family Amiidae; genus Amia; species Amia ocellicauda. Next base: position 6,567,255 of record NC_089862.1, on the reverse strand, counting down.
GGAAGGAACATCTTTTTCATGATGAACAACTGCAGTGGGTGAGAATCTCAATGCCTATGGTTTAAATGGTAGTTAATCCTGATTTTTCTTTTTGCATTACTAGCATCACTTTGAAAGGTGACTTACTATCCATGGGCTGTACACATAAAGGACAGAATGTGAAATGACACAATTACAGTTATTGATAAGGAATGGTGCTCCTCTTCAAACTGGCTTAAGACTATATTTACAACTGAAATAATGCATCATATTCACGAAAAACACAGGAAACAGTCTCTGAATCTCTCTTGTACTTTCAAATGAAACCCACTAGGTGATCTGGATTCTTAAAGCTGAACTGTGGAAATTGAAGTGTGGGGGTGTTTCAGTGTCAAACAGGCTTAAGTGGGCAATTCCGTAGTGATGGTTCTGACAGCCTGATGTGACAGTGACTTGCTGGTGCAGATTATGCTGACCATTGTATCTGACGGCCACTGGGATAATCTAAACTGATTTATTGACACATGGTCAGTGTCGGCAACTCTGACCCAATTCACACCAGAGTCAGAGAGACCCATTATAGCAGGCTTTCAGATCAAACACATCAAAGGGTGTTATGCTGTTAGAACATAAGTACATAAGAATGCTTCAAAACAGAGAAGGCATCCTAGCCCATCTAGAATCATTCTAGAACTAAGGTCCTCTTATAACAATCTCTGTTCTAGACTAAAGAGATGGTTCCTTTAACCTGTCTGTGTAGGGCAATCCTTTAAGATGGTTTCTTCTTCTTCACATCAACTTGATTACTGAGATGCATGGTGACCTCTCTGTTGTACTGTAGCTCACTCAATATTCAGCACTCATTGTACAAAATAATTCATATACTGACCAGAAGTGTCCCCCAAAACCCCTCAGATATTAGAAACTGTGCGACAGAACAGACTGTCACTGTCAAAATATACGCTGCTCCATTACATGCATTTCCTTCACTACACAGCCAAACACACTACATTGCTCCAAGGTAAAAGCAAAACAATTACTTATCGCATCGCAGCAGCCCATTCTGTAGCTTTTCACTTCACATCTTTATTTTACTTGATTGTTGTACATCAGAGTTTTCCCCTAGCAGCATACCTGTACAACCTCTATTGCTTAGCATGTGATGTATGTCCTTGTCTACATATTGTCCTGTCAGAAAACAACATCACCTTAACTCTTAAATAGTAATTCATTATGTTTTCAGAAATTTACACAATCTGATATTTTCATGGTGCCTCAGTAGATTCACAATGTATACTCGGGACCATGTGAAGGCTATGAAGGCCCAGAAGGACAGAGAAATGACTCTGAAGGTGATGAAATGGAACATCAGTTTGATAAGTTAAAAGGTTGTTTGTTGTCATCTATGATATTTCTCCTCATTGCCTCTTGAGCCAAAGCTGCTTATTGTCAGCTGGCAGTAGAAATGACTTCAATATCTCCTGAGGGCTTGGATTCAAAATGGAATCTCTGAGAATATGAAAAAAGTGCTTGAAATCAGAATCCAAGCAACTGGACAGCTTTCTTTTCCTTAAATTGGTCCCCCACCCCCACTGCCTATGCAGCTCCCTCTTGGCTGCCCTCTCACCAGAACCGCATCTTCTCAACCTCACAGACAGGCTGTCACCTCCTGCCAGATTTATACCCCACCCATTGTTGTGTAAGTGGTGAGGAGTTGTTATACGTTATACTATTGTGTACAACCATTATTCTTTTCACCATTTGTAAGGAAGGAGGAAAATAAATAAAAAGGAAAGAAATCCCTTGGCAGTTTCCAAAAGGTCAGGAGAGGTCGAAACACAGGGGAGTTCTGAGGTAGACGCAGTTGTTGTCTGTTACGTGATGTAATTAACTAATCAGTACTGTGTCAGTAATTACGAGCAGCCTCCGTCAATGAGGGCAGCCCCAATGCTGGCTCCTGGCTCCCTGCAGTGAGTTCTGGGGGAAAGCAGAGAATCATACAGACAAGATGAGGAGGGAAGGAGCCCTGCAGGAAGTACAATTGCAAAAATGACAGTATCATCATTACCCTGCCCTTCCCTTGAGTCTCTGTGTTTCTGTGTGGGTGCTGCTGGGCTTTGTGTAGTATTAGAGCAAGGAGAAATGTTGACCCAATGACAAAACAGAGTTGTGATTAATCCTGACTGGTTTCAGGTAAGATGCAGAAGGTCTTTAAAGGAACTGTGATTTGGTGCTTTTCACACAGGGAAAAAAATGAATGTTTGTATTATAAGTTCTCTTTAGAATGTCAGAGAATGAAAATGGACTGTAAAAACTCCAGAATGCTTATCTAGAATGTTCAAAGTGATATAATCCGTAAAAGCAGAACCCACTGAGATTAAAAAAAAAAAAAAATTCAAGTGTTGTTAAGAAAAATTATCTTATATTATAATTATAGGACTGACTAAGATTATTATTGAGGAATTAGAGAGTGTTCTCTTCTTTTTTTACCCAATTTAATTAATTCGCCTTGTAAGAAAAGCAGATTGCATTGGGGTGTGAGGATAACTCTTTTTCAGGGAGCTGGAGGACATATGTAGCCCCCTGCCACGTATGTGCCACAGTGCATCATAGCTCCTTGTGCAGCTGATCGTAAGTGTAGCGGGGGCTCTGAGTTCTGTGATCCACTGCCTGCCTGCCTGCACAGCGGCGGTGTCTCTGTCTGTACAGACCCCATGCTGGCCAGCTCTCCCCCAGGGCCTTGTTCCGCCAAACATGGATCTATGTGGACAGGTCCCCCTTAAGGTTTCTCTTTAACCAGCGTGCTCCTGTGACTCTGACAAGGCCGCATTTCCGCTCCCCTTTCTGTCACAGCATGTAGGAAACAATCTGCCCACAGGCGACTGGCTACCAGTCGTCATACGGAGAGCGATGTGCCCCATGCGCTAAACACTAATGTGCCCGTCAAAAGTGTGAAACCAAACACAAATTCACACATATATACATTCAAATGTAAATTAGCAACTAGATGACTGTTCTCCCATAATCACACTATGCAAGCCTGGGCTTTTCAACCAAGATGAAGGTTTGTAAGCCACATTATTTGAAAAGGGTTTCAAAACATTTGTCCAGAGACTTACATGCTTGTTGATGGTCTTTTGGTAGAAAGAACAATCTTAAAAACTATTTAAACAGGACAGTGATTTTATTTTTAGGGCGTTCACCACATCATCTTCAATAAGGGGACACGGCACCAGAAGCAGAGTGTACTTGTCTGGAGTCCCTGCCTCGTACTGTAGCTCTGTCTCCCATGGGGATCTTTGATACTGCAGCCTCACTTCGGAAATCCTTGAGGTCCTTGAGGAGCAGAAGTTGCTTCAATTTCTGAATCGCTCTCAGAACACATACCAGCCCCAGAGGGATCCACCACCTTCCCATTATCACTGAAGGTGCAGGACAGTCCCATAGGTGAGACTGTCCACACGAGTCTTGATCAGAATAATGAGAGACAAGGGTCCTTATGTCTGAATATCTGTAGCTATTGTTCCTTAACATAAATGTTACAGTTATAAATACAGTGGGAGAGGGCCACTGAGCGGTATCTTCGCCAATGATCCAATAATGTGCAGCGAGTACCACCTCACTGACAGCAGCTAAAGAGTCTGTAACTGGGGAACAGCACCTAGTTATGTGTAGTATAAAGTGAAATGAGGAGACAAGGGGAGTTTAGTCAACCCTCATACTTCTCAAGCTGCCTCACATCTCCAACTCACAAACACTACAATCTATTTTATAAATACCCACTCCTATTCATAGCCTACTTTCTAATTAGTAATTTATAAAGGCCCCTGAAATAATAAGAAAAAAAACTGTATATTAGATATATTTTATGCATTAAGAATATCGTGGCTTTTAATTATTCATTGGCCAAGTATGTCAGCGATGCAGAATGTTCATCTGTTTTCAGACGAGCCATTGCTGCCTCATTCAGAGAAAATTTTGAAAATTCCTGAAAATTGTGCCAGATTGAACATCTGTAGTTTTGGAGGTATGTACAAACACTGAATGTGTCCAAAGCATGTGACAGTGTGTAGTTCGCTTATACAGAGGCCTGTTATGCTAAAACAGATTAACGGGCCTTTCAGTGTAGTACATTGATGAAGCCTATGAATAATAAAAGTCTCCTTAAAACAGTCAATTCCTTTGGTTGTTAAAATCAGTCTTTCCGTAGCACTCCGTTAATTCCCACATTGTGCTTGTTATATATTTTTCACCTGCAGTTTCTTGGTCTACAGTGAAACCTGAATGTACAGGCGAGGGCTTCGCCTGGGATGGGGTGAGGATGTGTCTGTTTGGCACTCTGGAGCTCTCGAATTTCACACATCTGAGCACAAGCTGCTGCTATACCTTCCAACTGATCCTTGCAGGATTTTGGTGCATCAGATTCAATGGCATCCCTAGGCAAAATGTTACAAGCTTTTAATGTCACTTTGTGTCATATATATAGCATACTACATATATATTAATTCCCTTCCTGTAAGTAAAGTGTTGCAATGTGAGGGGTTCAGCATGTGGGATAACATTTGTGTCGCAGCAGAATCCAGTCATGAAATCTAGCGTGACTAACTGGATCCCCTCAAACTGTTTCATGTCATGTTACCCCTTCAGGCTGTTTTTGTGATTGAATAACTGTTGTCATTCTGACCTGGAGCACAATGTTTAGCCTACTGTGCTCCAATCCACAGAAGGGGATATGCTCACTATGAAACTGATTGTTCAGCTGGGACTCTGGTAGAAATGTATATTCTTAGTCAGTATATGATATATTAATACATTATCATGATATAATATTTACAAAAATATTCAATGTATTCACTCATTCTTTAAAATATTTTTTACTTGCTGCATATTGTGGTTAATTCATCAACAATAGTACAATTAGTAAAATAAACTATGAAAAACAATGACAGCATAAAAGATTCAGAATGTAGAAAAATAAACAGTTTTTATTTTCTTTACTCACAAACAAATGATATGCATATTTACAGGCTTGAAAGCTTTAAAACGTAAATAGTACACTGAGAAACCTCCGCATCAATGCGTCATGGGAAACACAAGTGGCATTAGACTGCCCCCTACTGGTAAAGCATGCAAAACCCTCTGGGAAAACCTCAAAGAACATAACAACATAAGAAAGTTTACAAACGAGAGGAGGTCATTCGACCCATCGTGCTCGTTTGGTGTCCATTAATAACTAAGTGATCCAAGGATCCTATCCAGTCTGATTTGAATGTTTTAAATGATTCAACCACATCGCTGGGTAGTTTATTCCAGATTGTGACTACTCTCTGTGTAAAGTAGTGTCTCCTGTTTTCCGTTTTGAATGCCTTGAAGCCCAATTTCCATTTGTGTCCCCGGGTCCGTGTGTCCTTGCTGATCTGGAAAAGCTCCTCTGGTTTGATGTGGTCGATGCCTTTCATGATTTTGAAGACTTGAATCAAGTCCCCACGTAGTCTCTTCTGTTCCAGGGTGAAAAGGTTCAGTTCCCTCAGTCTCTCAGTAGGACAGTCCCTTCAGACCTGGAATAAGTCTGGTTGCTCTCCTCTGAACTGCCTCTAGAGCAGCGATATCTTTCTTGAAGTGTGGAGCCCAGAACTGTACACAGTATCCAGATGAGCTCTAACTAGTGCATTGTACAGTCTGAACATTACTGCCCTTGTTTTAAATCCTACACTTTTGACAATATACCCTAGCATTCTGTTTGCCTTTTTTTATTGCTTCCCCACATTGTTTGGATGGAGAAAGTGAGGAGTCCACATAGACTCCTAGGTCTTTCTCCCATAGTGTAATTATAGTGGACATTTTTGTTACCTGCATGTAATACCTTGCACTTGTCCACATTTAATTTCATTTGCCAGGTCGACCCACAACTGAATATTATCTAACTCCCTTTGAATAGCCTGTGCTGCTGAGATTGTATCTGCTGAGCCACCTATTTTAGTATCATCTGCAAATTTGACAAGTTTGCTAACTATCCCAGAGTCCAGATCATTAATGTAGATTAGAAAAAGCAAAGGCCCTAGTACTGATCCCTGTGGAACTCCAATAACAACCTCACTCCAGTTAGAAGCAATTCCTCTAATCGACACCCTGTTTCCTATACATCAACCAGTTCATAACCCATCTACTTACATTACATTATTTATTTGTCATTTAGCAGACGCTCTTATCCAGGGCGACTTACATTTGTATCCATTTATACAGATGGGCATTTTACTGGAGCAATCTAAGTGAAGTACCTACCTTGCTGAAGGGTACAACAGTTACCAGTTATGAGTCCAGAGCCCGAACCACTACTCCACAGTGCTGCCTTGAATTACCTTGAATGCCTACAGCTTACAATTTGAGGATCAGTCTTTGGTGTGGAATCTTATCAAAAGCTTTTTGAAAATCTAAGTATATCATATCATATGCTTTCACTTGATCTACAGCTGCAGTTGCATGTTCAAAAAACTCAAATAAATTAAATGATCTTCCTCGTCTAAACCCATGTTGACCATCTCCAAGAATATGGTTTTCATTAAGATGCTCCTCTATTTTCTGTCTAATATTTTTATCCAACATTTCACAGGTGATGCAGGTGAGGCTGATTGGTCTGTAATTTCCTGGCTCAATTTTGTCCCCTTTCTTGTGGATTGGTATGACATTTGTCGTCTTCCAGTCAGTTGGCACATCCCCGTTCTAAGTGTCATTTGGAATATTTGACTTAGCGGCCTATAAATAATTTCCCTCATTTCTTTAAGTACTATTGGAAATATCCCATCTGGCCCAGGTGATTTGTTTGTTTTTAATTCTGCTAGTCGCTTTAGAATCTCCTCCTCATTTATCCTGATGTCTCTAAGGATTTGACTGGACTGATTGTTAACCTGTGGCATGTTATTTGTTTTTTCTTTTGTAAAAACCTCTGTGAAATACTCATTTAGAACATTTGCCACATCTTGTTCATTTTCCAAGATACTCTTGGTGTTGTAATATTGAAAAAAGCTCTTTGAATTAGTTTTAGCTCCAAGAGCTATGTTTCTTTCTATTTCCCTCTTTGCTTTCCTGATCCCTTTCTTAAGATCTCTTCGCAGTTCAACATATTCTTTGTATTTTGTGCCGCCTCATACCTTCAAGGTTTGCTTTTCTAAAATTGTAGACCATTGTTTTAGACTTGGTCCTTGTTTTTTTAAAGTATGCCTCAAAGCTAACTATATTGTGATCACAATTTGCCATTGGTTCTCTAACTAGTGTCCCTCTGACTCTATCTTGGTCATTTGAAAAGATCAAGTCAATGCATACACTTTCCCTGGTTGGTTCCCTGACAAATTGAGTTAGAAAGCAGTCATTTACCATCTGAACCATTTCTATTTCTGCTTCTGTAGTCACAACTGGGCTTTCCCAGTCTATGTTTGGGAAATTGAAATCCCCCATTATAACAGCCACATCCTTGCTACATGCAGTCCTGATTACACTGTACAATACAACATCTTGCTGAATATCTGAGTTGGGTGGTCTGTAACACACTCCTACCACTAATCCTCTGGATCTCTTGTTCAAAAGTTTAACCCACAAAGATTCTGTTTCGTTCCTGGGATCTAATTTGAGTTCTTCTGCCTCAATGTCATTTAATGCTACCCCACCCCCTCTTCAGTTTTGCCTGTCTCTCATAAACTGTCTGTATCCTTTCAACTCTGCCCTTCCTTTTCCTTTGTCATTGGTTCCAATGTGGACCATGACCAGTGGATTCCCCCCGGCTTTGGCCAGTAGCCCATCTACTAGTTTAAGGAGATCTGCAACCTGAGCACCAGGCAGGCAAGATACCATGCGGGTCTCCTTATCACTAGAACACACTGTGTGATCTACGCCTCTAAGAATCGAGTCTCCTATTATAACTACCTCCCTCTTCTGGGGGAGAGGGGTCACCATGGTGCTCTGGTGCTCAACTGCCCTCCCGTCACCCTCTGAGCTGTCATTGTCCAACTCGGTGTCCAGCAGTTGGAACCTGTTGGGCATTTTTAGCTCTTGGGATGTCTCTAGGGGTTGTGCACGCCCTTTTTCTGCAGTTACGACCTACTGTAACCCAGTGGTTCTCTACACTTTCCTGCTCTGAGGTCTCAACTCTCCTAGGTTTTGGCATGCACACCATCTCTCTCATGGGCTGATTGACCAATTGACCAATACAGCGCAGATCAACAAGCTGGGCCTCAAGATCATGGACCTTGATCTCTAGGATTTCAACATGCTGACAACGTTCACAAATGAAATCTTTTCAGATGAGTTCATCCAGGAAGCCAATCATTCTGCAAACCTGACACTGTAGTGGCCACATGCTTCTAAATTTAGATTTTAGATTATAGATTTTTGGTTTCTGTCCCCCCTGGTCAACTGCTTGATTTTTTTTTTTTTGTTGTCACCAAGAAACAGCACAGCTCTTTCTCAGCAGCAGCTTTAAGTACCCTTTTGTCTACCTGCCCCCAATTCACACCTAACTGGTTTCAACTGGATCCACCTGGCACAACTCACTTAACTGAAATACTGCTAGTCCTTGACTAAATCACCTTTCCTTCAACCTATTCACTTTCACCAACTTAGCTTAACTTCAATTAAGGCAAACTACAGACATGATTAACTTCAATTAAGGCAGTTCAAACAAAATCAGGAATGCTAAGACTGTATGAAACTAGAACACAATAAGATGGCTGCCTCTCACCTGTACTGTCCTGTGTCTGAAGGCCAAATGAGCTATACATTCAAGTACAAATAAATGTATTAACTTGTAAAAATGCAGATGATGGCATAGTGGTTTATTCCTTAAAATGCGTAAAACATTTATAAGGTTCACTACACATTACTATTTTTATTTTAAAGACCAGAAGATGGTTAGTAAAATTACTCAATCTTGTCCGTCAATATCCCAACTTTTATCAACAAGCACCGTTTTATTTATTAGAATTGCTTTTTGCCCCCAGAGCAAAACTTGCTCCAGCCTGAAAATAATTGAAAAGAAATAAAGATAGAAATGTAGCAAGAGGCAATGGTGTGGGAGAATGTGAATATGGAAACGATAAGTTGTTGTCAGTTAAATATAGATCCAGACTAATAAAAATGCTAACCCAACTGCCATTTTTTTAAAAATAAAAATGCAGTACTTGTTGGCAGGTTTGCATTAGGTAGAACTATTTATCAAATAAAACATTTTCCAACAACTCAGATGTTCATATGCAATTAACAGCTGGGACAAAGTTACTCTCTATAGAGTTCTCTAGGGATGTATTTATGCATTTAAGGGAAACTGAAAATCAGCCCTGTAATTTGTGGATATTCTAGAATTCAGGTCATAGCAGAAGTGGTTAAACGGTGCACTGATATTAAACTCAAGGTTAAGGGTTTCCTTTTTTAAATATAAATGCACAAATGTTAATAAAAATACTATTGACATGTTACAATGATTACAGGACAAAATCCAATGACATAGATGTGTTTTAATACAATATAATAAACAATAAATTAACCATTAATCATTGTGATCCTTAAACTTCACAGGGAGTAGAAAAGATAATTGAAAAAAACAAAAACAAATGAAGGTGTGGAATTCTACAAACATTCATATTTTCTAGTTTGCAAGCTATGTGACAATGGCATACAGGGTCTGATAGTCTACTTCCTGGGCTACTTGGATTCAATTCCAGTCACTAGTATGCCAATATAATGGTAAACTCACAAGTGAGGCAGAAACTGTGGATTCATGGTCTTGCTGTCCAGCTTAACATGCCGTGGGACATCCATTAGCACAACATGGCACTACACAAAGGATTTTCAGGGTCTATTACTACGACGTGTTTTGATATATATTTATGTTGTCTTATGGTCATGCAACAATACTCTGTATAAGAAAAAGAAAGTTCAAAGCTCAGGGAAACAGAGCAGGGTAACAAACACATGTGGTCAGAATGAGGACAGATGTAAAGATATCACACCTGACCATCACAGTATATATATAAAATAAGTGTGTGAAAGAAGGTACTAATATGGTTCTGGTAACTGATCTGCTGATTGACAGCAACAGACTTTTTATACTTGTATACTTTATACCCCTGCACTACTTCTAGCTTCCCAAGGTGTTGTGTTATTTCCAAGGCTCTTGACACAGCTCGAGGGTTCGTTTATAGAGAGTATTGTTAATGAAGGCTGTTTCTAGCTGCAGTTCAGATCTAGAGCCATGCTGACTGGGAGTCTTCTGGTTGTCTGCTCAGCTGAGGCTGTTGGCAGGCAGGCAGTCACACAGGGCCCTCTTCTCAGCCCTTAGTAGGAGGGTATTAGTCTGAAAGAGGGGAAAGCACGAGAAAGGAGTGACCTATTACAGTTACAGATCCAGTGTTTGAAGACAACAATGTTTCACTACTGAATGTTATTCTTTACAGTGAACTTTGATTATGTCCAACTCAAAGGTTACATTTATTTTCTTGCGCTTTCCCTTAAATCAACATGCAGATATGGGGACTGACACATGAACACCAAATACATACATACTGAACAAAGACAACAGGAAGAGAATAGCTTATTCTACAGAACTACAACCCCAATTCCGAAAAAGTTGGGACAGTATGGAAAATGCTAATAAAAACAAAGAGGAGTGATTTGTAAATGTACTTTGACTTGTATTTAAACAAAAAACATATAAAGACAAGGTATTTGATGTTTTACCTAATCAACTGCATAGTTTTTTGAAGGTAAATGTTTATTTTGAAATCAATGCATGCAACACGTTCCCAAAAAGTTGGAACTGGGGCAATTTAGGACTAATAGCGATGTGACAAGTTGAAATAAGAAGGTGATGTGAAAAAGGTGAGGCAATCATGTAATCATAGTATATAAGGAGCCTCCAAAAAAGGCCTAGTCCTTCCAGAGCAAGGATCTGCCAACAGATGCGTCAGCGAATAATCCAACACTTTGAGAACAACATTCCTCAAAGACAAATCGGTAGGATTTTGGGCATTTCACCTTCTACAGTGCACAATATAATTAAAAGATTCAAGGAATCCGGTCAAATCTCGGTGCGTAAAGGGAAAGGCCGAAAACCACTTCTGAATGCACGTGATCTCCGATCCCTCAGACGTCACTGTCTTAAAAACCATCATGAGTCTGAAATGGATATCCTGACATGGACTCGGGAATACTTTGGTAAACCTTTGTCAGTCAACACCATTCGCCGCTGCATCCACAGCTGCAAGTTAAGGCTTTACTATGCAAAGCAGAAGCCATACATCAACACTGTCAAAAAGTGCCGCCAACTTCACTGGGCTTGGTCTCATCTGAGATGGACAGTAGCACAGCGGAATCGTGTTTTGTGGTCCGACGAGTCAACATTTCAAATAGTTTTTGGACAAAATAGCTGTCGTGTTCTCCAGGCCAAAGAGGAAAAGGACCATCCAAGCTGTTATCAGCGTCAGGTCCAAAAGCCAGCGTCTGTCATGGTATGGGGGTGTGTCAGTGCCCATGGCATGGGTAACTTGCACATCTGTGAGGGCACCATTAATGCAGAAAGATATGTACACATTTCGGAGCAACATATGCTGCCATCCAGATGTCGTCTTTTCCAGGGACGTCCCTGCATTTTCTAGCAGGACAACGCCAAACCACATTCTGCCCGGATCTGCGCATGGTTGCGTAAGCAGAGAGTGCGGGTGCTAGCATGGTGTGCCTGCAGTCCTGACCTGTCTCTGATTGAGAATGTGTGGCGCATTATGGCAAAATAAGGCAACGAGGCCCCGTACAGTTGCGCAGCTAAAGAAATGCGTAATGGATGAATGGGGGAAAATTCTGCTTGCTCAACTTAACCAACTGGTGTCTTCAGTGCCCAAACGCTTAATAAGTGTTATTAAAAGAAAAGGTGATGTTACACAGTGGTAAAGTCGTCTGTCCCAACTTTTTTGGAGTGTGCTGCAGTCATCAGATTTGAAATGAGTGTATATTTTCAAAAATAAATTAAATTCACAAATTAAAACATCAAATAATGTGTTAATAATGTGTTTTCAATATAGTATAGGGTGAATTGAATTTTCAAATGACTCTTTGTTTTTTTGCATTTTCCATACTGTCCCAACTTTTTCGGAATTGGGGTTGTATTACAAGTAAGCACATAAAAGACTAGTCCATGATATAATGCTTTTGTATCATCTGTTCCATTGGCTTTGCTATATTAACTTTACATGTTTCTTATTAAAAGGATGAATTGTACCTTTAATTAACTGAACTGTACCTTTCTAGCTTTCAGTAACTAAGGTAAAGTTTTAAGGTAAAGTACTCACATTAGTTAGGGAGTGCAATGTTTGTACACATGGGAACACTTTTAACTAACATCTTCCTCACAAACACTCTCAGTCTCTCTCTTTCTCGGGAGATTTCTCTGTGGGAAATGATTTCATGTAGCATGCCATGAAGTAATAGCTTGCTGGTATGCAGTGCCAAAGCTGAAAACCCTTTCTGCCACTGTGTTACAAAAAAATAAGACGAAAAAACACAGGCCCCAACCATTTCTTCAAGGTCACACGTCACTTGGCTTTCACAGTTTGTGCTTCGCTAGAAAATAAGTGAACGCTGAAAGGCTGAGCCATGAAAGGAAAACGCCAGCTGTTCACAACAGACATGTCTTATACAGCAAGAAGGAAATTGGATTGATTAAGGTGCAGGACTTTGCTTTTGGAATTACGACTAAGATTTTGGATAGTGGACATTGTATGATTGCTGTTTGTCTTGTTTGCATTATTATTAGTTATCTGTAGGATAGGGACCTGTTTCCTGTGTTTAGTTTAGGCTTGAGAGTCTGTATTTTTGTTTGAGAACGGCACACTATATAAAATAAACCTCACTTTGATACATAACCCAGACTCTCTGTTTTCTGAGATCCCCAGTACTGGGTCCAACCCACCACAGTACTATCAACAGTCAGGACTTTTGTGGGAGCATTTACCCTTGAGTCCAGGTTGAAGGCTGTCTTCTTTAAGTCCTGTAGCGCCCTCTGCATGAATTCAAATGCATGGCAGTCAACACAGGGACGACCTGGAGCAAAGAAAGACAGTTGGGTCTGCTTCAGTGATCTTACTATCTGTTATCCAGGCTTACAACTCCCACTTGTCAGTTACTCTGCACACTAACCCCAACAATGATCTTAAATATATGGAGGCAAAATAACAAACTGCACAGCTGATTTAATGCACATTTCTTCCAGCTGAAACAAATAAAGAAAAATATATATATAAATCCTCCTGTTAAGGATGTCTAAAGCACACACACACACTGGTGGCCAATAATGTAACAATAATACCTAATAAAAACAAATATAGACATTTTGGTACCCTGCACAATTATACAATCAGTGTGTTATCAGTCACTTCCTTTGTTGACAATTTCCTCCATCAAATCATTATATGTTGAATGGTGCACCTGTGATTACAAGCATGCGCCTCTCCCTAAACAATATACAGCGTAAATACACGGCCATACACCATATACTCTTAATTCCCAACTTGCATACCCACTGACTTGTTGCTTTTAAGAATAGATCATAAAAACTACGTGCATCTATTTTACCATATGCAAAATACATACGAGTACATTATAATAAATACAAGGCAATTAATAATGTCTCCTTAGCAACACGTATTGTTTCGTGCTTCTCCAAACCGTACTGCGATCTTGAATAATGGAGGCGGTGAACGGCCAATATTGCAGCTTACATACATACATACATACATACATACACGACAGAATAATGCAATTTCATTCTTTATGACGAATGCATTGTTACGAGTGACAGTGAGACGGTGACAGCAGCGCCGCGACTCACTTTCCGCGGGGATGGCGGTGCCGCTGTCCGGGCTGGCGTCCCCCGGCCGGGCGCACAGCAGCCCCAGCAGCAGCAGCAGCAGCGCGGACACGGCGCTCACGGCCTGCGGGCGCACAGCGGGCATCGCGCCGCCTGGATGCGCTGCAATGTGACGGAAACGGGACTGATCAGCCGCTCCTGGGGATGATAATCCTACTTACCTTCACGTAGCGCAAAGCGGAATAAAACAAAATGAACAACCAGCGATGTAGCCTATCCAACGACCCGGGTATTTTAAAGCCTCATTGTGTAAAATGATTTACAGGATTATACAGTTAATATTGCACTAAACAGTACAATGCAAATATTTAGCTAGCATGCTACACTATCACAAATCTTGAGCCCAAGATATTTCCCATGTTTCATACATCCATGATATGATGCTATCCGTGCGTTCGTTGGTCTTAAATATATATATATATATATATATATATATATATATATATATGTAATTACCTCTCGTCTTTTATAAAGAACAAAAAACAACAACTGGTCGCCGCCTACCGCTGGCCTCTGTCTATAGTGTCTGAAGACTGGCGTGAATCGCACCGAATCGCCGTCACACAAAACAGGATGGGCTGTGTTGGACTTCCTCGGATACCGTAGTTTGGTATTGGCTACAGCTAAATATTATGACCGCCATATTGTAATACGGAATACTGCTTCAAATACTAAGGGCTTGTTTACTACAGTCACACGAAGATCTAAAACACGTGAAGTAACCACTCACTGTTTAAAACAGTGATATATAATAATCATCTTTATAGAGTGCTGTATATTGTATAGACTCACTGTTATATACATTATTTTAAAACAATGTGCAGACTGGATGACTTTATGAACTGGATATTGTACTGAGAGATTACTGGCTTGAATGCTTCCAGAGAATACCTCCACTAATAGGTCATAAAATGTATGACCAAATATTTATTTATAAATAACCACGTTTTTGACTTGACTACCTTACTAGCCCTGCATTTCATTATCATGTAACTGAAGTTTTTTTTCCTTCCTCTCAATGATTGTCTATATTACAGTCATGTCCTTAATTGTATTTAATTACCAACTGTCTGTCTGTCTATCTATCTGTCTATATATCCTCCCCAAGATGTTTCCACTTTCTTCGATCTACAGCTTCCTTTTTCCATGTCAAAGTTTATTATTTCATCTTCCCATGTTTTATGTGGTTGTCTTCTGGGTCTATTTCATCTCTTGGGATTCATTCGATAGCTTCATTTGTCCATCTGTTCTTCTTTCACTCATATTTTCAACGCTGTCATATATTTTTGTTAATTCTGTGATCCATTCATTTATTCTTCTGTCTCTTCTTGTTGTTCCAAGAATACATCTTGCCATGCTTCTTTATGTTGTCTGCAGTTTCTGTCACATTTTTGCATTCAGGTTTCACAGCTATAAGTGAGCACTGGTAGTGGATCATATACTTCTCTTTTCAGGCAAATGGGTAGATTTCCACTCAATGGTGCGCTGTTTCTTCCAAATGCACTCCATCCCATATTCAATCTTCTTTTGATTTCTTACATAATATCCCTGTCTGCACCAATTTCTTCGCCAAGACATAACTTTTGGTTTCTTCAAGTATCTACTTCCATTTTTTTTAGATTTAACAAAGCTGTGAAATATAGGTTTTTACAGAATTCTTCCATTATCCTGATAATTGCATTTCATTTTTTTGTATTGTTGTGCATTACTAATTTTTCATATAATTTTTCATTGAAATTGAATAATATATGAATCACTATTAGTATTTGGCATTAAAATATTGTAATCTACCAAAGATGTACATTTATAATTTGAAATAATATGGGATCTCCTCTAAATACTTATATTACGGCTTAGAATTAGTTCCGAATTGTAAATGATCAATAACTCATGCTACATTCGGTAGTCACTGCAGAATGGCCGTTCTGAATTAAAACTGGTAGGCGACATCTTTCATTACGGCAGCACGAGGCTCACGGGGGTCCTGACTGTTATTTTATGTTTTCTTAGGTAGCCTCGTAAAATGCCCGAACACAATTTACTCCTTTTTCCAAGATGGCGTCGATGAGGGAGAGCGACACCGGCCTGTGGCTCCACAACAAGCTAGGCTCGACGGACGAGTTGTGGGCTCCTTCTAGCATTGCGTCGCTGCTCACGGTTTCTGTCATCGATAATATCCGACTATGTTTCTCGAGTCTGTCGCCTCCGGTGAAGCTAAAACTGCTGCTCGGTATGCTGCATCTTCCGAGGCGCACAGTGGATGAGGTGGGTCTGATTGAGTTGCTATGAAGCAGTGCACGGGAAAGGTACACAAACTATCAGTGGCAGCTGCTTACGGCGCTGTTGGGCGGGAAGCGCTGCACTGTGAGAGCATGCACAGGCGTTTGCATGGTTCTTCGCGTAGTTTGAGACGGAGTGTAGTTGAAACATCTTCCGAGATCCTTTGCTTTAACTTGACAGATAGTTTTTGTTGCGGTTCGTATCGATACGGCGTGCTTTTTAGCCTAACCTGTATTCTAACTGCTAAGTTCCGCGGTACGTTCCTCCTGGGCAATGATGCGTGTATCGCAGTCCAGTTCACCATGTTATACAAAAGATTACTACTTACAGAATATCTTAGTACAATGCATGTGCAAAACATGTATATTAACAGCAATCCATTTAGATAGTGGGTACTGCACCCGTAGCTGCAGAAATGTGGAGGTCATATTCAGCTACCTGAGTAGACTTGTAGTACTGCACACCAGTCACTTTCTTGAACTTATTGCCCAATGCAGATTTCAGTTAAAGGTGCGGTGTAGATTGTTTGCTTAAATTCTCGTCTTTCTGGTTGCAGTTCAGCCAAGATATGAATTTGTTTAGTGACGCAATACATCACCTGTCAAGTTCTTGCATTGAGTCCTTGCGCTGTCTTCATTCGTTTTCATTGTATGGAGATCTCCTGTGTTCTCTCTAAGCCTTCTCAATATCAGCCTATTGATGGCTTTTTAAATGAAGATATATATGACAGAAATACTACTTTTAATTGTAAGCCTTCTCTAATATGGCCACATAAAAATGCAAAGCTTGTATTCTGAAATGCATTTTCTACACTTCTGTTTACATTGGTGTATTGGTACATGCGATTTAATCTGTGTAGTCTGTTTTTGTTATAAATACAAATAAGCTCTAGGCTGATTATGTAATGAAACAATGAAAAACCTAAAATGGAAAGGCAAACCGTTTAGCAGATGCTTTTTAATAGTGCTCTACAGTTGTTTTGCACTAAGTAGTGAGTCGCAATTCCATGGAATCTGATGTTAGCTAAATAATGTCTGAAAATACTGCTAGGTATTCATTTCAGTGCTTCATGTTACTGTATGTTTTTGCACAATGAAGTGTAATTCATTTTGTATGCCTGAGCATGTGGTGATGTTACTCTGAAGTCCTGTCTGTCATTGGCAGATGAAGGAGGCCCTTTCTGAAATCATCCAGCTGGCCACACTGGACTCTGAGCCCTGGGTCCTGATGGTGGCCGATATTCTGAAGTCCTTCCCTGAGACTGGTTCCCTCAACCTGGACCTGGAGGAGCAGAACCCCAATGTGCAGGACATCCTCGGGGAGCTCAGGGAGAAAGGCAAGAGCACTGCGCCCGACCTCCATGCTCGAAGCGATAGATAGGCTCCACTCTTATTCCATACCTGCCTGCTCCATTTCAGGCTTCATGAGCAGACCGTACTGGAGAAACATTTTATTTGACATGGTTTGAATTTCACTTCAGAATGACTGCAGTTGAGGTTAACACCTGATTTTGGGTGTTGCAAAAACATGCAGCTTGTAAAACAGGAAATGTATCGAACTAGTGTGTGGTGCCGTCACAGGAGTCTCCGTGTCTGCCTGCTCTGCTGTAGAAACTGTTTCACAGGTGCAGGGCCTCGCGATTAGGTTCATTAAGCACTTCAGCTAAAGACGACGTGCTTCAGACTGCATGGCTGACTTTGCCAAGTTCTGCCATAAACAGACCGTAGACATTTGTTTATTAGTATTGATAATGAAAATATGAAATCTAATTCCAGTCAACTTATGAAATCAACTTAAAAACAAATCTAACTACAAAACAGCATGGACACCTACTGCCCTCTGTGTAAAGACATTCCCCTCAATTTCAGTCTTCAAATCCGATCCTCTTAATTTTCTCTTATGCCCTCTTCTGTGCATCCCTGTTGACTGTGAAGAAGTCAGTCAAGACTTCCAATTCTTCAGTGTTTCTATTAAGTCTCATTGTAATCATCTCTGTTACAGACCAAAGAGTTTCGGTTCCTTTAATGTGTCTGTAGGACATTCCTCTAAGACCAGGAGTCAGTATGGTTTCTCTGCTGGGAATAAGTTCCAGAGGAGCCGAGCATTTTTAAAATTATTTTAATTAAAACCGCTGCCAATTCCAAATGTCTGCCTCATTCTAGATCCCTGACATAGACTTGTTCTGAGGTCCTGCTTGGTTCTTGTTTTCTCAGTGAGTGAGTGTGAGGCCTCGGCCATGCTGCCACTGGAGTGCCAGTACTTAAACAAGAATGCCCTGACCACGCTGGTGGGTCCACTCACCCCCCCTGTCAAGCACTTCCAGCTGAAGAGGAAGCCCAAGAGCGCCACTCTCAGGGCAGAGTTGCTACAGAAATGTAAGTGGAGCCTGATGTTTTTTGGTTCTAAATACTGCAGCTGCCCTGTATACCTATCAATATGTAGATAGATATAGATATCATTAGTTTTGAGTGTTAATTCGTTTTTGCAAGGGATTGATTGCATTTATCTATTTGCATGATTGCTCATCTCTCATGTTAACAGGAAGCATACTTCGGAAAGTTTATTTTTTTTATTTTTTTAAATACATGAGCAAAGTCCTTTTTAAATTATATTTCTTTACTATTTTTATATACATTCCAAATGGTGGAAAACTATATAGCAGAGAACTAAATATAATGAGTAGGACATCACCACATGTAGCTTCAACTCTGTAGTATACTCAAGTATGGGAGCTGAGGAAGGTTCTAAAAAATATATTCACATGTATTTATTTAATTTGTGTGAATAACAATGCATTATGTTAATGGATATTTTGTTTTAAACTGAGTGTTTGGTTTCAGTGTGAAGACTAGTTCACATTTCACTTTGAGGAAAATTGTCATCCATTATTATGTTAGTTTTGTGTTTCGTTTTTTTTTTCAACCAATTTAGCTGTCACGGCCTGGTATGTATATGTGCAGACTATTCCAAAGCTACATTAAAAAAGAAAAAAAATGTATATAAGGAATATTACAAAGCTATTCCATTTTCCTTCCTCGCGGTTTAAAAACAAAAAACAGTGGCTTGTTTTACCATAACCACACTGGTGAGAGGAAAACTAAAGCTCTGCAGTTTTACACCTTGTTATAATAGAAAGCCCTTGAGAAAAGTACTTTTACCTAGATTGATCAAGTACAAACCCAGCTGTATAAATAGGTAATTATATGTAAAAATAATGTTATATTGTAACAATTGTAAATTGCACTGGCTAAGGGCGTCTGCTAAGAAATCATAATAATATTAATATTATAGAAGAGCAGAGTGTGGTCAAATATATGAATAGATCTCATCAAGTACAGTAATATCAGTGCCCAATGCCATGGTGCTGACTACCTGGTGCCCTTAGGATTTTTCTTTTTTAATGCTTTTGGGGTTTGTATTGCTTTTATTTTCAAGTACAACTAAAGTATTAGTCAGAATTACAAATAGATGTTCTTTGTTTAAAATTCAGAGTTGATAGAACAACCTTTCTAGAGTTAAAAAAAATAAATAAATAAAATAAAATAAAAGCCTCCTCTCAGTTTTACTGTATCTTGGCTGGGTTTGGGGAGTTGATTGTATGTGTGTGTCTATATACAGTGAAAAGACATCACATTATGTTGTTACAACCTGACGTTTTAAAATAGATTTTCTTCCCTTTGATGTACACAACATACTCATCCCTTTGTAAAGGAAAGAGCATCTGTATTGTGAAACCACAGTGAATGAGAAATACATTGGTTAGATAAGTATTCACCCCCTTAGTAAATAATTGGTAGGACCACCCTTGGAAGCAATTGCAACTGAGTCTTTTAGCAAGACTCTACCAGGTTTGCACATGTGCATTCTGAAATATTCACCTATTCATCTTGGCAAAATTGTTCAAGCTCTGGAAAGGTTGATGGGGATCATTGGTGGACAACAATCTTCAAGTCTTTTCACAGATTCTAGATCTGATTTAAGTATGGGCTTTTACTGGACCACTCTAGGACATTCTTTCCTGTTATTGTTTCTTGTCACTTTATGCTTGGGATCATTGTCCTGCTGGAAGGTAAATCTCCATCCCAGTCTTTTGCATACTGAAGCAGGTCCTCTATCCTGAAAAACTTCCCAGTCCCTGTCAATGCAAAGCATCTGCATGACATGATCCTGCCACCAGCATGCTTCACAGTAGGGATGTTGTTACCTTGGTGATGTGCTGTGCTGTGTTGGGTTTGAGCCAGATACAACAATTTGCATTTAGGCCAAATGGTTCAGTTTTGGACCACAGGATTGTTTGCCTCATCTTTTTGCAAATTCCAAGTGGGATTTTATACGTGCTTTTTTTCAGAAAATGTTTCCTTCTTACCACTCATCCATACAGGCCAGATTTCTGGAGTACCTAAGCTATTGTTGACACATGGACAGTTTCTCCCATCTTAGCCATGGAGCACTGTAGGTCTTTCAGAGTTGTCATTCACCTTGTGGTGGCTTCTCTGACCAATGCCCTTCTTACCTGGCTGCTCAGTTTAGGAGGAGGGTCTGCTCTAAGCATATTCTTTGTGGTGCTGTACCCACTTCTTAATTGTCGACTTGACTGTACACTACTGGATATTCAGTGCCATTCAAAACTTTTTATCCCCCTCCCCTGATCTGTGCCTTTCCACAACTTTGTCCTGGAGTTTCTTCATGGTAGTATCTTTGCTTTGAATACACTATCCAACTTTGGGACCTTACAGAGACGGATGTATTTAATCTGAAATCATGTGAACCACTTGTATTGCATGCAGATGGACTCCATTCAGTTTATTGTGTGAATTCTGAAGACAATTGTTTGCACCTGATCTTATTTAGTTGTCATAGAAAAGTGGGTGAATACTTATGTAAAGAAGACTTCTCAGGTATTTATTTTTAATTGATTTAGTTTTTCCACCCCTCAAATTATTCCCTACATTTGAAAGTGTAGAATAGATTGGGATTTTGTTTCCTTTGATTTACACATATGCATCCAAATTTCACACAACAAAATGTAAAGAAGTCCAAGGGGGACTGAATAATTCCTACAACCACTATATGTATAATGTCCTCATCTAAGATTGTCAGTGTATGCTTTTTTTATTATCTTCCCCCCTCCCCACAGTATGTGCCCACATGGGGCATTCTCAGGGTTAGGAGAAAGCAGAGATGAGGATTATGATGTCACCTGAAGTACTTTTTTTTTTTTTTTTTTTAATTATTAAACATTTCCTTTCCCCTCTTTTTCTCCCTTTGCAGCAACAGAAACGGCTCAGCAACTCAAGAAGACTGCAGGAGTGCCTTATCATGCCAAAGGAAGGGGTCTAGTGAAGAAAATTGACACAACAAGTACGTACAATTACACCAGGGCACTTCCTGACTAGTGTTCGCATACTTTTAGCAATATAATTTAATCGTAAAATTAAATGTTTGTTTCTAAAGTTGC
Organism: Amia ocellicauda; assembly: GCF_036373705.1. NCBI lineage: Eukaryota > Metazoa > Chordata > Actinopteri > Amiiformes > Amiidae > Amia > Amia ocellicauda. The sequence continues at coordinate 6,545,632 of NC_089862.1, read as the reverse complement.
GTATATTGGACATGACAAGAAATAGGGAATACTCCCTCTAGCACCGTGTGAATGTTCATGTCTCCTGTGTTGTCCTATTGCAGCCCCCCTCAAAGGAATACCAAAGGCCCCATTTAGGAGCCCCACCACTCCCAGTATGTTCAGCCCCACCACCAACAGAACTCCCATCGCCCCCCCACGGACCCCCATGCGCAAGGAGAGGGGCGTCAAGGTACGGGCCTTCTGAGCAGTGTGGTTCTCGCTACGAGGCCCTGAGATTCAAATGTTTTTTGCACTTCAAGGGGAGAAAAACAAAAAACATGTTCTCTCATGTTTAGTGTCACACTTGCAGTAAAATAAAGACGGTATCTCATCTGGAGTTTTTCACATCCTTTTTCATTTCAGCATTCCTCACCGAAAGGTTTTGTGTTTCCAAAATACACCTCTACCCTGATATATTGTGGTCTTTGTGATCAAAACATTTTTTTTTTGCGTTCTATGTGAAACCGCATTTCATCGAACTTGCTTTGAACCTCAATAATTTCTGCTATTAATAGTCATAAAATAAAACTGATACAATTTAACCACTGTTGAACAGACTGATGTACTGCAAACACCATCTCCTGTTACAAATGTCATATGTTTATAATGTTATAAATAAAACTTGCAGACAAGATTTTTTTTTTATGCCATGAACATTGGAGTGAAAGCTTAAAAAAATTTCAGTTTTCAAAACCATTTTTACTTTACAGCATTATATTCAAGTTCACATTATATCGTATCTTGTTATATTGGGGTAGAGGTAAACCTATCAATCATTTATCTTTGTCATATACCTTTTAAAGAAGGTACTTTAAGTCTACAGAGAATGTACAATGCATGCATGGTATCACTGTAATAGTTTTACTGTCAAGTCAAACCTTCACTATTTTCAAAAATTCTAGGGAACTGCATTCTTTAAGTATGTATTAAATATAAATGTAAAATTATAAAATGTGATTCTGGTTTGCTTCCTCTGATGTTACAGAATACAGATTTGTATAATAGGTCAGAAGGATATCCATTGCTTCCATTAGGATGACCATTACTGGTTACCATTTCGAAAAAGTATTTCTCACTTTAAAGGCACTGTCATATGTTTCTTCTTATGTACTGTTTTTCACAGTTACTAGACATCTCTGAGCTGGACATGGTGGGTGCTGGACGAGAAGCCAAAAGGAGAAGAAAGACATTAGGTGAATATGTTCCCCTTAATAATAGTGGTTTAAACTGATAAATGTTTAGCATGGCAACAGTAAAATAAAATAAAAATAAAACATAACGGTATTAAAAATATATAATTTCTTCAACTCTTAGTAATGGAGTGTCCTTTGTATAGAATGTTTTAAAAACATCTGCAGTTTGACCATCACAGAGCAAAGGAATTAAAGGCTAGACATGAAAAGGCAGTCTACAGTAGTCTACAATCACTGTGTGTGTGTATTTATAATATACACGCACTGGGGATGTGCATGAGCATTCTAATATTCAAAGGGACGTTGGTAGTTAAGTTCTGCGAGATAAAAAAAAAAAAAAAAGTCCTTTTTCTAAATTAAATATAAAAATGAATGAAGTGATTTTTTTTATTATATTGGTAAACCCTCATTGGCAACTACATGTACTATGTTAATGCTAGTTTAGGCGGTTGTCTGAATGATAAGATCAACAAAAAGCAGAGTTGTTTACCACATAGACTTGCAGTTGCCTGTGAAACCAACGTGAATTTGACAAATGACAGGCAGATGTTTCTTAAATGTATTGACTGCAGAAATAAATCCCTGCCTTGAAAAAATTGTGATTAATACAACCACTACCTGATCCATTGACAATTGTCAGGACTAGGTATATTTTTAAAGGAATCCCGTACAAAATATAAGTTAATGATGCACATGATATTATTGATGTGATGATGTAATTATCATACACATATTGTAATTTATTAAGCTTATGTGGAGGTTATGAAGGAAAAAATATCACTGAATTTGTGAAAAACAGTTTGAGTAAGTTCTGGATCCCTGAGTGTTGTTGGTGTAATCAAAAATCATATAAATGTATTAGTTGTTCTTAAGAATAATTTCTGCCACCTTAGTTATAATCAGTTAGCTAAATATACCCTGCGACTGTATATATCATACTGATATGCTAACACATGGCTATATATACCCAGAAGAGATTTGAGCAACACAGACGTGCACTTGTAATACTGGAACTCAGTTCAATTCTCCCGCAGAGAAATAAAAAATGAAAATATCTAGGATACTTCACTTATTGTCAATGTTAATCTGGATCATGATACAGGGAGGAGTCATACATGTTATTTTTGGAAATACGCTGCTCAAAAGAACGTAAACTAGATGAAACGGCAGCAGATATCTGAAAATGAACGCTTTCTGTTTTGTTTGTATAATATATTTTTGGGCATTTGTATCCTTTAAAGCTGTTAGTCACTGTATTTTGTCATGTTGTCAAAACAGACACAGAAGCAGGAGAGAAACCTGCCAAAGAAGAAGCGGTGGTTGAGAATGCAACGCCAGACTACGCTGCCGGCCTGGTGTCCACACAGGTACTGCAGCACAACATGCATACATATTACATACCAAAATATGCATACTACACACCATAATACACACAAAGTATGCACTTGTATGAACCAATCATATACTGTGAGCTCTTCACTTTAACTGCTGCTGTAACATGTACAAATGTTATTATTTTTAACAATATGACATAAGACCTGTTTCATTTTAGCTTTATACGCTGCCATTTTCCAATATTCCAATTGGTGGTTGAATAATAAGATTTAATATCCATTAATGTCGATATAATTGTCAACAACACATACATACAATCAAGTATATTTGTACTCTTTCAGGGGATAGATGTTGTGAGAAGTATCTGGCTAATCATATTTGGTTTGAACAATAAAATGTAGTATAACATTTGTTTGAACAGTTCCATTATTGCATATCTTTGTTTCAGAAACTTGGTGCTTTAAACAACGAGAACGTGTTACCCTCTACCAGTTATCTGCCCGCCACTCCCAGTATGGTTCCGTCATCTTCATACATTCCCAGCTCTGAAGCGCAGCAGGGTGAGTGCTCATATGCTCCCAGAGAAGGGTCCTGCCAGAAAGCAGGACACCAATTAGCCTCTGGGTTGAAATCATCAATTTCATCAAGGGCAGATCTGTGAGAGGGTTCATATTTGGTAAAAATATAATGCCATGCTTAAATTAAAGTATTTGTAGTATATGTGCTACAGCCATGAAGGTAAACTGCAGGAGGATTAGAGTCAAATGTCCTGGTTTGCAATGCATTACTGTTACGACTCCCAGAGACGAAGAACTGAGAAGGTTATATTAAGGCTCAGTTCTACAGAGGAAGAGATAATGTCTGTAAAGCACAGATGTACATAAGAGAATAATGGGAATTAACAGGAAAAGAATGAAGAAACAAGAAAAGGGATTTTTTTTTTTTTTTTTTTTTAAATTTAAGCTTTAATTTAATCCAATTCAACAATTCCAAGCTGTCATATTTTCACCGGTCTGTAAGGTAGCAGGTAAATGTGAAAATGTTTATACTGTGGAAAGATAATGAAAAGGGGTGAAATTTGAATATGTTGGTACTGGCAGATGTTCTTCTTTTTAGTACAGGTAAAAGTATGAATACATTGAAATTGATTAAAAATGAAAAAAAGTCTTGTCTTTTCCTGACGCCTCTGTTTCTCCCCAGCCAACACTGGGGGCTCAGTGCGGGAGGCCCTTCAGACCAGCCGGCAGGCGGAGGAGTCTGCGCCCCCCAACACAGCGCTGCCCGGACAGTTCAAACAGAGGACGCCCCTGTACAACAGCGCCACCAGCCCCACGGCCCCCACCTCGCCACCCACCCCCACCAGCACCCCCATCATCAGTACCCCGCCTGCAGCTGCCACCGCCACGCAGCCAGAGCCCACCCCACAGCCCACCCCCACACAGCCTCCGCCGCAGCAGGCTGCCCAGCAGCCGCAGCCCAAAAAGAACCTCTCGCTCACGGTGCGTCCTGCCGTCCTCCTCCTGAGTACTGCGATGCCAGTGTCACACACAGGCGCTGGGGCCGCTCTGTGTTCTGCTCCGAATCTGCTCAGAATTATTGTTGGAATATAAAAAAATCTGTGTAAGGCAGGCAGGGTAAAAAACATAAAATACCCCTTGTTGAAATTGCCACAGGTGCTATTTTCATGCTGGAGGTTTTTCAGTGTTATTTATCTTTGTATGGTATATACTGCAAAATAGATTTTCATAGTTATCTTATCAGCATACACCCCAGTCACAATTTTACAAAAATAACTTTTTTCCCCCAGGTAGAAAGCACTTCCTGTTTAAAACTGACAATTTCACCTTGCACTTGCACCTTGTAACTCGGATGGCTTATTCTTTACCTCAGTGGTCCATATTTGATGCAGCGTATGGTGATCTGTGGCGGTCTGAAACGTATAGCAACAATACAAGTAATGGCACATTAGGTTTCTAGGCTTAGGAACCAATTGGGAATCGCAGAAGAGAAAGCGTGATGGTAGGACATTATTGTTGGCTTTTTGATGCAGCACAGTATGTCGTGCTATGATTTCCTGATATCTTTTTGTTTTTTAGATAACCCCTGCGGCACATTGTAGGTGTTCAGGGGCAAGTCCCCCCCATGTATTTTCAACCCTGATGTCAGGATAGAAGTACATTCTGAAACCATTTTGATGTGTTGCCAAGCTGTTTGGGCCATTTGTATATCAATACCTTTCTGTTTTTCCTTTTCTATTTTTTGACTGAGACAGATTCAAAGATGCAAAGCTTTCACCAGTTGTAATTGCACCAAATACACTTTTTTTGTACTTAAACCATTAGAATTCAGTCTTGCTATCAAAGCCATTTATTGTTGCAGATGCAGATTTTTCCAATGGATTATACTTGCAAGCCTGCTTTTTTATATCTTTCTCTGAACAGCACAAGTACTAGGCAGAACTGTGTGATTCACTGGTTTAATTTAATAACTGCCCTTTGACCTTTTTCTTTTCTCAGAGAGAACAGATGTATGCTGCCCAGGAAATGTTCAAGACGGCAAACAAGGTTACCAGGCCAGAGAAAGCCCTCATTCTTGGCTTCATGGCAGGATCCAGAGGTACGTGAGCCATCCACTGTTTGTTTGTGCTTTTAAAGCAAGGTGTGTCTGGTACACAACATGTACTGTTAAGGTTAATTTTGACACAAACGCATATCGGTAATGTACCAAAATAATTACATTTTATTCACATACAAAGTTCTTACATTACTTGTTGGATAACTTGTGCCCACTCTTCAGTTTATATAGTCGTCTATTAGGCATGTGACGGAGCTGACAGAAATCTACATTTTACATTAATGTAAAAAAAAAAAAAAAAAGAATATATATATATATATATATATATATATATATATATATATATATATATATATATCCACATGATGCTTACTTTTGTTTGTTTGATAAAACGTGCAATTGACGTCACGGAATGTCATCCGTAAGCTTCTGTCAACAATTTGGTATTAAAACATTAAGTAACAGCAACGTTTAACTTACATTTCTTAGACCCACACTACTTCCGCTGTGTTTTACTATTTCCAAAATATGCCTATACATCAACCAGTTCATAATCCATCTACTTACATTACCTTGAATGCCTACTGCTTCCAATTTGAGGATCAGTCTTTGGTCAAAAGCTTTCTGAAAATCTAAGTATAAGACATGATCTGCCTCGTCTAAACCCATGTTGACCAAGAATATGGTTTTCATTTAAGATGCTCCTCTATTTTCTGCCTAATGTTTTCCAACATTTCACAGGTAATGCAGGTGAGACTGATTATTTATTTATATATATATTATTTATATATATATAAAATATACACACACACACTGCGCAGTTAAATATTTATTTTTAGGTTTATTTTCTAAACAATATTGTTATGCATGTGAGGTTCTAGTGATTGAACTAAAGCTTTTTTTGAATGAAGCTTGTACCTAGTTTGAACGAGTCTGTGTGTCTGCTGTCTTCACTGTCTGAAATCGGGTGGCGAGGTACTTTATCTGGGCTGAATCTTTGAAAGAGTCCTCACAGAGCTTTTTCATCTCATCAGGTTTGGGGGTCTTTTTGAATGTGTATTCCAATTGTTCTTTTTGTCTTGTCAGAAAACCCATGTCCGGAGCAGGGAGACATCATCCAGATCAAGCTCAGCGAGCACACGGAGGTTCTGCCCAAGGCTGATGGCACGGGCAGCACCACCATGCTGGTGGACACAGTGTTTGAGATGAACTACTCCACAGGCCAGTGGACCAGACTCAAGAAATACAAGCCCATCACCAACGTGTCCTGAGGGCTGGTCGCTCCTCCAGCCGCATTGTGGGCCAAATCCAGCTTGTGAAGAGTGGGACGGTGGGGTGTGGGGGGTTCCATGCCTCGGTCTTATGGCAGCATGAACTGATGGCATCCGTTCCCCAGAGATACTGCAGCTCTTGTTTTGGGGATGTTGTGGTTCTGGGATATCTCAGAGCCCAATATATATTTTTTTGTTTTTATTATTTTTTTATTTTTATAAGCCCACTGAAGTCTGCCCCTCAGTGTCCAAGGCTGGGGAGAGAAGCGCACGCTCCCCTTGTTTTGGATCATTCATGTGCAGCCCGTACTCAATACCTGACACTTGCTGAACAAGTGCACTTGCAGCTCTTCGAATCGCCCACCCTCACAGTGTGGTGCCCTGTGAATCGGCCTGCACAGCGCTCTTCTCTCTTTGAGAAGTCAGGGTGACACATCAGTACCCTCATTTAGTGGAAGAGCGCATTTGTGCCCAATTCTGAAATGAAAACACAATGGGATTTTGTCTTTTAATTTGTTTACTGATGAACAAGGAGGAAGGGACCTGCTTGTGGTAGTCAGTGCCTGTTCCTGCAGTAAATACACAATACTAAGAGGCTCTTCTTTCAAAAACTTTTCAAAGCTAGAGATAAATTGATTGTAATTGGCTTTCGGTGCAATAGCATTTCCTAAATATGAACCACTTTGTTTTGACAGGGACAAAGGTCTGGCATTTGAGATCTCTGGCTAAAGATGCAGAAGATAGAATTCAAGAAAATAAACTGTTACTCTGTTAATTGAGCAAGATGGCATATATGGATCTCCTGGTACCTAAATGAAACGTGTTAATGCATTTCATATCGTTTTAATGTTAACTGCATTATTTCACTTTAGATTACATTCATACCCACTTAGTGTAGTCCACATACGTATGTCCTGTTCTCTACCCCTGCTTAGGGATAATATATACACACATACACACAAAGACAAATGTATAGTATATACATACTGACATGCACGTGCACACACACATCATAATATCAAACAATATCAAACAATATCAAATATCAAACATCATACTCAGTTTCTATCTTTAATTCACACCCTTCCTTGTTTTGATGAATCTGAAGCATTTCCAGTTCAAACCAATACTTCATACAGCTGTCTAATTTGCTTCAAATGTCAGTCCCAGATTGCAGTTAAGCAAAAACAATAAGTATGCATAACACTTCTCTTTTAACAGATGCTAGGCAACTATGCTCACAAAAATTGGAATTCTGGGAAATCCATTCTTTGGTTGGCTATATTGTAATATTCAAGGCGATAACCACCCTCCATCAAGCGTTATATGCATACATTCTGCTGCATTACATTGACGACAAATTAAAATGTTACATCCACCCATCAGGCTGCTCAGTGAGATGCAGTTGTCTCCAATGGGAACTTCTTAGTTGACTCTTGTAGAAGCCACTGCAGTGTCTTTCACCTTCCAGCAGCTTGGGGCCTAATAAGAAACTCAGGATGTATAATCGGTAGCAGACCACGAACAGCAGCTCTCAGTAGGAACAAATAAAATTCATTATGGATGATTGTCCTTCTCTCATAGCACTTGGTTTGTATTTCTGAATGGCCTTCCAAACCACAAATTGCATAACCAGGGCTCTGTGACCTCTGTAACTTGTAGAAATAACATTAAACCCAGCCTTTGACAAACTGTTCATTGGATTAAATGTAACACATCGGTACTGTTGATCTCATAACCACCCTATCCATTGAACTATGAACATAAACCTAAAATAACCTCCACGTTTTGCCCTAGGGATGCAAGCACACTATTAAAAGGGAAATCTGTTCCTGTTGAATTAACATTCTTTAATTTCTCACTTGCTGCAATTCAAATGACATTTATGAGTTTTTTTTGTTCGTTTTCCTTATTATTTGATCTGACAGCTGTTCTGACGTAAGCAGCTTCTGAAAAGATCAGATCTACACTTGTACAAAAGAAAATGGCAAGGAGAGACTTTTCATTGTTGATCCCTGAAGCTGTAATGCTTGCCAAAGATGGTGAAATGGACAGATTAATACATCTAAGATTTTACACAGAACACACAACACCATAATATGTAAAATAACAGGGACATACATTAAGTAATTGTTAGTTTTTATATTTGAGGAAAAACTGCTTTATTTTATATTTCTTGGATGAGCAAACTGGGATAGTTGCTTCATTCACCAAAACCCTGCAGATGTTTTCTGTGATGTTGAATAAAGTCCACTACCTCCGAGACATAAAGGTAGAAGACTCCTAAACAGTCCATTATCACTGTGTGTGCTAGTACAATTCTGTTTGGGTGGGGGAGCATTTTTGTTACATTAGTCAGTATATTCAGAGGCACCTAAACAGCCAGTGAAAAATCAATCTGAGGTCATTGTGTGTTTCTTAAATGTGTTTAAAAAGTTTTTACTCCTTAATATAGCAGTTGTGTATGTGTGTACATACACGGGAAAATATTTGTCTACAATTAGTTTATTTTATCTGAGAAAATAGTCCCTCTTTGACTACAGAATCTCTAGACAAGTAATAACCTTCAAAGAATCATCTTGAAATAGGCAGATGTGTAATGTACTAGCTTCAATTTAGCCATTTAAAAAAGTTCAAACATTTAATTTGTCAGAACCTTCATCAGGACCAATCACTATCTCTTTTTTTTTTGTGTGTAGGTGTGAGAATACAATTACACACTCTAGACAGCTCTTGAACGATGTACTTATTTTTCTTTATTCAATATTTACCTCTGTTTAATAATCACATTTGGCTGTGCGATGTTAAAATTATGATTACAATTACTGGAGCTTAACATCTATTATTTTTAAGTGTTTTCATGGCTGTAAGTGAGTCAGTGGTTTCTTATGTGACGGATTGAAAAGAATCAAGTAACTAAATTCCTAAAGAAGGAACAAACATCAGAAACAACACAGATTCTGATACAGGCAACATTTTTTGATTTTATATAATTTGAAATGTTTATTACAGATTAAAATAACATCTAGTATTACATACATTACAGCAGTTTTGTTTTTATTAGAAAGACAAATGCAAGAGGTGGAGTTTCCATTTTCAGAAACAAATCTGATTATAAACAACAAAAGTTGCCATTTTGTATTTAAGCATGCAATTTCCAATATAATTACATCATAGCAGGTAGATTTACACTTGGACAAAATTGTTCCATAGAATCAATACATGTTTTGTTTTAGCTAAATTCTAAATTGAAAACTTAGGCCAACATTTCAAAACTAAACACTGGGAAATTGCTATTTTTTATTGTGGTTTGTAACCTTCCAGTAGGCAACAGTTTTCTTCCAGTTGCATGACTGAGACTTGGACTTTTTTTTAGAAAAGCATGTAATAGTACAGTATGCATCCCATGGTGCTCTGGTAAAATAAGACACCACTTATGACAAAAATACATTTAATGGTGTTTTAATGTTGTCTTTTTTATATACATTGAATTTAAAATTGAGTAAATAGAAAAGCTTTTAGCACCTGAAAATGTATGTCAACTGCAAAATATTGTTTTGTTTGAGTTGTTTGATAACAGCAGTCCTTTACTGAGTTTATTTCTCTGACCCCTCTGAACAACACATACAGGATAAAGTATTCATTTGAGCAGTCTGGAAAGGAGACTTTCAGTCGGTGATGTCTGTTGGAAAGCTACACTGTTGGACATCATGAGACAAAAGCAACCCAAATTAAATATGTGAATGTAGTACTTTTGCTGAATTCAGTATCAGCATGAACCAAAACTATTTCTCCTAATGAATGCAAGCAGCTGCAAACGTTGCACTGTGATGATAATATTTTAACCCAACAACTAAAAATAAAATGTACAAGTATATATTTTGTAATTTAAAATGTTTGTATTCAAGTCTAGAAAATATTTTAGAAGTTTTGATTTTGTACTGAAATGTTAAATATTTTTTTTATTTATTTTTTATAGCCGCGACAACAGAATATTACACAATGGTGTGACTTTCCACTAAACTAGACGTCTTTCAGTTTGTTACTTTGCTGTTTACTGGATTTATGTCTGTATCAAGAACTGGTACAAATCTGGATTGGGTTCACATTTTAACAGCTTCAGTATGGACTGATGGAGAAGGATGCATTGTCTGTTTCAAGGTGCCTTCACTGGGTTTGTCAAGCGCACTGCATCAAGGGATTAGCTCACAGCTCTTTTCTACTTTTTGTTTTTTAATTGTACAGGTGTAAAAAGAAAAAACAGGCCTTCTGTCTTTCTGTTACATTCTTGGCGAAAAATGTACAGTACATACAGTACATTTGGTTTTCTGAAGATGCTCTAAAGTTGTTCAGTTTTATGAATGCACAGCCATAGTAGTACACTTGTTTCAATTTAGACAGGGGGTTGAACATTGTTGGACAGATTTAAGACGGCTGCGCTCGGATGACAATTCAAAACAGCCTTCAATAAAAACAACTGTTGCAACACCATGCAGTGAGGCTTCTGATATTGTATGCCTTTCTTTCTCTCCCTCTTTTTTTCTTCTATATGGAGGAAGGATTGAGGGGTCTGGGACCAGAGGCAAGTATCAGTTTTGGGTTTGTTTTTTCTAACATGTTTTAGAAGTAGTCTCGGCTGTATTACTTAATTAAACTACCGTTATTCTTTGGCCTTGACTGGTGTGTTTCTGACTGACACTGTGTTGCATGATTGTGCTTGTGCTGGGATATTAATGTTTCAGTCCTGCTCATCCTTTTGTACACAGTGATGTCGCTAAATTTAGGTCCATACCTTAAATGCAGTCGGTCCTAGCTTTTTGAACTAATAACAGAGGGGTATGTAAATATAGATGCATCATGGGTAATAGTAATGTCAAATAACTGTTCTCTAAAGTAAAATGATTGAATTTACAAAGTAGAGAATATTGCACTCTTTATATACTAATATATGGTTTATTTAAGACGTGAATCAAAACAAAATATTTAATAATAAATAATATTCTACCCCTTGCTCGGAGCTTAGATGTCAAAGAGGGCTTTTGGCTGGACTGTTCTCTGGTCACCCAGGATTTTCTATGTTGGCCCTTTTCAATTGCCAGGCTGTGGTCACTGAGTCTGTATTTTGTCTTCTGGAAAAACTAAAATATATTCTGCTAATTTGATGTTTCTGTTTAGGACCTGATAGCATTGAAGTTTATGCTGTAATTTATTTTGTAATTGTGGCTTGGATCTGAAGCTCGCTGGTTTCAGCTGTACTCAGTTCTGTGAGCCTCAGAGTGAAGCGGTACCCGTTTCAGTGAGATCGGGCTTTCATCTGGAAAACCATAACTCTGGTCTTGTCCAGATTGACTGTCAGGGCCCATTTCTGACAGTACTGCTCCAGCAGGGCCAGCAGCTGCTGAAGTCCCTGTTCTGTGGGTGTCAGCAGCACCAGGACGTCAGCATTGAGCAGGAACTTAATTTCAGTGTCGTATAGGGTGAGGCCAGGCTGCTCCAACACTGTGGCCAACTCGTTGCTGTAGATGTCGAACAGCGTTGGGCTTATACTGCAGCCCTGCCTCACCCCGTGCCCCTGAGTGAAGAACTCTGTCCTCTTGTTGCCAATTTTGACTCCACTTTGCTTTTCCGAATACATTGACTTTCCAATGTCTTAGACTTTACCCCCTTACACCACTTTGAAGAAGCTTATTGAAGAATCCTTCATGTCAAATTGAATCGAATGCCTTTTTAAAGTCCACAAAGCAGGTGAATATATTCCCTTTGTTTTTTGGAAATATGGTGAGTAGTGTATCCAATCTGGCCAGAATCCAGGCGTTAATGATGCTGCAGAACACCTTCCCCAGGTTACTGCTCATAGTTATTGGGGTCAAATTAATCTCCACTATTATAGATAGTGATAATTAGTCCTTGATTCCACACCCAGCTTTCTGTACCAAATTAAACCATGTGAGCAGGGCCTCCTGTAGTTGAGGGCTGCTGTGTTTCAGCATCTTGTTGCAGATGCTGTCTGGGCCACAGGCTTTCCTGTGTTTAAAGGGCTTGGATTTGTTTTTAAATTCCCTGTACTGTAATTGGGATGTACAGTGGGTTTAGATTTTTCTTAATTTGTTCTAATTTGTTTAGATTGTTTTTTTTTTTTTTCTGTTCCATATGTAAATCTTTCTTTTCAATTTTTTGGTAAAGGGTTTTGAATTTGTTTCCATATATTACGGTTTTCAATTTCAAGTTTGTTTTTTAGTTTGGTCAATGTTTAAAATAATTACCCCAAGTTTTGGTCTGTTGTGTCTTCAATTTGATGTATTTTTCTGGTTTTGTTGTGTTTTTGTTATTTGTTTCTTTGAATTGAATGTCAATGTTTTGAATATACTATTTAAGTTGTTGGTGGCCAAATGTATTCCTTGTGGGTGACTGTGGTACTGTGCTGATTGAAAGCTGTCTAACATGCACAGTATGGTCTGCAATTACTTTTTATCTGCGTTTTGATGCAAATTATTTTAACAATGAATTAAGTAGTTATACAGAGAACTACATTCAGAGCTTCTTTCATATTGACCAGAAGGAGGTTTTTAAAGCTTTTAGCTGTATTAAAGACGGGAAGAGCCCAGGCCCTGATAGCATTGGAGGCAGACTTAAAAAATTGTGCTAATGAACTGAGTGGTATATTCTCTTCCATCTTCCATTTGTCTCTGCTACAGCAGAGAGTTCCTACAATGTGGAAGAAGTCACTGGTAGTACCAGTAGTAACATTTCCCCAAACCTTGAATGAATGTAGACCTGTAGCCCTGTAAGCTTTTGAACACATTGTTAAGGGTGAGATTATGGCCAAGGTTCAGGACCAATTATATCCCCTGCAGTTTGCTTATAGGACGGGAAGAGGGGTGGAGGATGCAACCATCACTCTCATGAACTAGGTTCTTAACCACCTGGAGGGTGGTAAGACTCATGCCAGGCTTCTGTTCATAGACTTTTCTTCTGCTTTCAGCTGTATGTTTTAGCAGATGGGCTTTTATCACTTTTTGAACTTGGATTTTAATATTGTTTGCGTTTTATCGACTTATCGATAAATCAATTATTGTAAGAAATTATTTAATGCCAATTTTTAATATCTTTGAAACAATTTAGGGCGTTCTCAGATTAACAATTCTTGTCTACACTCACTGGGAAATAAAATTGGAAATCGTTGGTGTAACAGTGATAAGATATGCTGTACTTCTGAAAATGTGAGCTCAAAGGAAGCATATACAGTGAAAATAACAAGGGGCCTGAAATCGACCCTTGAGGAACACCACAATGTAATTGAGCCACCGTAGAAAAATAATTACCTAAATGTACACAGAACGTCCTTTAGATAGGAGGAAAACCACTGAAGAGCCATACCCTGGATCCCAACCGTACATTCTAAACAATTGAGTAGAAGATTATGGTTGATTGTGTCGAATGCTGCATTAAGATCTAATAAAACCTGAGACGACAGGTGAACCTGAATCCATGGAGACAAGAATATCATTAGTGACCCTCAACAATGCAGATTCAGTGCTGTGCAGGGGTCTACAACCAGACTGAAATGTATCTAATATATTGAATGTATTTAGATAGGAGTAGAGCTGCAAATAAACAACTCTCTCCAAAACCTTAGAAATATAAGGCAGTTTGGAAATTGGTCTTTAATTATTGTGTATTGCTGAATCCAATTGTTTTTTTAACAAAGGATGTAGAGTTGCATGTTTAAAACTACTTGAAACAACTCCACTTGCTAATGAGCTGTTAGTTATAGCTAACACACTAGAACTAATAGTCGTAAAAACTTCTTTAAGAAGGCGTGGAGAAAGAATATCCAGTTTATAGCTGGAACACTTCATCTTGGAGACTACATCTGCTAACTGTTCTGACGTAACTGGTTCAAAGGGAGTCAAGGAGCTGGACGAGAAAGGAATAAGTGGTTGGTCGAATACTGAAGGTACAATCGCACCCTTAATCTGCTCAATTGTGTGAATAAAGAAGTTTAAAAATGTGTCACAGTTCTCTTGGGTGGCATCCAGACAAGCAGTTTTAATTGGGTTTAAAACAGAATCAATTATTTTGATAATAACTTTTGGTCGATTTACATTATCACAGATTAATATAGAGAAAAACTTGGCTTTTGCTTCCTTTACTCCTCTCTGATAGTTTATTAAACACGTATTTAAAACATCATAAGAGACCTGTCTCGTTTCCACTTACGCTGAGCTTTTCTGCAAACTTGTCTAAGTGCAGGGGTGATGTCATTTAACCAAGGCTGTGAAACGCACTTGACTCTCTTTGGCATGAGCAGAGCGACATTATCAAGAGTAAAAGTACAAGATTTATTTAAAGCTTCAACCAATGATTCAATGTCTAGTCCAGCTTAAACATCATCCATGAAATATATTAAATAAAATTATGAAAACTGATTGGTAGTAGATGAGTGAATGGACTGGGAGTAACATCAGGGCTGAGAAAAAGGGAAAGGATATGTAGACACAGACTTGAACATTATTGAATACTGATCAGAAATGACAGTATCTAAGAACTCTAAATTGGATAAAGACAGCACAAGATCTAATCTATGACCAATATTATGTGGATCAAACTCACGACCTTCAGATTATGAGACGGAAGCGCTACCTACTGCGGGTCAGGCTCCAGTCCTACTGTCAGAGTTTGCCATGAAATCTCTTCAGCTCACAGGTTATCGTATAGCTCTCTGCAGAGAGGGAAATTGTTTTCTTCATTGTCGTGGACTAAGATGATGACATGATGTGATGTTTTGCCCCTCAATTCTACATTTCTCCATAATTGCAATAGCTCAATCTCACACACAGGAACCTAGGGACCAAACTGGTAGCTTTGACAAACCAAAGAATTTCAGTTGGGTCAATTTCCTATGATGGGTACGAGGGGATGAACAATTGCGGCGTTTCCTGACGCAATGGCCGCGTGACATTTTGTGCGCTAGTGTGGAACAGCTAAGAGTCCTGCTCTGGCTCTGCCAATCCACGGCCTAAAATGCTTCTCAAAGACAGTCTGTTTCTGCCCGGTTCTGACCCGGGGACCTTTCGCGCGTAAAGCGAACATGATGACCACTACACTACAAAAACCACGGACAGTCAGAGTCCTAATGGAGCTCTGTTTAGGAGCACAGCAGAAAAACAACCTTATCTCTCATGTTGCATCCCCAAAAAAAGGATGCAGGAGAAAGCTACAGAATTGTGCAGCAATTGTCCACTATCTATCTGTGAACTTTACTTCATTCAGTTAGCAGTGTAATGCACAGGATACGTGCCCTGTTGTGATAATAGTCCCACAATTAGCAAAGTCAAAGCAAACTGAGCTGGAAGATCACGCAACATACCAGAGCAGCCATGGCTTGGACGGTATTACCTCCTAGCTCTGACAGTATTATTACTTCTCATCCACACTACAAGGTTTGCCATTTCTGCAACTACAACTACCACCACCTCCACTGACACTGCCAACAACAACAGGAGCCAAAGCTATGAGATGAGGCAGTTTGTAGGCTCTCAAGCTATCTCAGAGTGCAAATATTTCAGTGTAGGTTCGTGCAGTTTCCGTTTGCCATGCTGACAGTGAGTCACCGATCATGGTAAGTTGGAGCGTTTGCTCTATACGCCAGCGACATATGTGCTCCTCGTGCAAAACGGGCTGAGAAAACGTCACGGAGGTTGACGCATGGTCTAAATGAAGGTGCATGACAAGCCTGTGCGACCTGGCAGATTGCAGATGTGCTAGAGGTATGCAAAATATGTCAAGCAGCTTCCACAAACATAGTTCTGCCTCGTGTGAGGATCGAAGTCACGGCCTTCAGATTATAAGACTGATGTGCTACCTACTGCGCTAACAAGGCTGCACTTTAGGCTTTAGTCCTACTGTCTGAGTTTGTCATAAAATCTCTTCACCTCACAGGTTATCACGGAGGTTGACGCATGGTCTAAATGAAGGTGCGTGACACGCCTGTTCCACCTGGTAGATTGCAGATATGCTAGAGGTCAGGCTTCAGTCCTACAGTCTGAGTTTGCCACGAAATCTCTTCTGCTCACAGGTTATCGTATAGCTCTCTGCGGAGAGGGAAATTGTTTTCTTCATTGTTGTGGACTAAGATGATGACATGATGTGATGTTTTGCCCCTCAATTCTCCATTTCTCCATAATTGCAATAGCTCAAACTCACACACAGGAACCTAGGGACCAAACTGGTAGCTTTGCCAAAACAAAGAATTTCAGTTGGGTCAATTTCCTATGATGGGTACGAGGGGATGAACAATTGCGGCGTTTCCTGACGCAATGGCCGCGTGACATTTTGTGCGCTAGTGTGGAACAGCTAAGAGTCCTGCTCTGGCTCTGCCAATCCACGGCCTAAAATGCTTCTCAAAGACAGTCTGTTTCTGCCCGGTTCTGACCCGGGGACCTTTTGCGCGTAAGCAATCGTGATGACCACTACACTACAGAAACCACAGACAGTCAGTGTCCTAATGGAGCTCTGTTTAGGAGCGCAGCAGAAAAACAACCTTATCTCTCATGTTGCATCCCCAAAAAAAGGATGCAGGAGAAAGCTACAGAATTGTGCAGCAATTGTCCACCATCTATCTGTGAACTTTACTTTATTCAGTAAGCAGTGTAATGCACAGGATACGTGCCCTGTTGTGATAATAGTCCCACAATTAGCAAAGTCAAAGCAAACTGAGCTGGAAGATCACGCAACATACCAGAGCATCCATGGCTTGGACGGTATTACCTCCTAGCTCTGACAGTATTATTACTTCTCATCCACACTACAAGGTTTGCCATTTCTGCAACTACAACTACCACCACCTCCACTGACACTGCCAACAACAACAGGAGCCAAAGCTATGAGATGAGGCAGTTTGTAGGCTCTGAAGCTATCTCAGAGTCCAAATATTTCAGTGTAGGTTTGTGCAGTTTCTGTTTGCCGATCATGGTAAGTTGGAGCGTTTGCTCTATACGCCAGCGACATATGTGCTCCTCGTGCAAAACGGGCTGAGAAAACGTCACGGAGGTTGACGCATGGTCTAAATGAAGGTGCGTGACAAGCCTGTGCGACCTGGCAGATTGCAGATGTGCTAGAGGTATGCAAAATATGACAGTCAGCTTCCACAAACATAGTTCTGCCTCGTGTGAGGATCGAAGTCACGGCCTTCAGATCATGAGACTGACGTGCTACTTACTGCGCTAACGAGGCTGCACTTTAGGCTTCAGTCCTACTGTCTGAGTTTGTCATGAAATCTCTTCACCTCACAGGTTATCACGGAGGTTGACGCATGGTCTAAATGAAGGTGCGTGACACGCCTGTTCGACCTGGTAGATTGCAGATATGCTAGAGGTCAGGCTTCAGTCCTACAGTCTGAGTTTGCCACGAAATCTCTTCTGCTCACAGGTTATCGTATAGCTCTCTGCGGAGAGGGAAATTGTTTTCTTCATTGTTGTGGACTAAGATGATGACATGATGTGATGTTTTGCCCCTCAATTCTCCATTTCTCCATAATTGCAATAGCTCAAACTCACACACAGGAACCTAGGGACCAAACTGGTAGCTTTGCCAAAACAAAAAATTTCAGTTGGGTCAATTTCCTATGATGGGTACGAGGAGATGAACAATGGCGGCGTTTCCTGACGCGATGGCCGCGTGACATTTTGTGCGCTAGTGTGGAACAGCTAAGAGTCCTGCTCTGGCTCTGCCAATCCACGGCCTAAAATGCTTCTCAAAGACAGTCTGTTTCTGCCCGGTTCTGACCCGGGGACCTTTTGCGCGTAAGCAATCGTGATGACCACTACACTACAGAAACCACAGACAGTCAGTGTCCTAATGGAGCTCTGTTTAGGAGCGCAGCAGAAAAACAACCTTATCTCTCATGTTGCATCCCCAAAAAAAGGATGCAGGAGAAAGCTACAGAATTGTGCAGCAATTGTCCACCATCTATCTGTGAACTTTACTTTATTCAGTAAGCAGTGTAATGCACAGGATACGTGCCCTGTTGTGATAATAGTCCCACAATTAGCAAAGTCAAAGCAAACTGAGCTGGAAGATCACGCAACATACCAGAGCATCCATGGCTTGGACGGTATTACCTCCTAGCTCTGACGGTATTATTACTTCTCATCCACACTACAAGGTTTGCCATTTCTGCAACTACAACTACCACCACCTCCACTGACACTGCCAACAACAACAGGAGCCAAAGCTATGAGATGAGGCAGTTTGTAGGCTCTGAAGCTATCTCAGAGTCCAAATATTTCAGTGTAGGTTTGTGCAGTTTCCGTTTGCCATGCTGACAGTGAGTCACCGATCATGGTAAGTTGGAGCGTTTGCTCTATACGCCAGCGACATATGTGCTCCTCGTGCAAAACGGGCTGAGAAAACGTCACGGAGGTTGACGCATGGTCTAAATGAAGGTGCGTGACAAGCCTGTGCGACCTGGCAGATTGCAGATGTGCTAGAGGTATGCAAAATATGACAGTCAGCTTCCACAAACATAGTTCTGCCTCGTGTGAGGATCGAAGTCACGGCCTTCAGATCATGAGACTGACGTGCTACTTACTGCGCTAACGAGGCTGCACTTTAGGCTTCAGTCCTACTGTCTGAGTTTGTCATGAAATCTCTTCACCTCACAGGTTATCACGGAGGTTGACGCATGGTCTAAATGAAGGTGCGTGACACGCCTGTTCGACCTGGTAGATTGCAGATATGCTAGAGGTCAGGCTTCAGTCCTACAGTCTGAGTTTGCCACGAAATCTCTTCTGCTCACAGGTTATCGTATA
The DNA here is from genome assembly GCF_036373705.1 of Amia ocellicauda. NCBI lineage: Eukaryota > Metazoa > Chordata > Actinopteri > Amiiformes > Amiidae > Amia > Amia ocellicauda. The sequence goes on along the minus strand of NC_089862.1, from coordinate 6,526,426 downwards.
GCTCTCTGCGGAGAGGGAAATTGTTTTCTTCATTGTTGTGGACTAAGATGATGACATGATGTGATGTTTTGCCCCTCAATTCTCCATTTCTCCATAATTGCAATAGCTCAAACTCACACACAGGAACCTAGGGACCAAACTGGTAGCTTTGCCAAAACAAAAAATTTCAGTTGGGTCAATTTCCTATGATGGGTACGAGGAGATGAACAATGGCGGCGTTTCCTGACGCGATGGCCGCGTGACATTTTGTGCGCTAGTGTGGAACAGCTAAGAGTCCTGCTCTGGCTCTGCCAATCCACGGCCTAAAATGCTTCTCAAAGACAGTGTGTTTTTGCCCGGTTCTGACCCGGGGACCTTTCGGGCGTAAAGCAAACGTGATGACCACTACACTACAGAAACCACAGACAGTCAGTGTCCTAATGGAGCTCTGTTTAGGAGCACAGCAGAAAAACAACCTTATCTCTCATGTTGCATCCCCAAAAAAAGGATGCAGGAGAAAGCTACAGAATTGTGCAGCAATTGTCCACTATCTATCTGTGAACTTTACTTCATTCAGTTAGCAGTGTAATGCACAGGATACGTGCCCTGTTGTGATAATAGTCCCACAATTAGCAAAGTCAAAGCAAACTGAGCTGGAAGATCACGCAACATACTAGAGCAGCCATGGCTTGGACGGTATTACCTCCTAGCTCTGACAGTATTATTACTTCTCATCCACACTACAAGGTTTGCCATTTCTGCAACTACAACTACCACCACCTCCACTGACACTGCCAACAACAACAGGAGCCAAAGCTATGAGATGAGGCAGTTTGTAGGCTCTCAAGCTATCTCAGAGTGCAAATATTTCAGTGTAGGTTCGTGCAGTTTCCGTTTGCCATGCTGACAGTGAGTCACCGATCATGGTAAGTTGGAGCGTTTGCTCTATACGCAAGCGACATATGTGCTCCTCGTGCAAAACTGGCTGAGAAAATGTCACGGAGGTTGACGCATGGTCTAAATGAAGGTGCGTGACAAGCCTGTGCGACCTGGCAGATTGCAGATGTGCTAGAGGTATGCAAAATATGACAAGCAGCTTCCACAAACATAGTTCTGCCTCATGTGAGGATTGAACTCACGGCCTTGAGATTATGAGACTGACGCGCTACTTACTGCGCTAACAAGGCTGCACTTTAGCCTTCAGTCCTACTGTCTGAGTTTGTCATGAAATCTCTTCACCTCACAGGTTATCACGGAGGTTGACGCATGGTCTAAATGAAGGTGCATGACAAGCCTGTGCGACCTGGCAGATTGCAGATGTGCTAGAGGTATGCAAAATATGACAGTCAGCTTCCACAAACATAGTTCTGCCTCGTGTGAGGATCGAAGTCACGGCCTTCAGATCATGAGACTGACGTGCTACTTACTGCGCTAACAAGTCTGCACTTTAGGCTTCAGTCCTACTGTCTGAGTTTGTCATGAAATCTCTTCACCTCACAGGTTATCACGGAGGTTGACGCATGGTCTAAATGAAGGTGCGTGACACGCCTGTTCCACCTGGTAGATTGCAGATATGCTAGAGGTCAGGCTTCAGTCCTACTTTCTGAGCTTGCCAAGAAATCTCTTCAGCTCACAGCTTATCGTGTAGCTCTCTGCGGAGAGGGAAATTGTTTTCTTCATTGTTGTGGACTGAGATGATGACATGATGTGGTTTTGCCCCTCAATTCTCCATTTCTCCATATTTGCAAAAGCTCAAACTCACACACAGGAACCTAGGGACCAAACTGGTAGCTTTGCCAAACCAATGAATTTCAGATCGGTCAATTTCCTATGATGGGTACGAGGGGATGAACAATTGCGGCATTTCCTGACGCTATGGCCGCGTGACATTTTGTGCGCTAGTGTGGAACAGCTAAGAGTCCTGCTCTGGCTCTGCCAATCCACGGCCTAAAATGCTTCTCATAAGACAGTCTGTTTCTGCCCGGTTCTGACCCGGGGACCTTTCGCGTGTAAAGCGAACGTGATGACCACTACACTACAGAAAGTCAGCTTCCTAATGTAGCTCTGTTTAGGAGCACAGCAGAAAAACAACCTTATCTCTCCTGTTGCATCCCCAAAAAAAGGATGCAGGAGAAACCTACAGAATTGTGCAGCAATTGTCCACTATCTATCTATGAACTTTACTTCATTCAGTTAGCAGTGTAATGCACAGGATACGTGCCCTGTTGTGATAATTGTCCCACATTTAGCAAAGAAAAAGCAAACTGAGCTGGAAAATCACTCAAGATACCAGAGCAGCCATGGCTTGGATGGAATTACCTCCTAGCTCTGACGGTATTATTACTTCTCATCCACACTACAAGGTTTGCCATTTCTGCAACTACAACTACCACCACCTCCACTGACACTGCCAACAACAACAGGAGCCAAAGCTATGAGATGAGGCAGTTTGTAGGCTCTCAAGCTATCTCAGAGTGCAAATATTTCAGTGTAGGTTCGTGCAGTTTCCGTTTGCCATGCTGACAGTGAGTCACCGATCATGGTAAGTTGGAGCGTTTGCTCTATACGCCAGCGACATATGTGCTCCTCGTGCAAAACGGGCTGAGAAAACGTCACGGAGGTTGACGCATGGTCTAAATGAAGGTGCGTGACAAGCCTGTGCGACGTGGCAGATTGCAGATGTGCTAGAGGTATGCAAAATATGACAGTCAGCTTCCACAAACATAGTTCTGCCTCGTGTGAGGATCGAAGTCACGGCCTTCAGATCATGAGACTGACGTGCTACTTACTGCGCTAACGAGGCTGCACTTTAGGCTTCAGTCCTACTGTCTGAGTTTGTCATGAAATCTCTTCACCTCACAGGTTATCACGGAGGTTGACGCATGGTCTAAATGAAGGTGCGTGACACGCCTGTTCGACCTGGTAGATTGCAGATATGCTAGAGGTCAGGCTTCAGTCCTACAGTCTGAGTTTGCCACGAAATCTCTTCTGCTCACAGGTTATCGTATAGCTCTCTGCGGAGAGGGAAATTGTTTTCTTCATTGTTGTGGACTAAGATGATGACATGATGTGATGTTTTGCCCCTCAATTCTCCATTTCTCCATAATTGCAATAGCTCAAACTCACACACAGGAACCTAGGGACCAAACTGGTAGCTTTGCCAAAACAAAAAATTTCAGTTGGGTCAATTTCCTATGATGGGTACGAGGAGATGAACAATGGCGGCGTTTCCTGACGCGATGGCCGCGTGACATTTTGTGCGCTAGTGTGGAACAGCTAAGAGTCCTGCTCTGGCTCTGCCAATCCACGGCCTAAAATGCTTCTCAAAGACAGTGTGTTTTTGCCCGGTTCTGACCCGGGGACCTTTCGGGCGTAAAGCAAACGTGATGACCACTACACTACAGAAACCACAGACAGTCAGTGTCCTAATGGAGCTCTGTTTAGGAGCACAGCAGAAAAACAACCTTATCTCTCATGTTGCATCCCCAAAAAAAGGATGCAGGAGAAAGCTACAGAATTGTGCAGCAATTGTCCACTATCTATCTGTGAACTTTACTTCATTCAGTTAGCAGTGTAATGCACAGGATACGTGCCCTGTTGTGATAATAGTCCCACAATTAGCAAAGTCAAAGCAAACTGAGCTGGAAGATCACGCAACATACTAGAGCAGCCATGGCTTGGACGGTATTACCTCCTAGCTCTGACAGTATTATTACTTCTCATCCACACTACAAGGTTTGCCATTTCTGCAACTACAACTACCACCACCTCCACTGACACTGCCAACAACAACAGGAGCCAAAGCTATGAGATGAGGCAGTTTGTAGGCTCTCAAGCTATCTCAGAGTCCAAATATTTCAGTCTAGGTACGTGCAGTTTCCGTTTGCCAAGCTGACAGTGAGTCACCGATCAAGGGTAAGTTGGAGCGTTTGCTCTATACGCAAGCGACATATGTGCTCCTTGTGCAAAACGGGCTGAGAAAACGTCACGGAGGTTGACGCATGGTCTAAATGAAGGTGCGTGACACGCCTGTGCGACCTGGCAGACTGCAGATGTGCTAGAGGTATGCAAAATATGTCAAGCAGCGTCCACAAACATAGTTATGCCTCGTGTGAGGATCGAACTCACGGCCTTCAGATTATGAGACTGACACGCTACCTACTGCGCTAACGAGGCTGCACTTTTGGCTTTAGTCCTACTGTCTGAGTTTGTCATGAAATCTCTTCACCTCACAGGTTATCACGGAGGTTGACGCATGGTCTAAATGAAGGTGCGTGACACGCCTGTTCCACCTGGTAGATTGCAGATATGCTAGAGGTCAGGCTTCAGTCCTACTTTCTGAGCTTGCAAAGAAATCTCTTCAGCTCACAGCTTATCGTGTAGCTCTCTGCGGAGAGGGAAATTGTTTTCTTCATTGTTGTGGACTGAGATGATGACATGATGTGGTTTTGCCCCTCAATTCTCCATTTCTCCATATTTGCAAAAGCTCAAACTCACACACAGGAACCTAGGGACCAAACTGGTAGCTTTGCCAAACCAATGAATTTCAGATCGGTCAATTTCCTATGATGGGTACGAGGGGATGAACAATTGCGGCATTTCCTGACGCTATGGCCGCGTGACATTTTGTGCGCTAGTGTGGAACAGCTAAGAGTCCTGCTCTGGCTCTGCCAATCCACGGCCTAAAATGCTTCTCATAAGACAGTCTGTTTCTGCCCGGTTCTGACCCGGGGACCTTTCGCGTGTAAAGCGAACGTGATGACCACTACACTACAGAAACCACAGACAGTCAGCTTCCTAATGGAGCTCTGTTTAGGAGCACAGCAGAAAAACAACCTTATCTCTCCTGTTGCATCCCCAAAAAAAGGATGCAGGAGAAACCTACAGAATTGTGCAGCAATTGTCCACTATCTATCTATGAACTTTAATTCATTCAGTTAGCAGTGTAATGCACAGGATACGTGCCCTGTTGTGATAATAGTCCCACATTTAGCAAAGAAAAAGCAAACTGAGCTGGAAAATCACGCAAGATACCAGAGCAGCCATGGCTTGGATGGTATTACCTCATAGCTCTGACGGTATTATTACTTCTCATCCACACTACAAGGTTTGCCATTTCTGCAACTACAACTACCACCACCTCCACTGACACTGCCAACAACAACAGGAGCCAAAGCTATGAAATGAGGCAGTTTGTAGGCTCTCAAGCTATCTCAGAGTCCAAATATTTCAGTCTAGGTACGTGCAGTTTCCGTTTGCCAAGCTGACAGTGAGTCACCGATCAAGGGTAAGTTGGAGCGTTTGCTCTATACGCAAGCGACATATGTGCTCCTTGTGCAAAATGGGCTGAGAAAACGTCACGGAGGTTGACGCATGGTCTAAATGAAGGTGCGTGACACGCCTGTGCGACCTGGCAGATTGCAAATGTGCTAGAGGTATGCAAAATATGTCATGCAGCATGCACAAACATAGTTCTGCCTCATGTGAGGATCGAACTCACGGCCTTCAGATTATGAGACTGACGCGCTAAATACTGCGCTAACGAGACTGCACTTTAGGCTTTAGTCCTACTGTCTGAGTTTGTCATGAAATCTCTTCACCTCACAGGTTATCACGGAGGTTGACGCATGGTCTAAATGAAGGTGCGTGACACGCCTGTTCCACCTGGTAGATTGCAGATATGCTAGAGGTCAGGCTTCAGTCCTACTTTCTGAGCTTGCCAAGAAATCTCTTCAGCTCACAGCTTATCGTGTAGCTCTCTCCGGAGAGGGAAATTGTTTTCTTCATTGTTGTGGACTAAGATGATGACATGATGTGGTTTTGCCCCTCAATTCTCCATTTCTCCATATTTGCAAAAGCTCAAACTCACACACAGGAACCTAGGGACCAAACTGGTAGCTTTGCCAAACCAATGAATTTCAGATCGGTCAATTTCCTATGATGGGTACGAGGGGATGAACAATTGCGGCATTTCCTGACGCTATGGCCGCGTGACATTTTGTGTGCTAGTGTGGAACAGCTAAGAGTCCTGCTCTGGCTCTGCCAATCCACGGCCTAAAATGCTTCTCATAAGTCAGTCTGTTTCTGCCCGGTTCTGACCCGGGGACCTTTCGCATGTAAAGCGAACGTGATGACCACTACACTACAGAAACCACAGACAGTCAGCTTCCTAATGGAGCTCTGTTTAGGAGCACAGCAGAAAAACAACCTTATCTCTCCTGTTGCATCCCCAAAAAAAGGATGCAGGAGAAACCTACAGAATTGTGCAGCAATTGTCCACTATCTATCTATGAACTTTACTTCATTCAGTTAGCAGTGTAATGCACAGGATACGTGCCCTGTTGTGATAATAGTCCCACATTTAGCAAAGAAAAAGCAAACTGAGCTGGAAAATCACGCAAGATACCAGAGCTGCCTTGGCTTGGATGGTATTACCTCCTAGCTCTGACGGTATTATTACTTCTCATCCACACTACAAGGTTTGCCATTTCTGCAACTACAACTACCACCACCTCCACTGACACTGCCAACAACAACAGGAGCTAAAGCTTTGAAATAAGGCAGTTTGTAGGCTCTCAAGCTATCTCAGAGTCCAAATATTTCAGTCTAGGTACGTGCAGTTTCCGTTTGCCAAGCTGACAGTGATTCACCGATCAAGGGTAAGTTGGAGCGTTTGCTCTATACGCAAGCGACATATGTGCTCCTTGTGCAAAATGGGCTGAGAAAACGTCACGGAGGTTGACGCATGGTCTAAATGAAGGTGCGTGACACGCCTGTGCGACGTGGCAGATTGCAGATGTGCTAGAGGTATGCAAAATATGTCAATCAGCGTCCACAAACATAGTTCTGCCTCGTGTGAGGATCAAACTCACGGCCTTCAGATTATGAGACTGACGCGCTAAATACTGCGCTAACGAGGCTGCACTTTAGGCTTTAGTCCTACTGTCTGAGTTTGTCATGAAATCTCTTCACCTCACAGGTTATCACGGAGGTTGACGCATGGTCTAAATGAAGGTGCGTGACACGCCTGTTCCACCTGGTAGATTGCAGATATGCTAGAGGTCAGGCTTCAGTCCTACTTTCTGAGCTTGCCAAGAAATCTCTTCAGCTCACAGCTTATCGTGTAGCTCTCTCCGGAGAGGGAAATTGTTTTCTTCATTGTTGTGGACTAAGATGATGACATGATGTGGTTTTGCCCCTCAATTCTCCATTTCTAAATATTTGCAAAAGCTCAAACTCACACACAGGAACCTAGGGACCAAACTGGTAGCTTTGCCAAATCAATGAATTTCACATCGGTCAATTTCCTATGATGGGTACGAGGGGATGAACAATTGCGGCATTTCCTGACGCTATGGCCGCGTGACATTTTGTGTGCTAGTGTGGAACAGCTAAGAGTCCTGCTCTGGCTCTGCCAATCCACGGCCTAAAATGCTTCTCATAAGTCAGTCTGTTTCTGCCCGGTTCTGACCCGGGGACCTTTCGCATGTAAAGCGAACGTGATGACCACTACACTACAGAAACCACAGACAGTCAGCTTCCTAATGGAGCTCTGTTTAGGAGCACAGCAGAAAAACAACCTTATCTCTCCTGTTGCATCCCCAAAAAAAGGATGCAGGAGAAACCTACAGAATTGTGCAGCAATTGTCCACTATCTATCTATGAACTTTACTTCATTCAGTTAGCAGTGTAATGCACAGGATACGTGCCCTGTTGTGATAATAGTCCCACATTTAGCAAAGAAAAAGCAAACTGAGCTGGAAAATCACGCAAGATACCAGAGCTGCCTTGGCTTGGATGGTATTACCTCCTAGCTCTGACGGTATTATTACTTCTCATCCACACTACAAGGTTTGCCATTTCTGCAACTACAACTACCACCACCTCCACTGACACTGCCAACAACAACAGGAGCCAAAGCTATGAAATAAGGCAGTTTGTAGGCTCTCAAGCTATCTCAGAGTCCAAATATTTCAGTCTAGGTACGTGCAGTTTCCGTTTGCCAAGCTGACAGTGATTCACCGATCAAGGGTAAGTTGGAGCGTTTGCTCTATACGCAAGCGACATATGTGCTCCTTGTGCAAAATGGGCTGAGAAAACGTCACGGAGGTTGACGCATGGTCTAAATGAAGGTGCGTGACACGCCTGTGCGACGTGGCAGATTGCAGATGTGCTAGAGGTATGCAAAATATGTCAATCAGCGTCCACAAACATAGTTCTGCCTCGTGTGAGGATCGAACTCACGGCCTTCAGATTATGAGACTGACGCGCTAAATACTGCGCTAACGAGGCTGCACTTTAGGCTTTAGTCCTACTGTCTGAGTTTGTCATGAAATCTCTTCACCTCACAGGTTATCACGGAGGTTGACGCATGGTCTAAATGAAGGTGCGTGACACGCCTGTTCCACCTGGTAGATTGCAGATATGCTAGAGGTCAGGCTTCAGTCCTACTTTCTGAGCTTGCCAAGAAATCTCTTCAGCTCACAGCTTATCGTGTAGCTCTCTCCGGAGAGGGAAATTGTTTTCTTCATTGTTGTGGACTAAGATGATGACATGATGTGGTTTTGCCCCTCAATTCTCCATTTCTCCATATTTGCAAAAGCTCAAACTCACACACAGGAACCTAGGGACCAAACTGGTAGCTTTGCCAAACCAATGAATTTCAGATCGGTCAATTTCCTATGATGGGTACGAGGGGATGAACAATTGCGGCATTTCCTGACGCTATGGCCGCGTGACATTTTGTGTGCTAGTGTGGAACAGCTAAGAGTCCTGCTCTGGCTCTGCCAATCCACGGCCTAAAATGCTTCTCATAAGTCAGTCTGTTTCTGCCCGGTTCTGACCCGGGGACCTTTCGCATGTAAAGCGAACGTGATGACCACTACACTACAGAAACCACAGACAGTCAGCTTCCTAATGGAGCTCTGTTTAGGAGCACAGCAGAAAAACAACCTTATCTCTCCTGTTGCATCCCCAAAAAAAGGATGCAGGAGAAACCTACAGAATTGTGCAGCAATTGTCCACTATCTATCTATGAACTTTACTTCATTCAGTTAGCAGTGTAATGCACAGGATACGTGCCCTGTTGTGATAATAGTCCCACATTTAGCAAAGAAAAAGCAAACTGAGCTGGAAAATCACGCAAGATACCAGAGCTGCCTTGGCTTGGATGGTATTACCTCCTAGCTCTGACGGTATTATTACTTCTCATCCACACTACAAGGTTTGCCATTTCTGCAACTACAACTACCACCACCTCCACTGACACTGCCAACAACAACAGGAGCCAAAGCTATGAAATGAGGCAGTTTGTAGGCTCTCAAGCTATCTCAGAGTCCAAATATTTCAGTCTAGGTACGTGCAGTTTCCGTTTGCCAAGCTGACAGTGAGTCACCGATCAAGGGTAAGTTGGAGCGTTTGCTCTATACGCAAGCGACATATGTGCTCCTTGTGCAAAATGGGCTGAGAAAACGTCACGGAGGTTGACGCATGGTCTAAATGAAGGTGCGTGACACGCCTGTGCGACGTGGCAGATTGCAGATGTGCTAGATGTATGCAAAATATGTCAAGCAGCGTCCACAAACATAGTTCTGCCTCGTGTGAGGATCGAACTCACGGCCTTCAGATTATGAGACTGACGCGCTAAATACTGCGCTAACGAGGCTGCACTTTAGGCTTTAGTCCTACTGTCTGAGTTTGTCATGAAATCTCTTCACCTCACAGGTTATCACGGAGGTTGACGCATGGTCTAAATGAAGGTGCGTGACACGCCTGTTCCACCTGGTAGATTGCAGATATGCTAGAGGTCAGGCTTCAGTCCTACTTTCTGAGCTTGCCAAGAAATCTCTTCAGCTCACAGCTTATCGTGTAGCTCTCTCCGGAGAGGGAAATTGTTTTCTTCATTGTTGTGGACTAAGATGATGACATGATGTGGTTTTGCCCCTCAATTCTCCATTTCTAAATATTTGCAAAAGCTCAAACTCACACACAGGAACCTAGGGACCAAACTGGTAGCTTTGCCAAATCAATGAATTTCACATCGGTCAATTTCCTATGATGGGTACGAGGGGATGAACAATTGCGGCATTTCCTGACGCTATGGCCGCGTGACATTTTGTGTGCTAGTGTGGAACAGCTAAGAGTCCTGCTCTGGCTCTGCCAATCCACGGCCTAAAATGCTTCTCATAAGTCAGTCTGTTTCTGCCCGGTTCTGACCCGGGGACCTTTCGCATGTAAAGCGAACGTGATGACCACTACACTACAGAAACCACAGACTGTCAACTTCCTAATGGAGCTCTGTTTAGGAGCACAGCAGAAAAACAACCTTATCTCTCCTGCTGCATCCCCAAAAAAAGGATGCAGGAGAAACCTACAGAATTGTGCAGCAATTGTCCACTATCTATCTATGAACTTTACTTCATTCAGTTAGCAGTGTAATGCACAGGATACGTGCCCTGTTGTGATAATAGTCCCACATTTAGCAAAGAAAAAGCAAACTGAGCTGGAAAATCACGCAAGATACCAGAGCTGCCTTGGCTTGGATGGTATTACCTCCTAGCTCTGACGGTATTATTACTTCTCATCCACACTACAAGGTTTGCCATTTCTGCAACTACAACTACCACCACCTCCACTGACACTGCCAACAACAACAGGAGCCAAAGCTATGAAATGAGGCAGTTTGTAGGCTCTCAAGCTATCTCAGAGTCCAAATATTTCAGTCTAGGTACGTGCAGTTTCCGTTTGCCAAGCTGACAGTGAGTCACCGATCAAGGGTAAGTTGGAGCGTTTGCGCTATACGCAAGCGACATATGTGCTCCTTGTGCAAAATGGGCTGAGAAAACGTCACGGAGGTTGACGCATGGTCTAAATGAAGGTGCGTGACACGCCTGTGCGACCTGGCAGACTGCAGATGTGCTAGAGGTATGCAAAATATGTCAAGCAGCGTCCACAAACATAGTTCTGCCTCGTGTGAGGATCGAACTCACGGCCTTCAGATTATGAGACTGACACGCTACCTACTGCGCTAACGAGGCTGCACTTTTGGCTTTAGTCCTACTGTCTGAGTTTGTCATGAAATCTCTTCACCTCACAGGTTATCACGGAGGTTGACGCATGGTCTAAATGAAGGTGCGTGACACGCCTGTTCCACCTGGTAGATTGCAGATATGCTAGAGGTCAGGCTTCAGTCCTACTTTCTGAGCTTGCCAAGAAATCTCTTCAGCTCACAGCTTATCGTGTAGCTCTCTGCGGAGAGGGAAATTGTTTTCTTCATTGTTGTGGACTGAGATGATGACATGATGTGGTTTTGCCCCTCAATTCTCCATTTCTCCATATTTGCAAAAGCTCAAACTCACACACAGGAACCTAGGGACCAAACTGGTAGCTTTGCCAAATCAATGAATTTCACATCGGTCAATTTCCTATGATGGGTACGAGGGGATGAACAATTGCGGCATTTCCTGACGCTATGGCCGCGTGACATTTTGTGTGCTAGTGTGGAACAGCTAAGAGTCCTGCTCTGGCTCTGCCAATCCACGGCCTAAAATGCTTCTCATAAGTCAGTCTGTTTCTGCCCGGTTCTGACCCGGGGACCTTTCGCATGTAAAGCGAACGTGATGACCACTACACTACAGAAACCACAGACTGTCAGCTTCCTAATGGAGCTCTGTTTAGGAGCACAGCAGAAAAACAACCTTATCTCTCCTGCTGCATCCCCAAAAAAAGGATGCAGGAGAAACCTACAGAATTGTGCAGCAATTGTCCACTATCTATCTATGAACTTTACTTCATTCAGTTAGCAGTGTAATGCACAGGATACGTGCCCTGTTGTGATAATAGTCCCACATTTAGCAAAGAAAAAGCAAACTGAGCTGGAAAATCACGCAAGATACCAGAGCTGCCTTGGCTTGGATGGTATTACCTCCTAGCTCTGACGGTATTATTACTTCTCATCCACACTACAAGGTTTGCCATTTCTGCAACTACAACTACCACCACCTCCACTGACACTGCCAACAACAACAGGAGCCAAAGCTATGAAATGAGGCAGTTTGTAGGCTCTCAAGCTATCTCAGAGTCCAAATATTTCAGTCTAGGTACGTGCAGTTTCCGTTTGCCAAGCTGACAGTGAGTCACCGATCAAGGGTAAGTTGGAGCGTTTGCGCTATACGCAAGCGACATATGTGCTCCTTGTGCAAAATGGGCTGAGAAAACGTCACGGAGGTTGACGCATGGTCTAAATGAAGGTGCGTGACACGCCTGTGCGACCTGGCAGACTGCAGATGTGCTAGAGGTATGCAAAATATGTCAAGCAGCGTCCACAAACATAGTTCTGCCTCGTGTGAGGATCGAACTCACGGCCTTCAGATTATGAGACTGACACGCTACCTACTGCGCTAACGAGGCTGCACTTTTGGCTTTAGTCCTACTGTCTGAGTTTGTCATGAAATCTCTTCACCTCACAGGTTATCACGGAGGTTGACGCATGGTCTAAATGAAGGTGCGTGACACGCCTGTTCCACCTGGTAGATTGCAGATATGCTAGAGGTCAGGCTTCAGTCCTACTTTCTGAGCTTGCCAAGAAATCTCTTCAGCTCACAGCTTATCGTGTAGCTCTCTGCGGAGAGGGAAATTGTTTTCTTCATTGTTGTGGACTGAGATGATGACATGATGTGGTTTTGCCCCTCAATTCTCCATTTCTCCATATTTGCAAAAGCTCAAACTCACACACAGGAACCTAGGGACCAAACTGGTAGCTTTGCCAAACCAATGAATTTCAGATCGGTCAATTTCCTATGATGGGTACGAGGGGATGAACAATTGCGGCATTTCCTGACGCTATGGCCGCGTGACATTTTGTGCGCTAGTGTGGAACAGCTAAGAGTCCTGCTCTGGCTCTGCCAATCCACGGCCTAAAATGCTTCTCATAAGACAGTCTGTTTCTGCCCGGTTCTGACCCGGGGACCTTTCGCGTGTAAAGCGAACGTGATGACCACTACACTACAGAAACCACAGAAAGTCAGCTTCCTAATGTAGCTCTGTTTAGGAGCACAGCAGAAAAACAACCTTATCTCTCCTGTTGCATCCCCAAAAAAAGGATGCAGGAGAAACCTACAGAATTGTGCAGCAATTGTCCACTATCTATCTATGAACTTTACTTCATTCAGTTAGCAGTGTAATGCACAGGATACGTGCCCTGTTGTGATAATTGTCCCACATTTAGCAAAGAAAAAGCAAACTGAGCTGGAAAATCACGCAAGATACCAGAGCAGCCATGGCTTGGATGGAATTACCTCCTAGCTCTGACGGTATTATTACTTCTCATCCACACTACAAGGTTTGCCATTTCTGCAACTACAACTACCACCACAACCACTGACGCTGCCAACAACAACAGGAGCCAAAGCTATGAAATGAGGCAGTTTGTAGGCTCTCAAGCTATCTCAGAGTCCAAATATTTCAGTCTAGGTACGTGCAGTTTCCGTTTGCCAAGCTGACAGTGAGTCACCGATCAAGGGTAAGTTGGAGCGTTTGCTCTATACGCAAGCGACATATGTGCTCCTTGTGCAAAACGGGCTGAGAAAACGTCACGGAGGTTGACGCATGGTCTAAATGAAGGTGCGTGACACGCCTGTGCGACCTGGCAGATTGCAGATGTGCTAGAGGTATGCAAAATATGTCAAGCAGCGTCCACAAACATAGTTCTGCCTCGTGTGAGGATCGAACTCACGGCCTTCAGATTATGAGACTGACGCGCTAAATACTGCGCTAACGAGGCTGCACTTTAGGCTTTAGTCCTACTGTCTGAGTTTGTCATGAAATCTCTTCACCTCACAGGTTATCACGGAGGTTGACGCATGGTCTAAATGAAGGTGCGTGACACGCCTGTTCCACCTGGTAGATTGCAGATATGCTAGAGGTCAGGCTTCAGTCCTACTTTCTGAGCTTGCCAAGAAATCTCTTCAGCTCACAGCTTATCGTGTAGCTCTCTCCGGAGAGGGAAATTGTTTTCTTCATTGTTGTGGACTAAGATGATGACATGATGTGGTTTTGCCCCTCAATTCTCCATTTCTAAATATTTGCAAAAGCTCAAACTCACACACAGGAACCTAGGGACCAAACTGGTAGCTTTGCCAAATCAATGAATTTCACATCGGTCAATTTCCTATGATGGGTACGAGGGGATGAACAATTGCGGCATTTCCTGACGCTATGGCCGCGTGACATTTTGTGTGCTAGTGTGGAACAGCTAAGAGTCCTGCTCTGGCTCTGCCAATCCACGGCCTAAAATGCTTCTCATAAGTCAGTCTGTTTCTGCCCGGTTCTGACCCGGGGACCTTTCGCATGTAAAGCGAACGTGATGACCACTACACTACAGAAACCACAGACAGTCAGCTTCCTAATGGAGCTCTGTTTAGGAGCACAGCAGAAAAACAACCTTATCTCTCCAGTTGCATCCCCAAAAAAAGGATGCAGGAGAAACCTACAGAATTGTGCAGCAATTGTCCACTATCTATCTATGAACTTTACTTCATTCAGTTAGCAGTGTAATGCACAGGATACGTGCCCTGTTGTGATAATAGTCCCACATTTAGCAAAGAAAAAGCAAACTGAGCTGGAAAATCACGCAAGATACCAGAGCTGCCTTGGCTTGGATGGTATTACCTCCTAGCTCTGACGGTATTATTACTTCTCATCCACACTACAAGGTTTGCCATTTCTGCAACTACAACTACCACCACCTCCACTGACACTGCCAACAACAACAGGAGCCAAAGCTATGAAATGAGGCAGTTTGTAGGCTCTCAAGCTATCTCAGAGTCCAAATATTTCAGTCTAGGTACGTGCAGTTTCCGTTTGCCAAGCTGACAGTGAGTCACCGATCAAGGGTAAGTTGGAGCGTTTGCTCTATACGCAAGCGACATATGTGCTCCTTGTGCAAAATGGGCTGAGAAAACGTCATGGAGGTTGACGCATGGTCTAAATGAAGGTGCGTGACACGCCTGTGCGACGTGGCAGATTGCAGATGTGCTAGAGGTATGCAAAATATGTCAAGCAGCGTCCACAAACATAGTTCTGCCTCGTGTGAGGATCGAACTCACGGCCTTCAGATTATGAGACTGACGCGCTAAATACTGCGCTAACGAGGCTGCACTTTAGGCTTTAGTCCTACTGTCTGAGTTTGTCATGAAATCTCTTCACCTCACAGGTTATCACGGAGGTTGACGCATGGTCTAAATGAAGGTGCGTGACACGCCTGTTCCACCTGGTAGATTGCAGATATGCTAGAGGTCAGGCTTCAGTCCTACTTTCTGAGCTTGCCAAGAAATCTCTTCAGCTCACAGCTTATCGTGTAGCTCTCTCCGGAGAGGGAAATTGTTTTCTTCATTGTTGTGGACTAAGATGATGACATGATGTGGTTTTGCCCCTCAATTCTCCATTTCTAAATATTTGCAAAAGCTCAAACTCACACACAGGAACCTAGGGACCAAACTGGTAGCTTTGCCAAATCAATGAATTTCACATCGGTCAATTTCCTATGATGGGTACGAGAGGATGAACAATTGCGGCATTTCCTGACGCTATGGCCGCGTGACATTTTGTGCGCTAGTGTGGAACAGCTAAGAGTCCTGCTCTGGCTCTGCCAATCCACGGCCTAAAATGATTCACATAAGACAGTTGGTTTCTGCCCGGTTCTGACTCGGGGACCTTTCGCGTGTAAAGCGAACGTGATGACCACTACACTACAGAAACCACAGACAGTCAGCTTCCTAATGGAGCTCTGTTTAGGAGCACAGCAGAAAAACAACCTTATCTCTCCTGTTGCATCCCCAAAAAAAGGATGCAGGAGAAACCTACAGAATTGTGCAGCAATTGTCCACTATCTATCTATGAACTTTACTTCATTCAGTTAGCAGTGTAATGCACAGGATACGTGACCTGTTGTGATAATAGACCCACAATTAGCAAAGTCAAAGCAAACTGAGCTGGAAAATCACGCAAGATACCAGAGCTGCCTTGGCTTGAATGGTATTACCTCCTAGCTCTGACGGTATTATTACTTCTCATCCACACTACAAGGTTTGCCATTTCTGCAACTACAACTACCACCACCTCCACTGACACTGCCAACAACAACAGGAGCCAAAGCTATGAAATGAGGCAGTTTGTAGGCTCTCAAGCTATCTCAGAGTCCAAATATTTCAGTCTAGGTACGTGCAGTTTCCGTTTGCCAAGCTGACAGTGAGTCACCGATCAAGGGTAAGTTGGAGCGTTTGCGCTATACGCAAGCGACATATGTGCTCCTTGTGCAAAATGGGCTGAGAAAACGTCACGGAGGTTGACGCATGGTCTAAATGAAGGTGCGTGACACGCCTGTGCGACCTGGCAGATTGCAGATGTGCTAGAGGTATGCAAAATATGTCAAGCAGCGTCCACGAACATAGTTCTGCCTCGTGTGAGGATCGAACTCACGGCCTTCAGATTATGAGACTGACACGCTACCTACTGCGCTAACGAGGCTGCACTTTTGGCTTTAGTCCTACTGTCTGAGTTTGTCATGAAATCTCTTCACCTCACAGGTTATCACGGAGGTTGACGCATGGTCTAAATGAAGGTGCGTGACACGCCTGTTCCACCTGGTAGATTGCAGATATGCTAGAGGTCAGGCTTCAGTCCTACTTTCTGAGCTTGCCAAGAAATCTCTTCAGCTCACAGCTTATCGTGTAGCTCTCTGCGGAGAGGGAAATTGTTTTCTTCATTGTTGTGGACTGAGATGATGACATGATGTGGTTTTGCCCCTCAATTCTCCATTTCTCCATATTTGCAAAAGCTCAAACTCACACACAGGAACCTAGGGACCAAACTGGTAGCTTTGCCAAACCAATGAATTTCAGATCGGTCAATTTCCTATGATGGGTACGAGGGGATGAACAATTGCGGCATTTCCTGACGCTATGGCCGCGTGACATTTTGTGCGCTAGTGTGGAACAGCTAAGAGTCCTGCTCTGGCTCTGCCAATCCACGGCCTAAAATGCTTCTCATAAGACAGTCTGTTTCTGCCCGGTTCTGACCCGGGGACCTTTCGCGTGTAAAGCGAACGTGATGACCACTACACTACAGAAAGTCAGCTTCCTAATGTAGCTCTGTTTAGGAGCACAGCAGAAAAACAACCTTATCTCTCCTGTTGCATCCCCAAAAAAAGGATGCAGGAGAAACCTACAGAATTGTGCAGCAATTGTCCACTATCTATCTATGAACTTTACTTCATTCAGTTAGCAGTGTAATGCACAGGATACGTGCCCTGTTGTGATAATTGTCCCACATTTAGCAAAGAAAAAGCAAACTGAGCTGGAAAATCACGCAAGATACCAGAGCAGCCATGGCTTGGATGGAATTACCTCCTAGCTCTGACGGTATTATTACTTCTCATCCACACTACAAGGTTTGCCATTTCTGCAACTACAACTACCACCACAACCACTGACGCTGCCAACAACAACAGGAGCCAAAGCTATGAAATGAGGCAGTTTGTAGGCTCTCAAGCTATCTCAGAGTCCAAATATTTCAGTCTAGGTACGTGCAGTTTCCGTTTGCCAAGCTGACAGTGAGTCACCGATCAAGGGTAAGTTGGAGCGTTTGCTCTATACGCAAGCGACATATGTGCTCCTTGTGCAAAACGGGCTGAGAAAACGTCACGGAGGTTGACGCATGGTCTAAATGAAGGTGCGTGACACGCCTGTGCGACCTGGCAGACTGCAGATGTGCTAGAGGTATGCAAAATATGTCAAGCAGCGTCCACAAACATAGTTCTGCCTCGTGAGAGGATCGAACTCACAGCCTTCAGATTATGAGACTGACGCGCTACCTACTGCGCTAACGAGGCTGCACTTTTGGCTTTAGTCCTACTGTCTGAGTTTGTCATGAAATCTCTTCACCTCACAGGTTATCACGGAGGTTGACGCATGCTCTAAATGAAGGTGCGTGACACGCCTGTTCCACCTGGTAGATTGCAGATATGCTAGAGGTCAGGCTTCAGTCCTACTTTCTGAGCTTGCCAAGAAATCTCTTCAGCTCACAGCTTATCGTTTAGCTCTCTGCGGAGAGGGAAATTGTTTTCTTCATTGTCGTGGACTAAGATAATGACATGATGTGGTTTTGCCCCTCAATTCTCCATTTCTTAATATTTGCAAAAGCTCAAACTCACACACAGGAACCTAGGGACCAAACTGGTAGCTTTGCCAAATCAATGAATTTCAGATCGGTCAATTTCCTATGATGGGTACGAGGGGATGAACAATTGCGGCATTTCCTGACGCTATGGCCGCGTGACATTTTGTGTGCTAGTGTGGAACAGCTAAGAGTCCTGCTCTGGCTCTGCCAATCCACGGCCTAAAATGCTTCTCATAAGACAGTCTGTTTCTGCCCGGTTCTGACCCGGGGACCTTTCGCATGTAAAGCGAACGTGATGACCACTACACTACAGAAACCACAGACAGTCAGCTTCCTAATGGAGCTCTGTTTAGGAGCACAGCAGAAAAACAACCTTATCTCTCCTGTTGCATCCCCAAAAAAAGGATGCAGGAGAAACCTACAGAATTGTGCAGCAATTGTCCACTATCTATCTATGAACTTTACTTCATTCAGTTAGCAGTGTAATGCACAGGATACGTGCCCTGTTGTGATAATAGTCCCACATTTAGCAAAGAAAAAGCAAACTGAGCTGGAAAATCACGCAAGATACCAGAGCTGCCTTGGCTTGGATGGTATTACCTCCTAGCTCTGACGGTATTATTACTTCTCATCCACACTACAAGGTTTGCCATTTCTGCAACTACAACTACCACCACCTCCACTGACACTGCCAACAACAACAGGAGCCAAAGCTATGAAATGAGGCAGTTTGTAGGCTCTCAAGCTATCTCAGAGTCCAAATATTTCAGTCTAGGTACGTGCAGTTTCCGTTTGCCAAGCTGACAGTGAGTCACCGATCAAGGGTAAGTTGGAGCGTTTGCTCTATACGCAAGCGACATATGTGCTCCTTGTGCAAAATGGGCTGAGAAAACGTCACGGAGGTTGACGCATGGTCTAAATGAAGGTGCGTGACACGCCTGTGCGACGTGGCAGATTGCAGATGTGCTAGAGGTATGCAAAATATGTCAAGCAGCGTCCACAAACATAGTTCTGCCTCGTGTGAGGATCGAACTCACGGCCTTCAGATTATGAGACTGACGCGCTAAATACTGCGCTAACGAGGCTGCACTTTAGGCTTTAGTCCTACTGTCTGAGTTTGTCATGAAATCTCTTCACCTCACAGGTTATCACGGAGGTTGACGCATGGTCTAAATGAAGGTGCGTGACACGCCTGTTCCACCTGGTAGATTGCAGATATGCTAGAGGTCAGGCTTCAGTCCTACTTTCTGAGCTTGCCAAGAAATCTCTTCAGCTCACAGCTTATCGTGTAGCTCTCTCCGGAGAGGGAAATTGTTTTCTTCATTGTTGTGGACTAAGATGATGACATGATGTGGTTTTGCCCCTCAATTCTCCATTTCTAAATATTTGCAAAAGCTCAAACTCACACACAGGAACCTAGGGACCAAACTGGTAGCTTTGCCAAATCAATGAATTTCACATCGGTCAATTTCCTATGATGGGTACGAGGGGATGAACAATTGCGGCATTTCCTGACGCTATGGCCGCGTGACATTTTGTGCGCTAGTGTGGAACAGCTAAGAGTCCTGCTCTGGCTCTGCCAATCCACGGCCTAAAATGATTCACATAACACAGTTGGTTTCTGCCCGGTTCTGACCCGGGGACCTTTCGCGTGTAAAGCGAACGTGATGACCACTACACTACAGAAACCACAGACAGTCAGCTTCCTAATGGAGCTCTGTTTAGGAGCACAGCAGAAAAACAACCTTATCTCTCCTGTTGCATCCCCAAAAAAAGGATGCAGGAGAAACCTACAGAATTGTGCAGCAATTGTCCACTATCTATCTATGAACTTTACTTCATTCAGTTAGCAGTGTAATGCACAGGATACGTGCCCTGTTGTGATAATAGACCCACAATTAGCAAAGTCAAAGCAAACTGAGCTGGAAAATCACGCAAGATACCAGAGCTGCCTTGGCTTGAATGGTATTACCTCCTAGCTCTGACGGTATTATTACTTCTCATCCACACTACAAGGTTTGCCATTTCTGCAACTACAACTACCACCACCTCCACTGACACTGCCAACAACAACAGGAGCCAAAGCTATGAAATGAGGCAGTTTGTAGGCTCTCAAGCTATCTCAGAGTCCAAATATTTCAGTCTAGGTACGTGCAGTTTCCGTTTGCCAAGCTGACAGTGAGTCACCGATCAAGGGTAAGTTGGAGCGTTTGCGCTATACGCAAGCGACATATGTGCTCCTTGTGCAAAATGGGCTGAGAAAACGTCACGGAGGTTGACGCATGGTCTAAATGAAGGTGCGTGACACGCCTGTGCGACCTGGCAGATTGCAGATGTGCTAGAGGTATGCAAAATATGTCAAGCAGCGTCCACGAACATAGTTCTGCCTCGTGTGAGGATCGAACTCACGGCCTTCAGATTATGAGACCGACGCGCTACCTACTGCGCTAACGAGGCTGCACTTTAGGCTTAAGTCCTACTGTCTGAGTTTGTCATGAAATCTCTTCACCTCACAGGTTATCACGGAGGTTGACGCATGGTCTAAATGAAGGTGCGTGACACGCCTGTTCCACCTGGTAGATTGCAGATATGCTAGAGGTCAGGCTTCAGTCCTACTTTCTGAGCTTGCCAAGAAATCTCTTCAGCTCACAGCTTATCGTGTAGCACTCTGCGGAGAGGGAAATTGTTTTCTTCATTGTTGTGGACTGAGATGATGACATGATGTGGTTTTGCCCCTCAATTCTCCATTTCTCCATATTTGCAAAAGCTCAAACTCACACACAGGAACCTAGGGACCAAACTGGTAGCTTTGCCAAACCAATGAATTTCAGATCGGTCAATTTCCTATGATGGGTACGAGGGGATGAACAATTGCGGCATTTCCTGACGCTATGGCCGTGTGACATTTTGTGCGCTAGTGTGGAACAGCTAAGAGTCCTGCTCTGGCTCTGCCAATCCACGGCCTAAAATGCTTCTCATAAGACAGTCTGTTTCTGCCCGGTTCTGACCCGGGGACCTTTCGCGTGTAAAGCGAACGTGATGACCACTACACTACAGAAACCACAGACAGTCAGCTTCCTAATGGAGCTCTGTTTAGGAGCACAGCAGAAAAACAACCTTATCTCTCCTGTTGCATCCCCAAAAAAAGGATGCAGGAGAAACCTACAGAATTGTGCAGCAATTGTCCACTATCTATCTATGAACTTTACTTCATTCAGTTAGCAGTGTAATGCACAGGATACGTGCCCTGTTGTGATAATAGTCCCACATTTAGCAAAGAAAAAGCAAACTGAGCTGGAAAATCACGCAAGATACCAGAGCAGCCATGGCTTGGATGGTATTACCTCCTAGCTCTGACAGTATTATTACTTCTCATCCACACTACAAGGTTTGCCATTTCTGCAACTACAACTACCACCACCTCCACTGACACTGCCAACAACAACAGGAGCCAAAGCTATGAAATGAGGCAGTTTGTAGGCTCTCAAGCTATCTCAGAGTCCAAATATTTCAGTCTAGGTACGTGCAGTTTCCGTTTGCCAAGCTGACAGTGAGTCACCGATCAAGGGTAAGTTGGAGCGTTTGCTCTATACGCAAGCGACATATGTGCTCCTTGTGCAAAATGGGCTGAGAAAACGTCACGGAGGTTGACGCATGGTCTAAATGAAGGTGCGTGACACGCCTGTGCGACCTGGCAGATTGCAAATGTGCTAGAGGTATGCAAAATATGTCATGCAGCATGCACAAACATAGTTCTGCCTCATGTGAGGATCGAACTCACGGCCTTCAGATTATGAGACTGACACGCTACCTACTGCGCTAACGAGACTGCACTTTAGGCTTTAGTCCTACTGTCTGAGTTTGTCATGAAATCTCTTCACTTCACAGGTTATCATGGAGGTTGACGCATGGTATAAATGAAGGTGCGTGACACGCCTGTTCCACCTGGTAGATTGCAGATATGCTAGAGGTCAGGCTTCAGTCCTACTTTCTGAGCTTGCCAAGAAATCTCTTCAGCTCACAGCTTATCGTGTAGCACTCTGCGGAGAGGGAAATTGTTTTCTTCATTGTTGTGGACTGAGATGATGACATGATGTGGTTTTGCCCCTCAATTCTCCATTTCTCCATATTTGCAAAAGCTCAAACTCACACACAGGAACCTAGGGACCAAACTGGTAGCTTTGCCAAACCAATGAATTTCAGATCGGTCAATTTCCTATGATGGGTACGAGGGGATGAACAATTGCGGCATTTCCTGACGCTATGGCCGTGTGACATTTTGTGCGCTAGTGTGGAACAGCTAAGAGTCCTGCTCTGGCTCTGCCAATCCACGGCCTAAAATGCTTCTCATAAGACAGTCTGTTTCTGCCCGGTTCTGACCCGGGGACCTTTCGCGTGTAAAGCGAACGTGATGACCACTACACTACAGAAACCACAGACAGTCAGCTTCCTAATGGAGCTCTGTTTAGGAGCACAGCAGAAAAACAACCTTATCTCTCCTGTTGCATCCCCAAAAAAAGGATGCAGGAGAAACCTACAGAATTGTGCAGCAATTGTCCACTATCTATCTATGAACTTTACTTCATTCAGTTAGCAGTGTAATGCACAGGATACGTGCCCTGTTGTGATAATAGTCCCACATTTAGCAAAGAAAAAGCAAACTGAGCTGGAAAATCACGCAAGATACCAGAGCAGCCATGGCTTGGATGGTATTACCTCCTAGCTCTGACGGTATTATTACTTCTCATCCACACTACAAGGTTTGCCATTTCTGCAACTACAACTACCACCACCTCCACTGACACTGCCAACAACAACAGGAGCCAAAGCTATGAAATGAGGCAGTTTGTAGGCTCTCAAGCTATCTCAGAGTCCAAATATTTCAGTCTAGGTACGTGCAGTTTCCGTTTGCCAAGCTGACAGTGAGTCACCGATCAAGGGTAAGTTGGAGCGTTTGCTCTATACGCAAGCGACATATGTGCTCCTTGTGCAAAACGGGCTGAGAAAACGTCACGGAGGTTGACGCATGGTCTAAATGAAGGTGCGTGACACGCCTGTGCGACGTGGCAGATTGCAGATGTGCTAGAGGTATGCAAAATACAACAAGCAGCTTCCACAAACATAGTTGTGCCTCGTGTGTGGATCGAACTCACGGCCTTCAGATTATGAGACTGACGCGCTACCTACTGCACTTAAGGCTTCAGTCCTACTGTCTGAGTTTGTCATGAAATCTCTTCACCTCACAGGTTATCACGGAGGTTGACGCATGGTCTAAATGAAGGTGCGTGACACGCCTGTTCCACCTGGTAGATTGCAGATATGCTAGAGGTCAGGCTTCAGTCCTACTTTCTGAGCTTGCCAAGAAATCTCTTCAGCTCACAGCTTATCGTGTAGCACTCTGCGGAGAGGGAAATTGTTTTCTTCATTGTTGTGGACTGAGATGATGACATGATGTGGTTTTGCCCCTCAATTCTCCATTTCTCCATATTTGCAAAAGCTCAAACTCACACACAGGAACCTAGGGACCAAACTGGTAGCTTTGCCAAACCAATGAATTTCAGATCGGTCAATTTCCTATGATGGGTACGAGGGGATGAACAATTGCGGCATTTCCTGACGCTATGGCCGCGTGACATTTTGTGCGCTAGTGTGGAACAGCTAAGAGTCCTGCTCTGGCTCTGCCAATCCACGGCCTAAAATGCTTCTCATAAGACAGTCTGTTTCTGCCCGGTTCTGACCCGGGGACCTTTCGCGTGTAAAGCGAACGTGATGACCACTACACTACAGAAACCACAGACAGTCAGCTTCCTAATGGAGCTCTGTTTAGGAGCACAGCAGAAAAACAACCTTATCTCTCCTGTTGCATCCCCAAAAAAAGGATGCAGGAGAAACCTACAGAATTGTGCAGCAATTGTCCACTATCTATCTATGAACTTTACTTCATTCAGTTAGCAGTGTAATGCACAGGATACGTGCCCTGTTGTGATAATAGTCCCACATTTAGCAAAGAAAAAGCAAACTGAGCTGGAAAATCACGCAAGATACCAGAGCAGCCATGGCTTGGATGGTATTACCTCCTAGCTCTGACGGTATTATTACTTCTCATCCACACTACAAGGTTTGCCATTTCTGCAACTACAACTACCACCACCTCCACTGACACTGCCAACAACAATAGGAGCCAAAGCTATGAAATGAGGCAGTTTGTAGGCTCTCAAGCTATCTCAGAGTCCAAATATTTCAGTCTAGGTACGTGCAGTTTCCGTTTGCCAAGCTGACAGTGAGTCACCGATCAAGGGTAAGTTGGAGCGTTTGCTCTATACGCAAGCGACATATGTGCTCCTTGTGCAAAATGGGCTGAGAAAACGTCACGGAGGTTGACGCATGGTCTAAATGAAGGTGCGTGACACGCCTGTGCGACGTGGCAGATTGCAGATGTGCTAGAGGTATGCAAAATATGTCAAGCAGCATGCACAAACATAGTTCTGCCTCGTGTGAGGATTGAACTCACGGCCTTCAGATTATGAGACTGACGCGCTACCTACTGCGCTAACGAGGCTGCACTTTAGGCTTCAGTCCTACTGTCTGAGTTTGTCATGAAATCTCTTCACCTCACAGGTTATCACGGAGGTTGACGCATGGTCTAAATGAAGGTGCGTGACACGCCTGTTCCACCTGGTAGATTGCAGATATGCTAGAGGTCAGGCTTCAGTCCTACTTTCTGAGCTTGCCAAGAAATCTCTTCAGCTCACAGCTTATCGTGTAGCTCTCTGCGGAGAGGGAAATTGTTTTCTTCATTGTTGTGGACTGAGATGATGACATGATGTGGTTTTGCCCCTCAATTCTCCATTTCTCCATATTTGCAAAAGCTCAAACTCACACACAGGAACCTAGGGACCAAACTGGTAGCTTTGCCAAACCAATGAATTTCAGATCGGTCAATTTCCTATGATGGGTACGAGGGGATGAACAATTGCGGCATTTCCTGACGCTATGGCCGCGTGACATTTTGTGCGCTAGTGTGGAACAGCTAAGAGTCCTGCTCTGGCTCTGCCAATCCACGGCCTAAAATGCTTCTCATAAGACAGTCTGTTTCTGCCCGGTTCTGACCCGGGGACCTTTCGCGTGTAAAGCGAACGTGATGACCACTACACTACAGAAACCACAGACAGTCAGCTTCCTAATGGAGCTCTGTTTAGGAGCACAGCAGAAAAACAACCTTATCTCTCCTGTTGCATCCCCAAAAAAAGGATGCAGGAGAAACCTACAGAATTGTGCAGCAATTGTCCACTATCTATCTATGAACTTTACTTCATTCAGTTAGCAGTGTAATGCACAGGATACGTGCCCTGTTGTGATAATAGTCCCACATTTAGCAAAGAAAAAGCAAACTGAGCTGGAAAATCACGCAAGATACCAGAGCAGCCATGGCTTGGATGGTATTACCTCCTAGCTCTGACGGTATTATTACTTCTCATCCACACTACAAGGTTTGCCATTTCTGCAACTACAACTACCACCACCTCCACTGACACTGCCAACAACAACAGGAGCCAAAGCTATGAAATGAGGCAGTTTGTAGGCTCTCAAGCTATCTCAGAGTCCAAATATTTCAGTCTAGGTACGTGCAGTTTCCGTTTGCCAAGCTGACAGTGAGTCACCGATCAAGGGTAAGTTGGAGCGTTTGCTCTATACGCAAGCGACATATGTGCTCCTTGTGCAAAACGGGCTGAGAAAACGTCACGGAGGTTGACGCATGGTCTAAATGAAGGTGCGTGACACGCCTGTGCGACGTGGCAGATTGCAGATGTGCTAGAGGTATGCAAAATACAACAAGCAGCTTCCACAAACATAGTTGTGCCTCGTGTGTGGATCGAACTCACGGCCTTCAGATTATGAGACTGACGCGCTACCTACTGCACTTAAGGCTTCAGTCCTACTGTCTGAGTTTGTCATGAAATCTCTTCACCTCACAGGTTATCACGGAGGTTGACGCATGGTCTAAATGAAGGTGCGTGACACGCCTGTTCCACCTGGTAGATTGCAGATATGCTAGAGGTCAGGCTTCAGTCCTACTTTCTGAGCTTGCCAAGAAATCTCTTCAGCTCACAGCTTATCGTGTAGCTCTCTGCGGAGAGGGAAATTGTTTTCTTCATTGTTGTGGACTGAGATGATGACATGATGTGGTTTTGCCCCTCAATTCTCCATTTCTCCATATTTGCAAAAGCTCAAACTCACACACAGGAACCTAGGGACCAAACTGGTAGCTTTGCCAAACCAATGAATTTCAGATCGGTCAATTTCCTATGATGGGTACGAGGGGATGAACAATTGCGGCATTTCCTGACGCTATGGCCGCGTGACATTTTGTGCGCTAGTGTGGAACAGCTAAGAGTCCTGCTCTGGCTCTGCCAATCCACGGCCTAAAATGCTTCTCATAAGACAGTCTGTTTCTGCCCGGTTCTGACCCGGGGACCTTTCGCGTGTAAAGCGAACGTGATGACCACTACACTACAGAAACCACAGACAGTCAGCTTCCTAATGGAGCTCTGTTTAGGAGCACAGCAGAAAAACAACCTTATCTCTCCTGTTGCATCCCCAAAAAAAGGATGCAGGAGAAACCTACAGAATTGTGCAGCAATTGTCCACTATCTATCTATGAACTTTACTTCATTCAGTTAGCAGTGTAATGCACAGGATACGTGCCCTGTTGTGATAATAGTCCCACATTTAGCAAAGAAAAAGCAAACTGAGCTGGAAAATCACGCAAGATACCAGAGCAGCCATGGCTTGGATGGTATTACCTCCTAGCTCTGACGGTATTATTACTTCTCATCCACACTACAAGGTTTGCCATTTCTGCAACTACAACTACCACCACCTCCACTGACACTGCCAACAACAACAGGAGCCAAAGCTATGAAATGAGGCAGTTTGTAGGCTCTCAAGCTATCTCAGAGTCCAAATATTTCAGTCTAGGTACGTGCAGTTTCCGTTTGCCAAGCTGACAGTGAGTCACCGATCAAGGGTAAGTTGGAGCGTTTGCTCTATACGCAAGCGACATATGTGCTCCTTGTGGAAAATGGGCTGAGAAAACGTCACGGAGGTTGACGCATGGTCTAAATGAAGGTGCGTGACACGCCTGTGCGACCTGGCAGATTGCAAATGTGCTGGAGGTATGCAAAATATGTCAAGCAGCATCCACAAAACATAGTTCTGCCTTGTGTGAGGATCGAACTCACAGCCTTCAGATTATGAGACTGACACGCTACCTACTGCGCTAACGAGGCTGCACTTTAGGCTTTAGTCCTACTGTCTGAGTTTGTCATGAAATCTCTTCACCTCACAGGTTATCACGGAGGTTGACGCATGGTCTAAATGAAGGTGCGTGACACGCCTGTTCCACCTGGTAGATTGCAGATATGCTAGAGGCCAGGCTTCAGTCCTACTTTCTGAGCTTGCCAAGAAATCTCTTCAGCTCACAGCTTATCGTGTAGCTCTCTGCGGAGAGGGAAATTGTTTTCTTCATTGTTGTGGACTGAGATGATGACATGATGTGGTTTTGCCCCTCAATTCTCCATTTCTCCATATTTGCAAAAGCTCAAACTCACACACAGGAACCTAGGGACCAAACTGGTAGCTTTGCCAAACCAATGAATTTCAGATCGGTCAATTTCCTATGATGGGTACGAGGGGATGAACAATTGCGGCATTTCCTGACGCTATGGCCGCGTGACATTTTGTGCGCTAGTGTGGAACAGCTAAGAGTCCTGCTCTGGCTCTGCCAATCCACGGCCTAAAATGCTTCTCATAAGACAGTCTGTTTCTGCCCGGTTCTGACCCGGGGACCTTTCGCGTGTAAAGCGAACGTGATGACCACTACACTACAGAAACCACAGACAGTCAGCTTCCTAATGGAGCTCTGTTTAGGAGCACAGCAGAAAAACAACCTTATCTCTCCTGTTGCATCCCCAAAAAAAGGATGCAGGAGAAACCTACAGAATTGTGCAGCAATTGTCCACTATCTATCTATGAACTTTACTTCATTCAGTTAGCAGTGTAATGCACAGGATACGTGCCCTGTTGTGATAATAGTCCCACATTTAGCAAAGAAAAAGCAAACTGAGCTGGAAAATCACGCAAGATACCAGAGCAGCCATGGCTTGGATGGTATTACCTCCTAGCTCTGACGGTATTATTACTTCTCATCCACACTACAAGGTTTGCCATTTCTGCAACTACAACTACCACCACCTCCACTGACACTGCCAACAACAACAGGAGCCAAAGCTATGAAATGAGGCAGTTTGTAGGCTCTCAAGCTATCTCAGAGTCCAAATATTTCAGTCTAGGTACGTGCAGTTTCCGTTTGCCAAGCTGACAGTGAGTCACCGATCAAGGGTAAGTTGGAGCGTTTGCTCTATACGCAAGCGACATATGTGCTCCTTGTGCAAAATGGGCTGAGAAAACGTCACGGAGGTTGACGCATGGTCTAAATGAAGGTGCGTGACACGCCTGTGCGACCTGGCAGATTGCAAATGTGCTAGAGGTATGCAAAATATGTCAAGCAGCATGCACAAACATAGTTCTGCCTCGTGTGAGGATTGAACTCACGGCCTTCAGATTATGAGACTGACGCGCTACCTACTGCGCTAACGAGGCTGCACTTTAGGCTTCAGTCCTACTGTCTGAGTTTGTCATGAAATCTCTTCACCTCACAGGTTATCACGGAGGTTGACGCATGGTCTAAATGAAGGTGCGTGACACGCCTGTTCCACCTGGTAGATTGCAGATATGCTAGAGGTCAGGCTTCAGTCCTACTTTCTGAGCTTGCCAAGAAATCTCTTCAGCTCACAGCTTATCGTGTAGCTCTCTGCGGAGAGGGAAATTGTTTTCTTCATTGTTGTGGACTGAGATGATGACATGATGTGGTTTTGCCCCTCAATTCTCCATTTCTCCATATTTGCAAAAGCTCAAACTCACACACAGGAACCTAGGGACCAAACTGGTAGCTTTGCCAAACCAATGAATTTCAGATCGGTCAATTTCCTATGATGGGTACGAGGGGATGAACAATTGCGGCATTTCCTGACGCTATGGCCGCGTGACATTTTGTGCGCTAGTGTGGAACAGCTAAGAGTCCTGCTCTGGCTCTGCCAATCCACGGCCTAAAATGCTTCTCATAAGACAGTCTGTTTCTGCCCGGTTCTGACCCGGGGACCTTTCGCGTGTAAAGCGAACGTGATGACCACTACACTACAGAAACCACAGACAGTCAGCTTCCTAATGGAGCTCTGTTTAGGAGCACAGCAGAAAAACAACCTTATCTCTCCTGTTGCATCCCCAAAAAAAGGATGCAGGAGAAACCTACAGAATTGTGCAGCAATTGTCCACTATCTATCTATGAACTTTACTTCATTCAGTTAGCAGTGTAATGCACAGGATACGTGCCCTGTTGTGATAATAGTCCCACATTTAGCAAAGAAAAAGCAAACTGAGCTGGAAAATCACGCAAGATACCAGAGCAGCCATGGCTTGGATGGTATTACCTCCTAGCTCTGACGGTATTATTACTTCTCATCCACACTACAAGGTTTGCCATTTCTGCAACTACAACTACCACCACCTCCACTGACACTGCCAACAACAACAGGAGCCAAAGCTATGAAATGAGGCAGTTTGTAGGCTCTCAAGTTATCTCAGAGTCCAAATATTTCAGTCTAGGTACGTGCAGTTTCCGTTTGCCAAGCTGACAGTGAGTCACCGATCAAGGGTAAGTTGGAGCGTTTGCTCTATACGCAAGCGACATATGTGCTCCTTGTGCAAAACGGGCTGAGAAAACGTCACGGAGGTTGACGCATGGTCTAAATGAAGGTGCGTGACACGCCTGTGCGACGTGGCAGATTGCAGATGTGCTAGAGGTATGCAAAATACAACAAGCAGCTTCCACAAACATAGTTCTGCCTCGTGTGTGGATCGAACTCACGGCCTTCAGATTATGAGACTGACGCGCTACCTACTGCACTTAAGGCTTCAGTCCTACTGTCTGAGTTTGTCATGAAATCTCTTCACCTCACAGGTTATCACGGAGGTTGACGCATGGTCTAAATGAAGGTGCGTGACACGCCTGTTCCACCTGGTAGATTGCAGATATGCTAGAGGTCAGGCTTCAGTCCTACTTTCTGAGCTTGCCAAGAAATCTCTTCAGCTCACAGCTTATCGTGTAGCTCTCTGCGGAGAGGGAAATTGTTTTCTTCATTGTTGTGGACTGAGATGATGACATGATGTGGTTTTGCCCCTCAATTCTCCATTTCTCCATATTTGCAAAAGCTCAAACTCACACACAGGAACCTAGGGACCAAACTGGTAGCTTTGCCAAACCAATGAATTTCAGATCGGTCAATTTCCTATGATGGGTACGAGGGGATGAACAATTGCGGCATTTCCTGACGCAATGGCCGCGTGACATTTTGTGCGCTAGTGTGGAACAGCTAAGAGTCCTGCTCTGGCTCTGCCAATCCACGGCCTAAAATGCTTCTCATAAGACAGTCTGTTTCTGCCCGGTTCTGAACCAGGGACCTTTCGCGTGTAAAGCGAACGTGATGACCACTACACTACAGAAACCACAGACAGTCAGCTCCCTAATGGAGCTCTGTTTAGGAGCACAGCAGAAAAACAACCTTATCTCTCCTGTTGCATCCCCAAAAAAAGGATGCAGGAGAAACCTACAGAATTGTGCAGCAATTGTCCACTATCTATCTATGAACTTTACTTCATTCAGTTAGCAGTGTAATGCACAGGATACGTGCCCTTTTGTGATAATAGTCCCACATTTAGCAAAGAAAAAGCAAACTGAGCTGGAAAATCACGCAAGATACCAGAGCAGCCATGGCTTGGATGGTATTACCTCCTAGCTCTGACGGTATTATTACTTCTCATCCACACTACAAGGTTTGCCATTTCTGCAACTACAACTACCACCACCTCCACTGACACTGCCAACAACAACAGGAGCCAAAGCTATGAAATGAGGCAGTTTGTAGGCTCTCAAGCTATCTCAGAGTCCAAATATTTCAGTCTAGGTACGTGCAGTTTCCGTTTGCCAAGCTGACAGTGAGTCACCGATCAAGGGTAAGTTGGAGCGTTTGCTCTATACGCAAGCGACATATGTGCTCCTTGTGCAAAATGGGCTGAGAAAACGTCACGGAGGTTGACGCATGGTCTAAATGAAGGTGCGTGACACGCCTGTGCGACCTGGCAGATTGCAAATGTGCTAGAGGTATGCAAAATATGTCAAGCAGCATGCACAAACATAGTTCTGCCTCATGTGAGGATCGAACTCACGGCCTTCAGATTATGAGACTGACGCGCTACCTACTGCACTTAAGGCTTCAGTCCTACTGTCTGAGTTTGTCATGAAATCTCTTCACCTCACAGGTTATCACGGAGGTTGACGCATGGTATAAATGAAGGTGCGTGACACGCCTGTTCCACCTGGTAGATTGCAGATATGCTAGAGGTCAGGCTTCAGTCCTACTTTCTGAGCTTGCCAAGAAATCTCTTCAGCTCACAGCTTATCGTTTAGCTCTCTGCGGAGAGGGAAATTGTTTTCTTCATTGTTGTGGACTGAGATGATGACATGATGTGGTTTTGCCCCTCAATTCTCCATTTCTCCATATTTGCAAAAGCTCAAACTCACACACAGGAACCTAGGGACCAAACTGGTAGCTTTGCCAAAACAATGAATTTCAGATCGGTCAATTTCCTATGATGGGTACGAGGGGATGAACAATTGCGGCATTTCCTGACGCTATGGCCGCG
This sequence comes from Amia ocellicauda, assembly GCF_036373705.1. Classification (NCBI taxonomy): domain Eukaryota; kingdom Metazoa; phylum Chordata; class Actinopteri; order Amiiformes; family Amiidae; genus Amia; species Amia ocellicauda. The sequence continues at coordinate 6,494,452 of NC_089862.1, read as the reverse complement.
TGACATTTTGTGCGCTAGTGTGGAACAGCTAAGAGTCCTGCTCTGGCTCTGCCAATCCACGGCCTAAAATGCTTCTCATAAGACAGTCTGTTTCTGCCCGGTTCTGACCCGGGGACCTTTCGCGTGTAAAGCGAACGTGATGACCACTACACTACAGAAACCACAGACAGACAGCTTCCTAATGGAGCTCTGTTTAGGAGCACAGCAGAAAAACAACCTTATCTCTCCTGTTGCATCCCCAAAAAAAGGATGCAGGAGAAACCTACAGAATTGTGCAGCAATTGTCCACTATCTATCTATGAACTTTACTTCATTCAGTTAGCAGTGTAATGCACAGGATACGTGCCCTGTTGTGATAATAGTCCCACATTTAGCAAAGAAAAAGCAAACTGAGCTGGAAAATCACGCAAGATACCAGAGCAGCCATGGCTTGGATGGTATTACCTCCTAGCTCTGACGGTATTATTACTTCTCATCCACACTACAAGGTTTGCCATTTCTGCAACTACAACTACCACCACCTCCACTGACACTGCCAACAACAACAGGAGCCAAAGCTATGAAATGAGGCAGTTTGTAGGCTCTCAAGCTATCTCAGAGTCCAAATATTTCAGTCTAGGTACGTGCAGTTTCCGTTTGCCAAGCTGACAGTGAGTCACCGATCAAGGGTAAGTTGGAGCGTTTGCTCTATACGCAAGCGACATATGTGCTCCTTGTGCAAAACGGGCTGAGAAAACGTCACGGAGGTTGACGCATGGTCTAAATGAAGGTGCGTGACACGCCTGTGCGACGTGGCAGATTGCAAATGTGCTAGAGGTATGCAAAATATGTCAAGCAGCATCCACAAACATAGTTCTGCCTTGTGTGAGGATCGAACTCACAGCCTTCAGATTATGAGACTGACACGCTACCTACTGCGCTAACGAGGCTGCACTTTAGGCTTCAGTCCTACTGTCTGAGTTTGTCATGAAATCTCTTCACCTCACAGGTTATCACGGAGGTTGACGCATGGTATAAATGAAGGTGCGTGACACGCCTGTTCCACCTGGTAGATTGCAGATATGCTAGAGGTCAGGCTTCAGTCCTACTTTCTGAGCTTGCCAAGAAATCTCTTCAGCTCACAGCTTATCGTTTAGCTCTCTGCGGAGAGGGAAATTGTTTTCTTCATTGTTGTGGACTGAGATGATGACATGATGTGGTTTTGCCCCTCATTTCTCCATTTCTCCATATTTGCAAAAGCTCAAACTCACACACAGGAACCTAGGGACCAAACTGGTAGCTTTGCCAAACCAATGAATTTCAGATCGGTCAATTTCCTATGATGGGTACGAGGGGATGAACAATTGCGGCATTTCCTGACGCTATGGCCGCGTGACATTTTGTGCGCTAGTGTGGAACAGCTAAGAGTCCTGCTCTGGCTCTGCCAATCCACGGCCTAAAATGCTTCTCATAAGACAGTCTGTTTCTGCCCGGTTCTGACCCGGGGACCTTTCGCGTGTAAAGCGAACGTGATGACCACTACACTACAGAAACCACAGACAGTCAGCTTCCTAATGGAGCTCTGTTTAGGAGCACAGCAGAAAAACAACCTTATCTCTCCTGTTGCATCCCCAAAAAAAGGATGCAGGAGAAACCTACAGAATTGTGCAGCAATTGTCCACTATCTATCTATGAACTTTACTTCATTCAGTTAGCAGTGTAATGCACAGGATACGTGCCCTGTTGTGATAATAGTCCCACATTTAGCAAAGAAAAAGCAAACTGAGCTGGAAAATCACGCAAGATACCAGAGCAGCCATGGCATGGATGGTATTACCTCCTAGCTCTGACGGTATTATTACTTCTCATCCACACTACAAGGTTTGCCATTTCTGCAACTACAACTACCACCACCTCCACTGACACTGCCAACAACAACAGGAGCCAAAGCTATGAAATGAGGCAGTTTGTAGGCTCTCAAGCTATCTCAGAGTCCAAATATTTCAGTCTAGGTACGTGCAGTTTCCGTTTGCCAAGCTGACAGTGAGTCACCGATCAAGGGTAAGTTGGAGCGTTTGCTCTATACGCAAGCGACATATGTGCTCCTTGTGCAAAACGGGCTGAGAAAACGTCACGGAGGTTGACGCATGGTCTAAATGAAGGTGCGTGACACGCCTGTGCGACCTGGCAGATTGCAAATGTGCTAGAGGTATGCAAAATATGTCTAGCAGCATCCACAAACATAGTTCTGCCTCGTGTGAGGATCGAACTCACGGCCTTCAGATTATGAGACTGACGCGCTACCTACTGTGCTAACGAGGCTGCACTTTTGGCTTTAGTCCTACTGTCTGAGTTTGTCATGAAATCTCTTCACCTCACAGGTTATCACGGAGGTTGACGCATGGTCTAAATGAAGGTGCGTGACATGCCTGTTCCACCTGGTAGATTGCAGATATGCTAGAGGTCAGGCTTCAGTCCTACTTTCTGAGCTTGCCAAGAAATCTCTTCAGCTCACAGCTTATCGTGTAGCTCTCTGCGGAGAGGGAAATTGTTTTCTTCATTGTTGTGGACTGAGATGATGACATGATGTGGTTTTGCCCCTCAATTCTCCATTTCTCCATATTTGCAAAAGCTCAAACTCACACACAGGAACCTAGGGACCAAACTGGTAGCTTTGCCAAACCAATGAATTTCAGATCGGTCAATTTCCTATGATGGGTACGAGGGGATGAACAATTGCGGCATTTCCTGACGCTATGGCCGCGTGACATTTTGTGCGCTAGTGTGGAACAGCTAAGAGTCCTGCTCTGGCTCTGCCAATCCACGGCCTAAAATGCTTCTCATAAGACAGTCTGTTTCTGCCCGGTTCTGACCCGGGGACCTTTCGCGTGTAAAGCGAACGTGATGACCACTACACTACAGAAACCACAGACAGTCAGCTTCCTAATGGAGCTCTGTTTAGGAGCACAGCAGAAAAACAACCTTATCTCTCCTGTTGCATCCCCAAAAAAAGGATGCAGGAGAAACCTACAGAATTGTGCAGCAATTGTCCACTATCTATCTATGAACTTTACTTCATTCAGTTAGCAGTGTAATGCACAGGATACGTGCCCTGTTGTGATAATTGTCCCACATTTAGCAAAGAAAAAGCAAACTGAGCTGGAAAATCACGCAAGATACCAGAGCAGCCATGGCTTGGATGGTATTACCTCCTAGCTCTGACGGTATTATTACTTCTCATCCACACTACAAGGTTTGCCATTTCTGCAACTACAACTACCACCACCTCCACTGACACTGCCAACAACAACAGGAGCCAAAGCTATGAAATGAGGCAGTTTGTAGGCTCTCAAGCTATCTCAGAGTCCAAATATTTCAGTCTAGGTACGTGCAGTTTCCGTTTGCCAAGCTGACAGTGAGTCACCGATCAAGGGTAAGTTGGAGCGTTTGCTCTATACGCAAGCGACATATGTGCTCCTTGTGCAAAACGGGCTGAGAAAACGTCACGGAGGTTGACGCATGGTCTAAATGAAGGTGCGTGACACGCCTGTGCGACGTGGCAGATTGCAGATGTGCTAGAGGTATGCAAAATACAACAAGCAGCTTCCACAAACATAGTTCTCCCTCGTGTGTGGATCGAACTCACGGCCTTCAGATTATGAGACTGACGCGCTACCTACTGCACTTAAGGCTTCAGTCCTACTGTCTGAGTTTGTCATGAAATCTCTTCACCTCACAGGTTATCACGGAGGTTGACGCATGGTATAAATGAAGGTGCGTGACACGCCTGTTCCACCTGGTAGATTGCAGATATGCTAGAGGTCAGGCTTCAGTCCTACTTTCTGAGCTTGCCAAGAAATCTCTTCAGCTCACAGCTTATCGTTTAGCTCTCTGCGGAGAGGGAAATTGTTTTCTTCATTGTTGTGGACTGAGATGATGACATGATGTGGTTTTGCCCCTCAATTCTCCATTTCTCCATATTTGCAAAAGCTCAAACTCACACACAGGAACCTAGGGACCAAACTGGTAGCTTTGCCAAACCAATGAATTTCAGATCGGTCAATTTCCTATGATGGGTACGAGGGGATGAACAATTGCGGCATTTCCTGACGCTATGGCCGCGTGACATTTTGTGCGCTAGTGTGGAACAGCTAAGAGTCCTGCTCTGGCTCTGCCAATCCACGGCCTAAAATGCTTCTCATAAGACAGTCTGTTTCTGCCCGGTTCTGACCCGGGGACCTTTCGCGTGTAAAGCGAACGTGATGACCACTACACTACAGAAACCACAGACAGTCAGCTTCCTAATGGAGCTCTGTTTAGGAGCACAGCAGAAAAACAACCTTATCTCTCCTGTTGCATCCCCAAAAAAAGGATGCAGGAGAAACCTACAGAATTGTGCAGCAATTGTCCACTATCTATCTATGAACTTTACTTCATTCAGTTAGCAGTGTAATGCACAGGATACGTGCCCTGTTGTGATAATAGTCCCACATTTAGCAAAGAAAAAGCAAACTGAGCTGGAAAATCACGCAAGATACCAGAGCAGCCATGGCTTGGATGGTATTACCTCCTAGCTCTGACGGTATTATTACTTCTCATCCACACTACAAGGTTTGCCATTTCTACAACTACAACTACCACCACCTCCACTGACACTGCCAACAACAACAGGAGCCAAAGCTATGAAATGAGGCAGTTTGTAGGCTCTCAAGCTATCTCAGAGTCCAAATATTTCAGTCTAGGTACGTGCAGTTTCCGTTTGCCAAGCTGACAGTGAGTCACCGATCAAGGGTAAGTTGGAGCGTTTGCTCTATACGCAAGCGACATATGTGCTCCTTGTGCAAAACGGGCTGAGAAAACGTCACGGAGGTTGACGCATGGTCTAAATGAAGGTGCGTGACACGCCTGTGCGACGTGGCAGATTGCAGATGTGCTAGAGGTATGCAAAATACAACAAGCAGCTTCCACAAACATAGTTCTGCCTCGTGTGTGGATCGAACTCACGGCCTTCAGATTATGAGACTGACGCGCTACCTACTGCACTTAAGGCTTCAGTCCTACTGTCTGAGATTGTCATGAAATCTCTTCACCTCACAGGTTATCACGGAGGTTGACGCATGGTCTAAATGAAGGTGCGTGACACGCCTTTTCCACCTGGTAGATTGCAGATATGCTAGAGGTCAGGCTTCAGTCCTACTTTCTGAGCTTGCCAAGAAATCTCTTCAGCTCACAGCTTATCGTGTAGCTCTCTGCGGAGAGGGAAATTGTTTTCTTCATTGTTGTGGACTGAGATGATGACATGATGTGGTTTTGCCCCTCAATTCTCCATTTCTCCATATTTGCAAAAGCTCAAACTCACACACAGGAACCTAGGGACCAAACTGGTAGCTTTGCCAAACCAATGAATTTCAGATCGGTCAATTTCCTATGATGGGTACGAGGGGATGAACAATTGCGGCATTTCCTGACGCTATGGCCGCGTGACATTTTGTGCGCTAGTGTGGAACAGCTAAGAGTCCTGCTCTGGCTCTGCCAATCCACGGCCTAAAATGCTTCTCATAAGACAATCTGTTTCTGCCCGGTTCTGACCCGGGGACCTTTCGCGTGTAAAGCGAACGTGATGACCACTACACTACAGAAACCACAGACAGTCAGCTTCCTAATGGAGCTCTGTTTAGGAGCACAGCAGAAAAACAACCTTATCTCTCCTGTTGCATCCCCAAAAAAAGGATGCAGGAGAAACCTACAGAATTGTGCAGCAATTGTCCACTATCTATCTATGAACTTTACTTCATTCAGTTAGCAGTGTAATGCACAGGATACGTGCCCTGTTGTGATAATAGTCCCACATTTAGCAAAGAAAAAGCAAACTGAGCTGGAAAATCACGCAAGATACCAGAGCAGCCATGGCTTGGATGGTATTACCTCCTAGCTCTGACGGTATTATTACTTCTCATCCACACTACAAGGTTTGCCATTTCTGCAACTACAACTACCACCACCTCCACTGACACTGCCAACAACAACAGGAGCCAAAGCTATGAAATGAGGCAGTTTGTAGGCTCTCAAGCTATCTCAGAGTCCAAATATTTCAGTCTAGGTACGTGCAGTTTCCGTTTGCCAAGCTGACAGTGAGTCACCGATCAAGGGTAAGTTGGAGCGTTTGCTCTATACGCAAGCGACATATGTGCTCCTTGTGCAAAACGGGCTGAGAAAACGTCACGGAGGTTGATGCATGGTCTAAATGAAGGTGCGTGACACGCCTGTGCGAAGTGGCAGATTGCAGATGTGCTAGAGGTATGCAAAATACAACAAGCAGCTTCCACAAACATAGTTGTGCCTCGTGTGTGGATCAAACTCACGGCCTTCAGATTATGAGACTGACGCGCTACCTACTGCACTTAAGGCTTCAGTCCTACTGTCTGAGTTTGTCATGAAATCTCTTCACCTCACAGGTTATCACGGAGGTTGACGCATGGTCTAAATGAAGGTGCGTGACACGCCTGTTCCACCTGGTAGATTGCAGATATGCTAGAGGTCAGGCTTCAGTCCTACTTTCTGAGCTTGCCAAGAAATCTCTTCAGCTCACAGCTTATCGTGTAGCTCTCTGCGGAGAGGGAAATTGTTTTCTTCATTGTTGTGGACTGAGATGATGACATGATGTGGTTTTGCCCCTCAATTCTCCATTTCTCCATATTTGCAAAAGCTCAAACTCACACACAGGAACCTAGGGACCAAACTGGTAGCTTTGCCAAACCAATGAATTTCAGATCGGTCAATTTCCTATGATGGGTACGAGGGGATGAACAATTGCGGCATTTCCTGACGCTATGGCCGCGTGACATTTTGTGCGCTAGTGTGGAACAGCTAAGAGTCCTGCTCTGGCTCTGCCAATCCACGGCCTAAAATGCTTCTCATAAGACAGTCTGTTTCTGCCCGGTTCTGACCCGGGGACCTTTCGCGTGTAAAGCGAACGTGATGACCACTACACTACAGAAAGTCAGCTTCCTAATGGAGCTCTGTTTAGGAGCACAGCAGAAAAACAACCTTATCTCTCCTGTTGCATCCCCAAAAAAAGGATGCAGGAGAAACCTACAGAATTGTGCAGCAATTGTCCACTATCTATCTATGAACTTTACTTCATTCAGTTAGCAGTGTAATGCACAGGATACGTGCCCTGTTGTGATAATAGTCCCACATTTAGCAAAGAAAAAGCAAACTGAGCTGGAAAATCACGCAAGATACCAGAGCAGCCATAGCTTGGATGGAATTACCTCCTAGCTCTGACGGTATTATTACTTCTCATCCACACTACAAGGTTTGCCATTTCTGCAACTACAACTACCACCACCTCCACTGACACTGCCAACAACAACAGGAGCCAAAGCTATGAAATGAGGCAGTTTGTAGGCTCTCAAGCTATCTCAGAGTCCAAATATTTCAGTCTAGGTACGTGCAGTTTCCGTTTGCCAAGCTGACAGTGAGTCACCGATCAAGGGTAAGTTGGAGCGTTTGCTCTATACGCAAGCGACATATGTGCTCCTTGTGCAAAACGGGCTGAGAAAACGTCACGGAGGTTGACGCATGGTCTAAATGAAGGTGCGTGACACGCCTGTGCGACCTGGCAGATTGCAGATGTGCTAGAGGTATGCAAAATACAACAAGCAGCTTCCACAAACATAGTTGTGCCTCGTGTGTGGATCGAACTCACGGCCTTCAGATTATGAGACTGACGCGCTACCTACTGCACTTAAGGCTTCAGTCCTACTGTCTGAGTTTGTCATGAAATCTCTTCACCTCACAGGTTATCACGGAGGTTGACACATGGTCTAAATGAAGGTGCGTGACACGCCTGTTCCACCTGGTAGATTGCAGATATGCTAGAGGTCAGGCTTCAGTCCTACTTTCTGAGCTTGCCAAGAAATCTCTTCAGCTCACAGCTAATCGTGTAGCTCTCTGCGGAGAGGGAAATTGTTTTCTTCATTGTTGTGGACTGAGATGATGACATGATGTGGTTTTGCCCCTCAATTCTCCATTTCTCCATATTTGCAAAAGCTCAAACTCACACACAGGAACCTAGGGACCAAACTGGTAGCTTTGCCAAACCAATGAATTTCAGATCGGTCAATTTCCTATGATGGGTACGAGGGGATGAACAATTGCGGCATTTCCTGACGCTATGGCCGCGTGACATTTTGTGCGCTAGTGTGGAACAGCTAAGAGTCCTGCTCTGGCTCTGCCAATCCATGGCCTAAAATGCTTCTCATAAGACAGTCTGTTTCTGCCCGGTTCTGACCCGGGGACCTTTCGCGTGTAAAGCAAACGTGATGACCACTACACTACAGAAACCACAGACAGTCAGCTTCCTAATGGAGCTCTGTTTAGGAGCACAGCAGAAAAACAACCTTATCTCTCCTGTTGCATCCCCAAAAAAAGGATGCAGGTGAAACCTACAGAATTGTGCAGCAATTGTCCACTATCTATCTATGAACTTTACTTCATTCAGTTAGCAGTGTAATGCACAGGATACGTGCCCTGTTGTGATAATAGTCCCACATTTAGCAAAGAAAAAGCAAACTGAGCTGGAAAATCACGCAAGATACCAGAGCAGCCATGGCTTGGATGGAATTACCTCCTAGCTCTGACGGTATTATTACTTCTCATCCACACTACAAGGTTTGCCATTTCTGCAACTACAACTACCACCACCTCCACTGACGCTGCCAACAACAACAGGAGCCAAAGCTATGAAATGAGGCAGTTTGTAGGCTCTCAAGCTATCTCAGAGTCCAAATATTTCAGTCTAGGTACGTGCAGTTTCCGTTTGCCAAGCTGACATTGAGTCACCGATCAAGGGTAAGTTGGAGCGTTTGCTCTATACGCAAGCGACATATGTGCTCCTTGTGCAAAACGGGCTGAGAAAACGTCACGGAGGTTGACGCATGGTCTAAATGAAGGTGCGTGACACGCCTGTGCGACCTGGCAGACTGCAGATGTGCTAGAGGTATGCAAAATATGTCAAGCAGCGTCCACAAACATAGCTCTGCCTCGTCTGAGGATCGAAATCACGGCCTTCAGATTATGAGACTGACACGCTACCTACTGCGCTAACGAGGCTGCACTTTCGGCTTTAGTCCTACTGTCTGAGTTTGTCATGAAATCTCTTCACCTCACAGGTTATCACGGAGGTTGACGCATGGTCTAAATGAAGGTGCGTGACACGCCTGTTCCACCTGGTAGATTGCAGATATGCTAGAGGTCAGGCTTCAGTCCTACTTTCTGAGCTTGCCAAGAAATCTCTTCAGCTCACAGCTTATCGTGTAGCTCTCTGCGGAGAGGGAAATTGTTTTCTTCATTGTTGTGGACTGAGATGATGACTTGATGTGGTTTTGCCCCTCAATTCTCCATTTCTCCATATTTGCAAAAGCTCAAACTCACACACAGGAACCTAGGGACCAAACTGGTAGCTTTGCCAAACCAATGAATTTCAGATCGGTCAATTTCCTATGATGGGTACGAGGGGATGAACAATTGCGGCATTTCCTGACGCTATGGCCGCGTGACATTTTGTGCGCTAGTGTGGAACAGCTAAGAGTCCTGCTCTGGCTCTGCCAATCCACGGCCTAAAATGCTTCTCATAAGACAGTCTGTTTCTGCCCGGTTCTGACCCGGGGACCTTTCGCGTGTAAAGCGAACGTGATGACCACTACACTACAGAAACCACAGACAGTCAGCTTCCTAATGGAGCTCTGTTTAGGAGCACAGCAGAAAAACAACCTTATCTCTCCTGTTGCATCCCCAAAAAAAGGATGCAGGAGAAACCTACAGAATTGTGCAGCAATTGTCCACTATCTATCTATGAACTTTACTTCATTCAGTTAGCAGTGTAATGCACAGGATACGTGCCCTGTTGTGATAATAGTCCCACATTTAGCAAAGAAAAAGCAAACTGAGCTGGAAAATCACGCAAGATACCAGAGCAGCCATGGCTTGGATGATATTACCTCCTAGCTCTGACGGTATTATTACTTCTCATCCACACTACTAGGTTTGCCATTTCTGCAACTACAACTACCACCACCTCCACTGACACTGCCAACAACAACAGGAGCCAAAGCTATGAAATGAGGCAGTTTGTAGGCTCTCAAGCTATCTCAGAGTCCAAATATTTCAGTCTAGGTACGTGCAGTTTCCGTTTGCCAAGCTGACAGTGAGTCACCGATCAAGGGTAAGTTGGAGCGTTTGCTCTATTGGCAAGCGACATATGTGCTCCTTGTGCAAAATGGGCTGAGAAAACGTCACGGAGGTTGACGCATGGTCTAAATGAAGGTGCGTGACACGCCTGTGCGACCTGGCAGATTGCAGATGTGCTAGAGGTATGCAAAATATGTCAAGCAGCATCCACAAACATAGTTCTGCCTCGTCTGAGGATCGAAATCACGGCCTTCAGATTATGAGACTGACACGCTACCTACTGCGCTAACGAGGCTGCACTTTCGGCTTTAGTCCTACTGTCTGAGTTTGTCATGAAATCTCTTCACCTCACAGGTTATCACGGAGGTTGACGCATGGTCTAAATGAAGGTGCGTGACACGCCTGTTCCACCTGGTAGATTGCAGATATGCTAGAGGTCAGGCTTCAGTCCTACTTTCTGAGCTTGCCAAGAAATCTCTTCAGCTCACAGCTTATCGTGTAGCTCTCTGCGGAGAGGGAAATTGTTTTCTTCATTGTTGTGGACTGAGATGATGACTTGATGTGGTTTTGCCCCTCAATTCTCCATTTCTCCATATTTGCAAAAGCTCAAACTCACACACAGGAACCTAGGGACCAAACTGGTAGCTTTGCCAAACCAATGAATTTCAGATCGGTCAATTTCCTATGATGGGTACGAGGGGATGAACAATTGCGGCATTTCCTGACGCTATGGCCGCGTGACATTTTGTGCGCTAGTGTGGAACAGCTAAGAGTCCTGCTCTGGCTCTGCCAATCCACGGCCTAAAATGCTTCTCATAAGACAGTCTGTTTCTGCCCGGTTCTGACCCGGGGACCTTTCGCGTGTAAAGCGAACGTGATGACCACTACACTACAGAAACCACAGACAGTCAGCTTCCTAATGGAGCTCTGTTTAGGAGCACAGCAGAAAAACAACCTTATCTCTCCTGTTGCATCCCCAAAAAAAGGATGCAGGAGAAACCTACAGAATTGTGCAGCAATTGTCCACTATCTATCTATGAACTTTACTTCATTCAGTTAGCAGTGTAATGCACAGGATACGTGCCCTGTTGTGATAATAGTCCCACATTTAGCAAAGAAAAAGCAAACTGAGCTGGAAAATCACGCAAGATACCAGAGCAGCCATGGCTTGGATGATATTACCTCCTAGCTCTGACGGTATTATTACTTCTCATCCACACTACTAGGTTTGCCATTTCTGCAACTACAACTACCACCACCTCCACTGACACTGCCAACAACAACAGGAGCCAAAGCTATGAAATGAGGCAGTTTGTAGGCTCTCAAGCTATCTCAGAGTCCAAATATTTCAGTCTAGGTACGTGCAGTTTCCGTTTGCCAAGCTGACAGTGAGTCACCGATCAAGGGTAAGTTGGAGCGTTTGCTCTATTGGCAAGCGACATATGTGCTCCTTGTGCAAAATGGGCTGAGAAAACGTCACGGAGGTTGACGCATGGTCTAAATGAAGGTGCGTGACACGCCTGTGCGACCTGGCAGATTGCAGATGTGCTAGAGGTATGCAAAATATGTCAAGCAGCATCCACAAACATAGTTCTGCCTCGTGTGAGGATCGAACTCTCAGCCTTCAGATTATGAGACTGACGCGCTACCAACTGTGCTAACGAGGCTGCACTTTATGCATTAGTCCTACTGTCTGAGTTTGTCATGAAATCTCTTCACCTCACAGGTTATCACGGAGGTTGACGCATGGTCTAAATGAAGGTGCGTGACACGTCTGTTCCACCTGGTAGATTGCAGATATGCTAGAGGTCAGGCTTCAGTCCTACTTTCTGAGCTTGCCAAGAAATCTCTTCAGCTCACAGCTTATCGTGTAGCTCTCTCCGGAGAGGGAAATTGTTTTCTTCATTGTTGTGGACTAAGATGATGACATGATGTGGTTTTGCCCCTCAATTCTCCATTTCTCCATATTTGCAAAAGCTCAAACTCACACACAGGAACCTAGGGACCAAACTGGTAGCTTTGCCAAACCAATGAATTTCAGATCGGTCAATTTCCTATGATGGGTACGAGGGGATGAACAATTGCGGCATTTCCTGACGCTATGGCCGCGTGACATTTTGTGCGCTAGTGTGGAACAGCTAAGAGTCCTGCTCTGGCTCTGCCAATCCACGGCCTAAAATGATTCACATTAGACAGTCTGTTTCTGCCCAGTTCTGACCCGGGGACCTTTCGCGTGTAAAGCGAACGTGATGACCACTACACTACAGAAACCACAGACAGTCAGCTTCCTAATGGAGCTCTGTTTAGGAGCACAGCAGAAAAACAACCTTATCTCTCCTGTTGCATCCCCAAAAAAAGGATGCAGGAGAAACCTACAGAATTGTGCAGCAATTGTCCACTATCTATCTATGAACTTTACTTCATTCAGTTAGCAGTGTAATGCACAGGATACGTGCCCTGTTGTGATAATAGACCCACAATTAGCAAAGTCAAAGCAAACTGAGCTGGAAAATCACGCAAGATACCAGAGCTGCCTTGGCTTGGATGGTATTACCTCCTAGCTCTGACGGTATTATTTCTTCTCATCCACACTACAAGGTTTGCCATTTCTGCAACTACAAATACCACCACCTCCACTGACACTGCCAACAACAACAGGAGCCAAAGCTATGAAATGAGGCAGTTTGTAGGCTCTCAAGCTATCTCAGAGTCCAAATATTTCAGTCTAGGTACGTGCAGTTTCCGTTTGCCAAGCTGACAGTGAGTCACCGATCAAGGGTAAGTTGGAGCGTTTGCTCTATACGCAAGCGACATATGTGCTCCTCGTGCAAAACGGGCTGAGAAAACGTCACGGAGGTTGACACATGGTCTAAATGAAGGTGCGTGACACGCCTGTGCGACGTGGCAGATTGCAGATGTGCTAGAGGTATGCAAAATACAACAAGCAGCTTCCACAAACATAGTTCTGCCTCGTCTGAGGATCGAAATCACGGCCTTCAGATTATGAGACTGACACGCTACCTACTGCGCTAACAAGGCTGCACTTTAGGCTTCAGTCCTACTGTCTGAGTTTGTCATGAAATCTCTTCACCTCACAGGTTATCACGGAGGTTGACGCATGGTCTAAATGAAGGTGCGTGACACACCTGTTCCACCTGGTAGATTGCAGATATGCTAGAGGTCAGGCTTCAGTCCTACTTTCTGAGCTTGCCAAGAAATCTCTTCAGCTCACAGCTTATCGTGTAGCTCTCTGCGGAGAGGGAAATTGTTTTCTTCATTGTTGTGGACTGAGATGATGACATGATGTGGTTTTGCCCCTCAATTCTCCATTTCTCCATATTTGCAAAAGCTCAAACTCACACACAGGAACCTAGGGACCAAACTGGTAGCTTTGCCAAACCAATGAATTTCAGATCGGTCAATTTCCTATGATGGGTACGAGGGGATGAACAATTGCGGCATTTCCTGACGCTATGGCCACGTGACATTTTGTGCGCTAGTGTGGAACAGCTAAGAGTCCTGCTCTGGCTCTGCCAATCCACGGCCTAAAATGCTTCTCATAAGACAGTCTGTTTCTGCCCGGTTCTGACCCGGGGACCTTTCGCGTGTAAAGCGAACGTGATGACCACTACACTACAGAAACCACAGACAGTCAGCTTCCTAATGGAGCTCTGTTTAGGAGCACAGCAGAAAAACAACCTTATCTCTCCTGTTGCATCCCCAAAAAAAGGATGCAGGAGAAACCTACAGAATTGTGCAGCAATTGTCCACTATCTATCTATGAACTTTACTTCATTCAGTTAGCAGTGTAATGCACAGGATACGTGCCCTGTTGTGATAATAGACCCACAATTAGCAAAGTCAAAGCAAACTGAGCTGGAAAATCACACAAGATACCAGAGCTGCCTTGGCTTGGATGGTATTACCTCCTAGCTCTGACGGTATTATTACTTCTCATCCACAATACAAGGTTTGCCATTTCTGCAACTACAACTACCACCACCTCCACTGACACTGCCAACAACAACAGGAGCCAAAGCTATGAAATGAGGCAGTTTGTAGGCTCTCAAGCTATCTCAGAGTCCAAATATTTCAGTCTAGGTACGTGCAGTATCCGTTTGCCAAGCTGACAGTGAGTCACCGATCAAGGGTAAGTTGGAGCGTTTGCTCTATACGCAAGCGACATATGTGCTCCTTGTGCAAAATGGGCTGAGAAAACGTCACGGAGGTTGACGCATGGTCTAAATGAAGGTGCGTGACACGCCAGTGCGACCTGGCAGATTGCAAATGTGCTAGAGGTATGCAAAATATGTCAAGCAGCATCCACAAACATAGTTCTGCCTCATGTGAGGATCAAACTCACAGCCTTCAGATTATGAGACTGACGCACTACCTACTGCACTAACGAGGCTGCACTTTAGGCTTCAGTCCTACTGTCTGAGTTTGTCATGAAATCTCTTCACCTCACAGGTTATCACGGAGGTTGACGCATGGTCTAAATGAAGGAGCGTGACACGCCTGTTCCACCTGGTAGATTGCAGATATGCTAGAGGTCAGGCTTCAGTCCTACTTTCTGAGCTTGCCAAGAAATCTCTTCAGCTCACAGCTTATCGTGTAGCTCTCTGCGGAGAGGGAAATTGTTTTCTTCATTGTTGTGGACTGAGATGATGACATGATGTGGTTTTGCCCCTCAATTCTCCATTTCTCCATATTTGCAAAAGCTCAAACTCACACACAGGAACCTAGGGACCAAACTGGTAGCTTTGCCAAACCAATGAATTTCAGATCGGTCAATTTCCTATGATGGGTACGAGGGGATGAACAATTGCGGCATTTCCTGACGCTATGGCCGCGTGACATTTTGTGCGCTAGTGTGGAACAGCTAAGAGTCCTGCTCTGGCTCTGCCAATCCACGGCCTAAAATGCTTCTCATAAGACAGTCTGTTTCTGCCCGGTTCTGACCCGGGGACCTTTTGCGTGTAAAGCGAACGTGATGACCACTACACTACAGAAACCACAGACAGTCAGCTTCCTAATGGAGCTCTGTTTAGGAGCACAGCAGAAAAACAACCTTATCTCTCCTGTTGCATCCCCAAAAAAAGGATGCAGGAGAAACCTACAGAATTGTGCAGCAATTGTCCACTATCTATCTATGAACTTTACTTCATTCAGTTAGCAGTGTAATGCACAGGATACGTGCCCTGTTGTGATAATAGACCCACAATTAGCAAAGTCAAAGCAAACTGAGCTGGAAAATCACGCAAGATACCAGAGCTGCCTTGGCTTGGATGGTATTACCTCCTAGCTCTGACGGTATTATTACTTCTCATCCACACTACAAGGTTTGCCATTTCTGCAACTACAACTACCACCGCCTCCACTGACACTGCCAACAACAACAGGAGCCAAAGCTATGAAATGAGGCAGTTTGTAGGCTCTGAAGCTATCTCAGAGTCCAAATATTTCAGTCTAGGTACGTGCAGTTTCCGTTTGCCAAGCTGACAGTGAGTCACCGATCAAGGGTAAGTTGGAGCGTTTGCTCTATACGCAAGCGACATATGTGCTCCTTGTGCAAAATGGGCTGAGAAAACGTCACGGAGGTTGACGCATGGTCTAAATGAAGGTGCGTGACACGCCTGTGCGACCTGGCAGATTGCAGATGTGCTAGAGGTATGCAAAATATGTCAAGCAGCATCCACAAACATAGTTCTGCCTCGTGTGAGGATCAAACTCACGGCCTTCAGATTATGAGACTGACGCGCTACCTACTGCGCTTTAGGCTTTAGTCCTACTGTCTGAGTTTGTCTTGAAATGTCTTCCATTCACAGGTTATCACGGAGGTTGACGCATGGTCTAAATGAAGGTGCGTGACACGCCTGTGCGACCTGACAGATTGCAGATGTGCAAGAGGTATGCAAAATATGTCAAGCAGCATCCACAAACATAGTTCTGCCTCGTGTGAGGATCAAACTCACGGCCTTCAGATTATGAGACTGACGCGCTACCTACTGCGCTTTAGGCATTAGTCCTACTGTCTGAGTTTGTCATGAAACCTCTTCACCTCACAGGTTATCACGGAGGTTGACGCATGGTCTAAATGAAGGTGCGTGACACGTCTGTTCCACCTGGTAGATTGCAGATATGCTAGAGGTCAGGCTTCAGTCCTACTTTCTGAGCTTGCCAAGAAATCTCTTCAGCTCACAGCTTATCGTGTAGCTCTCTCCGGAGAGGGAAATTGTTTTCTTCATTGTTGTGGACTAAGATGATGACATGATGTGGTTTTGCCCCTCAATTCTCCATTTCTCCATATTTGCAAAAGCTCAAACTCACACACAGGAACCTAGGGACCAAACTGGTAGCTTTGCCAAACCAATGAATTTCAGATCGGTCAATTTCCTATGATGGGTACGAGGGGATGAACAATTGCGGCATTTCCTGACGCTATAGCCGCGTGACATTTTGTGCGCTAGTGTGGAACAGCTAAGAGTCCTGCTCTGGCTCTGCCAATCCACGGCCTAAAATGATTCACATAAGACAGTCTGTTTCTGCCCAGTTCTGACCCGGGGACCTTTCGCGTGTAAAGCGAACGTGATGACCACTACACTACAGAAACCACAGACAGTCAGCTTCCTAATGGAGCTCTGTTTAGGAGCACAGCAGAAAAACAACCTTATCTCTCCTGTTGCATCCCCAAAAAAAGGATGCAGGAGAAACCTACAGAATTGTGCAGCAATTGTCCACTATCTATCTATGAACTTTACTTCATTCAGTTAGCAGTGTAATGCACAGGATACGTGCCCTGTTGTGATAATAGACCCACAATTAGCAAAGTCAAAGCAAACTGAGCTGGAAAATCACGCAAGATACCAGAGCTGCCTTGGCTTGGATGGTATTACCTCCTAGCTCTGACGGTATTATTACTTCTCATCCACACTACAAGGTTTGCCATTTCTGCAACTACAACTACCACCACCTCCACTGACACTGCCAACAACAACAGGAGCCAAAGCTATGAAATGAGGCAGTTTGTAGGCTCTCAAGCTATCTCAGAGTCCAAATATTTCAGTCTAGGTACGTGCAGTTTCCGTTTGCCAAGCTGACAGTGAGTCACCGATCAAGGGTAAGTTGGAGCGTTTGCTCTATACGCAAGCGACATATGTGCTCCTCGTGCAAAACGGGCTGAGAAAACGTCACGGAGGTTGACGCATGGTCTAAATGAAGGTGCGTGACACGCCTGTGCGACGTGGCAGATTGCAGATGTGCTAGAGGTATGCAAAATACAACAAGCAGCTTCCACAAACATAGTTCTGCCTCGTCTGAGGATCGAAATCACAGCCTTCAGATTATGAGACTGACACGCTACCTACAGCACTTTAGGCTTTAGTCCTACTGTCTGAGTTTGTCTTGAAATCTCTTCCATTCACAGGTTATCACGGAGGTTGACGCATGGTCTAAATGAAGGTGCGTGACACGCCTGTTCGACCTGGTAGATTGCAGATATGCTAGAGGTCAGGCTTCAGTCCTACTTTCTGAGCTTGCCAAGAAATCTCTTCAGCTCACAGCTTATCGTGTAGCTCTCTGCGGAGAGGGAAATTGTTTTCTTCATTGTTGTGGACTGAGATGATGACATGATGTGGTTTTGCCCCTCAATTCTCCATTTCTCCATATTTGCAAAAGCTCAAACTCACACACAGGAACCTAGGGACCAAACTGGTAGCTTTGCCAAACCAATGAATTTCAGATCGGTCAATTTCCTATGATGGGTACGAGGGGATGAACAATTGCGGTATTTCCTGACGCTATGGCCGCGTGACATTTTGTGCGCTAGTGTGGAACAGCTAAGAGTCCTGCTCTGGCTCTGCCAATCCACGGCCTAAAATGCTTCTCATAAGACAGTCTGTTTCTGCCCGGTTCTGACCCGGGGACCTTTCGCGTGTAAAGCGAACGTGATGACCACTACACTACAGAAACCACAGACAGTCAGCTACCTAATGGAGCTCTGTTTAGGAGCACAGCAGAAAAACAACCTTATCTCTCCTGTTGCATCCCCAAAAAAAGGATGCAGGAGAAACCTACAGAATTGTGCAGCAATTGTCCACTATCTATCTATGAACTTTACTTCATTCAGTTAGCAGTGTAATGCACAGGATACGTGCCCTGTTGTGATAATAGTCCCACATTTAGCAAAGAAAAAGCAAACTGAGCTGGAAAATCACGCAAGATACCAGAGCAGCCATGGCTTGGATGGTATTACCTCCTAGCTCTGACGGTATTATTACTTCTCATCCACACTACAAGGTTTGCCATTTCTGCAACTACAACTACCACCACCTCCACTGACACTGCCAACAACAACAGGAGCCAAAGCTATGAAATGAGGCAGTTTGTAGGCTCTCAAGCTAT
This sequence comes from Amia ocellicauda, assembly GCF_036373705.1. Taxonomy (NCBI): domain Eukaryota; kingdom Metazoa; phylum Chordata; class Actinopteri; order Amiiformes; family Amiidae; genus Amia; species Amia ocellicauda. Next base: position 6,475,876 of record NC_089862.1, on the reverse strand, counting down.
CTCAGAGTCCAAATATTTCAGTCTAGGTACGTGCAGTTTCCGTTTGCCAAGCTGACAGTGAGTCACCGATCAAGGGTAAGTTGGAGCGTTTGCTCTATACGCAAGCGACATATGTGCTCCTTGTGCAAAACGGGCTGAGAAAACGTCACGGAGGTTGACGCATGGTCTAAATGAAGGTGCGTGACACGCCTGTGCGACGTGGCAGATTGCAGATGTGCTAGAGGTATGCAAAATACAACAAGCAGCTTCCACAAACATAGTTCTGCCTCGTGTGTGGATCGAACTCACGGCCTTCAGATTATGAGACTGACGCGCTACCGACTGCACTTAAGGCTTCAGTCCTACTGTCTGAGTTTGTCATGAAATCTCTTCACCTCACAGGTTATCACGGAGGTTGACGCATGGTCTAAATGAAGGTGCGTGACACGCCTGTTCCACCTGGTAGATTGCAGATATGCTAGAGGTCAGGCTTCAGTCCTACTTTCTGAGCTTGCCAAGAAATCTCTTCAGCTCACAGCTTATCGTGTAGCTCTCTGCGGAGAGGGAAATTGTTTTCTTCATTGTTGTGGACTGAGATGATGACATGATGTGGTTTTGCCCCTCAATTCTCCATTTCTCCATATTTGCAAAAGCTCAAACTCACACACAGGAACCTAGGGACCAAACTGGTAGCTTTGCCAAACCAATGAATTTCAGATCGGTCAATTTCCTATGATGGGTACGAGGGGATGAACAATTGCGGCATTTCCTGACGCTATGGCCGCGTGACATTTTGTGCGCTAGTGTGGAACAGCTAAGAGTCCTGCTCTGGCTCTGCCAATCCACGGCCTAAAATGATTCTCATAAGACAGTCTGTTTCTGCCCGGTTCTGACCCGGGGACCTTTCGCGTGTAAAGCGAACGTGATGACCACTACTCTACAGAAACCACAGACAGTCAGCTTCCTAATGCAGCTCTGTTTAGGAGCACAGCAGAAAAACAACCTTATCTCTCCTGTTGCATCCCCAAAAAAAGGATGCAGGAGAAACCTACAGAATTGTGCAGCAATTGTCCACTATCTATCTATGAACTTTACTTCATTCAGTTAGCAGTGTAATGCACAGGATACGTGCCCTGTTGTGATAATAGTCCCACATTTAGCAAAGAAAAAGCAAACTGAGCTGGAAAATCACGCAAGATACCAGAGCAGCCATGGCTTGGATGGTATTACCTCCTAGCTCTGACGGTATTATTACTTCTCATCCACACTACAAGGTTTGCCATTTCTGCAACTACAACTACCACCACCTCCACTGACACTGCCAACAACAACAGGAGCCAAAGCTATGAAATGAGGCAGTTTGTAGGCTCTCAAGCTATCTCAGAGTCCAAATATTTCAGTCTAGGTACGTGCAGTTTCCGTTTGCCAAGCTGACAGTGAGTCACCGATCAAGGGTAAGTTGGAGCGTTTGCTCTATACGCAAGCGACATATGTGCTCCTTGTGGAAAATGGGCTGAGAAAACGTCACGGAGGTTGACGCATGGTCTAAATGAAGGTGCGTGACACGCCTGTGCGACCTGGCAGATTGCAAATGTGCTGGAGGTATGCAAAATATGTCAAGCAGCATCCACAAAACATAGTTCTGCCTTGTGTGAGGATCAAACTCACAGCCTTCAGATTATGAGACTGACACGCTACCTACTGCGCTAACGAGGCTGCACTGTAGGCTTTAGTCCTACTGTCTGAGTTTGTCATGAAATCTCTTCACCTCACAGGTTATCACGGAGGTTGACGCATGGTATAAATGAAGGTGCGTGACACGCCTGTTCCACCTGGTAGATTGCAGATATGCTAGAGGTCAGGCTTCAGTCCTACTTTCTGAGCTTGCCAAGAAATCTCTTCAGCTCACAGCTTATCGTGTAGCTCTCTGCGGAGAGGGAAATTGTTTTCTTCATTGTTGTGGACTGAGATGATGACATGATGTGGTTTTGCCCCTCAATTCTCCATTTCTCCATATTTGCAAAAGCTCAAACTCACACACAGGAACCTAGGGACCAAACTGGTAGCTTTGCCAAACCAATGAATTTCAGATCGGTCAATTTCCTATGATGGGTACGAGGGGATGAACAATTGCGGCATTTCCTGACGCTATGGCCACGTGACATTTTGTGCGCTAGTGTGGAACAGCTAAGAGTCCTGCTCTGGCTCTGCCAATCCACGGCCTAAAATGCTTCTCATAAGACAGTCTGTTTCTGCCCAGTTCTGACCCGGGGACCTTTCGCGTGTAAAGCGAACGTGATGACCACTACACTACAGAAACCACAGACAGTCAGCTTCCTAATGGAGCTCTGTTTAGGAGCACAGCAGAAAAACAACCTTATCTCTCCTGTTGCATCCCCAAAAAAAGGATGCAGGAGAAACCTACAGAATTGTGCAGCAATTGTCCACTATCTATCTATGAACTTTACTTCATTCAGTTAGCAGTGTAATGCACAGGATACGTGCCCTGTTGTGATAATAGTCCCACATTTAGCAAAGTCAAAGCAAACTGAGCTGGAAAATCACGCAAGATACCAGAGCAGCCATGGCTTGGATGGTATTACCTCCTAGCTCTGACGGTATTATTACTTCTCATCCACACTACAAGGTTTGCCATTTCTGCAACTACAACTACCACCACCTCCACTGACACTGCCAACAACAACAGGAGCCAAAGCTATGAAATGAGGCAGTTTGTAGGCTCTCAAGCTATCTCAGAGTCCAAATATTTCAGTCTAGGTACGTGCAGTTTCCGTTTGCCAAGCTGACAGTGAGTCACCGATCAAGGGTAAGTTGGAGCGTTTGCTCTATACGCAAGCGACATATGTGCTCCTTGTGCAAAACGGGCTGAGAAAACGTCACGGAGGTTTAACGCATGGTCTAAATGAAGGTGCGTGACACGCCTGTGCGACGTGGCAGATTGCAGATGTGCTAGAGGTATGCAAAATACAACAAGCAGCTTCCACAAACATAGTTCTGCCTCGTGTGTGGATCGAACTCACGGCCTTCAGATTATGAGACTGACGCGCTACCTACTGCACTTAAGGCTTCAGTCCTACTGTCTGAGTTTGTCATGAAATCTCTTCACCTCACAGGTTATCACGGAGGTTGACGCATGGTCTAAATGAAGGTGCGTGACACGCCTGTTCCACCTGGTAGATTGCAGATATGCTAGAGGTCAGGCTTCAGTCCTACTTTCTGAGCTTGCCAAGAAATCTCTTCAGCTCACAGCTTATCGTGTAGCTCTCTGCGGAGAGGGAAATTGTTTTCTTCATTGTTGTGGACTGAGATGATGACATGATGTGGTTTTGCCCCTCAATTCTCCATTTCTCCATATTTGCAAAAGCTCAAACTCACACACAGGAACCTAGGGACCAAACTGGTAGCTTTGCCAAACCAATGAATTTCAGTTCGGTCAATTTCCTATGATGGGTACGAGGGGATGAACAATTGCGGCATTTCCTGACGCTATGGCCGCGTGACATTTTGTGCGCTAGTGTGGAACAGCTAAGAGTCCTGCTCTGGCTCTGCCAATCCACGGCCTAAAATGCTTCTCATAAGACAGTCTGTTTCTGCCCGGTTCTGACCCGGGGACCTTTCGCGTGTAAAGCGAACGTGATGACCACTACACTACAGAAACCACAGACAGTCAGCTTCCTAATGGAGCTCTGTTTAGGAGCACAGCAGAAAAACAACCTTATCTCTCCTGTTGCATCCCCAAAAAAAGGATGCAGGAGAAACCTACAGAATTGTGCAGCAATTGTCCACTATCTATCTATGAACTTTACTTCATTCAGTTAGCAGTGTAATGCACAGGATACGTGCCCTGTTGTGATAATAGTCCCACATTTAGCAAAGAAAAAGCAAACTGAGCTGGAAAATCACGCAAGATACCAGAGCAGCCATGGCTTGGATGGTATTACCTCCTAGCTCTGACGGTATTATTACTTCTCATCCACACTACAAGGTTTGCCATTTCTGCAACTACAACTACCACCACCTCCACTGACACTGCCAACAACAACAGGAGCCAAAGCTATGAAATGAGGCAGTTTGTAGGCTCTCAAGCTATCTCAGAGTCCAAATATTTCAGTCTAGGTACGTGCAGTTTCCGTTTGCCAAGCTGACAGTGAGTCACCGATCAAGGGTAAGTTGGAGCGTTTGCTCTATACGCAAGCGACATATGTGCTCCTTGTGCAAAACGGGCTGAGAAAACGTCACGGAGGTTGACGCATGGTCTAAATGAAGGTGCGTGACACGCCTGTGCGACGTGGCAGATTGCAGATGTGCTAGAGGTATGCAAAATACAACAAGCAGCTTCCACAAAAATAGTTCTGCCTCGTGTGTGGATCGAACTCACGGCCTTCAGATTATGAGACTGATGTGCTACCTACTGCACTTAAGGCTTCAGTCCTACTGTCTGAGTTTGTCATGAAATCTCTTCACCTCACAGGTTATCACGGAGGTTGACGCATGGTATAAATGAAGGTGTGTGACACGCCTGTTCCACCTGGTAGATTGCAGATATGCTAGAGGTCAGGCTTCAGTCCTACTTTCTGAGCTTGCCAAGAAATCTCTTCAGCTCACAGCTTATCGTTTAGCTCTCTGCGGAGAGGGAAATTGTTTTCTTCATTGTTGTGGACTGAGATGATGACATGATGTGGTTTTGCCCCTCAATTCTCCATTTCTCCATATTTGCAAAAGCTCAAACTCACACACAGGAACCTAGGGACCAAAACTGGTAGCTTTGCCAAACCAATGAATTTCAGTTCGGTCAATTTCCTATGATGGGTACGAGGGGATGAACAATTGCGGCATTTCCTGACGCTATGGCCGCGTGACATTTTGTGCGCTAGTGTGGAACAGCTAAGAGTCCTGCTCTGGCTCTGCCAATCCACGGCCTAAAATGCTTCTCATAAGACAGTCTGTTTCTGCCCGGTTCTGACCCGGGGACCTTTCGCGTGTAAAGCGAACGTGATGACCACTACACTACAGAAACCACAGACAGTCAGCTTCCTAATGGAGCTCTGTTTAGGAGCACAGCAGAAAAACAACCTTATCTCTCCTGTTGCATCCCCAAAAAAAGGATGCAGGAGAAACCTACAGAATTGTGCAGCAATTGTCCACTATCTATCTATGAACTTTACTTCATTCAGTTAGCAGTGTAATGCACAGGATACGTGCCCTGTTGTGATAATAGTCCCACATTTAGCAAAGAAAAAGCAAACTGAGCTGGAAAATCACGCAAGATACCAGAGCAGCCATGGCTTGGATGGTATTACCTCCTAGCTCTGACGGTATTATTACTTCTCATCCACACTACAAGGTTTGCCATTTCTGCAACTACAACTACCACCACCTCCACTGACACTGCCAACAACAACAGGAGCCAAAGCTATGAAATGAGGCAGTTTGTAGGCTCTCAAGCTATCTCAGAGTCCAAATATTTCAGTCTAGGTACGTGCAGTTTCCGTTTTCCAAGCTGACAGTGAGCCACCGATCAAGGGTAAGTTGGAGCGTTTGCTCTATACGCAAGCGACATATGTGCTCCTTGTGCAAAACGGGCTGAGAAAACGTCACGGAGGTTGACGCATGGTCTAAATGAAGGTGCGTGACACGCCTGTGCGACGTGGCAGATTGCAGATGTGCTAGAGGTATGCAAAATACAACAAGCAGCTTCCACAAACATAGTTCTGCCTCGTGTGTGGATCGAACTCACGGCCTTCAGATTATGAGACTGACGCGCTACCTACTGCACTTAAGGCTTCAGTCCTACTGTCTGAGATTGTCATGAAATCTCTTCACCTCACAGGTTATCACGGAGGTTGACGCATGGTCTAAATGAAGGTGCGTGACACGCCTTTTCCACCTGGTAGATTGCAGATATGCTAGAGGTCAGGCTTCAGTCCTACTTTCTGAGCTTGCCAAGAAATCTCTTCAGCTCACAGCTTATCGTGTAGCTCTCTGCGGAGAGGGAAATTGTTTTCTTCATTGTTGTGGACTGAGATGATGACGTGATGTGGTTTTGCCCCTCAATTCTCCATTTCTCCATATTTGCAAAAGCTCAAACTCACACACAGGAACCTAGGGACCAAACTGGTAGCTTTGCCAAACCAATGAATTTCAGATCGGTCAATTTCCTATGATGGGTACGAGGGGATGAACAATTGCGGCATTTCCTGACGCTATGGCCGCGTGACATTTTGTGCGCTAGTGTGGAACAGCTAAGAGTCCTGCTCTGGCTCTGCCAATCCACGGCCTAAAATGCTTCTCATAAGACAATCTGTTTCTGCCCGGTTCTGACCCGGGGACCTTTCGCGTGTAAAGCGAACGTGATGACCACTACACTACTGAAACCACAGACAGTCAGCTTCCTAATGGAGCTCTGTTTAGGAGCACAGCAGAAAAACAACCTTATCTCTCCTGTTGCATCCCCAAAAAAAGGATGCAGGAGAAACCTACAGAATTGTGCAGCAATTGTCCACTATCTATCTATGAACTTTACTTCATTCAGTTAGCAGTGTAATGCACAGGATACGTGCCCTGTTGTGATAATAGTCCCACATTTAGCAAAGAAAAAGCAAACTGAGCTGGAAAATCACGCAAGATACCAGAGCAGCCATGGCTTGGATGGTATTACCTCCTAGCTCTGACGGTATTATTACTTCTCATCCACACTACAAGGTTTGCCATTTCTGCAACTACAACTACCACCACCTCCACTGACACTGCCAACAACAACAGGAGCCAAAGCTATGAAATGAGGCAGTTTGTAGGCTCTCAAGCTATCTCAGAGTCCAAATATTTCAGTCTAGGTACGTGCAGTTTCCGTTTGCCAAGCTGACAGTGAGTCACCGATCAAGGGTAAGTTGGAGCGTTTGCTCTATACGCAAGCGACATATGTGCTCCTTGTGCAAAACGGGCTGAGAAAACGTCACGGAGGTTGATGCATGGTCTAAATGAAGGTGCGTGACACGCCTGTGCGAAGTGGCAGATTGCAGATGTGCTAGAGGTATGCAAAATACAACAAGCAGCTTCCACAAACATAGTTGTGCCTCGTGTGTGGATCAAACTCACGGCCTTCAGATTATGAGACTGACGCGCTACCTACTGCACTTAAGGCTTCAGTCCTACTGTCTGAGTTTGTCATGAAATCTCTTCACCTCACAGGTTATCACGGAGGTTGACGCATGGTCTAAATGAAGGTGCGTGACACGCCTGTTCCACCTGGTAGATTGCAGATATGCTAGAGGTCAGGCTTCAGTCCTACTTTCTGAGCTTGCCAAGAAATCTCTTCAGCTCACAGCTTATCGTGTAGCTCTCTGCGGAGAGGGAAATTGTTTTCTTCATTGTTGTGGACTGAGATGATGACATGATGTGGTTTTGCCCCTCAATTCTCCATTTCTCCATATTTGCAAAAGCTCAAACTCACACACAGGAACCTAGGGACCAAACTGGTAGCTTTGCCAAACCAATGAATTTCAGATCGGTCAATTTCCTATGATGGGTACGAGGGGATGAACAATTGCGGCATTTCCTGACGCTATGGCCGCGTGACATTTTGTGCGCTAGTGTGGAACAGCTAAGAGTCCTGCTCTGGCTCTGCCAATCCACGGCCTAAAATGCTTCTCATAAGACAGTCTGTTTCTGCCCGGTTCTGACCCGGGGACCTTTCGCGTGTAAAGCGAACGTGATGACCACTACACTACAGAAAGTCAGCTTCCTAATGGAGCTCTGTTTAGGAGCACAGCAGAAAAACAACCTTATCTCTCCTGTTGCATCCCCAAAAAAAGGATGCAGGAGAAACCTACAGAATTGTGCAGCAATTGTCCACTATCTATCTATGAACTTTACTTCATTCAGTTAGCAGTGTAATGCACAGGATACGTGCCCTGTTGTGATAATAGTCCCACATTTAGCAAAGAAAAAGCAAACTGAGCTGGAAAATCACGCAAGATACCAGAGCAGCCATAGCTTGGATGGAATTACCTCCTAGCTCTGACGGTATTATTACTTCTCATCCACACTACAAGGTTTGCCATTTCTGCAACTACAACTACCACCACCTCCACTGACACTGCCAACAACAACAGGAGCCAAAGCTATGAAATGAGGCAGTTTGTAGGCTCTCAAGCTATCTCAGAGTCCAAATATTTCAGTCTAGGTACGTGCAGTTTCCGTTTGCCAAGCTGACAGTGAGTCACCGATCAAGGGTAAGTTGGAGCGTTTGCTCTATACGCAAGCGACATATGTGCTCCTTGTGCAAAACGGGCTGAGAAAACGTCACGGAGGTTGACGCATGGTCTAAATGAAGGTGCGTGACACGCCTGTGCGACCTGGCAGATTGCAGATGTGCTAGAGGTATGCAAAATACAACAAGCAGCTTCCACAAACATAGTTGTGCCTCGTGTGTGGATCGAACTCACGGCCTTCAGATTATGAGACTGACGCGCTACCTTCTGCACTTAAGGCTTCAGTCCTACTGTCTGAGTTTGTCATGAAATCTCTTCACCTCACAGGTTATCACGGAGGTTGACACATGGTCTAAATGAAGGTGCGTGACACGCCTGTTCCACCTGGTAGATTGCAGATATGCTAGAGGTCAGGCTTCAGTCCTACTTTCTGAGCTTGCCAAGAAATCTCTTCAGCTCACAGCTAATCGTGTAGCTCTCTGCGGAGAGGGAAATTGTTTTCTTCATTGTTGTGGACTGAGATGATGACATGATGTGGTTTTGCCCCTCAATTCTCCATTTCTCCATATTTGCAAAAGCTCAAACTCACACACAGGAACCTAGGGACCAAACTGGTAGCTTTGCCAAACCAATGAATTTCAGATCGGTCAATTTCCTATGATGGGTACGAGGGGATGAACAATTGCGGCATTTCCTGACGCTATGGCCGCGTGACATTTTGTGCGCTAGTGTGGAACAGCTAAGAGTCCTGCTCTGGCTCTGCCAATCCATGGCCTAAAATGCTTCTCATAAGACAGTCTGTTTCTGCCCGGTTCTGACCCGGGGACCTTTCGCGTGTAAAGCAAACGTGATGACCACTACACTACAGAAACCACAGACAGTCAGCTTCCTAATGGAGCTCTGTTTAGGAGCACAGCAGAAAAACAACCTTATCTCTCCTGTTGCATCCCCAAAAAAAGGATGCAGGTGAAACCTACAGAATTGTGCAGCAATTGTCCACTATCTATCTATGAACTTTACTTCATTCAGTTAGCAGTGTAATGCACAGGATACGTGCCCTGTTGTGATAATAGTCCCACATTTAGCAAAGAAAAAGCAAACTGAGCTGGAAAATCACGCAAGATACCAGAGCAGCCATGGCTTGGATGGAATTACCTCCTAGCTCTGACGGTATTATTACTTCTCATCCACACTACAAGGTTTGCCATTTCTGCAACTACAACTACCACCACCTCCACTGACGCTGCCAACAACAACAGGAGCCAAAGCTATGAAATGAGGCAGTTTGTAGGCTCTCAAGCTATCTCAGAGTCCAAATATTTCAGTCTAGGTACGTGCAGTTTCCGTTTGCCAAGCTGACAGTGAGTCACCGATCAAGGGTAAGTTGGAGCGTTTGCTCTATACGCAAGCGACATATGTGCTCCTTGTGCAAAACGGGCTGAGAAAACGTCACGGAGGTTGACGCATGGTCTAAATGAAGGTGCGTGACACGCCTGTGCGACTTGGCAGACTGCAGATGTGCTAGAGGTATGCAAAATATGTCAAGCAGCGTCCACAAACATAGTTCTGCCTCGTGTGAGGATCGAACTCACAGCCTTCAGATTATGAGACTGACGCGCTACCTACTGTGCTAACGAGGCTGCACTTTAGGCTTTAGTCCTACTGTCTGAGTTTGTCATGAAATCTCTTCACCTCACAGGTTATCACGGAGGTTGACGCACGGTCTAAATGAAGGTGTGTGACACGCCTGTTCCACCTGGTAGATTGCAGATATGCTAGAGGTCAGGCTTCAGTCCTACTTTCTGAGCTTGCCAAGAAATCTCTTCAGCTCACAGCTTATCGTGTAGCTCTCTGCGGAGAGGGAAATTGTTTTCTTCATTGTTGTGGACTGAGATGATGACATGATGTGGTTTTGCCCCTCAATTCTCCATTTCTCCATATTTGCAAAAGCTCAAACTCACACACAGGAACCTAGGGACCAAACTGGTAGCTTTGCCAAAACAATGAATTTCAGATCGGTCAATTTCCTATGATGGGTACGAGGGGATGAACAATTGCGGCATTTCCTGACGCTATGGCCGCGTGACATTTTGTGCGCTAGTGTGGAACAGCTAAGAGTCCTGCTCTGGCTCTGCCAATCCACGGCCTAAAATGCTTCTCATAAGACAGTCAGTTTCTGCCCGGTTCTGTCCCGGGGACCTTTCGCGTGTAAAGCGAACGTGATGACCACTACACTACAGAAAGTCAGCTTCCTAATGGAGCTCTGTTTAGGAGCACAGCAGAAAAACAACCTTATCTCTCCTGTTGCATCCCCAAAAAAAGGATGCAGGAGAAACCTACAGAATTGTGCAGCAATTGTCCACTATCTATCTATGAACTTTACTTCATTCAGTTAGCAGTGTAATGCACAGGATACGTGCCCTGTTGTGATAATTGTCCCACATTTAGCAAAGAAAAAGCAAACTGAGCTGGAAAATCACGCAAGATACCAGAGCAGCCATGGCTTGGATGGAATTACCTCCTAGCTCTGACGGTATTATTACTTCTCATCCACACTACAAGGTTTGCCATTTCTGCAACTACAACTACCACCACCTCCACTGACGCTGCCAACAACAACAGGAGCCAAAGCTATGAAATGAGGCAGTTTGTAGGCTCTCAAGCTATCTCAGAGTCCAAATATTTCAGTCTAGGTACGTGCAGTTTCCGTTTGCCAAGCTGACATTGAGTCACCGATCAAGGGTAAGTTGGAGCGTTTGCTCTATACGCAAGCGACATATGTGCTCCTTGTGCAAAACGGGCTGAGAAAACGTCACGGAGGTTGACGCATGGTCTAAATGAAGGTGCGTGACACGCCTGTGCGACCTGGCAGACTGCAGATGTGCTAGAGGTATGCAAAATATGTCAAGCAGCGTCCACAAACATAGCTCTGCCTCGTCTGAGGATCGAAATCACGGCCTTCAGATTATGAGACTGACACGCTACCTACTGCGCTAACGAGGCTGCACTTTCGGCTTTAGTCCTACTGTCTGAGTTTGTCATGAAATCTCTTCACCTCACAGGTTATCACGGAGGTTGACGCATGGTCTAAATGAAGGTGCGTGACACGCCTGTTCCACCTGGTAGATTGCAGATATGCTAGAGGTCAGGCTTCAGTCCTACTTTCTGAGCTTGCCAAGAAATCTCTTCAGCTCACAGCTTATCGTGTAGCTCTCTGCGGAGAGGGAAATTGTTTTCTTCATTGTTGTGGACTGAGATGATGACTTGATGTGGTTTTGCCCCTCAATTCTCCATTTCTCCATATTTGCAAAAGCTCAAACTCACACACAGGAACCTAGGGACCAAACTGGTAGCTTTGCCAAACCAATGAATTTCAGATCGGTCAATTTCCTATGATGGGTACGAGGGGATGAACAATTGCGGCATTTCCTGACGCTATGGCCGCGTGACATTTTGTGCGCTAGTGTGGAACAGCTAAGAGTCCTGCTCTGGCTCTGCCAATCCACGGCCTAAAATGCTTCTCATAAGACAGTCTGTTTCTGCCCGGTTCTGACCCGGGGACCTTTCGCGTGTAAAGCGAACGTGATGACCACTACACTACAGAAAGTCAGCTTCCTAATGGAGCTCTGTTTAGGAGCACAGCAGAAAAACAACCTTATCTCTCCTGTTGCATCCCCAAAAAAAGGATGCAGGAGAAACCTACAGAATTGTGCAGCAATTGTCCACTATCTATCTATGAACTTTACTTCATTCAGTTAGCAGTGTAATGCACAGGATACGTGCCCTGTTGTGATAATTGTCCCACATTTAGCAAAGAAAAAGCAAACTGAGCTGGAAAATCACGCAAGATACCAGAGCAGCCATGGCTTGGATGGAATTACCTCCTAGCTCTGACGGTATTATTACTTCTCATCCACACTACAAGGTTTGCCATTTCTGCAACTACAACTACCACCACCTCCACTGACGCTGCCAACAACAACAGGAGCCAAAGCTATGAAATGAGGCAGTTTGTAGGCTCTCAAGCTATCTCAGAGTCCAAATATTTCAGTCTAGGTACGTGCAGTTTCCGTTTGCCAAGCTGACATTGAGTCACCGATCAAGGGTAAGTTGGAGCGTTTGCTCTATACGCAAGCGACATATGTGCTCCTTGTGCAAAACGGGCTGAGAAAACGTCACGGAGGTTGACGCATGGTCTAAATGAAGGTGCGTGACACGCCTGTGCGACCTGGCAGACTGCAGATGTGCTAGAGGTATGCAAAATATGTCAAGCAGCGTCCACAAACATAGCTCTGCCTCGTCTGAGGATCGAAATCACGGCCTTCAGATTATGAGACTGACACGCTACCTACTGCGCTAACGAGGCTGCACTTTCGGCTTTAGTCCTACTGTCTGAGTTTGTCATGAAATCTCTTCACCTCACAGGTTATCACGGAGGTTGACGCATGGTCTAAATGAAGGTGCGTGACACGCCTGTTCCACCTGGTAGATTGCAGATATGCTAGAGGTCAGGCTTCAGTCCTACTTTCTGAGCTTGCCAAGAAATCTCTTCAGCTCACAGCTTATCGTGTAGCTCTCTGCGGAGAGGGAAATTGTTTTCTTCATTGTTGTGGACTGAGATGATGACTTGATGTGGTTTTGCCCCTCAATTCTCCATTTCTCCATATTTGCAAAAGCTCAAACTCACACACAGGAACCTAGGGACCAAACTGGTAGCTTTGCCAAACCAATGAATTTCAGATCGGTCAATTTCCTATGATGGGTACGAGGGGATGAACAATTGCGGCATTTCCTGACGCTATGGCCGCGTGACATTTTGTGCGCTAGTGTGGAACAGCTAAGAGTCCTGCTCTGGCTCTGCCAATCCACGGCCTAAAATGCTTCTCATAAGACAGTCTGTTTCTGCCCGGTTCTGACCCGGGGACCTTTCGCGTGTAAAGCGAACGTGATGACCACTACACTACAGAAACCACAGACAGTCAGCTTCCTAATGGAGCTCTGTTTAGGAGCACAGCAGAAAAACAACCTTATCTCTCCTGTTGCATCCCCAAAAAAAGGATGCAGGAGAAACCTACAGAATTGTGCAGCAATTGTCCACTATCTATCTATGAACTTTACTTCATTCAGTTAGCAGTGTAATGCACAGGATACGTGCCCTGTTGTGATAATAGTCCCACATTTAGCAAAGAAAAAGCAAACTGAGCTGGAAAATCACGCAAGATACCAGAGCAGCCATGGCTTGGATGATATTACCTCCTAGCTCTGACGGTATTATTACTTCTCATCCACACTACAAGGTTTGCCATTTCTGCAACTACAACTACCACCACCTCCACTGACGCTGCCAACAACAACAGGAGCCAAAGCTATGAAATGAGGCAGTTTGTAGGCTCTCAAGCTATCTCAGAGTCCAAATATTTCAGTCTAGGTACGTGCAGTTTCCGTTTGCCAAGCTGACATTGAGTCACCGATCAAGGGTAAGTTGGAGCGTTTGCTCTATACGCAAGCGACATATGTGCTCCTTGTGCAAAACGGGCTGAGAAAACGTCACGGAGGTTGACGCATGGTCTAAATGAAGGTGCGTGACACGCCTGTGCGACCTGGCAGACTGCAGATGTGCTAGAGGTATGCAAAATATGTCAAGCAGCGTCCACAAACATAGCTCTGCCTCGTCTGAGGATCGAAATCACGGCCTTCAGATTATGAGACTGACACGCTACCTACTGCGCTAACGAGGCTGCACTTTCGGCTTTAGTCCTACTGTCTGAGTTTGTCATGAAATCTCTTCACCTCACAGGTTATCACGGAGGTTGACGCATGGTCTAAATGAAGGTGCGTGACACGCCTGTTCCACCTGGTAGATTGCAGATATGCTAGAGGTCAGGCTTCAGTCCTACTTTCTGAGCTTGCCAAGAAATCTCTTCAGCTCACAGCTTATCGTGTAGCTCTCTGCGGAGAGGGAAATTGTTTTCTTCATTGTTGTGGACTGAGATGATGACTTGATGTGGTTTTGCCCCTCAATTCTCCATTTCTCCATATTTGCAAAAGCTCAAACTCACACACAGGAACCTAGGGACCAAACTGGTAGCTTTGCCAAACCAATGAATTTCAGATCGGTCAATTTCCTATGATGGGTACGAGGGGATGAACAATTGCGGCATTTCCTGACGCTATGGCCGCGTGACATTTTGTGCGCTAGTGTGGAACAGCTAAGAGTCCTGCTCTGGCTCTGCCAATCCACGGCCTAAAATGCTTCTCATAAGACAGTCTGTTTCTGCCCGGTTCTGACCCGGGGACCTTTCGCGTGTAAAGCGAACGTGATGACCACTACACTACAGAAACCACAGACAGTCAGCTTCCTAATGGAGCTCTGTTTAGGAGCACAGCAGAAAAACAACCTTATCTCTCCTGTTGCATCCCCAAAAAAAGGATGCAGGAGAAACCTACAGAATTGTGCAGCAATTGTCCACTATCTATCTATGAACTTTACTTCATTCAGTTAGCAGTGTAATGCACAGGATACGTGCCCTGTTGTGATAATAGTCCCACATTTAGCAAAGAAAAAGCAAACTGAGCTGGAAAATCACGCAAGATACCAGAGCAGCCATGGCTTGGATGATATTACCTCCTAGCTCTGACGGTATTATTACTTCTCATCCACACTACTAGGTTTGCCATTTCTGCAACTACAACTACCACCACCTCCACTGACACTGCCAACAACAACAGGAGCCAAAGCTATGAAATGAGGCAGTTTGTAGGCTCTCAAGCTATCTCAGAGTCCAAATATTTCAGTCTAGGTACGTGCAGTTTCCGTTTGCCAAGCTGACAGTGAGTCACCGATCAAGGGTAAGTTGGAGCGTTTGCTCTATTGGCAAGCGACATATGTGCTCCTTGTGCAAAATGGGCTGAGAAAACGTCACGGAGGTTGACGCATGGTCTAAATGAAGGTGCGTGACACGCCTGTGCGACCTGGCAGATTGCAGATGTGCTAGAGGTATGCAAAATATGTCAAGCAGCATCCACAAACATAGTTCTGCCTCGTGTGAGGATCGAACTCTCAGCCTTCAGATTATGAGACTGACGCGCTACCAACTGTGCTAACGAGGCTGCACTTTATGCATTAGTCCTACTGTCTGAGTTTGTCATGAAATCTCTTCACCTCACAGGTTATCACGGAGGTTGACGCATGGTCTAAATGAAGGTGCGTGACACGTCTGTTCCACCTGGTAGATTGCAGATATGCTAGAGGTCAGGCTTCAGTCCTACTTTCTGAGCTTGCCAAGAAATCTCTTCAGCTCACAGCTTATCGTGTAGCTCTCTCCGGAGAGGGAAATTGTTTTCTTCATTGTTGTGGACTAAGATGATGACATGATGTGGTTTTGCCCCTCAATTCTCCATTTCTCCATATTTGCAAAAGCTCAAACTCACACACAGGAACCTAGGGACCAAACTGGTAGCTTTGCCAAACCAATGAATTTCAGATCGGTCAATTTCCTATGATGGGTACGAGGGGATGAACAATTGCGGCATTTCCTGACGCTATGGCCGCGTGACATTTTGTGCGCTAGTGTGGAACAGCTAAGAGTCCTGCTCTGGCTCTGCCAATCCACGGCCTAAAATGATTCACATTAGACAGTCTGTTTCTGCCCAGTTCTGACCCGGGGACCTTTCGCGTGTAAAGCGAACGTGATGACCACTACACTACAGAAACCACAGACAGTCAGCTTCCTAATGGAGCTCTGTTTAGGAGCACAGCAGAAAAACAACCTTATCTCTCCTGTTGCATCCCCAAAAAAAGGATGCAGGAGAAACCTACAGAATTGTGCAGCAATTGTCCACTATCTATCTATGAACTTTACTTCATTCAGTTAGCAGTGTAATGCACAGGATACGTGCCCTGTTGTGATAATAGACCCACAATTAGCAAAGTCAAAGCAAACTGAGCTGGAAAATCACGCAAGATACCAGAGCTGCCTTGGCTTGGATGGTATTACCTCCTAGCTCTGACGGTATTATTTCTTCTCATCCACACTACAAGGTTTGCCATTTCTGCAACTACAAATACCACCACCTCCACTGACACTGCCAACAACAACAGGAGCCAAAGCTATGAAATGAGGCAGTTTGTAGGCTCTCAAGCTATCTCAGAGTCCAAATATTTCAGTCTAGGTACGTGCAGTTTCCGTTTGCCAAGCTGACAGTGAGTCACCGATCAAGGGTAAGTTGGAGCGTTTGCTCTATACGCAAGCGACATATGTGCTCCTCGTGCAAAACGGGCTGAGAAAACGTCACGGAGGTTGACACATGGTCTAAATGAAGGTGCGTGACACGCCTGTGCGACGTGGCAGATTGCAGATGTGCTAGAGGTATGCAAAATACAACAAGCAGCTTCCACAAACATAGTTCTGCCTCGTCTGAGGATCGAAATCACGGCCTTCAGATTATGAGACTGACACGCTACCTACTGCGCTAACAAGGCTGCACTTTAGGCTTCAGTCCTACTGTCTGAGTTTGTCATGAAATCTCTTCACCTCACAGGTTATCACGGAGGTTGACGCATGGTCTAAATGAAGGTGCGTGACACACCTGTTCCACCTGGTAGATTGCAGATATGCTAGAGGTCAGGCTTCAGTCCTACTTTCTGAGCTTGCCAAGAAATCTCTTCAGCTCACAGCTTATCGTGTAGCTCTCTGCGGAGAGGGAAATTGTTTTCTTCATTGTTGTGGACTGAGATGATGACATGATGTGGTTTTGCCCCTCAATTCTCCATTTCTCCATATTTGCAAAAGCTCAAACTCACACACAGGAACCTAGGGACCAAACTGGTAGCTTTGCCAAACCAATGAATTTCAGATCGGTCAATTTCCTATGATGGGTACGAGGGGATGAACAATTGCGGCATTTCCTGACGCTATGGCCACGTGACATTTTGTGCGCTAGTGTGGAACAGCTAAGAGTCCTGCTCTGGCTCTGCCAATCCACGGCCTAAAATGCTTCTCATAAGACAGTCTGTTTCTGCCCGGTTCTGACCCGGGGACCTTTCGCGTGTAAAGCGAACGTGATGACCACTACACTACAGAAACCACAGACAGTCAGCTTCCTAATGGAGCTCTGTTTAGGAGCACAGCAGAAAAACAACCTTATCTCTCCTGTTGCATCCCCAAAAAAAGGATGCAGGAGAAACCTACAGAATTGTGCAGCAATTGTCCACTATCTATCTATGAAC
Source organism: Amia ocellicauda (assembly GCF_036373705.1). Taxonomy (NCBI): domain Eukaryota; kingdom Metazoa; phylum Chordata; class Actinopteri; order Amiiformes; family Amiidae; genus Amia; species Amia ocellicauda. Next base: position 6,458,437 of record NC_089862.1, on the reverse strand, counting down.
TTTACTTCATTCAGTTAGCAGTGTAATGCACAGGATACGTGCCCTGTTGTGATAATAGACCCACAATTAGCAAAGTCAAAGCAAACTGAGCTGGAAAATCACACAAGATACCAGAGCTGCCTTGGCTTGGATGGTATTACCTCCTAGCTCTGACGGTATTATTACTTCTCATCCACAATACAAGGTTTGCCATTTCTGCAACTACAACTACCACCACCTCCACTGACACTGCCAACAACAACAGGAGCCAAAGCTATGAAATGAGGCAGTTTGTAGGCTCTCAAGCTATCTCAGAGTCCAAATATTTCAGTCTAGGTACGTGCAGTATCCGTTTGCCAAGCTGACAGTGAGTCACCGATCAAGGGTAAGTTGGAGCGTTTGCTCTATACGCAAGCGACATATGTGCTCCTTGTGCAAAATGGGCTGAGAAAACGTCACGGAGGTTGACGCATGGTCTAAATGAAGGTGCGTGACACGCCAGTGCGACCTGGCAGATTGCAAATGTGCTAGAGGTATGCAAAATATGTCAAGCAGCATCCACAAACATAGTTCTGCCTCATGTGAGGATCAAACTCACAGCCTTCAGATTATGAGACTGACGCGCTACCTACTGCACTAACGAGGCTGCACTTTAGGCTTCAGTCCTACTGTCTGAGTTTGTCATGAAATCTCTTCACCTCACAGGTTATCACGGAGGTTGACGCATGGTCTAAATGAAGGAGCGTGACACGCCTGTTCCACCTGGTAGATTGCAGATATGCTAGAGGTCAGGCTTCAGTCCTACTTTCTGAGCTTGCCAAGAAATCTCTTCAGCTCACAGCTTATCGTGTAGCTCTCTGCGGAGAGGGAAATTGTTTTCTTCATTGTTGTGGACTGAGATGATGACATGATGTGGTTTTGCCCCTCAATTCTCCATTTCTCCATATTTGCAAAAGCTCAAACTCACACACAGGAACCTAGGGACCAAACTGGTAGCTTTGCCAAACCAATGAATTTCAGATCGGTCAATTTCCTATGATGGGTACGAGGGGATGAACAATTGCGGCATTTCCTGACGCTATGGCCGCGTGACATTTTGTGCGCTAGTGTGGAACAGCTAAGAGTCCTGCTCTGGCTCTGCCAATCCACGGCCTAAAATGCTTCTCATAAGACAGTCTGTTTCTGCCCGGTTCTAACCCGGGGACCTTTCGCGTGTAAAGCGAACGTGATGACCACTACACTACAGAAACCACAGACAGTCAGCTTCCTAATGGAGCTCTGTTTAGGAGCACAGCAGAAAAACAACCTTATCTCTCCTGTTGCATCCCCAAAAAAAGGATGCAGGAGAAACCTACAGAATTGTGCAGCAATTGTCCACTATCTATCTATGAACTTTACTTCATTCAGTTAGCAGTGTAATGCACAGGATACGTGCCCTGTTGTGATAATAGACCCACAATTAGCAAAGTCAAAGCAAACTGAGCTGGAAAATCACGCAAGATACCAGAGCTGCCTTGGCTTGGATGGTATTACCTCCTAGCTCTGACGGTATTATTACTTCTCATCCACACTACAAGGTTTGCCATTTCTGCAACTACAACTACCACCGCCTCCACTGACACTGCCAACAACAACAGGAGCCAAAGCTATGAAATGAGGCAGTTTGTAGGCTCTGAAGCTATCTCAGAGTCCAAATATTTCAGTCTAGGTACGTGCAGTTTCCGTTTGCCAAGCTGACAGTGAGTCACCGATCAAGGGTAAGTTGGAGCGTTTGCTCTATACGCAAGCGACATATGTGCTCCTTGTGCAAAATGGGCTGAGAAAACGTCACGGAGGTTGACGCATGGTCTAAATGAAGGTGCGTGACACGCCTGTGCGACCTGGCAGATTGCAGATGTGCTAGAGGTATGCAAAATATGTCAAGCAGCATCCACAAACATAGTTCTGCCTCGTGTGAGGATCAAACTCACGGCCTTCAGATTATGAGACTGACGCGCTACCTACTGCGCTTTAGGCTTTAGTCCTACTGTCTGAGTTTGTCTTGAAATGTCTTCCATTCACAGGTTATCACGGAGGTTGACGCATGGTCTAAATGAAGGTGCGTGACACGCCTGTGCGACCTGACAGATTGCAGATGTGCAAGAGGTATGCAAAATATGTCAAGCAGCATCCACAAACATAGTTCTGCCTCGTGTGAGGATCAAACTCACGGCCTTCAGATTATGAGACTGACGCGCTACCTACTGCGCTTTAGGCATTAGTCCTACTGTCTGAGTTTGTCATGAAATCTCTTCACCTCACAGGTTATCACGGAGGTTGACGCATGGTCTAAATGAAGGTGCGTGACACGTCTGTTCCACCTGGTAGATTGCAGATATGCTAGAGGTCAGGCTTCAGTCCTACTTTCTGAGCTTGCCAAGAAATCTCTTCAGCTCACAGCTTATCGTGTAGCTCTCTCCGGAGAGGGAAATTGTTTTCTTCATTGTTGTGGACTAAGATGATGACATGATGTGGTTTTGCCCCTCAATTCTCCATTTCTCCATATTTGCAAAAGCTCAAACTCACACACAGGAACCTAGGGACCAAACTGGTAGCTTTGCCAAACCAATGAATTTCAGATCGGTCAATTTCCTATGATGGGTACGAGGGGATGAACAATTGCGGCATTTCCTGACGCTATGGCCGCGTGACATTTTGTGCGCTAGTGTGGAACAGCTAAGAGTCCTGCTCTGGCTCTGCCAATCCACGGCCTAAAATGATTCACATAAGACAGTCTGTTTCTGCCCAGTTCTGACCCGGGGACCTTTCGCGTGTAAAGCGAACGTGATGACCACTACACTACAGAAACCACAGACAGTCAGCTTCCTAATGGAGCTCTGTTTAGGAGCACAGCAGAAAAACAACCTTATCTCTCCTGTTGCATCCCCAAAAAAAGGATGCAGGAGAAACCTACAGAATTGTGCAGCAATTGTCCACTATCTATCTATGAACTTTACTTCATTCAGTTAGCAGTGTAATGCACAGGATACGTGCCCTGTTGTGATAATAGACCCACAATTAGCAAAGTCAAAGCAAACTGAGCTGGAAAATCACGCAAGATACCAGAGCTGCCTTGGCTTGGATGGTATTACCTCCTAGCTCTGACGGTATTATTACTTCTCATCCACACTACAAGGTTTGCCATTTCTGCAACTACAACTACCACCACCTCCACTGACACTGCCAACAACAACAGGAGCCAAAGCTATGAAATGAGGCAGTTTGTAGGCTCTCAAGCTATCTCAGAGTCCAAATATTTCAGTCTAGGTACGTGCAGTTTCCGTTTGCCAAGCTGACAGTGAGTCACCGATCAAGGGTAAGTTGGAGCGTTTGCTCTATACGCAAGCGACATATGTGCTCCTCGTGCAAAACGGGCTGAGAAAACGTCACGGAGGTTGACGCATGGTCTAAATGAAGGTGCGTGACACGCCTGTGCGACGTGGCAGATTGCAGATGTGCTAGAGGTATGCAAAATACAACAAGCAGCTTCCACAAACATAGTTCTGCCTCGTCTGAGGATCGAAATCACAGCCTTCAGATTATGAGACTGACACGCTACCTACAGCACTTTAGGCTTTAGTCCTACTGTCTGAGTTTGTCTTGAAATCTCTTCCATTCACAGGTTATCACGGAGGTTGACGCATGGTCTAAATGAAGGTGCGTGACACGCCTGTTCGACCTGGTAGATTGCAGATATGCTAGAGGTCAGGCTTCAGTCCTACTTTCTGAGCTTGCCAAGAAATCTCTTCAGCTCACAGCTTATCGTGTAGCTCTCTGCGGAGAGGGAAATTGTTTTCTTCATTGTTGTGGACTGAGATGATGACATGATGTGGTTTTGCCCCTCAATTCTCCATTTCTCCATATTTGCAAAAGCTCAAACTCACACACAGGAACCTAGGGACCAAACCGGTAGCTTTGCCAAACCAATGAATTTCAGATCGGTCAATTTCCTATGATGGGTACGAGGGGATGAACAATTGCGGCATTTCCTGACGCTATGGCCGCGTGACATTTTGTGCGCTAGTGTGGAACAGCTAAGAGTCCTGCTCTGGCTCTGCCAATCCACGGCCTAAAATGATTCTCATAAGACAGTCTGTTTCTGCCCGGTTCTGACCCGGGGACCTTTCGCGTGTAAAGCGAACGTGATGACCACTACTCTACAGAAACCACAGACAGTCAGCTTCCTAATGCAGCTCTGTTTAGGAGCACAGCAGAAAAACAACCTTATCTCTCCTGTTGCATCCCCAAAAAAAGGATGCAGGAGAAACCTACAGAATTGTGCAGCAATTGTCCACTATCTATCTATGAACTTTACTTCATTCAGTTAGCAGTGTAATGCACAGGATACGTGCCCTGTTGTGATAATAGTCCCACATTTAGCAAAGAAAAAGCAAACTGAGCTGGAAAATCACGCAAGATACCAGAGCAGCCATGGCTTGGATGGTATTACCTCCTAGCTCTGACGGTATTATTACTTCTCATCCGCACTACAAGGTTTGCCATTTCTGCAACTACAACTACCACCACCTCCACTGACACTGCCAACAACAACAGGAGCCAAAGCTATGAAATGAGGCAGTTTGTAGGCTCTCAAGCTATCTCAGAGTCCAAATATTTCAGTCTAGGTACGTGCAGTTTCCGTTTGCCAAGCTGACAGTGAGACACCGATCAAGGGTAAGTTGGAGCGTTTGCTCTATACGCAAGCGACATATGTGCTCCTTGTGCAAAATGGGCTGAGAAAACGTCACGGAGGTTGACGCATGGTCTAAATGAAGGTGCGTGACACGCCTGTGCGACCTGGCAGATTGCAAATGTGCTAGAGGTATGCAAAATATGTCAAGCAGCATGCACAAACATAGTTCTGCCTCATGTGAGGATCGAACTCACGGCCTTCAGATTATGAGACTGACGCGCTACCTACTGCGCTAACGAGGCTGCACTTTAGGCTTCAGTCCTACTGTCTGAGTTTGTCATGAAATCTCTTCACCTCACAGGTTATCACGGAGGTTGACGCATGGTCTAAATGAAGGTGCGTGACACGCCTGTTCCACCTGGTAGATTGCAGATATGCTAGAGGTCAGGCTTCAGTCCTACTTTCTGAGCTTGCCAAGAAATCTCTTCAGCTCACAGCTTATCGTGTAGCTCTCTGCGGAGAGGGAAATTGTTTTCTTCATTGTTGTGGACTGAGATGATGACATGATGTGGTTTTGCCCCTCAATTCTCCATTTCTCCATATTTGCAAAAGCTCAAACTCACACACAGGAACCTAGGGACCAAACTGGTAGCTTTGCCAAACCAATGAATTTCAGATCGGTCAATTTCCTATGATGGGTACGAGGGGATGAACAATTGCGGCATTTCCTGACGCTATGGCCGCGTGACATTTTGTGCGCTAGTGTGGAACAGCTAAGAGTCCTGCTCTGGCTCTGCCAATCCACGGCCTAAAATGCTTCTCATAAGACAGTCTGTTTCTGCCCGGTTCTGACCCGGGGACCTTTCGCGTGTAAAGCGAACGTGATGACCACTACACTACAGAAACCACAGACAGTCAGCTTCCTAATGGAGCTCTGTTTAGGAGCACAGCAGAAAAACAACCTTATCTCTCCTGTTGCATCCCCAAAAAAAGGATGCAGGAGAAACCTACAGAATTGTGCAGCAATTGTCCACTATCTATCTATGAACTTTACTTCATTCAGTTAGCAGTGTAATGCACAGGATACGTGCCCTGTTGTGATAATAGTCCCACATTTAGCAAAGAAAAAGCAAACTGAGCTGGAAAATCACGCAAGATACCAGAGCAGCCATGGCTTGGATGGTATTACCTCCTAGCTCTGACGGTATTATTACTTCTCATCCACACTACAAGGTTTGCCATTTCTGCAACTACAACTACCACCACCTCCACTGACACTGCCAACAACAACAGGAGCCAAAGCTATGAAATGAGGCAGTTTGTAGGCTCTCAAGCTATCTCAGAGTCCAAATATTTCAGTCTAGGTACGTGCAGTTTCCGTTTGCCAAGCTGACAGTGAGTCACCGATCAAGGGTAAGTTGGAGCGTTTGCTCTATACGCAAGCGACATATGTGCTCCTTGTGCAAAACGGGCTGAGAAAACGTCACGGAGGTTGACGCATGGTCTAAATGAAGGTGCGTGACACGCCTGTGCGACGTGGCAGATTGCAGATGTGCTAGAGGTATGCAAAATACAACAAGCAGCTTCCACAAACATAGTTCTGCCTCGTGTGTGGATCGAACTCACGGCCTTCAGATTATGAGACTGACGCGCTACCTACTGCACTTAAGGCTTCAGTCCTACTGTCTGAGTTTGTCATGAAATCTCTTCACCTCACAGGTTATCACGGAGGTTGACGCATGGTCTAAATGAAGGTGCGTGACACGCCTGTTCCACCTGGTAGATTGCAGATATGCTAGAGGTCAGGCTTCAGTCCTACTTTCTGAGCTTGCCAAGAAATCTCTTCAGCTCACAGCTTATCGTGTAGCTCTCTGCGGAGAGGGAAATTGTTTTCTTCATTGTTGTGGACTGAGATGATGACATGATGTGGTTTTGCCCCTCAATTATCCATTTCTCCATATTTGCAAAAGCTCAAACTCACACACAGGAACCTAGGGACCAAACTGGTAGCTTTGCCAAACCAATGAATTTCAGATCGGTCAATTTCCTATGATGGGTACGAGGGGATGAACAATTGCGGCATTTCCTGACGCTATGGCCGCGTGACATTTTGTGCGCTAGTGTGGAACAGCTAAGAGTCCTGCTCTGGCTCTGCCAATCCACGGCCTAAAATGCTTCTCATAAGACAGTCTGTTTCTGCCCGGTTCTGAACCAGGGACCTTTCACGTGTAAAGCGAACGTGATGACCACTACACTACAGAAACCACAGACAGTCAGCTCCCTAATGGAGCTCTGTTTAGGAGCACAGCAGAAAAACAACCTTATCTCTCCTGTTGCATCCCCAAAAAAAGGATGCAGGAGAAACCTACAGAATTGTGCAGCAATTGTCCACTATCTATCTATGAACTTTACTTCATTCAGTTAGCAGTGTAATGCACAGGATACGTGCCCTGTTGTGATAATAGTCCCACATTTAGCAAAGAAAAAGCAAATTGAGCTGGAAAATCACGCAAGATACCAGAGCAGCCATGGCTTGGATGGTATTACCTCCTAGCTCTGACGGTATTATTACTTCTCATCCGCACTACAAGGTTTGCCATTTCTGCAACTACAACTACCACCACCTCCACTGACACTGCCAACAACAACAGGAGCCAAAGCTATGAAATGAGGCAGTTTGTAGGCTCTCAAGCTATCTCAGAGTCCAAATATTTCAGTCTAGGTACGTGCAGTTTCCGTTTGCCAAGCTGACAGTGAGTCACCGATCAAGGGTAAGTTGGAGCGTTTGCTCTATACGCAAGCGACATATGTGCTCCTTGTGCAAAATGGGCTGAGAAAACGTCACGGAGGTTGACGCATGGTCTAAATGAAGGTGCGTGACACGCCTGTGCGACCTGGCAGATTGCAAATGTGCTAGAGGTATGCAAAATATGTCAAGCAGCATGCACAAACATAGTTCTGCCTCATGTGAGGATCGAACTCACGGCCTTCAGATTATGAGACTGACGCGCTACCTACTGCGCTAACGAGGCTGCACTTTAGGCTTTAGTCCTACTGTCTGAGTTTGTAATGAAATCTCTTCACCTCACAGATTATCACGGAGGTTGACGCATGGTCTAAATGAAGGTGCGTGACACGCCTGTTCCACCTGGTAGATTGCAGATATGCTAGAGGTCAGGCTTCAGTCCTACTTTCTGAGCTTGCCAAGAAATCTCTTCAGCTCACAGCTTATCGTGTAGCTCTCTGCGGAGAGGGAAATTGTTTTCTTCATTGTTGTGGACTGAGATGATGACATGATGTGGTTTTGCCCCTCAATTCTCCATTTCTCCATATTTGCAAAAGCTCAAACTCACATACAGGAACCTAGGGACCAAACTGGTAGCTTTGCCAAACCAATGAATTTCAGATCGGTCAATTTCCTATGATGGGTACGAGGGGATGAACAATTGCGGCATTTCCTGACGCTATGGCCGCGTGACATTTTGTGCGCTAGTGTGGAACAGCTAAGAGTCCTGCTCTGGCTCTGCCAATCCACGGCCTAAAATGCTTCTCATAAGACAGTCTGTTTCTGCCCGGTTCTGACCCGGGGACCTTTCGCGTGTAAAGCGAACGTGATGACCACTACACTACAGAAACCACAGACAGTCAGCTTCCTAATGGAGCTCTGTTTAGGAGCACAGCAGAAAAACAACCTTATCTCTCCTGTTGCATCCCCAAAAAAAGGATGCAGGAGAAACCTACAGAATTGTGCAGCAATTGTCCACTATCTATCTATGAACTTTACTTCATTCAGTTAGCAGTGTAATGCACAGGATACGTGCCCTGTTGTGATAATAGTCCCACATTTAGCAAAGAAAAAGCAAACTGAGCTGGAAAATCACGCAAGATACCAGAGCAGCCATGGCTTGGATGGTATTACCTCCTAGCTCTGACGGTATTATTACTTCTCATCCACACTACAAGGTTTGCCATTTCTGCAACTACAACTACCACCACCTCCACTGACACTGCCAACAACAACAGGAGCCAAAGCTATGAAATGAGGCAGTTTGTAGGCTCTCAAGCTATCTCAGAGTCCAAATATTTCAGTCTAGGTACGTGCAGTTTCCGTTTGCCAAGCTGACAGTGAGTCACCGATCAAGGGTAAGTTGGAGCGTTTGCTCTATACGCAAGCGACATATGTGCTCCTTGTGGAAAATGGGCTGAGAAAACGTCACGGAGGTTGACGCATGGTCTAAATGAAGGTGCGTGACACGCCTGTGCGACCTGGCAGATTGCAAATGTGCTGGAGGTATGCAAAATATGTCAAGCAGCATCCACAAAACATAGTTCTGCCTTGTGTGAGGATCAAACTCACAGCCTTCAGATTATGAGACTGACACGCTACCTACTGCGCTAACGAGGCTGCACTTTAGGCTTTAGTCCTACTGTCTGAGTTTGTCATGAAATCTCTTCACCTCACAGGTTATCACGGAGGTTGACGCATGGTCTAAATGAAGGTGCGTGACACGCCTGTTCCACCTGGTAGATTGCAGATATGCTAGAGGTCAGGCTTCAGTCCTACTTTCTGAGCTTGCCAAGAAATCTCTTCAGCTCACAGCTTATCGTGTAGCTCTCTGCGGAGAGGGAAATTGTTTTCTTCATTGTTGTGGACTGAGATGATGACATGATGTGGTTTTGCCCCTCAATTCTCCATTTCTCCATATTTGCAAAAGCTCAAACTCACACACAGGAACCTAGGGACCAAACTGGTAGCTTTGCCAAACCAATGAATTTCAGATCGGTCAATTTCCTATGATGGGTACGAGGGGATGAACAATTGCGGCATTTCCTGACGCTATGGCCGCGTGACATTTTGTGCGCTAGTGTGGAACAGCTAAGAGTCCTGCTCTGGCTCTGCCAATCCACGGCCTAAAATGCTTCTCATAAGACAGTCTGTTTCTGCCCGGTTCTGACCCGGGGACCTTTCGCGTGTAAAGCGAACGTGATGACCACTACACTACAGAAACCACAGACAGTCAGCTACCTAATGGAGCTCTGTTTAGGAGCACAGCAGAAAAACAACCTTATCTCTCCTGTTGCATCCCCAAAAAAAGGATGCAGGAGAAACCTACAGAATTGTGCAGCAATTGTCCACTATCTATCTATGAACTTTACTTCATTCAGTTAGCAGTGTAATGCACAGGATACGTGCCCTGTTGTGATAATAGTCCCACATTTAGCAAAGAAAAAGCAAACTGAGCTGGAAAATCACGCAAGATACCAGAGCAGCCATGGCTTGGATGGTATTACCTCCTAGCTCTGACGGTATTATTACTTCTCATCCACACTACAAGGTTTGCCATTTCTGCAACTACAACTACCACCACCTCCACTGACACTGCCAACAACAACAGGAGCCAAAGCTATGAAATGAGGCAGTTTGTAGGCTCTCAAGCTATCTCAGAGTCCAAATATTTCAGTCTAGGTACGTGCAGTTTCCGTTTGCCAAGCTGACAGTGAGTCACCGATCAAGGGTAAGTTGGAGCGTTTGCTCTATACGCAAGCGACATATGTGCTCCTTGTGCAAAACGGGCTGAGAAAACGTCACGGAGGTTGACGCATGGTCTAAATGAAGGTGCGTGACACGCCTGTGCGACGTGGCAGATTGCAGATGTGCTAGAGGTATGCAAAATACAACAAGCAGCTTCCACAAACATAGTTCTGCCTCGTGTGTGGATCGAACTCACGGCCTTCAGATTATGAGACTGACGCGCTACCTACTGCACTTAAGGCTTCAGTCCTACTGTTTGAGTTTGTCATGAAATCTCTTCACCTCACAGGTTATCACGGAGGTTGACGCATGGTCTAAATGAAGGTGCGTGACACGCCTGTTCCACCTGGTAGATTGCAGATATGCTAGAGGTCAGGCTTCAGTCCTACTTTCTGAGCTTGCCAAGAAATCTCTTCAGCTCACAGCTTATCGTGTAGCTCTCTGCGGAGAGGGAAATTGTTTTCTTCATTGTTGTGGACTGAGATGATGACATGATGTGGTTTTGCCCCTCAATTCTCCATTTCTCCATATTTGCAAAAGCTCAAACTCACACACAGGAACCTAGGGACCAAACTGGTAGCTTTGCCAAACCAATGAATTTCAGATCGGTCAATTTCCTATGATGGGTACGAGGGGATGAACAATTGCGGCATTTCCTGACGCTATGGCCGCGTGACATTTTGTGCGCTAGTGTGGAACAGCTAAGAGTCCTGCTCTGGCTCTGCCAATCCACGGCCTAAAATGATTCTCATAAGACAGTCTGTTTCTGCCCGGTTCTGACCCGGGGACCTTTCGCGTGTAAAGCGAACGTGATGACCACTACTCTACAGAAACCACAGACAGTCAGCTTCCTAATGCAGCTCTGTTTAGGAGCACAGCAGAAAAACAACCTTATCTCTCCTGTTGCATCCCCAAAAAAAGGATGCAGGAGAAACCTACAGAATTGTGCAGCAATTGTCCACTATCTATCTATGAACTTTACTTCATTCAGTTAGCAGTGTAATGCACAGGATACGTGCCCTGTTGTGATAATAGTCCCACATTTAGCAAAGAAAAAGCAAACTGAGCTGGAAAATCACGCAAGATACCAGAGCAGCCATGGCTTGGATGGTATTACCTCCTAGCTCTGACGGTATTATTACTTCTCATCCACACTACAAGGTTTGCCATTTCTGCAACTACAACTACCACCACCTCCACTGACACTGCCAACAACAACAGGAGCCAAAGCTATGAAATGAGGCAGTTTGTAGGCTCTCAAGCTATCTCAGAGTCCAAATATTTCAGTCTAGGTACGTGCAGTTTCCGTTTGTCAAGCTGACAGTGAGTCACCGATCAAGGGTAAGTTGGAGCGTTTGCTCTATACGCAAGCGACATATGTGCTCCTTGTGGAAAATGGGCTGAGAAAACGTCACGGAGGTTGACGCATGGTCTAAATGAAGGTGCGTGACACGCCTGTGCGACCTGGCAGATTGCAAATGTGCTGGAGGTATGCAAAATATGTCAAGCAGCATCCACAAAACATAGTTCTGCCTTGTGTGAGGATCAAACTCACAGCCTTCAGATTATGAGACTGACACGCTACCTACTGCGCTAACGAGGCTGCACTTTAGGCTTTAGTCCTACTGTCTGAGTTTGTCATGAAATCTCTTCACCTCACAGGTTATCACGGAGGTTGACGCATGGTATAAATGAAGGTGCGTGACACGCCTGTTCCACCTGGTAGATTGCAGATATGCTAGAGGTCAGGCTTCAGTCCTACTTTCTGAGCTTGCCAAGAAATCTCTTCAGCTCACAGCTTATCGTGTAGCTCTCTGCGGAGAGGGAAATTGTTTTCTTCATTGTTGTGGACTGAGATGATGACATGATGTGGTTTTGCCCCTCAATTCTCCATTTCTCCATATTTGCAAAAGCTCAAACTCACACACAGGAACCTAGGGACCAAACTGGTAGCTTTGCCAAACCAATGAATTTCAGATCGGTCAATTTCCTATGATGGGTACGAGGGGATGAACAATTGCGGCATTTCCTGACGCTATGGCCACGTGACATTTTGTGCGCTAGTGTGGAACAGCTAAGAGTCCTGCTCTGGCTCTGCCAATCCACGGCCTAAAATGCTTCTCATAAGACAGTCTGTTTCTGCCCAGTTCTGACCCGGGGACCTTCCGCGTGTAAAGCGAACGTGATGACCACTACACTACAGAAACCACAGACAGTCAGCTTCCTAATGGAGCTCTGTTTAGGAGCACAGCAGAAAAACAACCTTATCTCTCCTGTTGCATCCCCAAAAAAAGGATGCAGGAGAAACCTACAGAATTGTGCAGCAATTGTCCACTATCTATCTATGAACTTTACTTCATTCAGTTAGCAGTGTAATGCACAGGATACGTGCCCTGTTGTGATAATAGTCCCACATTTAGCAAAGTCAAAGCAAACTGAGCTGGAAAATCACGCAAGATACCAGAGCAGCCATGGCTTGGATGGTATTACCTCCTAGCTCTGACGGTATTATTACTTCTCATCCACACTACAAGGTTTGCCATTTCTGCAACTACAACTACCACCACCTCCACTGACACTGCCAACAACAACAGGAGCCAAAGCTATGAAATGAGGCAGTTTGTAGGCTCTCAAGCTATCTCAGAGTCCAAATATTTCAGTCTAGGTACGTGCAGTTTCCGTTTGCCAAGCTGACAGTGAGTCACCGATCAAGGGTAAGTTGGAGCGTTTGCTCTATACGCAAGCGACATATGTGCTCCTTGTGCAAAACGGGCTGAGAAAACGTCACGGAGGTTGACGCATGGTCTAAATGAAGGTGCGTGACACGCCTGTGCGACGTGGCAGATTGCAGATGTGCTAGAGGTATGCAAAATACAACAAGCAGCTTCCACAAACATAGTTCTGCCTCGTGTGTGGATCGAACTCACGGCCTTCAGATTATGAGACTGACGCGCTACCTACTGCACTTAAGGCTTCAGTCCTACTGTCTGAGTTTGTCATGAAATCTCTTCACCTCACAGGTTATCACGGAGGTTGACGCATGGTCTAAATGAAGGTGCGTGACACGCCTGTTCCACCTGGTAGATTGCAGATATGCTAGAGGTCAGGCTTCAGTCCTACTTTCTGAGCTTGCCAAGAAATCTCTTCAGCTCACAGCTTATCGTGTAGCTCTCTGCGGAGAGGGAAATTGTTTTCTTCATTGTTGTGGACTGAGATGATGACATGATGTGGTTTTGCCCCTCAATTCTCCATTTCTCCATATTTGCAAAAGCTCAAACTCACACACAGGAACCTAGGGACCAAACTGGTAGCTTTGCCAAACCAATGAATTTCAGTTCGGTCAATTTCTTATGATGGGTACGAGGGGATGAACAATTGCGGCATTTCCTGACGCTATGGCCGCGTGACATTTTGTGCGCTAGTGTGGAACAGCTAAGAGTCCTGCTCTGGCTCTGCCAATCCACGGCCTAAAATGCTTCTCATAAGACAGTCTGTTTCTGCCCGGTTCTGACCCGGGGACCTTTCGCGTGTAAAGCGAACGTGATGACCACTACACTACAGAAACCACAGACAGTCAGCTTCCTAATGGAGCTCTGTTTAGGAGCACAGCAGAAAAACAACCTTATCTCTCCTGTTGCATCCCCAAAAAAAGGATGCAGGAGAAACCTACAGAATTGTGCAGCAATTGTCCACTATCTATCTATGAACTTTACTTCATTCAGTTAGCAGTGTAATGCACAGGATACGTGCCCTGTTGTGATAATAGTCCCACATTTAGCAAAGAAAAAGCAAACTGAGCTGGAAAATCACGCAAGATACCAGAGCAGCCATGGCTTGGATGGTATTACCTCCTAGCTCTGACGGTATTATTACTTCTCATCCACACTACAAGGTTTGCCATTTCTGCAACTACAACTACCACCACCTCCACTGACACTGCCAACAACAACAGGAGCCAAAGCTATGAAATGAGGCAGTTTGTAGGCTCTCAAGCTATCTCAGAGTCCAAATATTTCAGTCTAGGTACGTGCAGTTTCCGTTTGCCAAGCTGACAGTGAGTCACCGATCAAGGGTAAGTTGGAGCGTTTGCTCTATACGCAAGCGACATATGTGCTCCTTGTGCAAAACGGGCTGAGAAAACGTCACGGAGGTTGACGCATGGTCTAAATGAAGGTGCGTGACACGCCTGTGCGACGTGGCAGATTGCAGATGTGCTAGAGGTATGCAAAATACAACAAGCAGCTTCCACAAAAATAGTTCTGCCTCGTGTGTGGATCGAACTCACGGCCTTCAGATTATGAGACTGATGTGCTACCTACTGCACTTAAGGCTTCAGTCCTACTGTCTGAGTTTGTCATGAAATCTCTTCACCTCACAGGTTATCACGGAGGTTGACGCATGGTATAAATGAAGGTGTGTGACACGCCTGTTCCACCTGGTAGATTGCAGATATGCTAGAGGTCAGGCTTCAGTCCTACTTTCTGAGCTTGCCAAGAAATCTCTTCAGCTCACAGCTTATCGTTTAGCTCTCTGCGGAGAGGGAAATTGTTTTCTTCATTGTTGTGGACTGAGATGATGACATGATGTGGTTTTGCCCCTCAATTCTCCATTTCTCCATATTTGCAAAAGCTCAAACTCACACACAGGAACCTAGGGACCAAAACTGGTAGCTTTGCCAAACCAATGAATTTCAGTTCGGTCAATTTCCTATGATGGGTACGAGGGGATGAACAATTGCGGCATTTCCTGACGCTATGGCCGCGTGACATTTTGTGCGCTAGTGTGGAACAGCTAAGAGTCCTGCTCTGGCTCTGCCAATCCACGGCCTAAAATGCTTCTCATAAGACAGTCTGTTTCTGCCCGGTTCTGACCCGGGGACCTTTCGCGTGTAAAGCGAACGTGATGACCACTACACTACAGAAACCACAGACAGTCAGCTTCCTAATGGAGCTCTGTTTAGGAGCACAGCAGAAAAACAACCTTATCTCTCCTGTTGCATCCCCAAAAAAAGGATGCAGGAGAAACCTACAGAATTGTGCAGCAATTGTCCACTATCTATCTATGAACTTTACTTCATTCAGTTAGCAGTGTAATGCACAGGATACGTGCCCTGTTGTGATAATAGTCCCACATTTAGCAAAGAAAAAGCAAACTGAGCTGGAAAATCACGCAAGATACCAGAGCAGCCATGGCTTGGATGGTATTACCTCCTAGCTCTGACGGTATTATTACTTCTCATCCACACTACAAGGTTTGCCATTTCTGCAACTACAACTACCACCACCTCCACTGACACTGCCAACAACAACAGGAGCCAAAGCTATGAAATGAGGCAGTTTGTAGGCTCTCAAGCTATCTCAGAGTCCAAATATTTCAGTCTAGGTACGTGCAGTTTCCGTTTGCCAAGCTGACAGTGAGTCACCGATCAAGGGTAAGTTGGAGCGTTTGCTCTATACGCAAGCGACATATGTGCTCCTTGTGCAAAACGGGCTGAGAAAACGTCACGGAGGTTGACGCATGGTCTAAATGAAGGTGCGTGACACGCCTGTGCGACGTGGCAGATTGCAGATGTGCTAGAGGTATGCAAAATACAACAAGCAGCTTCCACAAAAATAGTTCTGCCTCGTGTGTGGATCGAACTCACGGCCTTCAGATTATGAGACTGATGTGCTACCTACTGCACTTAAGGCTTCAGTCCTACTGTCTGAGTTTGTCATGAAATCTCTTCACCTCACAGGTTATCACGGAGGTTGACGCATGGTATAAATGAAGGTGTGTGACACGCCTGTTCCACCTGGTAGATTGCAGATATGCTAGAGGTCAGGCTTCAGTCCTACTTTCTGAGCTTGCCAAGAAATCTCTTCAGCTCACAGCTTATCGTTTAGCTCTCTGCGGAGAGGGAAATTGTTTTCTTCATTGTTGTGGACTGAGATGATGACATGATGTGGTTTTGCCCCTCAATTCTCCATTTCTCCATATTTGCAAAAGCTCAAACTCACACACAGGAACCTAGGGACCAAACTGGTAGCTTTGCCAAACCAATGAATTTCAGATCGGTCAATTTCCTATGATGGGTACGAGGGGATGAACAATTGCGGCATTTCCTGACGCTATGGCCGCGTGACATTTTGTGCGCTAGTGTGGAACAGCTAAGAGTCCTGCTCTGGCTCTGCCAATCCACGGCCTAAAATGCTTCTCATAAGACAGTCTGTTTCTGCCCGGTTCTGAACCAGGGACCTTTCGCGTGTAAAGCGAACGTGATGACCACTACACTACAGAAACCACAGACAGTCAGCTCCCTAATGGAGCTCTGTTTAGGAGCACAGCAGAAAAACAACCTTATCTCTCCTGTTGCATCCCCAAAAAAAGGATGCAGGAGAAACCTACAGAATTGTGCAGCAATTGTCCACTATCTATCTATGAACTTTACTTCATTCAGTTAGCAGTGTAATGCACAGGATACGTGCCCTTTTGTGATAATAGTCCCACATTTAGCAAAGAAAAAGCAAACTGAGCTGGAAAATCACGCAAGATACCAGAGCAGCCATGGCTTGGATGGTATTACCTCCTAGCTCTGACGGTATTATTACTTCTCATCCACACTACAAGGTTTGCCATTTCTGCAACTACAACTACCACCACCTCCACTGACACTGCCAACAACAACAGGAGCCAAAGCTATGAAATGAGGCAGTTTGTAGGCTCTCAAGCTATCTCAGAGTCCAAATATTTCAGTCTAGGTACGTGCAGTTTCCGTTTGCCAAGCTGACAGTGAGTCACCGATCAAGGGTAAGTTGGAGCGTTTGCTCTATACGCAAGCGACATATGTGCTCCTTGTGCAAAATGGGCTGAGAAAACGTCACGGAGGTTGACGCATGGTCTAAATGAAGGTGCGTGACACGCCTGTGCGACCTGGCAGATTGCAAATGTGCTAGAGGTATGCAAAATATGTCAAGCAGCATGCACAAACATAGTTCTGCCTCGTGTGAGGATGGAACTTACGGCCTTCAGATTATGAGACTGACGCGCTACCTACTGTGCTAACGAGGCTGCACTTTAGGCTTCAGTCCTACTGTCTGAGTTTGTCATGAAATCTCTTCACCTCACAGGTTATCACGGAGGTTGACGCATGGTCTAAATGAAGGTGCGTGACACGCCTGTTCCACCTGGTAGATTGCAGATATGCTAGAGGTCAGGCTTCAGTCCTACTTTCTGAGCTTGCCAAGAAATCTCTTCAGCTCACAGCTTATCGTGTAGCTCTCTGCGGAGAGGGAAATTGTTTTCTTCATTGTTGTGGACTGAGATGATGACATGATGTGGTTTTGCCCCTCAATTCTCCATTTCTCCATATTTGCAAAAGCTCAAACTCACATACAGGAACCTAGGGACCAAACTGGTAGCTTTGCCAAACCAATGAATTTCAGATCGGTCAATTTCCTATGATGGGTACGAGGGGATGAACAATTGCGGCATTTCCTGACGCTATGGCCGCGTGACATTTTGTGCGCTAGTGTGGAACAGCTAAGAGTCCTGCTCTGGCTCTGCCAATCCACGGCCTAAAATGATTCTCATAAGACAATCTGTTTCTGCCCGGTTCTGACCCGGGGACCTTTCGCGTGTAAAGCGAACGTGATGACCACTACACTACAGAAACCACAGACAGTCAGCTTCCTAATGGAGCTCTGTTTAGGAGCACAGCAGAAAAACAACCTTATCTCTCCTGTTGCATCCCCAAAAAAAGGATGCAGGAGAAACCTACAGAATTGTGCAGCAATTGTCCACTATCTATCTATGAACTTTACTTCATTCAGTTAGCAGTGTAATGCTCAGGATACGTGCCCTGTTGTGATAATAGTCCCACATTTAGCAAAGAAAAAGCAAACTGAGCTGGAAAATCACGCAAGATACCAGAGCAGCCATGGCTTGGATGGTATTACCTCCTAGCTCTGACGGTATTATTACTTCTCATCCACACTACAAGGTTTGCCATTTCTGCAACTACAACTACCACCACCTCCACTGACACTGCCAACAACAACAGGAGCCAAAGCTATGAAATGAGGCAGTTTGTAGGCTCTCAAGCTATCTCAGAGTCCAAATATTTCAGTCTAGGTACGTGCAGTTTCCGTTTGCCAAGCTGACAGTGAGTCACCGATCAAGGGTAAGTTGGAGCGTTTGCTCTATACGCAAGCGACATATGTGCTCCTTGTGCAAAATGGGCTGAGAAAACGTCACGGAGGTTGACGCATGGTCTAAATGAAGGTGCGTGACACGCCTGTGCGACGTGGCAGATTGCAGATGTGCTAGAGGTATGCAAAATACAACAAGCAGCTTCCACAAACATAGTTCTGCCTCGTGTGTGGATCGAACTCACGGCCTTCAGATTATGAGACTGACGCGCTACCTACTGCACTTAAGGCTTCAGTCCTACTGTCTGAGTTTGTCATGAAATCTCTTCACCTCACAGGTTATCACGGAGGTTGACGCATGGTATAAATGAAGGTGCGTGACACGCCTGTTCCACCTGGTAGATTGCAGATATGCTAGAGGTCAGGCTTCAGTCCTACTTTCTGAGCTTGCCAAGAAATCTCTTCAGCTCACAGCTTATCGTGTAGCTCTCTGCGGAGAGGGAAATTGTTTTCTTCATTGTTGTGGACTGAGATGATGACATGATGTGGTTTTGCCCCTCAATTCTCCATTTCTCCATATTTGCAAAAGCTCAAACTCACACACAGGAACCTAGGGACCAAACTGGTAGCTTTGCCAAACCAATGAATTTCAGATCGGTCAATTTCCTATGATGGGTACGAGGGGATGAACAATTGCGGCATTTCCTGACGCTATGGCCGCGTGACATTTTGTGCGCTAGTGTGGAACAGCTAAGAGTCCTGCTCTGGCTCTGCCAATCCACGGCCTAAAATGCTTCTCATAAGACAGTCTGTTTCTGCCCGGTTCTGACCCGGGGACCTTTCGCGTGTAAAGCGAACGTGATGACCACTACACTACAGAAACCACAGACAGTCAGCTTCCTAATGGAGCTCTGTTTAGGAGCACAGCAGAAAAACAACCTTATCTCTCCTGTTGCATCCCCAAAAAAAGGATGCAGGAGAAACCTACAGAATTGTGCAGCAATTGTCCACTATCTATCTATGAACTTTACTTCATTCAGTTAGCAGTGTAATGCACAGGATACGTGCCCTGTTGTGATAATAGTCCCACATTTAGCAAAGAAAAAGCAAACTGAGCTGGAAAATCACGCAAGATACCAGAGCAGCCATGGCTTGGATGGTATTACCTCCTAGCTCTGACGGTATTATTACTTCTCATCCACACTACAAGGTTTGCCATTTCTGCAACTACAACTACCACCACCTCCACTGACACTGCCAACAACAACAGGAGCCAAAGCTATGAAATGAGGCAGTTTGTAGGCTCTCAAGCTATCTCAGAGTCCAAATATTTCAGTCTAGGTACGTGCAGTTTCCGTTTGCCAAGCTGACAGTGAGTCACCGATCAAGGGTAAGTTGGAGCGTTTGCTCTATACGCAAGCGACATATGTGCTCCTTGTGCAAAATGGGCTGAGAAAACGTCACGGAGGTTGACGCATGGTCTAAATGAAGGTGCGTGACACGCCTGTGCGACCTGGCAGATTGCAAATGTGCTAGAGGTATGCAAAATATGTCAAGCAGCATGCACAAACATAGTTCTGCCTCGTGTGAGGATGGAACTTACGGCCTTCAGATTATGAGACTGACGCGCTACCTACTGTGCTAACGAGGCTGCACTTTAGGCTTCAGTCCTACTGTCTGAGTTTGTCATGAAATCTCTTCACCTCACAGGTTATCACGGAGGTTGACGCATGGTCTAAATGAAGGTGCGTGACACGCCTGTTCCACCTGGTAGATTGCAGATATGCTAGAGGTCAGGCTTCAGTCCTACTTTCTGAGCTTGCCAAGAAATCTCTTCAGCTCACAGCTTATCGTGTAGCTCTCTGCGGAGAGGGAAATTGTTTTCTTCATTGTTGTGGACTGAGATGATGACATGATGTGGTTTTGCCCCTCAATTCTCCATTTCTCCATATTTGCAAAAGCTCAAACTCACATACAGGAACCTAGGGACCAAACTGGTAGCTTTGCCAAACCAATGAATTTCAGATCGGTCAATTTCCTATGATGGGTACGAGGGGATGAACAATTGCGGCATTTCCTGACGCTATGGCCGCGTGACATTTTGTGCGCTAGTGTGGAACAGCTAAGAGTCCTGCTCTGGCTCTGCCAATCCACGGCCTAAAATGATTCTCATAAGACAATCTGTTTCTGCCCGGTTCTGACCCGGGGACCTTTCGCGTGTAAAGCGAACGTGATGACCACTACACTACAGAAACCACAGACAGTCAGCTTCCTAATGGAGCTCTGTTTAGGAGCACAGCAGAAAAACAACCTTATCTCTCCTGTTGCATCCCCAAAAAAAGGATGCAGGAGAAACCTACAGAATTGTGCAGCAATTGTCCACTATCTATCTATGAACTTTACTTCATTCAGTTAGCAGTGTAATGCTCAGGATACGTGCCCTGTTGTGATAATAGTCCCACATTTAGCAAAGAAAAAGCAAACTGAGCTGGAAAATCACGCAAGATACCAGAGCAGCCATGGCTTGGATGGTATTACCTCCTAGCTCTGACGGTATTATTATTTCTCATCCACACTACAAGGTTTGCCATTTCTGCAACTACAACTACCACCACCTCCACTGACACTGCCAACAACAACAGGAGCCAAAGCTATGAAATGAGGCAGTTTGTAGGCTCTCAAGCTATCTCAGAGTCCAAATATTTCAGTCTAGGTACGTGCAGTTTCCGTTTGCCAAGCTGACAGTGAGTCACCGATCAAGGGTAAGTTGGAGCGTTTGCTCTATACGCAAGCGACATATGTGCTCCTTGTGCAAAATGGGCTGAGAAAACGTCACGGAGGTTGACGCATGGTCTAAATGAAGGTGCGTGACACGCCTGTGCGACGTGGCAGATTGCAGATGTGCTAGAGGTATGCAAAATACAACAAGCAGCTTCCACAAACATAGTTCTGCCTCGTGTGTGGATCGAACTCACGGCCTTCAGATTATGAGACTGACGCGCTACCTACTGCACTTAAGGCTTCAGTCCTACTGTCTGAGTTTGTCATGAAATCTCTTCACCTCACAGGTTATCACGGAGGTTGACGCATGGTATAAATGAAGGTGCGTGACACGCCTGTTCCACCTGGTAGATTGCAGATATGCTAGAGGTCAGGCTTCAGTCCTACTTTCTGAGCTTGCCAAGAAATCTCTTCAGCTCACAGCTTATCGTGTAGCTCTCTGCGGAGAGGGAAATTGTTTTCTTCATTGTTGTGGACTGAGATGATGACATGATGTGGTTTTGCCCCTCAATTCTCCATTTCTCCATATTTGCAAAAGCTCAATCTCACACACAGGAACCTAGGGACCAAACTGGTAGCTTTGCCAAACCAATGAATTTCAGATCGGTCAATTTCCTATGATGGGTACGAGGGGATGAACAATTGCGGCATTTCCTGACGCTATGGCCGCGTGACATTTTGTGCGCTAGTGTGGAACAGCTAAGAGTCCTGCTCTGGCTCTGCCAATCCACGGCCTAAAATGCTTCTCATAAGACAGTCTGTTTCTGCCCGGTTCTGACCCGGGGACCTTTCGCGTGTAAAGCGAACGTGATGACCACTACACTACAGAAACCACAGACAGTCAGCTTCCTAATGGAGCTCTGTTTAGGAGCACAGCAGAAAAACAACCTTATCTCTCCTGTTGCATCCCCAAAAAAAGGATGCAGGAGAAACCTACAGAATTGTGCAGCAATTGTCCACTATCTATCTATGAACTTTACTTCATTCAGTTAGCAGTGTAATGCACAGGATACGTGCCCTGTTGTGATAATAGTCCCACATTTAGCAAAGAAAAAGCAAACTGAGCTGGAAAATCACGCAAGATACCAGAGCAGCCATGGCTTGGATGGTATTACCTCCTAGCTCTGACGGTATTATTACTTCTCATCCACACTACAAGGTTTGCCATTTCTGCAACTACAACTACCACCACCTCCACTGACACTGCCAACAACAACAGGAGCCAAAGCTATGAAATGAGGCAGTTTGTAGGCTCTCAAGCTATCTCAGAGTCCAAATATTTCAGTCTAGGTACGTGCAGTTTCCGTTTGCCAAGCTGACAGTGAGTCACCGATCAAGGGTAAGTTGGAGCGTTTGCTCTATACGCAAGCGACATATGTGCTCCTTGTGCAAAACGGGCTGAGAAAACGTCACGGAGGTTGACGCATGGTCTAAATGAAGGTGCGTGACACGCCTGTGCGACGTGGCAGATTGCAGATGTGCTAGAGGTATGCAAAATACAACAAGCAGCTTCCACAAACATAGTTCTGCCTCGTGTGTGGATCGAACTCACGGCCTTCAGATTATGAGACTGACGCGCTACCTACTGCACTTAAGGCTTCAGTCCTACTGTCTGAGTTTGTCATGAAATCTCTTCACCTCACAGGTTATCACGGAGGTTGACGCATGGTATAAATGAAGGTGCGTGACACGCCTGTTCCACCTGGTAGATTGCAGATATGCTAGAGGTCAGGCTTCAGTCCTACTTTCTGAGCTTGCCAAGAAATCTCTTCAGCTCACAGCTTATCGTTTAGCTCTCTGCGGAGAGGGAAATTGTTTTCTTCATTGTTGTGGACTGAGATGATGACATGATGTGGTTTTGCCCCTCAATTCTCCATTTCTCCATATTTGCAAAAGCTCAAACTCACACACAGGAACCTAGGGACCAAACTGGTAGCTTTGCCAAACCAATGAATTTCAGATCGGTCAATTTCCTATGATGGGTACGAGGGGATGAACAATTGCGGCATTTCCTGACGCTATGGCCGCGTGACATTTTGTGCGCTAGTGTGGAACAGCTAAGAGTCCTGCTCTGGCTCTGCCAATCCACGGCCTAAAATGCTTCTCATAAGACAGTCTGTTTCTGCCCGGTTCTGACCCGGGGACCTTTCGCGTGTAAAGCGAACGTGATGACCACTACACTACAGAAACCACAGACAGTCAGCTTCCTAATGGAGCTCTGTTTAGGAGCACAGCAGAAAAACAACCTTATCTCTCCTGTTGCATCCCCAAAAAAAGGATGCAGGAGAAACCTACAGAATTGTGCAGCAATTGTCCACTATCTATCTATGAACTTTACTTCAAATATTTCAGTCTAGGTACGTGCAGTTTCCGTTTGCCAAGCTGACAGTGAGTCACCGATCAAGGGTAAGTTGGAGCGTTTGCTCTATACGCAAGCGACATATGTGCTCCTTGTGCAAAACGGGCTGAGAAAACGTCACGGAGGTTGACGCATGGTCTAAATGAAGGTGCTTGACACGCCTGTGCGACGTGGCAGATTGCAGATGTGCTAGAGGTATGCAAAATACAACAAGCAGCTTCCACAAACATAGTTGTGCCTCGTGTGTGGATCGAACTCACGGCCTTCAGATTATGAGACTGACGCGCTACCTACTGCACTTAAGGCTTCAGTCCTACTGTCTGAGTTTGTCATGAAATCTCTTCACCTCACAGGTTATCACGGAGGTTGACGCATGGTCTAAATGAAGGTGCGTGACATGCCTGTTCCACCTGGTAGATTGCAGATATGCTAGAGGTCAGGCTTCAGTCCTACTTTCTGAGCTTGCCAAGAAATCTCTTCAGCTCACAGCTTATCGTGTAGCTCTCTGCGGAGAGGGAAATTGTTTTCTTCATTGTTGTGGACTGAGATGATGACATGATGTGGTTTTGCCCCTCAATTCTCCATTTCTCCATATTTGCAAAAGCTCAAACTCACACACAGGAACCTAGGGACCAAACTGGTAGCTTTGCCAAACCAATGAATTTCAGATCGGTCAATTTCCTATGATGGGTACGAGGGGATGAACAATTGCGGCATTTCCTGACGCTATGGCCGCGTGACATTTTGTGCGCTAGTGTGGAACAGCTAAGAGTCCTGCTCTGGCTCTGCCAATCCACGGCCTAAAATGCTTCTCATAAGACAGTCTGTTTCTGCCCGGTTCTGACCCGGGGACCTTTCGCGTGTAAAGCGAACGTGATGACCACTACACTACAGAAACCACAGACAGTCAGCTTCCTAATGGAGCTCTGTTTAGGAGCACAGCAGAAAAACAACCTTATCTCTCCTGTTGCATCCCCAAAAAAAGGATGCAGGAGAAACCTACAGAATTGTGCAGCAATTGTCCACTATCTATCTATGAACTTTACTTCATTCAGTTAGCAGTGTAATGCACAGGATACGTGCCCTGTTGTGATAATAGTCCCACATTTAGCAAAGAAAAAGCAAACTGAGCTGGAAAATCACGCAAGATACCAGAGCAGCCATGGCTTGGATGGTATTACCTCTTAGCTCTGACGGTATTATTACTTCTCATCCACACTACAAGGTTTGCCATTTCTGCAACTACAACTACCACCACCTCCACTGACACTGCCAACAACAACAGGAGCCAAAGCTATGAAATGAGGCAGTTTGTAGGCTCTCAAGCTATCTCAGAGTCCAAATATTTCAGTCTAGGTACGTGCAGTTTCCGTTTGCCAAGCTGACAGTGAGTCACCGATCAAGGGTAAGTTGGAGCGTTTGCTCTATACGCAAGCGACATATGTGCTCCTTGTGCAAAACGGGCTGAGAAAACGTCACGGTGGTTGACGCATGGTCTAAATGAAGGTGCGTGACACGCCTGTGCGACCTGGCAGATTGCAAATGTGCTAGAGGTATGCAAAATATGTCTAGCAGCATCCACAAACATAGTTCTGCCTCGTGTGAGGATCGAACTCACGGCCTTCAGATTATGAGACTGACGCGCTACCTACTGCACTTAAGGCTTCAGTCCTACTGTCTGAGATTGTCATGAAATCTCTTCACCTCACAGGTTATCACGGAGGTTGACGCATGGTCTAAATGAAGGTGCGTGACACGCCTGTTCGACCTGGTAGATTGCAGATATGCTAGAGGTCAGGCTTCAGTCCTACTTTCTGAGCTTGCCAAGAAATCTCTTCAGCTCACAGCTTATCGTGTAGCTCTCTGCGGAGAGGGAAATTGTTTTCTTCATTGTTGTGGACTGAGATGATGACATGATGTGGTTTTGCCCCTCAATTCTCCATTTCTCCATATTTGCAAAAGCTCAAACTCACACACAGGAACCTAGGGACCAAACTGGTAGCTTTGCCAAACCAATGAATTTCAGATCGGTCAATTTCCTATGATGGGTACGAGGGGATGAACAATTGCGGCATTTCCTGACGCTATGGCCGCGTGACATTTTGTGCGCTAGTGTGGAACAGCTAAGAGTCCTGCTCTGGCTCTGCCAATCCACGGCCTGAAATGATTCTCATAAGACAATCTGTTTCTGCCCGGTTCTGACCCGGGGACCTTTCGCGTGTAAAGCGAACGTGATGACCACTACACTACAGAAACCACAGACAGTCAGCTTCCTAATGGAGCTCTGTTTAGGAGCACAGCAGAAAAACAACCTTATCTCTCCTGTTGCATCCCCAAAAAAAGGATGCAGGAGAAACCTACAGAATTGTGCAGCAATTGTCCACTATCTATCTATGAACTTTACTTCATTCAGTTAGCAGTGTAATGCACAGGATACGTGCCCTGTTGTGATAATAGTCCCACATTTAGCAAAGAAAAAGCAAACTGAGCTGGAAAATCACGCAAGATACCAGAGCAGCCATGGCTTGGATGGTATTACCTCCTAGCTCTGACGGTATTATTACTTCTCATCCACACTACAAGGTTTGCCATTTCTGCAACTACAACTACCACCACCTCCACTGACACTGCCAACAACAACAGGAGCCAAAGCTATGAAATGAGGCAGTTTGTAGGCTCTCAAGCTATCTCAGAGTCCAAATATTTCAGTCTAGGTACGTGCAGTTTCCGTTTGCCAAGCTGACAGTGAGTCACCGATCAAGGGTAAGTTGGAGCGTTTGCTCTATACGCAAGCGACATATGTGCTCCTTGTGCAAAACGGGCTGAGAAAACGTCACGGTGGTTGACGCATGGTCTAAATGAAGGTGCGTGACACGCCTGTGCGACCTGGCAGATTGCAAATGTGCTAGAGGTATGCAAAATATGTCTAGCAGCATCCACAAACATAGTTCTGCCTCGTGTGAGGATCGAACTCACGGCCTTCAGATTATGAGACTGACGCGCTACCTACTGCACTTAAGGCTTCAGTCCTACTGTCTGAGATTGTCATGAAATCTCTTCACCTCACAGGTTATCACGGAGGTTGACGCATGGTCTAAATGAAGGTGCGTGACACGCCTGTTCGACCTGGTAGATTGCAGATATGCTAGAGGTCAGGCTTCAGTCCTACTTTCTGAGCTTGCCAAGAAATCTCTTCAGCTCACAGCTTATCGTGTAGCTCTCTGCGGAGAGGGAAATTGTTTTCTTCATTGTTGTGGACTGAGATGATGACATGATGTGGTTTTGCCCCTCAATTCTCCATTTCTCCATATTTGCAAAAGCTCAAACTCACACACAGGAACCTAGGGACCAAACTGGTAGCTTTGCCAAACCAATGAATTTCAGATCGGTCAATTTCCTATGATGGGTACGAGGGGATGAACAATTGCGGCATTTCCTGACGCTATGGCCGCGTGACATTTTGTGCGCTAGTGTGGAACAGCTAAGAGTCCTGCTCTGGCTCTGCCAATCCACGGCCTGAAATGATTCTCATAAGACAATCTGTTTCTGCCCGGTTCTGACCCGGGGACCTTTCGCGTGTAAAGCGAACGTGATGACCACTACACTACAGAAACCACAGACAGTCAGCTTCCTAATGGAGCTCTGTTTAGGAGCACAGCAGAAAAACAACCTTATCTCTCCTGTTGCATCCCCAAAAAAAGGATGCAGGAGAAACCTACAGAATTGTGCAGCAATTGTCCACTATCTATCTATGAACTTTACTTCATTCAGTTAGCAGTGTAATGCACAGGATACGTGCCCTGTTGTGATAATAGTCCCACATTTAGCAAAGAAAAAGCAAACTGAGCTGGAAAATCACGCAAGATACCAGAGCAGCCATGGCTTGGATGGTATTACCTCCTAGCTCTGACGGTATTATTACTTCTCATCCACACTACAAGGTTTGCCATTTCTGCAACTACAACTACCACCACCTCCACTGACACTGCCAACAACAACAGGAGCCAAAGCTATGAAATGAGGCAGTTTGTAGGCTCTCAAGCTATCTCAGAGTCCAAATATTTCAGTCTAGGTACGTGCAGTTTCCGTTTGCCAAGCTGACAGTGAGTCACCGATCAAGGGTAAGTTGGAGCGTTTGCTCTATACGCAAGCGACATATGTGCTCCTTGTGCAAAACGGGCTGAGAAAACGTCACGGAGGTTGATGCATGGTCTAAATGAAGGTGCGTGACACGCCTGTGCGAAGTGGCAGATTGCAGATGTGCTAGAGGTATGCAAAATACAACAAGCAGCTTCCACAAACATAGTTGTGCCTCGTGTGTGGATCGAACTCACGGCCTTCAGATTATGAGACTGACGCGCTACCTACTGCACTTAAGGCTTCAGTCCTACTGTCTGAGTTTGTCATGAAATCTCTTCACCTCACAGGTTATCACGGAGGTTGACGCATGGTATAAATGAAGGTGCGTGACACGCCTGTTCCACCTGGTAGATTGCAGATATGCTAGAGGTCAGGCTTCAGTCCTACTTTCTGAGCTTGCCAAGAAATCTCTTCAGCTCACAGCTTATCGTGTAGCTCTCTGCGGAGAGGGAAATTGTTTTCTTCATTGTTGTGGACTGAGATGATGACATGATGTGGTTTTGCCCCTCAATTCTCCATTTCTCCATATTTGCAAAAGCTCAAACTCACACACAGGAACCTAGGGACCAAACTGGTAGCTTTGCCAAACCAATGAATTTCAGATCGGTCAATTTCCTATGATGGGTACGAGGGGATGAACAATTGCGGCATTTCCTGACGCTATGGCCGCGTGACATTTTGTGCGCTAGTGTGGAACAGCTAAGAGTCCTGCTCTGGCTCTGCCAATCCACGGCCTAAAATGCTTCTCATAAGACAGTCTGTTTCTGCCCGGTTCTGACCCGGGGACCTTTCGCGTGTAAAGCGAACGTGATGACCACTACACTACAGAAACCACAGACAGTCAGCTTCCTAATGGAGCTCTGTTTAGGAGCACAGCAGAAAAACAACCTTATCTCTCCTGTTGCATCCCCAAAAAAAGGATGCAGGAGAAACCTACAGAATTGTGCAGCAATTGTCCACTATCTATCTATGAACTTTACTTCATTCAGTTAGCAGTGTAATGCACAGGATACGTGCCCTGTTGTGATAATAGTCCCACATTTAGCAAAGAAAAAGCAAACTGAGCTGGAAAATCACGCAAGATACCAGAGCAGCCATGGCTTGGATGGTATTACCTCCTAGCTCTGACGGTATTATTACTTCTCATCCACACTACAAGGTTTGCCATTTCTGCAACTACAACTACCACCACCTCCACTGACACTGCCAACAACAACAGGAGCCAAAGCTATGAAATGAGGCAGTTTGTAGGCTCTCAAGCTATCTCAGAGTCCAAATATTTCAGTCTAGGTACGTGCAGTTTCCGTTTGCCAAGCTGACAGTGAGTCACCGATCAAGGGTAAGTTGGAGCGTTTGCTCTATACGCAAGCGACATATGTGCTCCTTGTGCAAAACGGGCTGAGAAAACGTCACGGAGGTTGACGCATGGTCTAAATGAAGGTGCGTGACACGCCTGTGCGACGTGGCAGATTGCAGATGTGCTAGAGGTATGCAAAATACAACAAGCAGCTTCCACAAACATAGTTCTGCCTCGTGTGTGGATCGAACTCACGGCCTTCAGATTATGAGACTGACGCGCTACCTACTGCACTTAAGGCTTCAGTCCTACTGTCTGAGTTTGTCATGAAATCTCTTCACCTCAAAGGTTATCACGGAGGTTGACGCATGGTATAAATGAAGGTGCGTGACACGCCTGTTCCACCTGGTAGATTGCAGATATGCTAGAGGTCAGGCTTCAGTCCTACTTTCTGAGCTTGCCAAGAAATCTCTTCAGCTCACAGCTTATCGTTTAGCTCTCTGCGGAGAGGGAAATTGTTTTCTTCATTGTTGTGGACTGAGATGATGACATGATGTGGTTTTGCCCCTCAATTCTCCATTTCTCCATATTTGCAAAAGCTCAAACTCACACACAGGAACCTAGGGACCAAACTGGTAGCTTTGCCAAACCAATGAATTTCAGATCGGTCAATTTCCTATGATGGGTACGAGGGGATGAACAATTGCGGCATTTCCTGACGCTATGGCCGCGTGACATTTTGTGCGCTAGTGTGGAACAGCTAAGAGTCCTGCTCTGGCTCTGCCAATCCACGGCCTAAAATGCTTCTCATAAGACAGTCTGTTTCTGCCCGGTTCTGACCCGGGGACCTTTCGCGTGTAAAGCGAACGTGATGACCACTACACTACAGAAACCACAGACAGTCAGCTTCCTAATGGAGCTCTGTTTAGGAGCACAGCAGAAAAACAACCTTATCTCTCCTGTTGCATCCCCAAAAAAAGGATGCAGGAGAAACCTACAGAATTGTGCAGCAATTGTCCACTATCTATCTATGAACTTTACTTCATTCAGTTAGCAGTGTAATGCACAGGATACGTGCCCTGTTGTGATAATAGTCCCACATTTAGCAAAGAAAAAGCAAACTGAGCTGGAAAATCACGCAAGATACCAGAGCAGCCACGGCTTGGATGGTATTACCTCCTAGCTCTGACGGTATTATTACTTCTCATCCACACTACAAGGTTTGCCATTTCTGCAACTACAACTACCACCACCTCCACTGACACTGCCAACAACAACAGGAGCCAAAGCTATGAAATGAGGCAGTTTGTAGGCTCTCAAGCTATCTCAGAGTCCAAATATTTCAGTCTAGGTAAGTGCAGTTTCCGTTTGCCAAGCTGACAGTGAGTCACCGATCAAGGGTAAGTTGGAGCGTTTGCTCTATACGCAAGCGACATATGTGCTCCTTGTGCAAAACGGGCTGAGAAAACGTCACGGAGGTTGACGCATGGTCTAAATGAAGGTGCGTGACACGCCTGTGCGACCTGGCAGATTGCAAATGTGCTAGAGGTATGCAAAATATGTCAAGCAGCATCAACAAACATAGTTCTGCCTCGTGTGAGGATCGAACTCACGGCCTTCAGATTATGAGACTGACGCGCTACCTACTGCACTAAAGAGGCTGCACTTTGGGCTTTAGTCCTACTGTCTGAGTTTGTCATGAAATCTCTTCAACTCACAGGTTATCACGGAGGTTGACGCATGGTCTAAATGAAGGTGCGTGACACGCCTGTTCCACCTGGTAGATTGCAGATATGCTAGAGGTCAGGCTTCAGTCCTACTTTCTGAGCTTGCCAAGAAATCTCTTCAGCTCACAGCTTATCGTGTAGCTCTCTGCGGAGAGGGAAATTGTTTTCTTCATTGTTGTGGACTGAGATGATGACATGATGTGGTTTTGCCCCTCAATTCTCCATTTCTCCATATTTGCAAAAGCTCAAACTCACACACAGGAACCTAGGGACCAAACTGGTAGCTTTGCCAAACCAATGAATTTCAGATCGGTCAATTTCCTATGATGGGTACGAGGGGATGAACAATTGCGGCATTTCCTGACGCTATGGCCGCGTGACATTTTGTGCGCTAGTGTGGAACAGCTAAGAGTCCTGCTCTGGCTCTGCCAATCCACGGCCTAAAATGCTTCTCATAAGACAGTCTGTTTCTGCCCGGTTCTGACCCGGGGACCTTTCGCGTGTAAAGCGAACGTGATGACCACTACACTACAGAAACCACAGACAGTCAGCTTCCTAATGGAGCTCTGTTTAGGAGCACAGCAGAAAAACAACCTTATCTCTCCTGTTGCATCCCCAAAAAAAGGATGCAGGAGAAACCTACAGAATTGTGCAGCAATTGTCCACTATCTATCTATGAACTTTACTTCAAATATTTCAGTCTAGGTACGTGCAGTTTCCGTTTGCCAAGCTGACAGTGAGTCACCGATCAAGGGTAAGTTGGAGCGTTTGCTCTATACGCAAGCGACATATGTGCTCCTTGTGCAAAACGGGCTGAGAAAACGTCACGGAGGTTGACGCATGGTCTAAATGAAGGTGCTTGACACGCCTGTGCGACGTGGCAGATTGCAGATGTGCTAGAGGTATGCAAAATACAACAAGCAGCTTCCACAAACATAGTTGTGCCTCGTGTGTGGATCGAACTCACGGCCTTCAGATTATGAGACTGACGCGCTACCTACTGCACTTAAGGCTTCAGTCCTACTGTCTGAGTTTGTCATGAAATCTCTTCACCTCACAGGTTATCACGGAGGTTGACGCATGGTCTAAATGAAGGTGCGTGACATGCCTGTTCCACCTGGTAGATTGCAGATATGCTAGAGGTCAGGCTTCAGTCCTACTTTCTGAGCTTGCCAAGAAATCTCTTCAGCTCACAGCTTATCGTGTAGCTCTCTGCGGAGAGGGAAATTGTTTTCTTCATTGTTGTGGACTGAGATGATGACATGATGTGGTTTTGCCCCTCAATTCTCCATTTCTCCATATTTGCAAAAGCTCAAACTCACACACAGGAACCTAGGGACCAAACTGGTAGCTTTGCCAAACCAATGAATTTCAGATCGGTCAATTTCCTATGATGGGTACGAGGGGATGAACAATTGCGGCATTTCCTGACGCTATGGCCGCGTGACATTTTGTGCGCTAGTGTGGAACAGCTAAGAGTCCTGCTCTGGCTCTGCCAATCCACGGCCTAAAATGCTTCTCATAAGACAGTCTGTTTCTGCCCGGTTCTGACCCGGGGACCTTTCGCGTGTAAAGCGAACGTGATGACCACTACACTACAGAAACCACAGACAGTCAGCTTCCTAATGGAGCTCTGTTTAGGAGCACAGCAGAAAAACAACCTTATCTCTCCTGTTGCATCCCCAAAAAAAGGATGCAGGAGAAACCTACAGAATTGTGCAGCAATTGTCCACTATCTATCTATGAACTTTACTTCATTCAGTTAGCAGTGTAATGCACAGGATACGTGCCCTGTTGTGATAATAGTCCCACATTTAGCAAAGAAAAAGCAAACTGAGCTGGAAAATCACGCAAGATACCAGAGCAGCCATGGCTTGGATGGTATTACCTCTTAGCTCTGACGGTATTATTACTTCTCATCCACACTACAAGGTTTGCCATTTCTGCAACTACAACTACCACCACCTCCACTGACACTGCCAACAACAACAGGAGCCAAAGCTATGAAATGAGGCAGTTTGTAGGCTCTCAAGCTATCTCAGAGTCCAAATATTTCAGTCTAGGTACGTGCAGTTTCCGTTTGCCAAGCTGACAGTGAGTCACCGATCAAGGGTAAGTTGGAGCGTTTGCTCTATACGCAAGCGACATATGTGCTCCTTGTGCAAAACGGGCTGAGAAAACGTCACGGTGGTTGACGCATGGTCTAAATGAAGGTGCGTGACACGCCTGTGCGACCTGGCAGATTGCAAATGTGCTAGAGGTATGCAAAATATGTCTAGCAGCATCCACAAACATAGTTCTGCCTCGTGTGAGGATCGAACTCACGGCCTTCAGATTATGAGACTGACGCGCTACCTACTGCACTTAAGGCTTCAGTCCTACTGTCTGAGATTGTCATGAAATCTCTTCACCTCACAGGTTATCACGGAGGTTGACGCATGGTCTAAATGAAGGTGCGTGACACGCCTGTTCGACCTGGTAGATTGCAGATATGCTAGAGGTCAGGCTTCAGTCCTACTTTCTGAGCTTGCCAAGAAATCTCTTCAGCTCACAGCTTATCGTGTAGCTCTCTGCGGAGAGGGAAATTGTTTTCTTCATTGTTGTGGACTGAGATGATGACATGATGTGGTTTTGCCCCTCAATTCTCCATTTCTCCATATTTGCAAAAGCTCAAACTCACACACAGGAACCTAGGGACCAAACTGGTAGCTTTGCCAAACCAATGAATTTCAGATCGGTCAATTTCCTATGATGGGTACGAGGGGATGAACAATTGCGGCATTTCCTGACGCTATGGCCGCGTGACATTTTGTGCGCTAGTGTGGAACAGCTAAGAGTCCTGCTCTGGCTCTGCCAATCCACGGCCTAAAATGATTCTCATAAGACAATCTGTTTCTGCCCGGTTCTGACCCGGGGACCTTTCGCGTGTAAAGCGAACGTGATGACCACTACACTACAGAAACCACAGACAGTCAGCTTCCTAATGGAGCTCTGTTTAGGAGCACAGCAGAAAAACAACCTTATCTCTCCTGTTGCATCCCCAAAAAAAGGATGCAGGAGAAACCTACAGAATTGTGCAGCAATTGTCCACTATCTATCTATGAACTTTACTTCATTCAGTTAGCAGTGTAATGCACAGGATACGTGCACTGTTGTGATAATAGTCCCACATTTAGCAAAGAAAAAGCAAACTGAGCTGGAAAATCACGCAAGATACCAGAGCAGCCATGGCTTGGATGGTATTACCTCCTAGCTCTGACGGTATTATTACTTCTCATCCACACTACAAGGTTTGCCATTTCTGCAACTACAACTACCACCACCTCCACTGACACTGCCAACAACAACAGGAGCCAAAGCTATGAAATGAGGCAGTTTGTAGGCTCTCAAGCTATCTCAGAGTCCAAATATTTCAGTCTAGGTACGTGCAGTTTCCGTTTGCCAAGCTGACAGTGAGTCACCGATCAAGGGTAAGTTGGAGCGTTTGCTCTATACGCAAGCGACATATGTGCTCCTTGTGCAAAACGGGCTGAGAAAACGTCACGGAGGTTGATGCATGGTCTAAATGAAGGTGCGTGACATGCCTGTGCGAAGTGGCAGATTGCAGATGTGCTAGAGGTATGCAAAATACAACAAGCAGCTTCCACAAACATAGTTGTGCCTCGTGTGTGGATCGAACTCACGGCCTTCAGATTATGAGACTGACGCGCTACCTACTGCACTTAAGGCTTCAGTCCTACT
The DNA here is from genome assembly GCF_036373705.1 of Amia ocellicauda. NCBI lineage: Eukaryota > Metazoa > Chordata > Actinopteri > Amiiformes > Amiidae > Amia > Amia ocellicauda. The sequence goes on along the minus strand of NC_089862.1, from coordinate 6,424,079 downwards.
GTCTGAGTTTGTCATGAAATCTCTTCACCTCACAGGTTATCACGGAGGTTGACGCATGGTATAAATGAAGGTGCGTGACACGCCTGTTCCACCTGGTAGATTGCAGATATGCTAGAGGTCAGGCTTCAGTCCTACTTTCTGAGCTTGCCAAGAAATCTCTTCAGCTCACAGCTTATCGTGTAGCTCTCTGCGGAGAGGGAAATTGTTTTCTTCATTGTTGTGGACTGAGATGATGACATGATGTGGTTTTGCCCCTCAATTCTCCATTTCTCCATATTTGCAAAAGCTCAAACTCACACACAGGAACCTAGGGACCAAACTGGTAGCTTTGCCAAACCAATGAATTTCAGATCGGTCAATTTCCTATGATGGGTACGAGGGGATGAACAATTGCGGCATTTCCTGACGCTATGGCCGCGTGACATTTTGTGCGCTAGTGTGGAACAGCTAAGAGTCCTGCTCTGGCTCTGCCAATCCACGGCCTAAAATGCTTCTCATAAGACAGTCTGTTTCTGCCCGGTTCTGACCCGGGGACCTTTCGCGTGTAAAGCGAACGTGATGACCACTACACTACAGAAACCACAGACAGTCAGCTTCCTAATGGAGCTCTGTTTAGGAGCACAGCAGAAAAACAACCTTATCTCTCCTGTTGCATCCCCAAAAAAAGGATGCAGGAGAAACCTACAGAATTGTGCAGCAATTGTCCACTATCTATCTATGAACTTTACTTCATTCAGTTAGCAGTGTAATGCACAGGATACGTGCCCTGTTGTGATAATAGTCCCACATTTAGCAAAGAAAAAGCAAACTGAGCTGGAAAATCACGCAAGATACCAGAGCAGCCATGGCTTGGATGGTATTACCTCCTAGCTCTGACGGTATTATTACTTCTCATCCACACTACAAGGTTTGCCATTTCTGCAACTACAACTACCACCACCTCCACTGACACTGCCAACAACAACAGGAGCCAAAGCTATGAAATGAGGCAGTTTGTAGGCTCTCAAGCTATCTCAGAGTCCAAATATTTCAGTCTAGGTACGTGCAGTTTCCGTTTGCCAAGCTGACAGTGAGTCACCGATCAAGGGTAAGTTGGAGCGTTTGCTCTATACGCAAGCGACATATGTGCTCCTTGTGCAAAACGGGCTGAGAAAACGTCACGGAGGTTGACGCATGGTCTAAATGAAGGTGCGTGACACGCCTGTGCGACGTGGCAGATTGCAGATGTGCTAGAGGTATGCAAAATACAACAAGCAGCTTCCACAAACATAGTTCTGCCTCGTGTGTGGATCGAACTCACGGCCTTCAGATTATGAGACTGACGCGCTACCTACTGCACTTAAGGCTTCAGTCCTACTGTCTGAGTTTGTCATGAAATCTCTTCACCTCAAAGGTTATCACGGAGGTTGACGCATGGTATAAATGAAGGTGCGTGACACGCCTGTTCCACCTGGTAGATTGCAGATATGCTAGAGGTCAGGCTTCAGTCCTACTTTCTGAGCTTGCCAAGAAATCTCTTCAGCTCACAGCTTATCGTTTAGCTCTCTGCGGAGAGGGAAATTGTTTTCTTCATTGTTGTGGACTGAGATGATGACATGATGTGGTTTTGCCCCTCAATTCTCCATTTCTCCATATTTGCAAAAGCTCAAACTCACACACAGGAACCTAGGGACCAAACTGGTAGCTTTGCCAAACCAATGAATTTCAGATCGGTCAATTTCCTATGATGGGTACGAGGGGATGAACAATTGCGGCATTTCCTGACGCTATGGCCGCGTGACATTTTGTGCGCTAGTGTGGAACAGCTAAGAGTCCTGCTCTGGCTCTGCCAATCCACGGCCTAAAATGCTTCTCATAAGACAGTCTGTTTCTGCACGGTTCTGACCCGGGGACCTTTCGCGTGTAAAGCGAACGTGATGACCACTACACTACAGAAACCACAGACAGTCAGCTTCCTAATGGAGCTCTGTTTAGGAGCACAGCAGAAAAACAACCTTATCTCTCCTGTTGCATCCCCAAAAAAAGGATGCAGAAGAAACCTACAGAATTGTGCAGCAATTGTCCACTATCTATCTATGAACTTTACTTCAAATATTTCAGTCTAGGTACGTGCAGTTTCCGTTTGCCAAGCTGACAGTGAGTCACCGATCAAGGGTAAGTTGGAGCGTTTGCTCTATACGCAAGCGACATATGTGCTCCTTGTGCAAAACGGGCTGAGAAAACGTCACGGAGGTTGACGCATGGTCTAAATGAAGGTGCTTGACACGCCTGTGCGACGTGGCAGATTGCAGATGTGCTAGAGGTATGCAAAATACAACAAGCAGCGTCCACAAACATAGTTGTGCCTCGTGTGTGGATCGAACTCACGGCCTTCAGATTATGAGACTGACGCGCTACCTACTGCACTTAAGGCTTCAGTCCTACTGTCTGAGTTTGTCATGAAATCTCTTCACCTCACAGGTTATCACGGAGGTTGACGCATGGTCTAAATGAAGGTGCGTGACACGCCTGTTCCACCTGGTAGATTGCAAATGTGCTAGAGGTATGCAAAATATGTCAAGCAGCATCAACAAACATAGTTCTGCCTCATGTGAGGATCGAACTCACAGCCTTCAGATTATGAGACTGACGCGCTACCTACTGCGCTAACGAGGCTGCACTTTGGGCTTTAGTCCTACTGTCTGAGTTTGTCATGAAATCTCTTCAACTCACAGGTTATCACGGAGGTTGACGCATGGTCTAAATGAAGGTGCGTGACACGCCTGTTCCACCTGGTAGATTGCAGATATGCTAGAGGTCAGGCTTCAGTCCTACTTTCTGAGCTTGCCAAGAAATCTCTTCAGCTCACAGCTTATCGTGTAGCTCTCTGCGGAGAGGGAAATTGTTTTCTTCATTGTTGTGGACTGAGATGATGACATGATGTGGTTTTGCCCCTCAATTCTCCATTTCTCCATATTTGCAAAAGCTCAAACTCACACACAGGAACCTAGGGACCAAACTGGTAGCTTTGCCAAACCAATGAATTTCAGATCGGTCAATTTCCTATGATGGGTACAAGGGGATGAACAATTGCGGCATTTCCTGACGCTATGGCCGCGTGACATTTTGTGCGCTAGTGTGGAACAGCTAAGAGTCCTGCTCTGGCTCTGCCAATCCACGGCCTAAAATGCTTCTCATAAGACAGTCTGTTTCTGCCCGGTTCTGACCCGGGGACCTTTCGCGTGTAAAGCGAACGTGATGACCACTACACTACAGAAAGTCAGCTTCCTAATGGAGCTCTGTTTAGGAGCACAGCAGAAAAACAACCTTATCTCTCCTGTTGCATCCCCAAAAAAAGGATGCAGGAGAAACCTACAGAATTGTGCAGCAATTGTCCACTATCTATCTATGAACTTTACTTCATTCAGTTAGCAGTGTAATGCACAGGATACGTGCCCTGTTGTGATAATAGTCCCACATTTAGCAAAGAAAAAGCAAACTGAGCTGGAAAATCACGCAAGATACCAGAGCAGCCATGGCTTGGATGGAATTACCTCCTAGCTCTGACGGTATTATTACTTCTCATCCACACTACAAGGTTTGCCATTTCTGCAACTACAACTACCACCACCTCCACTGACGCTGCCAACAACAACAGGAGCCAAAGCTATGAAATGAGGCAGTTTGTAGGCTCTCAAGCTATCTCAGAGTCCAAATATTTCAGTCTAGGTACGTGCAGTTTCCGTTTGCCAAGCTGACAGTGAGTCACCGATCAAGGGTAAGTTGGAGCGTTTGCTCTATACGCAAGCGACATATGTGCTCCTTGTGCAAAACGGGCTGAGAAAACGTCACGGAGGTTGACGCATGGTCTAAATGAAGGTGCGTGACACGCCTGTGCGACCTGGCAGACTGCAGATGTGCTAGAGGTATGCAAAATATGTCAAGCAGCGTCCACAAACATAGTTCTGCCTCGTGAGAGGATCGAACTCACAGCCTTCAGATTATGAGACTGACGCACTACCTACTGTGCTAACGAGGCTGCACTTTAGGCTTTAGTCCTACTGTCTGAGTTTGTCATGAAATCTCTTCACCTCACAGGTTATCACGGAGGTTGACGCATGGTCTAAATGAAGGTGTGTGACACGCCTGTTCCACCTGGTAGATTGCAGATATGCTAGAGGTCAGGCTTCAGTCCTACTTTCTGAGCTTGCCAAGAAATCTCTTCAGCTCACAGCTTATCGTGTAGCTCTCTGCGGAGAGGGAAATTGTTTTCTTCATTGTTGTGGACTGAGATGATGACATGATGTGGTTTTGCCCCTCAATTCTCCATTTCTCCATATTTGCAAAAGCTCAAACTCACACACAGGAACCTAGGGACCAAACTGGTAGCTTTGCCAAACCAATGAATTTCAGATCGGTCAATTTCCTATGATGGGTACGAGGGGATGAACAATTGCGGCATTTCCTGACGCTATGGCCGCGTGACATTTTGTGCGCTAGTGTGGAACAGCTAAGAGTCCTGCTCTGGCTCTGCCAATCCACGGCCTAAAATGATTCTCATAAGACAGTCTGTTTCTGCCCGGTTCTGACCCGGTGACCTTTCGCGTGTAAAGCGAACGTGATGAACACTACACTACAGAAACCACAGACAGTCAGCTTCCTAATGCAGCTCTGTTTAGGAGCACAGCAGAAAAACAACCTTATCTCTCCTGTTGCATCCCCAAAAAAAGGATGCAGGAGAAACCTACAGAATTGTGCAGCAATTGTCCACTATCTATCTATGAACTTTACTTCATTCAGTTAGCAGTGTAATGCACAGGATACGTGCCCTGTTGTGATAATAGACCCACAATTAGCAAAGTCAAAGCAAACTGAGCTGGAAAATCACGCAAGATACCAGAGCTGCCTTGGCTTGGATGGTATTACCTCCTAGCTCTGACGGTATTATTTCTTCTCATCCACACTACAAGGTTTGCCATTTCTGCAACTACAACTACCACCACCTCCACTGACACTGCCAACAACAACAGGAGCCAAAGCTATGAAATGAGGCAGTTTGTAGGCTCTCAAGCTATCTCAGAGTCCAAATATTTCAGTCTAGGAACGTGCAGTTTCCGTTTGCCAAGCTGACAGTGAGTCACCGATCAAGGGTAAGTTGGAGCGTTTGCTCTATACGCAAGCGACATATGTGCTCCTCGTGCAAAACGGGCTGAGAAAACGTCACGGAGGTTGACGCATGGTCTAAATGAAGGTGCGTGACACGCCTGTGCGTCGTGGCAGATTGCAGATGTGCTAGAGGTATGCAAAATACAACAAGCAGCTTCCACAAACATAGTTCTGCCTCGTCTGAGGATCGAAATCACGGCCTTCAGATTATGAGACTGACACGCTACCTACTGCGCTAACAAGGCTGCACTTTAGGCTTCAGTCCTACTGTCTGAGTTTGTCATGAAATCTCTTCACCTCACAGGTTATCACGGAGGTTGACGCATGGTCTAAATGAAGGTGCGTGACACACCTGTTCCACCTGGTAGATTGCAGATATGCTAGAGGTCAGGCTTCAGTCCTACTTTCTGAGCTTGCCAAGAAATCTCTTCAGCTCACAGCTTATCGTGTAGCTCTCTGCGGAGAGGGAAATTGTTTTCTTCATTGTTGTGGACTGAGATGATGACATGATGTGGTTTTGCCCCTCAATTCTCCATTTCTCCATATTTGCAAAAGCTCAAACTCACACACAGGAACCTAGGGACCAAACTGGTAGCTTTGCCAAACCAATGAATTTCAGATCGGTCAATTTCCTATGATGGGTACGAGGGGATGAACAATTGCGGCATTTCCTGACGCTATGGCCACGTGACATTTTGTGCGCTAGTGTGGAACAGCTAAGAGTCCTCCTCTGGCTCTGCCAATCCACGGCCTAAAATGCTTCTCATAAGACAGTCTGTTTCTGCCCGGTTCTGACCCGGGGACCTTTCGCGTGTAAAGCGAACGTGATGACCACTACACTACAGAAACCACAGACAGTCAGCTTCCTAATGGAGCTCTGTTTAGGAGCACAGCAGAAAAACAACCTTATCTCTCCTGTTGCATCCCCAAAAAAAGGATGCAGGAGAAACCTACAGAATTGTGCAGCAATTGTCCACTATCTATCTATGAACTTTACTTCATTCAGTTAGCAGTGTAATGCACAGGATACGTGCCCTGTTGTGATAATAGACCCACAATTAGCAAAGTCAAAGCAAACTGAGCTGGAAAATCACACAAGATACCAGAGCTGCCTTGGCTTGGATGGTATTACCTCCTAGCTCTGACGGTATTATTACTTCTCATCCACAATACAAGGTTTGCCATTTCTGCAACTACAACTACCACCACCTCCACTGACACTGCCAACAACAACAGGAGCCAAAGCTATGAAATGAGGCAGTTTGTAGGCTCTCAAGCTATCTCAGAGTCCAAATATTTCAGTCTAGGTACGTGCAGTATCCGTTTGCCAAGCTGACAGTGAGTCACCGATCAAGGGTAAGTTGGAGCGTTTGCTCTATACGCAAGCGACATATGTGCTCCTTGTGCAAAATGGGCTGAGAAAACGTCACGGAGGTTGACGCATGGTCTAAATGAAGGTGCGTGACACGCCTGTGCGACCTGGCAGATTGCAAATGTGCTAGAGGTATGCAAAATATGTCAAGCAGCATCCACAAACATAGTTCTGCCTCATGTGAGGATCAAACTCACAGCCTTCAGATTATGAGACTGACGCGCTACGTACTGCGCTTTAGGCTTTAGTCCTACTGTCTGAGTTTGTCGTGAAATGTCTTCCATTCACAGGTTATCACGGAGGTTGACGCATGGTCTAAATGAAGGTGCGTGACACGCCTGTGCGACCTGACAGATTGCAGATGTGCTAGAGGTATGCAAAATATGTCAAGCAGCATCCACAAACATAGTTCTGCCTCGTGTGAGGATCAAACTCACGGCCTTCAGATTATGAGACTGACGCGCTACCTACAGCACTTTAGGCTTTAGTCCTACTGCCTGAGTTTGTCTTGAAATCTCTTCCATTCACAGGTTATCACGGAGGTTGACGCATGGTCTAAATGAAGGTGCGTGACACGCCTGTTCGACCTGGTAGATTGCAGATATGCTAGAGGTCAGGCTTCAGTCCTACTTTCTGAGCTTGCCAAGAAATCTCTTCAGCTCACAGCTTATCGTGTAGCTCTCTGCGGAGAGGGAAATTGTTTTCTTCATTGTTGTGGACTGAGATGATGACATGATGTGGTTTTGCCCCTCAATTCTCCATTTCTCCATATTTGCAAAAGCTCAAACTCACACACAGGAACCTAGGGACCAAACTGGTAGCTTTGCCAAACCAATGAATTTCAGATCGGTCAATTTCCTATGATGGGTACGAGGGGATGAACAATTGCGGCATTTCCTGACGCTATGGCCGCGTGACATTTTGTGCGCTAGTGTGGAACAGCTAAGAGTCCTGCTCTGGCTCTGCCAATCCACGGCCTAAAATGATTCTCATAAGACAGTCTGTTTCTGCCCGGTTCTGACCCGGTGACCTTTCGCGTGTAAAGCGAACGTGATGAACACTACACTACAGAAACCACAGACAGTCAGCTTCCTAATGCAGCTCTGTTTAGGAGCACAGCAGAAAAACAACCTTATCTCTCCTGTTGCATCCCCAAAAAAAGGATGCAGGAGAAACCTACAGAATTGTGCAGCAATTGTCCACTATCTATCTATGAACTTTACTTCATTCAGTTAGCAGTGTAATGCACAGGATACGTGCCCTGTTGTGATAATAGACCCACAATTAGCAAAGTCAAAGCAAACTGAGCTGGAAAATCACGCAAGATACCAGAGCTGCCTTGGCTTGGATGGTATTACCTCCTAGCTCTGACGGTATTATTTCTTCTCATCCACACTACAAGGTTTGCCATTTCTGCAACTACAACTACCACCACCTCCACTGACACTGCCAACAACAACAGGAGCCAAAGCTATGAAATGAGGCAGTTTGTAGGCTCTCAAGCTATCTCAGAGTCCAAATATTTCAGTCTAGGAACGTGCAGTTTCCGTTTGCCAAGCTGACAGTGAGTCACCGATCAAGGGTAAGTTGGAGCGTTTGCTCTATACGCAAGCGACATATGTGCTCCTCGTGCAAAACGGGCTGAGAAAACGTCACGGAGGTTGACGCATGGTCTAAATGAAGGTGCGTGACACGCCTGTGCGTCGTGGCAGATTGCAGATGTGCTAGAGGTATGCAAAATACAACAAGCAGCTTCCACAAACATAGTTCTGCCTCGTCTGAGGATCGAAATCACGGCCTTCAGATTATGAGACTGACACGCTACCTACTGCGCTAACAAGGCTGCACTTTAGGCTTCAGTCCTACTGTCTGAGTTTGTCATGAAATCTCTTCACCTCACAGGTTATCACGGAGGTTGACGCATGGTCTAAATGAAGGTGCGTGACACACCTGTTCCACCTGGTAGATTGCAGATATGCTAGAGGTCAGGCTTCAGTCCTACTTTCTGAGCTTGCCAAGAAATCTCTTCAGCTCACAGCTTATCGTGTAGCTCTCTGCGGAGAGGGAAATTGTTTTCTTCATTGTTGTGGACTGAGATGATGACATGATGTGGTTTTGCCCCTCAATTCTCCATTTCTCCATATTTGCAAAAGCTCAAACTCACACACAGGAACCTAGGGACCAAACTGGTAGCTTTGCCAAACCAATGAATTTCAGATCGGTCAATTTCCTATGATGGGTACGAGGGGATGAACAATTGCGGCATTTCCTGACGCTATGGCCACGTGACATTTTGTGCGCTAGTGTGGAACAGCTAAGAGTCCTCCTCTGGCTCTGCCAATCCACGGCCTAAAATGCTTCTCATAAGACAGTCTGTTTCTGCCCGGTTCTGACCCGGGGACCTTTCGCGTGTAAAGCGAACGTGATGACCACTACACTACAGAAACCACAGACAGTCAGCTTCCTAATGGAGCTCTGTTTAGGAGCACAGCAGAAAAACAACCTTATCTCTCCTGTTGCATCCCCAAAAAAAGGATGCAGGAGAAACCTACAGAATTGTGCAGCAATTGTCCACTATCTATCTATGAACTTTACTTCATTCAGTTAGCAGTGTAATGCACAGGATACGTGCCCTGTTGTGATAATAGACCCACAATTAGCAAAGTCAAAGCAAACTGAGCTGGAAAATCACACAAGATACCAGAGCTGCCTTGGCTTGGATGGTATTACCTCCTAGCTCTGACGGTATTATTACTTCTCATCCACAATACAAGGTTTGCCATTTCTGCAACTACAACTACCACCACCTCCACTGACACTGCCAACAACAACAGGAGCCAAAGCTATGAAATGAGGCAGTTTGTAGGCTCTCAAGCTATCTCAGAGTCCAAATATTTCAGTCTAGGTACGTGCAGTATCCGTTTGCCAAGCTGACAGTGAGTCACCGATCAAGGGTAAGTTGGAGCGTTTGCTCTATACGCAAGCGACATATGTGCTCCTTGTGCAAAATGGGCTGAGAAAACGTCACGGAGGTTGACGCATGGTCTAAATGAAGGTGCGTGACACGCCTGTGCGACCTGGCAGATTGCAAATGTGCTAGAGGTATGCAAAATATGTCAAGCAGCATCCACAAACATAGTTCTGCCTCATGTGAGGATCAAACTCACAGCCTTCAGATTATGAGACTGACGCGCTACGTACTGCGCTTTAGGCTTTAGTCCTACTGTCTGAGTTTGTCGTGAAATGTCTTCCATTCACAGGTTATCACGGAGGTTGACGCATGGTCTAAATGAAGGTGCGTGACACGCCTGTGCGACCTGACAGATTGCAGATGTGCTAGAGGTATGCAAAATATGTCAAGCAGCATCCACAAACATAGTTCTGCCTCGTGTGAGGATCAAACTCACGGCCTTCAGATTATGAGACTGACGCGCTACCTACAGCACTTTAGGCTTTAGTCCTACTGCCTGAGTTTGTCTTGAAATCTCTTCCATTCACAGGTTATCACGGAGGTTGACGCATGGTCTAAATGAAGGTGCGTGACACGCCTGTTCGACCTGGTAGATTGCAGATATGCTAGAGGTCAGGCTTCAGTCCTACTTTCTGAGCTTGCCAAGAAATCTCTTCAGCTCACAGCTTATCGTGTAGCTCTCTGCAGAGAGGGAAATTGTTTTCTTCATTGTTGTGGACTGAGATGATGACATGATGTGGTTTTGCCCCTCAATTCTCCATTTCTCCATATTTGCAAAAGCTCAAACTCACACACAGGAACCTAGGGACCAAACCGGTAGCTTTGCCAAACCAATGAATTTCAGATCGGTCAATTTCCTATGATGGGTACGAGGGGATGAACAATTGCGGCATTTCCTGACGCTATGGCCGCGTGACATTTTGTGCGCTAGTGTGGAACAGCTAAGAGTCCTGCTCTGGCTCTGCCAATCCACGGCCTAAAATGATTCTCATAAGACAGTCTGTTTCTGCCCGGTTCTGACCCGGGGACCTTTCGCGTGTAAAGCGAACGTGATGACCACTACTCTACAGAAACCACAAACAGTCAGCTTCCTAATGCAGCTCTGTTTAGGAGCACAGCAGAAAAACAACCTTATCTCTCCTGTTGCATCCCCAAAAAAAGGATGCAGGAGAAACCTACAGAATTGTGCAGCAATTGTCCACTATCTATCTATGAACTTTACTTCATTCAGTTAGCAGTGTAATGCACAGGATACGTGCCCTGTTGTGATAATAGACCCACAATTAGCAAAGTCAAAGCAAACTGAGCTGGAAAATCACGCAAGATACCAGAGCTGCCTTGGCTTGGATGGTATTACCTCCTAGCTCTGACGGTATTATTACTTCTCATCCACACTACAAGGTTTGCCATTTCTGCAACTACAACTACCACCACCTCCACTGACACTGCCAACAACAACAGGAGCCAAAGCTATGAAATGAGGCAGTTTGTAGGCTCTCAAGCTATCTCAGAGTCCAAATATTTCAGTCTAGGTACGTGCAGTTTCCGTTTGCCAAGCTGACAGTGAGTCACCGATCCAGGGTAAGTTGGAGCGTTTGCTCTATACGCAAGCGACATATGTGCTCCTTGTGCAAAATGGGCTGAGAAAACGTCACGGAGGTTGACGCATGGTCTAAATGAAGGTGCGTGACACGCCTGTGCGACCTGGCAGATTGCAAATGTGCTAGAGGTATGCAAAATATGTCAAGCAGCATTCACAAACATAGTTCTGCCTCGTGTGAGGATCAAACTCACGGCCTTCAGATTATGAGACTGACACGCTACCTACTGCGCTAACGAGGCTGCACTTTAGGCTTTAGTCCTACTGTCTGAGTTTGTCATGAAATCTCTTCACCTCACAGGTTATCACAGAGGTTGACGCATGGTATAAATGAAGGTGCGTGACACGCCTGTTCCACCTGGTGGATTGCAGATATGCTAGAGGTCAGGCTTCAGTCCTACTTTCTGAGCTTGCCAAGAAATCTCTTCAGCTCACAGCTTATCGTGTAGCTCTCTGCGGAGAGGGAAATTGTTTTCTTCATTGTTGTGGACTGAGATGATGACATGATGTGGTTTTGCCCCTCAATTCTCCATTTCTCCATATTTGCAAAAGCTCAAACTCACACACAGGAACCTAGGGACCAAACTGGTAGCTTTGCCAAACCAATGAATTTCAGATCGGTCAATTTCCTATGATGGGTACGAGGGGATGAACAATTGCGGCATTTCCTGACGCTATGGCCGCGTGACATTTTGTGCGCTAGTGTGGAACAGCTAAGAGTCCTGCTCTGGCTCTGCCAATCCACGGCCTAAAATGCTTCTCATAAGACAGTCTGTTTCTGCCCGGTTCTGACCCGGGGACCTTTCGCGTGTAAAGCGAACGTGATGACCACTACACTACAGAAACCACAGACAGTCAACTTCCTAATGGAGCTCTGTTTAGGAGCACAGCAGAAAAACAACCTTATCTCTCCTGTTGCATCCCCAAAAAAAGGATGCAGGAGAAACCTACAGAATTGTGCAGCAATTGTCCACTATCTATCTATGAACTTTACTTCATTCAGTTAGCAGTGTAATGCACAGGATACGTGCCCTGTTGTGATAATAGTCCCACATTTAGCAAAGAAAAAGCAAACTGAGCTGGAAAATCATGCAAGATACCAGAGCAGCCATGGCTTGGATGGTATTACCTCCTAGCTCTGACGGTATTATTACTTCTCATCCACACTACAAGGTTTGCCATTTCTGCAACTACAACTACCACCACCTCCACTGACACTGCCAACAACAACAGGAGCCAAAGCTATGAAATGAGGCAGTTTGTAGGCTCTCAAGCTATCTCAGAGTCCAAATATTTCAGTCTAGGTACGTGCAGTTTCCGTTTGCCAAGCTGACAGTGAGTCACCGATCAAGGGTAAGTTGGAGCGTAGCTCTATACGCAAGCGACATATGTGCTCCTTGTGCAAAACGGGCTGAGAAAACGTCACGGAGGTTGACGCATGGTCTAAATGAAGGTGCGTGACACGCCTGTGCGACGTGGCAGATTGCAGATGTGCTAGAGGTATGCAAAATACAACAAGCAGCTTCCACAAATATAGTTCTGCCTCGTGTGTGGATCGAACTCACGGCCTTCAGATTATGAGACTGACGCGCTACCTACTGCACTTAAGGCTTCAGTCCTACTGTCTGAGTTTGTCATGAAATATCTTCACCTCACAGGTTATCACGGAGGTTGACGCATGGTATAAATGAAGGTGCGTGACACGCCTGTTCCACCTGGTAGATTGCAGATATGCTAGAGGTCAGGCTTCAGTCTTACTTTCTGAGCTTGCCAAGAAATCTCTTCAGCTCACAGCTTATCGTTTAGCTCTCTGCGGAGAGGGAAATTGTTTTCTTCATTGTTGTGGACTGAGATGATGACATGATGTGGTTTTGCCCCTCAATTCTCCATTTCTCCATATTTGCAAAAGCTCAAACTCACATACAGGAACCTAGGGACCAAACTGGCAGCTTTGCCAAACCAATGAATTTCAGATAGGTCAATTTCCTATGATGGGTACGAGGGGATGAACAATTGCGGCATTTCCTGACGCTATGGCCGCGTGACATTTTGTGCGCTAGTGTGGAACAGCTAAGAGTCCTGCTCTGGCTCTGCCAATCCACGGCCTAAAATGCTTCTCATAAGACAGTCTGTTTCTGCCCGGTTCTGACCCGGGGACCTTTCGCGTGTAAAGCGAACGTGATGACCACTACACTACAGAAACCACAGACAGTCAGCTTCCTAATGGAGCTCTGTTTAGGAGCACAGCAGAAAAACAACCTTATCTCTCCTGTTGCATCCCCAAAAAAAGGATGCAGGAGAAACCTACAGAATTGTGCAGCAATTGTCCACTATCTATCTATGAACTTTACTTCATTCAGTTAGCAGTGTAATGCACAGGATACGTGCCCTGTTGTGATAATAGTCCCACATTTAGCAAAGAAAAAGCAAACTGAGCTGGAAAATCACGCAAGATACCAGAGCAGCCATGGCTTGGATGGTATTACCTCCTAGCTCTGACGGTATTATTACTTCTCATCCACTCTACAAGGTTTGCCATTTCTGCAACTACAACTACCACCACCTCCACTGACACTGCCAACAACAACAGGAGCCAAAGCTATGAAATGAGGCAGTTTGTAGGCTCTCAAGCTATCTCAGAGTCCAAATATTTCAGTCTAGGTACGTGCAGTATCCGTTTGCCAAGCTGACAGTGAGTCACCGATCAAGGGTAAGTTGGAGCGTTTGCTCTATACGCAAGCGACATATGTGCTCCTTGTGCAAAACGGGCTGAGAAAACGTCACGGAGGTTGACGCATGGTCTAAATGAAGGTGCGTGACACGCCTGTGCGACCTGGCAGATTGCAAATGTGCTAGAGGTATGCAAAATATGTCAAGCAGCATTCACAAACATAGTCCTGCCTCGTGTGAGGATCGAACTCACAGCCTTCAGATTATGAGACTGACGCGCTACCTACTGTGCTAACGAGGCTGCACTTTAGGCTTTAGTCCTACTGTCTGAGTTTGTCATGAAATCTCTTCACCTCACAGGTTATCACGGAGGTTGACGCATGGTCTAAATGAAGGTGCGTGACACGCCTGTTCCACCTGGTAGATTGCAGATATGCTAGAGGTCAGGCTTCAGTCCTACTTTCTGAGCTTGCCAAGAAATCTCTTCAGCTCACAGCTTATCGTGTAGCTCTCTGCGGAGAGGGAAATTGTTTTCTTCATTGTTGTGGACTGAGATGATGACATGATGTGGTCTTGCCCCTCAATTCTCCATTTCTCCATATTTGCAAAAGCTCAAACTCACACACAGGAACCTAGGGACCAAACTGGTAGCTTTGCCAAACCAATGAATTTTAGATCGGTCAATTTCCTATGATGGGTACGAGGGGATCAACAATTGCGGCATTTCCTGACGCTATGGCCGCGTGACATTTTGTGCGCTAGTGTGGAACAGCTAAGAGTCCTGCTCTGGCTCTGCCAATCCACGGCCTAAAATGCTTCTCATAAGACAGTCTGTTTCTGCCCGGTTCTGACCCGGGGACCTTTCGCGTGTAAAGCGAACGTGATGACCACTACACTACAGAAACCACAGACAGTCAGCTTCCTAATGGAGCTCTGTTTAGGAGCACAGCAGAAAAACAACCTTATCTCTCCTGTTGCATCCCAAAAAAAAGGATGCAGGAGAAACCTACAGAATTGTGCAGCAATTGTCCACTATCTATCTATGAACTTTACTTCATTCAGTTAGCAGTGTAATGCACAGGATACGTGCCCTGTTGTGATAATAGTCCCACATTTAGCAAAGAAAAAGCAAACTGAGCTGGAAAATCACGCAAGATACCAGAGCAGCCATGGCTTGGATGGTATTACCTCCTAGCTCTGAAGGCATTATTACTTCTCATCCACACTACAAGGTTTGCCATTTCTGCAACTACAGCTACCACCACCTCCACTGACACTGCCAACAACAACAGGAGCCAAAGCTATGAAATGAGGCAGTTTGTAGGCTCTCAAGCTATCTCAGAGTCCAAATATTTCAGTCTAGGTACGTGCAGTTTCCGTTTGCCAAGCTGACAGTGAGTCACCGATCAAGGGTAAGTTGGAGCGTTTGCTCTATACGCAAGCGACATATGTGCTCCTTGTGCAAAACGGGCTGAGAAAACGTCACGGAGGTTGACGCATGGTCTAAATGAAGGTGCGTGACACGCCTGTGCGACGTGGCAGATTGCAGATGTGCTAGAGGTATGCAAAATACAACAAGCAGCTTCCACAAACATAGTTGTGCCTCGTGTGTGGATCGAACTCACGGCCTTCAGATTATGAGACTGACGCGCTACCTACTGCACTTAAGGCTTCAGTCCTACTGTCTGAGTTTGTCATGAAATCTCTTCACCTCACAGGTTATCACGGAGGTTGACGCATGGTCTAAATGAAGGTGCGTGACACGCCTGTTCCACCTGGTAGATTGCAGATATGCTAGAAGTCAGGCTTCAGTCCTACTTTCTGAGCTTGCCAAGAAATCTCTTCAGCTCACAGCTTATCGTGTAGCTCTCTGCGGAGAGGGAAATTGTTTTCGTCATTGTTGTGGACTGAGATGATGACATGATGCGGTTTTGCCCCTCAATTCTCCATTTCTCCATATTTGCAAAAGCTCAAACTCACACACAGGAACCTAGGGACCAAACTGGTAGCTTTGCCAAACCAATGAATTTCAGATCGGTCAATTTCCTATGATGGGTACGAGGGGATGAACAATTGCGGCATTTCCTGAAGCTATGGCCGCGTGACATTTTGTGCGCTAGTGTGGAACAGCTAAGAGTCCTGCTCTGGCTCTGCCAATCCACGGCCTAAAATGCTTCTCATAAGACAGTCTGTTTCTGCCCGGTTCTGACCCGGGGACCTTTCGCGTGTAAAGCGAACGTGATGACCACTACACTACAGAAACCACAGACAGTCAGCTTCCTAATGGAGCTCTGTTTAGGAGCACAGCAGAAAAACAACCTTATCTCTCCTGTTGCATCCCCAAAAAAAGGATTCAGGAGAAACCTACAGAATTGTGCAGCAATTGTCCACTATCTATCTATGAACTTTACTTCATTCAGTTAGCAGTGTAATGCACAGGATACGTGCCCTGTTGTGATAATAGTCCCACATTTAGCAAAGAAAAAGCAAACTGAGCTGGAAAATCACGCAAGATACCAGAGCAGCCATGGCTTGGATGGAATTACCTCCTAGCTCTGACGGTATTAATACTTCTCATCCACACTACAAGGTTTGCCATTTCTGCAACTACAACTACCACCACCTCCACTGACACTGCCAACAACAACAGGAGCCAAAGCTATGAAATGAGGCAGTTTGTAGGCTCTCAAGCTATCTCAGAGTCCAAATATTTCAGTGTAGGTTCGTGCAGTTTCTGTTTGCCATGCTGACAGTGAGTCACCGATCATGGTAAGTTGGAGCGTTTGCTCTATACGCCAGCGACATATGTGCTCCTCGTGCAAAACGGGCTGAGAAAACGTCACGGAGGTTGACGCATGGTCTAAATGAAGGTGCGTGACAAGCCTGTGCGACCTGGCAGATTGCAGATGTGCTAGAGGTATGCAAAATATGACAGTCAGCTTCCACAAACATAGTTCTGCCTCTTGTGAGGATTAAACTCACGGCCTTGAGATTATGAGACTGACGTGCTACCTACTGCACTAACAAGGCTGCACTTTAGGCTTTAGTCCTACTGTCTGAGTTTGTCATGAAATCTCTTCACCTCACAGGTTATCACGGAGGTTGACGCATGGTCTAAATGAAGGTGCGTGACACGCCTGTTCCACCTGGTAGATTGCAGATATGCTAGAGGTCAGGCTTCAGTCCTACAGTCTGAGTTTGCCACGAAATCTCTTCTGCTCACAGGTTGTCGTATAGCTCTCTGCGGAGAGGGAAATTGTTTTCTTCATTGTTGTGGACTAAGATGATGACATGATGTGATGTTTTGCCCCTCAATTCTCCATTTCTCCATAATTGCAATAGCTCATACTCACACACAGGAACCTAGGGACCAAACTGGTAGCTTTGCCAAACCAATGAATTTCAGATCGGTCAATTTCCTATGATGGGTACGAGGGGATGAACAATTGCGGCATTTCCTGAAGCTATGGCCGCGTGACATTTTGTGCGCTAGTGTGGAACAGCTAAGAGTCCTGCTCCGGCTCTGCCAATCCACGGCCTAAAATGCTTCTCAAAGACAGTCTGTTTCTGCCCGGTTCTGACCAAGGGACCTTTCGGGCGTAAAGCAAACGTGATGACCACTACACTACAGAAACCCCCGACAGTCAGTGTCCTAATGGAGCTCTGTTTAGGAGCACAGCAGAAAAACAACCTTATCTCTCATATTGCATCCCCCAAAAAAAGGATGCAGGAGAACCCTACAGAATTGTGCAGCAATTGTCCACTATCTATCTGTGAACTTTACTTCATTCAGTTAGCAGTGTAATGCAAAGGATTCGTGCCCTGTTGTGATAATAGTCCCAGAATTAGCAAAGTCAAAGCAAACTGAGCTAGAAGATCACGCAACATACCAGAGCAGCCATGGCTTGGACGGTATTACCGCCTAGCTCTGACAGTATTATTACTTCTCATCCACATTACAAGGTTTGCCATTTCTGCAACTACAACTACCACCACCTCCACTGACACTGCCAACAACAACAGGAGCCAAAGCTATGAGATGAGGCAGTTTGTAGGCTCTCAAGCTATCTCAGAGTCCAAATATTTCAGTGTAGGTTCGTGCAGTTTCCGTTTGCCATGCTGACAGTGAGTCACCGATCATGGTAAGTTGGAGCGTTTGCTCTATACGCCAGCGACATATGTGCTCCTCGTGCAAAACGGGCTGAGAAAACGCCACG
Organism: Amia ocellicauda; assembly: GCF_036373705.1. NCBI lineage: Eukaryota > Metazoa > Chordata > Actinopteri > Amiiformes > Amiidae > Amia > Amia ocellicauda. The sequence goes on along the minus strand of NC_089862.1, from coordinate 6,406,104 downwards.
GAGGTTGACGCATGGTCTAAATGAAGGTGCGTGACAAGCCTGTGCGACCTGGCAGATTGCAGATGTGCTAGAGGTATGCAAAATATGACAGTCAGCTTCCACAATCATAATTGTTTTCTTCATTGTTGTGGACTAAGATGATGACATGATGTGATGTTTTGCCCCTCAATTCTCCATTTCTCCGTAATTGCAATAGCTCATACTCACACACAGGAACCTAGGGACCAAACTGGTAGCTTTGCCAAAACAAAGAATTTCAGTTGGGTCAATTTCCTATGATGGGTACGAGGGGATGAACAATTGCGGCGTTTCCTGACGCAATGGCCGCGTGACATTTTGTGCGCTAGTGTGGAACAGCTAAGAGTCCTGCTCCGGCTCTGCCAATCCACGGCCTAAAATGCTTCTCAAAGACAGTCTGTTTCTGCCCGGTTCTGACCCGGGGACATTTCGGGCGTAAAGCAAACGTGATGACCACTACACTACAGAAACCCCCGACAGTCAGTGTCCTAATGGAGCTCTGTTAAGGAGCACAGCAGGAAAACAACCTTATCTCTCATATTGCATCCCCCAAAAAAAGGATGCAGGAGAAACCTACAGAATTGTGCAGCAATTGTCCACTATCTATCTGTGAACTTTACTTCATTCAGTTAGCAGTGTAATGCAAAGGATTCGTGCCCTGTTGTGATAATAGTCCCAGAATTAGAAAAGTCAAAGCAAACTGAGCTAGAAGATCACGCAACATACCAGAGCAGCCATGGCTTAGACGGTATTACCGCCTAGCTCTGACAGTATTATTACTTCTCATCCACATTACAAGGTTTGCCATTTCTGCAACTACAACTACGACCACCTCCACTGACACTGCCAACAACAACAGGAGCCAAAGCTATGAGATGAGGCAGTTTGTAGGCTCTCAAGCAATCTCAGAGTCCAAATATTTCAGTGTAGGTTCGTGCAGTTTCCGTTTGCCATGCTGACAGTGAGTCACCGATCATGGTAAGTTGGAGCGTTTGCTCTATACGCCAGCGACATATGTGCTCCTCGTGCAAAACGGGCTGAGAAAACGTCACGGAGGTTGACGCATGGTCTAAATGAAGGTGCGTGACACGCCTGTGCGACGTGGCAGATTGCAGATGTGCTAGAGGTATGCAAAATATGACAGTCAGCTTCCCCAAACATAGTTCTGCCTCGTGTGAGGATCGAACTCACGGCCTTGAGATTATGAGACTGACATGCTACCTACTGCGCTAACAAGGCTGCACTTCAGACTTTAGTCCTACTGTCTGAGTTTGTCATGAAATCTCTTCACCTCACAGGTTATCACGGAGGTTGACGCATGGTCTAAATGAAGGTGCGTGACACGCCTGTTCGACCTGGTAGATTGCAGATATGCTAGAGGTCAGGCTTCAGTCCTACTTTCTGAGCTTGCCAAGAAATCTCTTCAGCTCACAGCTTATCGTGTAGCTCTCTGCGGAGAGGGAAATTGTTTTCTTCATTATCGTGGACTAAGATGATGACATGATGTGGTTTTGCCCCTCAATTCTCCATTTATCCATATTTGCAAAAGCTCAAACTCACACACAGGAACCTAGGTACCAAACTGGTAGCTTTGCCAAATCAATGAATTTCAGATCGGTCATTTTCCTATGATGGGTACGAGGGGATGAACAATTGCGGCATTTCCTGACGCTATGGCCGCGTGACATTTTGTGCGCTAGTGTGGATCAGCTAAGAGTCCTGCTCTGGCTCTGCCAATCCACGGCCTAAAATGCTTCTCATAAGACAGTCTGTTTCTGCCCGGTTCTGACCCGGGGACCTTTCACGTGTAAAGCGAACGTGATGACCACTACACTACAGAAACCACAGACAGTCAGCTTCCTAATGGAGCTCTGTTTAGGAGCACAGCAGAAAAACAACCTTATCTCTCCTGTTGCATCCCCAAAAAAAGGATGCAGGAGAAACCTACAGAATTGTGCAGCAATTGTCCACTATCTATCTATGAACTTTACTTCATTCAGTTAGCAGTGTAATGCACAGGATACGTGCCCTGTTGTGATAATAGTCCCACATTTAGCAAAGAAAAAGCAAACTGAGCTGGAAAATCACGCAAGATACCAGAGCTGCCTTGGCTTGGATGGTATTACCTCCTAGCTCTGACGGTATTATTACTTCTCATCCACACTACAAGGTTTGCCATTTCTGCAACTACAACTACCACCACCTCCACTGACACTGCCAACAACAACAGGAGCCAAAGCTATGAAATGAGGCAGTTTGTAGGCTCTCAAGCTATCTCAGAGTCCAAATATTTCAGTCTAGGTATGTAGAACCGTCTCGGAAATAAGTGGAGAAGTCGCGGAGACAATGCAAATAGAACTTTAATCAAGCCGGCTCGGAAGCCCCACGTCAGGAATAATTCCTTCAGTGAGGACTTAATGTTTACAGCCATGAGTGCAGCTTTATAGGTAAAGTGACGTAACATCTTATGGCCGTTCATCCAATCAGAAGATATAGGTCCAGGTCCGTTTACGATCTGTCCTCCCGTGAAGAGGTGATGGATTCAAAGCAGATGTCCGTCTTTGATGTGCACTAGGAAGATGCGATCCCCCGGTCGTATTTTACCTAGTGTCAATCGTTCTTTAACAGAAACAATTCCTGCCTATCTGGAGAAACGATTAAGTCATAAACAAATTCTCAGCAGACATCTGTAGGCTATTTCGGCACTGTGTGATCTTTCATTACTGACAGGAGTTTCTAACAAACCAACCTTGTTGACCCTTTACTTGTCCTGCTAAATCTAATCTGCTCAGTCTGTATACAAACTACTTCTAATGCTAGTATTAATATAAAACATTATATAATTATCACAAAACATTTTCTTCAACATCCTATACAGAGTCTTCATTCCCTCCTTTTTGGCAATAGAGCGAAGCGAATAGAAGCCAAAATAATCGTGTTTGTCAGTTACAATAATTTCTTCCTCCTGAGGGGCAGGTGGTATAGTGCTGCGTTTTCAGGTTCCATCCATCCCAACCTGCCACCTACGAGGTGTGTATGTATGTATGGTGAGGTATTCAAATAATCAGGGGATAGGAATGTCTTTTTCTTTGCCTGGTTATATCATAACTATACCTTAATGAATATTGAGCTCTCTTATGGAAATTGCAGTGGCCACCTACAATTTCCTGGAGCCTTACTGTGTATCTCAAATTATATTTCATCCTGCCCCAGGTCATAAAGGTCAATCCCCAGTTACATAATACATACATTGTTTTGCTTCTAAAGGAATACAAAAGTTATGTTATTTTTACAAATTCAGTTATTCACTTATATTTCTGTTGCATTTTAATTTATAAACATTGTACATTCCATACCTCTCAAGAGAAGGGCAATGGACTTATTCTTACTTCATGACTCTTATTCTATTCATTTGAGTAATTTGACATCTCCACCAAAAGTACATTATAAATTAACTACCAATACAAGATATGCTACTGCGGATGTCATTTGAGCTGTTTTCACAATGTATTGCAGATTCCTATAATCTGGACAACCTTTAATTTAAGTATTTTAACTTATTTCTCCATTAAGTCAAGCATCACTTCAGCGTTGTGGACCTCAACATCGGTCTGTTCAAGATGCCGTGAGGCTGTCTTTAAAGCCGCGCCCTTGGCCTACTGTGTCTCAAGGAGAACACCAGCGTCTTCTCCATATGCACCTCTGCCACTACGGATCAGACATCGGTTCCTTCAGGACACGATTCATAATGTTCATATCTGCCATGTGGAATAAATCAGTCATCTGAAGACACAATGTGTGGTTTGCACAACATCAGAGATCCTCCTTATAAAAGGCATCTCTATCACATGGACAGTAGTTGACATTCACACAATCTATGAGGTATCCAGTAAAGGGACAATTCATAATAATAATCTTGATCCCAATTTATCACAGATTATTTCAGTACAGCACTCAGCTGTTGTCAGCAGCATCATATCTCCTGTGTTACTGAATCAACTTTACTTCCTAATGTAAATACTCTTTTGTGTGGAGCTGTTAAACTTTCAAAACAATGTGCTTATCTCTTTCCTTTTATCTGACTTAAATATCTGAGACAATTTTAATAATTATTACAGCAGCTATTAACATAGTTAATAGTTGTTAGGTAAAAGATGGCTGTTATTAATATTTTTCTCAATTCATTCTTTATAAATGAACCATCATTTGAAATTATTTCCATAGTTTCATTAGGAACAACTCCTATTATTCCTATTTTCATTATTATTATTTATTTATTTAATATTTCCTTCCAACATTGCCAGTGTCTTAATTTGTATTTTACCCATTAATAGACATTCATTGTCTCCATATATAAATTTACTTCGAATAAACCTTCATCTTTAAGAATAGATTATATAATTCCATCCTATTTCTACTAAACCTTGTAATGACTGCTGTACACATCTTTGCATGAACATTATCATTATATTTCCCAAAAGTTAGAACCAAATTGGCACTGCTCTAAAGCCAATTCTATAGCCCAATAGACTTATGCAATAAAACCTTTTTTTTTTTTTAACTAGAGCAAATATGTATTATTCGTTCATTTCATATCAAATACAATACACCTTAGTAGCATTATTCAGTGTGTATCCACTTACATCACTTTGAAACATCACATATCATTTCACACTTCAGTCACACATCCAAACAGCACAATTCTTTCAATCCAGTAGTCACTCTATTAAACTATGGAAAGGATAGTTCATGAAATGCCCATAGTCCCATCAGACTCTGTATCCTTCAATTGCGCTTAGATTTAAAAGAGGTTGGAGTTGTATGACTATTCATGTTTCTTTCCAATCTATTTCCATATTGTTTCTTCAGGCCTTTCTCCAACTTTTCCTGAAAGATAATTTTATGTTATTTTCAGCACCTGAAATCATTCAGTAATGCATTGTTAATAATCTCACCCTCCTGTTTGTCAATTGGAATCAGCAGTTAGTTAGTTTATCACTTTCACAATATTATGGTAAGCATCGTATGTTTCCACCATCCCCCTCCCTCCTGTCCGTCCACACACACTGACATCAGTGGCCATAAGGACGGATTATGGGCTGCAGCACTAAGAGCGGAGGCCAGTGTGAGAGGGGAGACTATGCACTTTGCTGTGTCATGGCATGTGAGTAGGGAACCTGTGGACTAAATGTGAGGGAAATTCATTGTTGCTGGTTCCTGTGAAGACAGATAATAGTAGTTATTTTTCTATTCATCTGTATCAACATCAGTATTATTAGCATTAGCAATGTAACTATTCTTGATTTCCCAGGACATTACTGTCGGTTGACAATGTTGCTTGGTTTGTAGTAGTACATTTAGTACTTAGTTACAAGGCAGCTCTCTTATCTCTCTCAGTGGGGAGCTGACCTCACAGACACTTTCACTGCCCCAAACTCCCCCCTCCTTTTTTTTTTGTTTGTTTGGGGGGGGTGAATCCCTTCCTGATTAATAGGGTATTTCTGTTTGGGAAAGCACTATTTCCATACAGTTTCATGACTTTAGATTTTAAACTATATCTCATTCAATGATTTATTTATTTTACATTAAGTTATACCTTAAGTAACTTCCTTATTTTCCCTCATATTCCATTAAATCGCCATCAAAACTCTTGTGCTGAAAGTGGCAGCACATTTCTTTCACACATACCAAACTCCCTTTTTATAGCTTCCCAAGCCTCATCAACTCTTAAACCCCTTGTCAACGTCCTCAAACCTTCATCAACATCGCTCAGACCCTCTGAAAACATCACTCTGTATCCTAACAGCTGTTCTTTCTCCTTTTCCTAATTTCTTACTAGACAATTTGTTATATTTATTGACATGTATTATTACTATTTATACACATATTTCGCTCCATTATTTGAGTTAATAAATTCAGATATTTTCCTAATAAAATATATTTTTAGAAAATAAGCATTTTAATTGATTTCAATAATGATTCCCAGATACCCAGGAAATCAAATTTTCTAAAAATGTGTTCAGTCAATGATTTCCCCAATGAAGAGCCTGCGTGGGCACTAAGACTGTCTGCCTGCACGGCTCATATATGTCTTTATTGTGTCACTTCCTCCTATTGAAGTCCAATCTACACCGGTACATGTTCAGAAGAACTGTTCCCAGATTGAACTGATCAATAGTTAATTTCTTACCTACACCTTTGTATTTAGGGATCTTATATCTGGGGATTTCAAAAACTCTTCATTGTGGAACTCACAGCTACCAAATGACCACACCTTTAATTTCCTGGAGTATCTGGTTATCTATGTATTCATATCTTCACCAAATTTCACTGTTTCCTAAGATTCCCATTTCAAAAATTAGCTCTAATTCAATTTTCAACATTTAATTTTTTTATTTCTGGTTCGTAAAACTCATTCTAATAGTATTTTTATGTTTTATTTTCTCCTTCAAAATTATGCAATACTAATTTTAGCTCACTTATTCAATGCTCATAATTTATATTTCTATAGTATCCTTACAATTCTTACACTTTGACTAATTCACTCATCTTAAATCCAAGGTCTAATTTTAACTTTTATTTCAGGTATTTTATGCTATGCACCAATAACCAAATATTTTCTAAAATAAGACTATAATATGTCACAATACTGTTTACATTCTCCTGCTATGGATTTTACATCAAGCTGTCAGTCAGGGCTGCACCAGAGTGCTGCTCCTGTGGATTCCAGCCTTCAGTTTTCCTTTATTTTCCTTTAATTTGACTTTACAGAATTTGTCCATAATATGATTTTTAACAAACAATTTCTTGTTCTTCTGAGTCTTAGAGGACATAATTACTATTTATTTACTTTATTAGTATTATTAATCTATGTATTTAGTGTATATTTTGTATTACTTTAACATTATTCTTATAATAGAATGCATTATTCATTTCTTATTTCTGATGCTTTATGCACTCTGTATACAGTTAAATGTCTAAATCCTCATTAATCTGTTGTTAAAACATCAATAACTGCGTAATTGTAAATATAATTCTGAAATTATTGGTTACTTCCCTTCTCAGTCTTATTCTGGACTATGCACAATATTAAAAATACAAAGCATACAAAACAGACATTTACCTTACATAACCTTCAGACTATTATGTTTATATATATATATATATATATATATATATATATATATATATATATATATATATACATAAACACACAAAGCACATACAGATTGAAATCCAAAGATAATTCAGATATTAGATTAGTGGCGTGTTTTGTTGACCCTGCAGTGTCTCAAACAGCCCTTAGCATTTATTTATTTATTATATTGTTATTATTAAAAATCAGATGTAAAATAATCTTTGAATTACACTACTTTGCGGTTTTCTTGATCTATTATGATCAATTTCTTCTCTAAATTCTTATTATTCAGACAGAATTATAGAAACTTTGTCGGTTTTTTATCTTGCCTTTACCATTTTAAGTTTAACATTTTAAACTTGTAGGAATTCACATACAGACACGTATTTTAACGCCATTATGCCAATCCTATCTTTGCCAACGATGGGGCTATATCGCTGGACTTTATGTACCTCGGGTTCTGTCTGGTTATTGACTGCCACTAACTCTGGCCCTAGTGTACAAGGGTTTCCTTGCTTAACTTGGAGCTCAGCAGGCCTCGTCGTACCTTTAGGTTGCCTTGGTATCTCTCCCCGCAGATCTGTCTTACCTGGAGTTCACCCTACTGTGAACCTCCACTGTACAGTCAACCTTTCTATTTGTTTTACCTCTGCCTCTCCACAGGTTCTCTTTAAATTACAATCTGAGAGCCTCACACAATCCCGAGATCAAATCTAAATATACAGGGTGGTCATTTTTAAAGCTACTCACCCATATTTTGGTCCCAGGAGTGGAGGCAAGTTCAGATCCTCGTTCGTGACGCCAAGTTGTAGAACCGTCTCGGAAATAAGTGGAGAAGTCACGGAGACAAAGCAAATAGAACTTTAATCAAGCTGGCTCGGAAGCCCCACGTCAGGAATAATTCCTTCAGTGAAGACTTAATGTTTACAAACATGAGTGCAGCTTTATAGGAAAAGTGACGTAACATCTTATGGCCGTTCATCCACTCAGAAGATATAGGTCCAGGTCCATTTACGATCTGTCCTCCCGTGAAGAGGTGATGGATCCAAAGCAGATGTCCGTCATTGATGTGCACTAGGAAGATGCGATCCCACGGTCGTCATTTACCTAGTGTCAATCGTTCTTTAACAGAAACAATTCCTGCCTATCTGGAGAAACGATTAAGTCATAAACAAATTCTCAGCAGACATCTGTAGGCTATTTCGGCACTGTGTGATCTTTCATTACTGACAGGAGTTTCTAACAAACCAACCTTGTTGACCCTTTACTTGTCCTGCTAAATCTAATCTGCTCAGTCTGTATACAAACTACTTCTAATGCTAATATTAATATAAAACATTATATAATTATCACAAAACATTTTTTTCAACATCCTATACGGAGTCTTCAAGGTACGTGCAGTATCCGTTTGCCATGCTGACAGTGAGTCACCGATCATGGTAAATTGGAGCGTTTGCTCTATACGCAAGCGACATATGTGCTCCTCGTGCAAAACGGGCTGAGAAAACGTCACGGAGGTTGACGCATGGTCTAAATGAAGGTGCGTGACACGCCTGTGCGACCTGGTAGATTGCAGATATGCTAGAGGTCAGGCTTCAGTCCTACTTTCTGAGCTTGCCAAGAAATCTCTTCAGCTCACAGCTTATCGTGTAGCTCTCTGCGGAGAAGGAAATTGTTTTCTTCATTGTCGTGGACTAAGATGATAACATGATGTGATGTTTTGCCCCTCAATTCTCCATTTCTCCATATTTGCAATAGCTCAAACTCACACACAGGAACCTAGGGACCAAACTGGTAGCTTTGCCAAACCAAAGAATTTCAGATCTGTCAATTTCCTATAATGGGTACGAGGGGATGAACAATTGCGCCGTTTCCTGACGCAATGGCCGCGTGACATTTTGTGCGCTAGTGTGGAACAGCTAAGAGTCCTGCTCTGGCTCTGCCAATCCACGGCCTAAAATGCTTCTCATAAAATAATCTGTATCTGCCCGGTTCTGACCCGGGGACCTTTCGCGTGTAAAGCGAACATGATGACCACTACACTACAGAAACCAAAGACAGTAAGTGTCCTAACGGAGCTCTGTTTAGGAGCACATCAGAAAAACAACCTTATCTCTCATGTTGCTTCCCCAAAAAAAGGATGCAGGAGAAATCTACAGAATTGTGCAGCGATTGTCCACTATCTATCTATGAACTTTACTTCATTCATTTAGCAGTGTAATGCACAGGATACGTGCCCTGTTGTGATAATAGTCCCACAATTAGCAAAGTCAAAACAAACTGAGCTGGAAGATCACGCAAGATACCAGAGCAGCCATGGCTTGGATGGTATTACCTCCTAGCTCTGATGGTATTATTACTTCTCATCCACACTACAAGGTTTGCCATTTCTGCAACTACAACTACCACCACCTCCACTGACACTGCCAACAACAACAGGAGCCAAAGCTATGAGATGAGGCAGTTTGTAGGCTCTCAAGCTATCTCAGAGTCCAAATATTTCAGTCTAGGTATGTAGAACCGTCTCGGAAATAAGTGGAGAAGTCGTGGAGACAATGCAAATAGAACTTTAATCATGCCGGCTCGGAAGCCCCACGTCAGGAATAATTCCTTCAGTGAGGACTTAATGTTTACAACCATGAGTGCAGCTTTATAGGAAAAAGGACGTAACATCTTATGGCCGTTCATCCAATCAGAAGATTTAGGTCCAGGTCCGTTTACGATCTGTCCTCCCGTGAAGAGGTGATGGATTCAAAGCAGATGTCCGTCTTTGATGTGCACTAGGAAGATGCGATCCCACGGTCGTCATTTACCTAGTGTCAATCGTTCTTTAACAGAAACAATTCCTGCCTATCTGGAGAAACGATTAAGTCATAAACAAATTCTCAGCAGACATCTGTAGGCTATTTCGGCACTGTGTGATCTTTCATTACTGACAGGAGTTTCTAACAAACCAACCTTGTTGACCCTTTACTTGTCCTGCTAAATCTAATCTGCTCAGTCTGTATACAAACTACTTCTAATGCTAATATTAATATAAAACATTATATAATTATCACAAAACATTTTTTTCAACATCCTATACAGAGTCTTCAAGGTACGTGCAGTATCCGTTTGCCATGCTGACAGTGAGTCATCGATCATGGAGCGTTTGCTCTATACGCAAGCGACAAATGTGCTCCTCGTGCAAAACGGGCTGAGAAATCGTCACGGAGGTTGACGCATGGTCTAAATGAAGGTGCGTGACACGCCTGTGCGACCTGGCAGATTGCAGATATGCTAGAGGTCAGGCTTCAGTCCTATTGTCTGAGTTTGCCATGAAATCTCTTCAGCTCACAGGTTATCGTATAGCTCTCTACGGAGAGGGAAATTGTTTTCTTCATTGTCGTGGACTAAGATGATGACATGATGTGATGTTTTGACCCTCAATTCTCCATTTCTCCATAATTGCAATAGCTCAAACTCACACACAGGAACCTAGGGACCAAAGTGGTAGCTTTGCCAAACCAAAGAATTTCAGTTCGGTCAATTTCCTATGTTGGGTACGAGGGGATGAACAATTGCGGCGTTTCCTGACGCAATGGCCGCGTGACATTTTGTGCGCTAGTGTGGAACAGCTAAGAGTCCTGCTCTGGCTCTGCCAATCCACGGCCTAAAATGCTTCTAATAAGACAGTCTGTTTCTGCCCGGTTCTGACCCGGGGACCTTTCGCGTGTAAAGCGAACGTGATGACGACTACACTACAGAAACCACAGACAGTCAGGGTCCTAATGGAGCTCTGTTTAGGAGCACAGCAGAAAAACAACCTTATCTCTCCTGTTGCACCCCCAAAAAAAGGATGCAGGAGAAATCTACAGAATTGTGCAGCGATTGTCCACTATCTATCTATGATCTTTACTTCATTCAGTTAGCAGTGTAATGCACAGGATACGTGCCTTGTTGTGATAATAGTCCCACAATTAGCAAAGTCAAAGCAAACTGAGCTGGAAGATCACGCAAGATACCAGAGCAGCCATGGCTTGGATGGTATTACCTCCTAGCTCTGACGGTATTATTCGTTCTCATCCACATTACAAGGTTTGCCATTTCTGCAACTACAACTACCACCACCTCCACTGACACTGCCAACAACAACAGGAGCCAAAGCTATGAGATGAGGCAGTTTGTAGGCTCTCAAGCTATCTCAGAGTCCAAATATTTAAGTCTAGGTACGTGCAGTTTCCGTTTGCCATGCTGACGGTGAGTCACCGATCATGGTAAGTTGGAGCGTTTGCTCTATACGCAGAGCGACATATGTGCTCCTCGTGCAAAACGGGCTGAGAAAACGTCACGGAGGTTGACGCATGGTCTAAATGAAGGTGCGTGACACGCCTGTGTGACCTGGCAGATTGCAGATGTGCTAGAGGTATGCAAAATATGGCAAGCAGCGTCCACAAACATAGTTCTGCCTCGTGTGAGGTTCGAACTCACGGCCTTCAGATTATGAGACTGACGCGCTACCTACTGCGCTAACGAGGCTGTGGGGCAGGCTTCAGTCTTACTGTCTGAGTTTGCCATGAAATCTCTTCTGCTCCCAGGTTATCGTATAGCTCTCGGCGGAGAGGGAAATTGTTTTCTTCATTGTCATGGACTAAGATGATGACATGATGTGATGTTTTGCCCCTCTATTCTACATTTCTCCATAATTGCAATAGCTCAAACTCACACACAGGAACCTAGGGACCAAACTGGTAGCTTTGCCAAAACAAAGAATTTCAGTTCGGTCAATTTCCTATGATGGGTACGAGGGGATGAACAAATGCGTCGTTTCCTGACGCAATGGCCGCATGATATTTTGTGTGCTAATGTGAAACAGCTAAGAGTCCTGCTCTGGCTCTGCCAATCCACGGCCTAAAATGCTTCTCATAAGACAATCTGTTTCTGCCCGGTTCTGACCCGGGGACCTTTCGCGCGTAAAGCGAACATGATAACCACTATACTACAGAAACCACAGACAGTCAGTGTCCTAATGGAGCTCTGTTTAGGAGCACAGCAGAAAAACAACCTTATCTCTCATGTTGCATCCCCAAAAAAAGGATGCAGGAGAAACCCACAGAATTGTGCAGCGAATGTCCACTATCTATCTATGAACTTTACTTCATTCAGTTAGCAGTGTAATGCACAGGATACGTGCCTTGTTGTGATAATAGTCCCACAATTAGCAAAGTCAAAGCAAACTGAGCTGGAAGATCACGCAAGATACCAGAGCAGCCATGGCTTGGATGGTATTACCTCCTAGCTCTGACGGTATTATTCGTTCTCATCCACAGTACAAGGTTTTCCATTTCTGCAACTACAACTACCACCACCTCCACTGACACTGCCAACAACAACAGGAGCCAAAGCTATGAAATGAGGCAGTTTGTAGGCTCTCAAGCTATCTCAGAGTCCAAATATTTCAGTCTAGGTACGTGCAGTTTCCGTTTGCCATGCTGACAGTGAGTCACCGATCATGGTAAGTTGGAGCGTTTGCTCTATACGCAGAGCGACATATGTGCTCCTCGTGCAAAACGGGCTGAGAAAACGTCACGGAGGTTGACGCATGGTCTAAATGAAGGTGCGTGACACGCCTGTGTGACCTGGCAGATTGCAGATGTGCTAGACGTATGCAAAATATGTCAAGCAGCGTCCACAAACATAGTTCTGCCTCGTGTGAGGATCAAACTCACGACCTTCAGATTATGCGCTAACGAGGCTGTAGTTTAGGCTTCTGTCTTACTGTCTGAGTTTGCCATGAAATCTCTTCAGCTCACAGGTTATCGTATAGCTCTCTGCGGAGAGGGAAATTGTTTTCTTCATTGTCGTAGACTAAGATGATAACATGATGTGATGTTTTGCCCTTCAATTCTCCATTTCTCCATAATTGCAATAGCTCAAACTCACACACAGGAACCTAGGGTGTAAGTGGGTTTTGGTGGTGGCTCAGTTACTCTTATAGTGACTAGCTTGATTGATAGGGTGCTTCAGAGCCTAAATGTGTGTCCCCTATACTTGACTTATTTTTTTTTTATGGTTTTGATATTTGAATATTTTATAACTTTTAACTGTAATCCGTTGTCTTATTATTCCCTGGCGATTTTTTTGACTTGTATTAAAACTTAACTTGTTAACTTCCATTAGTAGGTAGTAGAGTCTTGTTTTGTTATGACGTATGACCTAACCTTATTAATATTCCTACGTCATAATTGGGGGGCGTGATTTTAGGTAGAGTTATCCGTCAGAAAGTGTACACCCTGAACAACAAGGCCACCCATAACCCTGTTTTTCTTGTTGTTCTTGTTGGTCATCTGTAGAGTGTGAATGGGTCAGATCCTCCTGTAGTGGTTGGGGGTCTGTTTTTTTTTTAAATATACATGTAATGATTTAGGAAATCTAAACCGTTATAAGATCAACAAGTTCTGTTGTCTGTAATGGGGCCCAGGTCTTATCAATGCCAGTTTTGAATAGGGTGTTTTCATATCCACACTGTCTCTGTCTCTGTCTTTGTCTGTCTCTCTCGCCCAATCATTTTATAAGATCAACAAGGTCTGTTGTCTGTAATGGTCCCAGGTCCTAACAATGCCTGTTTTGCATAGGGTACTTATGTTATCCACACTGTCTCTGTCTCTGTCTCTCCCCACCAATCTCTGGAAACATCTGAGGATGTTCAGTTTGTTTAATAATAAGACAAATTTAATTAAAAATAAAATTAAAACAGTGTGTGTGTGTGTGTGTCTGTATAGGTTAATTGTTTTTGTAAAAAAAAAAAAAAAAGCTGTGATTATATTTTATTTTATATTAGCTCTCTCACATAATGTTTTCATTCGTTTTACTTAAATACATTCTAGGGTCTTAAAGCTCGAAAGAGTTAGACTTAAGATAATGATGTGCTTTAATGTATTTTAGCTGTCTCAATACCTAATGATAAGGCATCATTTAAAAAATAAAAACAACTGATCACTCAATGCTAAATAGCTCACATCTCTCAAGGCTAAATCGCTCACACCGCGGGAGGGGGGTCAGACAACAGTAGGTATGACGTGTGATGTCAAAACATTTAGAATACTTTTAACCTATATAATTTATAAGCTTTGTAAAATAAACCCAAATATCTCTTTTGCGGTGATAAATGCTGTTCTGAGTAGTTTGTGACTTGTTTAATACCAAACAAAGCATAGCTATTTAAAAAAAAAAAATCACTTTAAAAACTATTAGAGCGATGGTTATTTTAGATCTTTATAGTTATTTTCTTGGTTCAGGTTGTTTTTTAGCTCTTATAAAGGCGTGAGATATTCTTAATGTGGTTGTTGACTATAGGTCTAGATGATTTAAAAATGTTTTTTTGAGAGCCAAAAAGGTTCTAATAAAAGTTTAGAGTTGAGAGGAGAGAGATCGGCTCCATCTTGGTTTCTATTTGAAATTTGATGCAGTGCCATTTTATTTGTTGTTTTTGATATGTTAATTTGTAACGGGGCGGCACAAAGTCCAGACCAGAACAATGCCTTACAAACAGCTCCGGCATATGGACAGTTGTATGGACAGACTCATACTGACCTTTCGATTTAAGACTAAAGATCAACAATGGCCGGAAACAACATCAGCGACTCCTATAACAATTATGAAATGATTCAGCATTTTAATTTTGCAGAACTTTTAAATTGTGACAATTATGCGGAAATATTTGTCAACATACACGAGGCCTTGCAAAACATTCTTGAACAGGTTGCTGAAAGGGTCAGACCGTGAGATGTTGTACAGTTAGAACTCAGAGGGGATGATTTGTTTAGCAACCTATCTGTAATGCTGAGTGGAGATAATTTAGATGTTGATGAATTTCTGGCTAAAATCGAAGCGTTGTTGCAAAGTAACGCGGCCATCTTAGCTGATGAAAGTCTGTCTCTGGTAATGAATGTGGTTCGTAACCCTGAGGGTGGGGCGCTTAGAAGACTGTCGAAATGCTTGAAGAACGACATAATTAGGACCAAGCTCAGGCAATTAGTGGTGAGTTCCAGTGGGGACAATAAGCTCTGTTTTGCATACAGTTTAATAAAACTACTCACCCCCAACATGCCTGAACCCCAAGCTCTGCAAGAGGCTTTAATGCTTCATCAGAGTGCCGGCTTAAACTCTCAACAGATGGTGGCCTTTTCAGACATTACAAAGTTTGAGGAGTTGTTGTCTTTAAAAATTGTAGTGTGGTACCGTTGTGAGGTAAAGGAAGTATTTGTGAAATTTCAGACACATCCTGAAACCCATACACAGACTCTGTTTCTCTTCCTAAGTGATAGTCATTACTTTGGAATAAAGAGTTTGACGTTGGTGTTATAAGGCCTTCAATGATAAGCTTAAGCACCGCTGTGACGGTTATTGTAACGTCTGTTTCAATCCACAATGTCGTAAGGGTTTGGCACCCACCATCCGATGTAAAGATTGCTTAAGGATTTGTCTCTCGGCGTTCTGTTTTTCCGAGCATAAGTTACAGAGGGCAGCTGTTGAGGGGGTTAAAAAACGGAGTTATTGTGATCAAACTAAATATTGCCCGCAGTGTTGCCTCCAGTACTGTTTTCATGAGGTTAACCACACAAATGCCTGAAGCCGAGATGTAGGATCTGTAATGCTGATTTAACCCCAGGGTCCAAGCACCAATGCTTTATTCAGCTGGTTAAAAAGGAGCTGCCGCACAACCGGTATGTCTTTTTTGATTTTGAATGTCAACAAGAAAACGGGGTCCACGTTGCTAATTATATACACTGTATTGATATGTTGGATCGTGAGTGGTCAGCCAGCGGTGAGAGTTGTGTCAGGGATTTCTTTACACGGTATCGTGGTCCAAAATACCTCAATTACACATTTATTGCGCACAATGCTAAGGGTTATGATTCTTACATTTTGATGAAGTATCTGGTGGAAAATGGGGTGACCCCAAAAATAATAGCTCAGGGTAGCAAGATCATGTGTTTCACCGACGAAGCTTTCAACCAACGTTACATAGACTCGTTAAATTTCCTCCCCATGAAATTGAGCGCTTTGCCTAAAGCTCTGGGTTTTGAGGCTCAGAAGAAAGGTTGGTTCTGCCATTTTTTTAATACTAAGGACACTCAAAATTATCGAGGGTCCTACCCTATGTCTCATGAGAGGGCGGAATTCTTTAAATGGTACAATACGGTTAAGGGAGGTGTTTTTGATTTCAGAGAAGAGATGGCCGCTTATTGTAAAAATGATGTGGTGATCCTTAAAGAAGCCTGTGTGCGTTTCCGCGCTGAGGTTAACACCTCAGGTCTCGATCCTTTGCAAAGTGTGACCATAGCGTCTCTCTGCATGAAAATGTATCGGGCCAATTTCTTGCAGATAAACACTATAGCGGTCACCACTTCTGACAACTATCGTGCTAGACAAAATAACTTTTCGACTGTCTCCATACAGTGGCTGGAATACCTGAGTGTCAGGGATAACATCTTCATCAGACATGCTTTAAATCAAGGGGAAGTCAAAATGGGACCTTACTACTTAGACGGTTTTAGCGACGTGTCCGGGATGCGTACCGCTTATGAGTTTGCTGGCTGTATTTACCATGGCTGTCCGCAGTGCTTCGACCCAAACACCTTTAACCCAGTAACACAAAAACTCTGCGGTGATATGTACTATGATTTCCAGGAACAAATTGAAACTTTAAAAAACACCTATGGTTTGAACGTACTAGTGATTTGGGAACACGAGTGGAAGGCCCTGAAGCAGCAGGATGCGGAGGTACAACGGTTTATGGAAACCTTGGACTTTCCTGAACGTCTAGAGCCCTGGGATGCGTTATTTGGGGGTCGTACCAATGCCATCTGTTTACATTATGAGGTAAAGGAGGGGGAGAGAGTAGATTACTATGATTTCACCAGTCTGTACCCTTTTGTTAACAAGACCAAAATGTACCCAGTGGGTCATCCAACCATCATTTATCGTGACTTTCTCGAACTCGGTCATTACTTTGGTTTGATCAAGGTCACCATGTACCCTCCTCGCGAGCTGTTCTTACCCGTGTTGCCTTACAGGTGTTTGGGAAAATTGATGTTCCCTCTGTGTAGAACGTGTGTGGAAACTGAAAATCAGACTACCTCTTGTCTGCACAGTGATGAAGAGAGAGCGCTGACGGGTGTCTGGTGTAGCATTGAGCTTGACAAGGTGGTGGAGAAAGGTTACAGAGTCGGTAAGGTGTATGAGGTTTGGCATTTTTCTGAAAAATCTGATACTCTTTTTGCTGATTACATTATGACCCATCTGAAAGGGAAACAGGAGGCATCGGGCTATCCCTCTTGGTGTGTTGATGCCGCGGAAAAAAAGCAATACATTCAGCAATATTTTGAAAAAGGAAGGGATCTGTCTAGAACCGGGGAACATAACTGTAAACCCCGCCAAGAGACAAATGTCCAAACTGATTTTAAACAGTCTGTGGGGTAAGTTTGGGAAAAGAAATAACCGTCTAAACACAACCTTGATTTAAACCCCCTCTTCTCGACTGCATCGCCATCCTCATCAGCCACTTTACAGTTCATTAAAATAAATGTGTTATTCAAATCAATATAATCCTCGCCATTGCCTGCTATGAAAAACTCCAGAGGGGCCATGTCTGAAATTGCTGAAAGAGGGGGAATCTCTACATATATGCTCTTATCTATACTCGTTTGAGTGTGTGGAACTGTAAACAGATCCAGTTCTGATTTTACGCATTCTTCCGATAGACTGTGGACAAAAGACATGTTTAAAAGATGTATCCTGAGGCTCTATTTGTCTTTCTTTGAGACTTTCTTTTTGCAGGTTTTTTCTTGTGCTGCTTCCTTCTCCGAGTGTTTCCTCGATATGTTGGAGAATGAGCGATTCTTCGTTTTTTGTTAGCCATGGATCTTCGTCGCCCTGGTGGACACCTGCTGTTTCTTCTTTTACCCCCACTCCTCGCCATTACCATGAGACCCGAACCCTCCTGATGCTCATGGCTAGCTGCCCGGTTCATAACATTGGTGAACACGTCACTAACAATGTTTTTAGCCGCTGATTTCAAGTGGGGTCTGGCTATAGCAAAGCCTCTCTTAAGCAGGGGTACGGCCATTCTAAAGAGACCACGAAAGAGCCCTCCTAAACTCTGGGTTTTTTCAGCTAATATCTTTTCAACTCTGTATACACTGTTTTTACCCACAATATTTTTTTTTAACTCGGCTTCGTAAAACGTTCCTTCTATATTCTCCCCGTCATAGTCTTTTAACCGGTACACGGGGGGGTCTCTAGCCAACTGCTCGGTAACTGTAAAATATTCGTCAGAAAATGTTTGTTCATAACCTTTGGCAAAAGTACTCCGTAGCTTTGAAACGCGAACCACATCACCGATGTTGAACTTATAAGTAGTTTTTCCCTTCTTAATAAATGGTCCGTATACATTTTTATAGACCTTAAAAGAATTACTTTGATCAACATCTATAGGCTTCATTTTAATGCTGGTGTGATACCCTTGGTTGTAAGCCTCGATAAAATCCTGAACTTTATCAAAATACTTGAACGTGTTGACCGCTGTAAAATATCTCCACATTTTGGTCTTTATGGTGCGGTTAAACCTCTCCACCACCGATGCCTTAAGCTCATTACCGGTGGTGAAATGATGTATTTTGTGTCTCTTCAGTAGATTCTGAAATTCTCTATTGAGAAACTCTTTTCCTTTATCAGTCTGCAGTTTTTTAGGACATCGACCCTGGCCCAATATATCCTCAAAGGCCCTTGTCACCGCCCTACCTGTTTTATTATGTAGAATGCGAGCCCAGGCATATTTCGATAACACGTCGATACACATCGACATACATTTGTGACCATTGTAATGTTTTGATAAATTTGACATATCAACTAGATCCATTTGCCATTGTGAGTCTATGTCAGTTGCATATACGTGGTTTCTTTGAAAGTTAATCCTGAGAGGTTTATGTAAGGTATAGGCGTCTTGTTCCCGTAACCATTCTGAAACAACCACATCATTAGCCTTCACTCCTGCCTCCGCGAGTCCTCTTTGAAAACCCTTCTTACCTGCCAAACCCCCAATCTTGGCTGGGTTGTAGTATAGTTCCTGCATTTGGGGAGCTTGCCGAGTCATTCTGTCAAATAACAACACAGACCAACACTATGCACAAAGTTTTTATACAAGGTTTTTTATTCAACTTCAGGAGAGCAGATACCCCTTTTTAGACATTTGAGAAAAGTATAACATACACAACAATTTTTTCTACGGTCCAGAAATCAGATGATTGGTTACTTGATCTATATCAACAAATACCTGTTTCTTTATCTTGTAGGCACACACCTCAGTTACATATGTAAATAAAACAACAATATGGCCTATTTTAAAAGTAAACAGAGGTGTATTAAACATGCTCAGTAAAAGGTCATACAGATGTTGATGAAATGGCCTAATATCATTCTTGGCCCCCTTGAACACTTCATCCCAGTGTTCGTACCCCCCGGTCTTTGTTACAGCAGTCATTAACTTTTCCAGGTTTGAAAGTTGGTCCTCATCGATGGTTAAATCTGTAGAGAAAAGGCTCGCGTTGGCTACTTTTTTGTCAAGCACATGGTGTAATAGAGCTCTCAGGTTAGCTGCAGAGTGTTGATGACAGAAACAGTTGCCGAAGCAGTCCAGAACATTCCCCATATTCAAAGTCCATTAGTTCAGGTCAGAGTCTGAATCAGTGGCGTAGATGTCGAATTCTTCATCGCCGTCCCCAGCTTTAACTTCTTTACGGAAGAAATAAGCTTTTAGTTTGCCAGCGGTTTTTCTACTTTTACTTTTTCTAATCTTACACCCACAGGAATGATCTTTGCCCTTTACTGTACATCTGTGGCAGGTTGGTGTTCATTAGTGCAGCTCCAGCAGGGAGAGCAGCACTGAGGACAGCACTGCGATCTGATATCAATCCAGGACAGGGACATCAGGCTGAAGGGAGTCCTAGAGCTCACACTGGCAGCTACCTGGATGTATTGAGGTGACACCGGTGAGCTCTGACCCAGCTGAGCCCATGTCAGCTTCTACTGCCCCTGCTGCAGACTGTGCCCCTCGCTGCCTCTCTCACACTGGCACACATTCTCATTATGTTCTGTATCGAAGGCACTGAAATCCACCAATCAAATCCGGGACAGCACTGACTCACCGGCATGGGGAAAACAATATTTCTGTTACATAGCCACACTATGTTTAAGATAACACATTTCACATAACATCTACTGAAGATGAACTTTAAATGATGTAATTGCATTAACTTGCTTCAATAATGTACAGTGCATCCGGAAAGTATTCACAGTGCTTCACTTTTTCCACATTTTGTTATGTTACAGCCTTATTCCAAAATGGGTTAAATCCATTATTTTCCTCAAAATTCTACAAACAATACCCCATAATGACACCTTGAAAGAAGTTTGTTTGAAATCTTATCTAATCTTTTTAAAAATAAAAAACATACATAAGTATTCACAGCCTTTGCCATGATGCTCAAAATTGAGCTCAGGTGCATCCTGTTTCTACTGATCATCCTTGAGATGTTTCTACAACTTGAATGGAGTCCACCTGTGGTAAATTCAGTTGATTGGACATGACTTGGAAAGGCATACACCTGTCTATATAAGGTCCCACAGTTAACAGTGCATGACAGAGCACAAACCAAGCCATGAAGTCCAAGGAATTGTCTGTAGACCTCCGAGACAGGATTGTATCGAGGCACAGATCTGGGGAAGGGTACAGAAAAATGTCTGCAGTATTGAAGGTCCCAATGAGCACAGTGGCCTCCATCATCCGTAAATGGAAGAAGTTTGGAACCACCAGGATTCTTCCTAGAGCTGGCCGCCCGGCCAAACTGAGCGATCGGGGGAGAAGGGCCTTAGTCAGGGAGGTGACCAAGAACCCGATGGTAACTCTGACAGAGCTCCAGCATGTCTCTGTGGAGAGAGGAGAGCCTTCCAGAAGAACAACCATCTCTGCAGCACTCCACCAATCAGGCCTATATGGTAGAGTGGCCAGACGGAAGCCACTCCTTAGTAAAAGGCACATGACAGCCTGCCTGGAGTTTGCCAAAAGGCACCTGAAGGACTCTCAGACCATGAGAAACAAAGATTGAACCCTTTGGCCTGAATGGCAAGCATCATGTCTGGAGGAAACCAGGTACCGCTCATCACCTGGCCAATACCATCCCTACAGTGAAGCATGGTGGTGGCAGCATCATGCTGTGGGGATGTTTTTCAGTGGCAGGAACTGGGAGACTAGTCAGGATCAAGGGAAAGATGAATGCAGCAATGTACAGAGACATCCTTAATGAAAACCTGCTCCAGAGCGCTCTGGACCTCAGACTGGGGCGAAGGTTCATCTTCCAACAGGACAATGACCCTAAGCACACAGCCAAGATAACAAAGGAGTGGCTACAAAACAACTCTTTGAATGTCCTTGAGTGGCCCAGCCAGAGCCCAGACTCGAACTCGATTGAACATCTCTGGAGAGATCTGAAAATGGCTGTGCACCGACGTTCCCCATCCAATCTGATGGAGCATGAGAGGTCCTGCAAAGAAGAATGGGAGAAACTGCCTAAAAATAAGTGTGCCAAGCTTGTAGCATCATACTCAAAAAGACTTGAGGCTGTAATTGGTGCCAAAGGTGCTTCAACAAAGGATTGAGCAAAGACTGTGAATACTTATGTATATGTGCTTTTTTTGTTTTTTATTTTTAATAAATTTGCAAAGATTTCATAGAAATACGCAATCTATGGACAGACATTTATTGTCATACTCTCGCATCAAATAACAATAATAATTAATAATAATGATGACGACCATCCATGTCGTCAACATGACACACATATGTAGCCTATTCAAGCGCAATTCTATTGATATTTTGACATCCTATTTGTATCTTCTGATATTACACTATTGCTACATTGAAAACAACAACACTTATGTTTTAAACAAACTACCTATAGAATACATTGTAATGCAGTCTAACACAAATACCCCAAAACAAATACAATAATCAATTACTACAAATACCACCGACTAAGGGGAGGACATGCCTGGACAAGGGCGTCTGCTAATAAATAAATAATAATATAAAATACATTATTATCATTTAAAAAAATGCATATAAAGCTATCTGTCCTTCTAGGTATGTCTGACTAAACCACCCAGTAACCCTCCTAGCCTAGTAAAGCTACACGTCGTGGCACCTGTGTGTGGACTAGCCTAGTGTGTCTTACCTGCCCACCTCGCCCTCCCCTGGGGCTGACTACAGGAATGGATGACAGTGGGGATGAAAACAAACTGTGATTAAAAAAACAAACAAAAAACACAGGTACAACAAATCTCTAACAATGTCAAGTAATAAAATTGACACAACTGAGCAAACAAGTGCCGACCCTCCAGCAAGAGGAGACGGGAGGGTTAAAGTAGGCAAGGACCGTCCTCTGATTGGCTGAAAAATGACACACGGACCCTCCTCTGATTGGCTGACAGATGACAGCAGAGAAACAGACGGACTAATGATGGCTGACAGGGGAGGATCCAACACCTGGGAGAGACAGAGGGGCAAACAAGAAAACAAACCAACACCACCACACATAGGCTGTAGAAGTGTGTGGACGTAACAACCAATAACACTCACTGCTGCAACTACATTGGCCATTTGTAATGACAGGATCCTCCATACGCTTTGGTTGCAAACCTTAATCAATTGCTGTATCCAGAGGGGCAATTGGTAAAGATGTGTGACTGTTTGCGTGTGATCCAGTGCACTGTGAGTCTTTGTTTTGTCCAGTTGCACCCCAGGGGGGCTGGCAGGGGTAAATCTGGGCAGAGTGGGTGCCCAATCTGGATCAGATTATGTTTTTCATTTCTGGAAAACAAAAATCTAATTCTGTTGATTTGTTTTTACTTTATTGCACATTTTCCACTTATAAGAATATACTATATAATGCATTATAAGTCTGTACATGTGCACATGCATAGCTGAAGCTGTTCTGAATCCATAGATAGCACATACATATTATTATTATTATTATTTTTATTTCTTGGCAGACGCCCTTATCCAGGGCAACTTACAACACAAGTGTAAAACAAAGTGCAAAAATACAGTTAAGTAAAAGGCATCAATCATTACAAATTCAATTAAACTAAACTAAAGTGCTGTCAAGATGTAGGGTCACAGTCAAGGGCTACGGGAAAGAGAGCAAGGAGGAAAACAAAAATCGAAAACACAAGAAGCATAATAAAACTGAGAAGTGCTATCTAGCAGGGATAGAGGACTAATATTACAAGTGCTGTCGGAAGAGATGCGTCTTGAGTAAGCACCAGAATGAGGTCAGGGACTCTGCTGTTTTGACTTCGGTGGGCAGGTCATTCCACCATTTAGGGGCCAGGGATGAGAAGGAGCGGGCTCTGGAGGAAGGAGAGTGGAGAGGAGGTAGAGTTAGTCTTCTGGCACTGGAGGAGCGCAGTGGTCTGGAGGGGATGTATGGAGAGACGAGGGTCTGAAGGTAGCTTGGTGCAGTGTGGTTCAGACAGCGGTAGGTGAGGGTCAAAGTCTTGAACTGAATGCGTGCCGGTATCGGGAGCCAGTGGAGGGAGTGGAGCAGTGGAGTAGCGTGTGCGAATCGGGGCAGAGAGAATACCAGACGAGCCGCAGAGTTCTGGATGAGCTGGAGCGGCGGGTAGTGGATGCAGGCAGGCTGGCCAGGAGGGAGTTGCAGTAGTCCAGGCGGGAGAGGACCAGTGACTGGATGAGTAGCTGAGTCGAGTAGTCGGTGAGGAAGGCATGGATCCAGCGTATGTTGCTCAGGAAGAATCTGCAGGTGTCAGTGTCAGTGTGGTGATGTGCTGGGTGTAGGAGAGCGCAGGATCAAGGGTGACTCCTAGATTTTTAGAGGAAGAAGAAGGAGAGAGTGTTGTGGATTCCAAGGGGATCGAGATGAGGAGGTCAGCAGAAGGTGAGGAAGAGTGGGGGGAAAACAGGAGATCCGATTTGGAGAGGTTGAGCTTGAGGTGGTGCGAGTACATCCAGGCGGAATTGGCAGACAAGCATTAAGAGATGCGAGAGGGGATGAGAGGATCAGAAGAGGGAAAAGACAGGAAGATCTGGGCATCATCTGCATAGAAGTGGTAGGAGAAACCATGGGATGCGATGAGGGGGCCCAGGGAGCGAGTGTAGAGAGAGAACAGGAGCGGGCCCAGGATGGAGCCTTGGGGTACGCCTGTGAGGAGAGGTTGGGGGGTGGATGAGGAGCCTCGCCATGTCACTTGGTAGGACTGGTCGCTGAGGTAGGAGGAGAACCAGGTGAGAGCAGTCCCAGAGATTCCAAGGTCAACAAGGCAGGAGAGGAGGATGGAGTGATCAATGGTGTCAAATGCTGCGAAGAGGTCAAGGAGGATGAGGACTGAGGAGAGGGAGGCTGCCCTAGCACAGCTGAGGGAGTCAGTGACTGCCAGGAGAGCCGTCTCAGTGGAGTGAGCTGTGCGGAAGCCGGATTGCAGAGATTCAAAGAGTGAGTGTTAGGACAGAAAGTCAGAGAGCTGATGGTGGACCACCCGCTCGAGAGTCTTTGAGAGGAAGGTGAGTAGGGAGACAGGGCGGTAGTTCTGAGGAGAGGTGGCGTCAAGGGTTGATTTCTTGAGGAGTGAGATGACAGCAGCTTGTTTAAATGCAGAGGGGAAACAGCCAGAAAGGAGTGAGGAGATGAAGGGGAGAAGATCAGGAGCAGTCGCTTGGAAGAGGCGAGAAGGGAGAGGATCCAGGGCACACGTTGTAGGTTTGTGACGTAGGAGGAGAGCAGAAACTTTAGCCTCTGAGAGGGGTGAGAATGAAGAAAAGGAAGCTTGATCGGAGGGAGGTTTGGATGTGATGGGAGAGGGAGGTGGAGTATTGAAGAGCCTGTGGATGTCTGGAATCTTGGAGGAGAAGAAGGAGGCAAAACCATCAGCATTGAGAGATGAGGGAGGAGGAGGGGGAGGGGGAGGGGGAGGGGGGGCAAGGAGGGAGGAAAAGGTGGAGAAGAGTTTGCGGGGGTTGTTGACAGTGGATTGGAAGAGTGATTGGAAGTAAGGCTTCTTGGCTGAGGTGAGTGAGGAGGAGAATGTGGACAGTAGAGAGCGGCAGACTTTGAGGGCAGCTGGGAGTTTGGTCCTTTTCCACTTCTGTTCGGCGGCACACAGACTAGTTCGGGTTGAGCGGAGAACAGCAGAGAGCCAAGGCTGAGGAGGGGAAGGACGGGCAGGACGAGACGATGCTGCTCAGCAGCCATCCCAGCCCCCTCTTGACGGGGTGCTCCCGGTTCATGCCGTTGTCCATCGCGGCCGAGCATGGCTCGATTTTACAGCAACACTTGTGCTGGTTCACCAGCTTGTCCAGAGAGAGGGACTCGACAAGCTCTCCCTCGTACAAGGCTCCATTGCAGTCCTGCTTATTGACCAGCAGCAGCACGGTCTTCCCAGTGATGCGCGGGTGTCTCAGCACTGCGGCCTTGGTCTCCTGGATGTGCGCCGCATCGCTGGAGTCCACCATGAACACCACGCCGTGCAACTCGGTAGTAGCTCTTCCAGAGGCCCCGGATGCTCTCGCCTCCACCCAAGTCGTAGATCGTCACCTTGCTTCAGGGCAATTTTGGAGAAGCCCACTGTGGGGGCCACGTCTTCTGGATTTTGCCCCTGAATGCTTCTCAGAGTCGCTGTTTTTCCTGCCTTATCCAGTCCCACCATCACCAAAGTCACTTTCCTTGTGGGGTGGCTGCGGCAGTTCCCCATTATACTGATCGAGAGTGTGTCACTGAGCGCTACTCCGAAGAATGATGTCCGGACTCTGTGCAAGAGGATCATGTCTATTCCAGTGTGGCTCAATACAAGTGTGCACACGCAATGGTCATTCGATGATTAAAGCCGCTTATGGCGTCATAATTGTAGCCAGCGCAGCACCTCAAAGTGTAAGCCCAGAAAAAACAACCCGATTTGACATTTGAACTTAACAAAATTCAAAAATGTGGCACCAAACTAACCGTGTATTTACTTGTTTGCATTTAGAGGAACATGTTCACTTTTTAATGTAGAGGTGCGCCCCCCATGTAAACTGTCCCTTTAGGCACATCAAGTTAACAGGGCAACTGGAAGAAACTTTATATTTCAACATACAGGCACTTATCTGTTGTAGATTGGATTTTATTATTTTAAGATTAAAACTATATTTAGCTTTAACTACAGTGTACAGTAGTTCTGGTGTTCAACTTGGATCTTGTGTTGGGGAAATTACTACTATAGTAGCTGTTCTCTCATAAGAGTAGAGAGAGTTAAAATGTAAATACAGAAGTCAGAAACAGTGTTGCTTTCCCTATAAGTAGAGTGTAGGTGAATCTTCACTCGCTTACTGCCATACTAGCCTGAATACGGCCGATCTCTAAGCAGGCTCGGGCCTGGTCAGTACTTGGATGGGAGACCGCCTGGGAATACCAGGTGCTGTAAGCTTTTGCACCTTTTACACACAAGAGGGTGACAATTGACAGCTTTTAACTTTATAACATCTCACAACATTGAATCATTATGACATGATTTCCCTGAGTCCCTAGTGTCCCTGCTGCAGACTGCCCCTCGCTGCCTCACTGTCTCCAGGCTGTCCATCTCCAGGGCCTTTTGAGTGTCCAGCCTCTCTCTCTGTCTTTTTCTGAGGTTAAATTAGAATATCTATACTTGTGTATTTCCACAGGCCTGTCTGTCTCTTCTCATTCTCAGGGTCAGCGCAGGGGGACAGTAGTGTCCTGTGTTTGTTCTAGCCCCTTTATCTTTCTTTTTCTCTGTCTCTATGCTAAAGTATCTCAGGCTCACATCTCACCTCATCCCCACCAGTAACTCAATTGTTTTACATTTCACAAAACCCCCCCTTAGTTCAGTCCCATGGTGATCATGTGATCAATAAATCCATAGGTGTGCCCCTTTAGCAGGCAGTGATTTGATACTGGGACTGGTGGACCACTGGATAATTTAGGTTGCTCAGCACCTTATCAATCAATTTTGTTCAGATTATCATGGTTGTTCATTGTTTTTACATGTATAACACCTAAATTGTGGGAGTCTTCCAACAGCCAGAATAAATGTAATTTTTCCCTCATGATATCTTTTAGGTGAACTCAAAATCGTCACAAACCTGGGCTGCTTCGGGGTCTCGCAGTGTCCACATGCACACTGGACAGAAATAGGTGAGGACAGGGATCTGAGCAAAGCTAAAACTTGAACTCCAGTGACCTGGCCTGACCCTACTGTCCCACGCAGCTTGCAGGCAAGTGTTCTCCATTAGCAAGGAGGTTGTAGAAGAGAATCTGAGGGAGCAGAATCCGAGGATTATCATAGACACATCAGGGCAGTTGGGGGAGAATGTAATGTTCAGGTTACAAAATACAAAAGAGCTCCTTCTGTCAGCTGCAGGAGTCAGGCAGAAGTACCATGCCTACCTTGATGAACAGAAAGGAGAGAGGGAGAGACTGGCCATGGACGTGAAGAGAGCGAGCCTCATGGAGGAGCTAGAGGAGTTGAAAAAGAGTCAGAGTGGAAGCTGATGGAAAAGCACTTGAAAATGCAGCAGATGAGTATATTTTATATTGTTAATGGTTTCATGTTAATTCTGTTTTGTCAATAAAGCAATCATCAGTTTGTATTGACTCTTTCTGGGGACTACTTTAATTATTAGTTTCCTGGAGTTGTATTACACCTGTTGCTTTAGGTTATTCAATCACTGAAGTATGGCCATCCTGCAACAAGCAAGAGCAGGAGTTTTATACCAGAGCAACAAGCTGTTCCCAATTAACCAATTAACAATCATTAAGAAGGTTTGCTAGTTAGAGCATCCCAGCTAACACAACTAGTTCTGGCATCATTGTGTGAGATTGGAATTTGGTTCTATTTCGGTATTGACAAATATGACATGAGAGACATGTAGAAACCTATTACCCTGACCATACGGTGTCAATCACCACATTTAGGTTTTGTTTACCAGGCCTTAGTGCAACGCAGGTGTTCACAATGTATAGATAGTAACTGGAAGGAGTGGCAAAGAAAAAACAGATAATTTTAGAATTAATTATATCATGCACGAATTTGGTGCTCGAATTGAAGGGGAACAGCCTTCCCTCATTTACTGAAATGTAAAAATCCTTCCCCTTGTGAGACCAGGGCTCGAACTGAGGGGGTGAATGGCATTACATCTGTTAACAAAAATAAATACAATCCAAATCCTTATTATGAGATGTATAAAAGGATCAAGAAAATGAAAAAAAAAAAAAAACGTATGTATGTTATTTGATGTAAATAAAAAATACAGAAATACAAATGTGTAATAGAACTACCAACCAGAACTGGGTGAAATACTATTACATTTATAATAAACTTGTACCTCTTCTGTTAGTGTCCAGTGTGACCAGTAAATGATCTGCAGCAAACAAACTCTTTGTTTAAATTCTTCAGAACTGAGCACTCATTACATGTGATTGTCTTTCACTCCTGCTTCAAGGTCGTTTTTTTTCCTTACAAAAGTATGTTTCTTAACTTGTTAACAGCTAACAGATTGTTTTCATGGAGTATTATTTTATAGAAATATGTTACATAAATAAATGGTTTCAGATCTGAAAAAATGAAAAAGCAGTAATTTGAGTTCTCCATTAGTAGAAACCACAACACCCCTTTGCTTTCATTAAGAAATAGTTCTAAAAAACAAAGACGGCTAAAGATTGCAACTAAAGTTTGGTGTCACAACTAAAACAAATTAACTTAAAAGTTAGTTAATTATTTCATTAACATGACCTACAATTGAGCTCACATTTGAATTATTCATTGTACAAGCATAAGAATGATTAACAAAACCATTAAA
Source organism: Amia ocellicauda (assembly GCF_036373705.1). Lineage (NCBI taxonomy): Eukaryota > Metazoa > Chordata > Actinopteri > Amiiformes > Amiidae > Amia > Amia ocellicauda. The sequence continues at coordinate 6,377,038 of NC_089862.1, read as the reverse complement.
GATACATAACTTTTATATTCAAATACTAATTTATCATTACATTTCTAATACAGTGAGACAGTGTATATAAAGTACAATGGTCTTGATTTGTATCAATGTTCATGTACAATAAATACAGTAATAAAATGTATTTTTTCCATGAAAACTACTGAAAAGTTAATACAATGCATTCTGTATTAGCATAACCATAGAAATGTAACTTCTACCTGATTATGAAGATGAACTGAAATGAACACTGCTGTCACCTTGTGGACAAACACTGCACCACATTTAAATCTGTTAAAAAGTTTCAACAAGACTTGTCGCTTAACTCCCTAGAATAGGTTGAGCACTGGCTATTACTATTACTTTCTTTTCTGGGAGGATTGAATTGAAGTTACAATTACAAAATACACCCATAATAAAATCATAAATATGGTATACTGCATAACACAATCTGGTAAGCAATGATAAAACATAAAACATTGCCATGCAGATGTACCACAGTGGACTTTTGTAACTTATTGCACTTATTATCAGGGGGATCTGGACAGAACGCCTGTCAGTTTCACTAAGCACTGCTTTATTCACTTCTGCTGTTGTGAAACTATAATTTCAGTATAGATTCTCAATCAATGACTTAGTCTAATATTTACAAAAATGTACGATCGAGGTTCCGTTAACATTTAAATATTATGAAACAATCTATTCAAAGAAATCACTACATTACACATTAGTCTTTCAGTACAGTTATATTGACATCTGAAATCTTACAAAACCGTCATGCATATGTTTTGTTTTTCAAGGATATCACTAGCAAACACTGTGCTACTCTTTGTGTCTGTGACCTTCATGGAGTGTAACTGGCACAGATACCGAAACTTTACAATAATAGCTGTGTGTAAAACTGTACACTTTTAATCACACTATTGACTAGAGCTGAATTACTATCTGGCATAGAACAAGCCACAGGGGTATGACACAAATAAAACATTATCTCGTGAGAAGGCTAATATTCTAAGCACAATTCTAGCCAATGGGATAATGCACAATTTATATTAAACTGCACACTTTCGATTAAGATGCTGAGAAGTGGATTACTGCTATGTAATGGAAGCTTGGTTAGAATGAAAACCAGAAGACCCATTTAACTTGTCAGGGCCAAGACAAGAATATTTGGTCTAAACAGTGGTGGCCAGCCCCAGTGCAGAGCCACAGTGCCATCTGCTTTTTGTTTGATCCAAATAGTTAAACATCTTAATTGAGACAATTATTGGGAGTGATGATTTCGAGAGACCCGTACAGACTGTAGGATTGTGGCTCTCCAGGGACAGGGTTGGCCACCCCCAGGTCTAGAAGATACAGATACTTTGGTGAAATATTTTCCAATACAACCTGCTCTAAATACCTCCCAGCATATTTGAACATTAACAAAGTTTGATTTAGTCTGTTCATAGAGAAACTGTATTTTGTAGTGATAACATATAATAAGTAGAGTTGTATAGTTCACAGAGGAGTTATAATTGTTTGTGCTAAATAACTTTATTTCCTTATGTTTTACTGGTTCTAAGTCTTGCTATTATGTAAAACAGGACAGGCTGTTCAATCAAGGAGATTCTGAAATTACCGTAAAATCACCTGCAATTGAAATTGTTCTTATTACAATTGTTATAGCATTGTTATATGTATTTCCCACACAATTAAAATTAAATTATATGGCTGTATAGCTAAATACACTGACATAAAACCAATGGCACTGACCTACACAATAGTTCAGTCATTTCAAAGCAGTGGTGCCTACATGATGTACAGAACTGATGTACTGGGGGTGGGAAATGTATTGCTCATTATCCTCACTCATACCACTGACTTGTCACCCCAGTAAAGACCACCAACCCACCTCCTCTCTACAAACATGCCAAGGACTTAATCAGAAATTTTACTCGACCAGATGAATGACAGTATAATGTCCCATCAACTGGGTAAAGGTTTGTGTCACCCAGTACGTTAGCTTGCAAGTAAAGGTAATGATTAATTAATAGTTAATAGTTAAGAGTGCATCCCTCTCTCTCTCTCTTTATATTGTCTTATGATTTATATTGAATTAAAAAGCCACAAAACAGACATTCTGAAGTATTCTGATGTTCTGGCTCCACTGCATAACTTCCAACATTGTGCCTATGGAACTTTTGCTCTGTGTAATTTTTCAATTCCCTGGAAATGTATAATGCAGTTGACTTCTTGTATGTTAGTCACCACGGTCAGCCGCATAAATCAATTATAACAATAACCTTATTCCATAAAAGTCCCAAGCAAGGAACATTTACATAAAAACTGAAAATACTGATATGGTGTAAATCTATTAAAGTTTCAGCACAAACACAGTTTGCTAGTTGTTGTCCTTTATTATTGCTGTCAACAACTTTTATTTGCCCCAAAATATTTCCTGATCAAAAGCCAGAACCTTTTTTGAGCAGGCATTTGACCAGACGAGGTGATTTAATCTGGTTCAGGCAGGAGAGTGATGCTGTGCAGAAGCCACAAGAGGCATTTACAGGAGTTTCTGGAGCTCGCCATGCACCAAACCAAATTATGATCCAGAACAAAGGGAAGACCTTATTAAATCTAAGGCTGAACTGTGGCAAAAGCCTACCAGCAGGATCAGCTGTGAACCAGATATTTGCATAGTGATCGTGTGATAAAATGATGGCAAGCTGTTCCAAAAGCAGACAATGATAAATGTGACCAATTCTTTGACCACATCAAACACAACATCTTTGTGTTCAAATGTTATTAAAGGCGAGAAATATACTGTATTGCAGGCACCTGAAACTACAAACATACTTCTGAACATTCTACTTCAGTATAATCGATTACAAAATAATAATACTTATCAATACTTCTGGAGTTTTGTTTCGTGAGAAGGAGTAAACCCTAATTCTGCCCACAACATGCATTAAACCTCTATCTACAGAGATAGTGCTTTCAATTACAATTATCATACTTACAATTATACACAGAATATACAAAGCACACAAAATGCTTTCACTAATTAAATAACCTGAGGGTTTAAATACTATAACTAACAGTTTACCTTTCATTGGTTCAAGCAAGCAGGGATTTTTTCATTAAGGATCTAGCGCATCTTAGTATGGCTCCCTTTGATATGTGTGATGAAGGGTCTAGCACAGGATCAAGCCTTAATAATGTACATTCTAACCCAAAGCTTAACTACAAAACCAGCCCTTATTAACATTACCATGTTACTGTTTGTAACCTTTAACAGAGAAAATAACCCTTTGCCTAATACATTTTGTAAGTTCTGGAAAACCACCAGTATCTCAAATGATTACACATAGTTTAAATGACTAAAGACCCACTCTACCCCTTTCTGTCTCTTAAGAGAATAAAACATTGCACACATTCAACAACAAACCCTCCTAAAAAAAAAAAAACATTCAGATTTGGGATTAGTTTACTTGAATAATCCCTCCCCCTACCACAATAAAGTAGATATTGAGCAATTATAATGCTTTAATTTTGTAAGTTCAGGAAAGGAGGACAGTCTGTGCCCCTTGCTTGTCTGGTTGCTATACCACAGCATTGAACACAGATTGGGATAACATTTCCATGTTGATTCTGAAAAATTGTCTAATGCTGACAACCTAGTGACATAATGGGTTCTAAAAATGGCCTTATTTAAAGGCTGCTTTTCAACATAATGGCCAAGCTCTATGTGGCATCTATTAGAGCTGGTTTGTGTGTACCTGATGTCATTGCTGAGCAGAATCATGTCTGGACAATGGCCGAAAAGAGACAATGGGCAAATTACCATTTGGCCCAATTTAAACTAATGAGTGAAAGGCAAGAATAGAGAACACAAATGTAAATGTGCCTTGTTGTCACATACAGTTGAGGTATGCAGGCATGGAGCACCTTAGGTCCATATTTACACCACCACCCAAAAAACAGATGAACAAACAAAACACTGTCTGCACTATTGTGGTTATATAAGATACGTTAGATTGTTTTATATAACAGATATGCAAACTGACAGCTGCTGCAGTCAGTTTGTAATCAACCTTGTGAAGCTTTCGATTTGTTCAGCCGTAACGGATTGATTTGGTATCAGTAGAGGTGAATTCCTGTTGTGCTTCGTAGAAAAAATAGATATTTTTAGTAAAGCTGGCTAAATGTCGCATCGCACGGTGACATCCGTCCAGCTTCTCAGTACCTCGTGTAACCTACTGTGTGACCTTGCCGCCACACTTCTTGTCCCGTCGCTGTGCATTGCACTGGGGATGTTTTTACAGCTGCAGGGAAGCAAGGGGCCAGCACCACTGAACGGCACACTTTTGGCATATGCTTGCAGCTGGATGTCGCGAATATTACAAAAATAAAATAAACATGTGTTAAAGAAATAGGAGCTTATCGTTTGGAAGCATTAATGGAACACGTTCAAAATAAAAACAAATCATACATTTTATTACAGCGCATTTCTATCTCTTTCCCCAATATTATTTAGTTCCAGTTTCTGCGGCTGTTGCTAGGACCAGCCGCATCCAATCAGCGGCCGACTCTTGAGAGTGCCTCCCAGTTGGGGGCTGGCATTCGTGACATCACCACTGGCTTGCCCGCCCCCTGAAAATAACCCCTCTGATTGGCTATGCGTCGGACACAGTCCCGCCTACAGGCTGGCATCACAGGGGTGTCTCCACGCACAGTGGTTCTGTTGCCTGTCAATAAAGGCGGTACCGGCTTGCGATTGGCCGCAGGCGCTGTGACAAGTTTGGTATAGACTGTGGGGAGGGGCGTCCTGTCCGGACGGAAATGGCGGACGGGTCGGCTTCGGATCTGGAGAGAGGGAGACATGGGGGCTTAAAGAAATAATATCCTGCATTTATTTATTTTTTTCAGTTTTTGTCAACTCTGTTGTCTTCGCCATGGACCCAGAGAAGAACCTGACGTTCTGCTTAGGGCTGAATGCGGTGGAGGCAAGTGCTCTTTATTTTTCTTATTAATACTAGGGATAATTATATTGAGTACTATTACAATATATATATATATATATATATATATATAACATTATTTTGTTTTACTGCAACGTCTGGTGCAGCCGCTAAGGTTGCATTCCTATTAATAATACAGCAGCCCTTCTAGCATCCTAAATACATTTTAGTCTGAGGTTTCATCCACATTATGTCCATTTTGACATACAGTAAACACGAAAGATAATAACATGGGTATAGATAACAGTGCAATGCCAAGAGTACGATTTGAGGTTCAGGGTCATTCATTTCAATTCTAATTGGATTTTTCTTGATCATTTGTAATAATAATCTGTTTGCATCACTCAAGTTAGTGGCAGTACAAAGATGCAATGTTGGATCGAGCTACTTTATTCCTCTTCCACATGGCACGAAACCGCAGGCTATGAACAGTTAGTGCAAATATGTCGGCATGTCTTCTCTTTCTAGGCAGTCACGTTGCATACATGGATGGATGGAAAGTTGCTCATTTCTTCAAAGTGCTCCTGCTGTTGCGAAAGTCGTGCAGCAGCGAGATTGCACCAATGCAGCAAAGTCTGGAGCTGGAGATGTGCTTCTTGTGTGAAGCGCTTAGTCGCTCCAAAGTTGTGCCTGGACATTATTGGTATGGGTATCATCTAAGCATTTGAGGTTTTCTGCTTCCATTACTATTAAACGTAACGCAAAATACAACAGCATTACCAACAGTATCTTTGTGAAATCGAGTTGTGTGCCAGTGCTGATGTGTAAATATACAATCTATGCGACACCTTTGCTAACTAGAATTAACGCTTCTTGTAATTAACGCATTGATTGGCAATGTATAATGTACACAAACACTCTCAAAGCAATTGTGTTCATGTGTTTCTTTCCCATAGTGTAATGCATAACGTAGTTCATGACGGAAAGACGGGTATAAGAGCCATTGAACATGTTTATACAAAAAGTTAAAATGTACTTTATTTGTTCTGCCATTGTAGACATTACTGTCAAGCTGTACCTTTAAAGGGTTGAGCACAGCAGATCTGATGTCTTTGCATGGGTTAAAAATGTATTCAGTTTTCGTAACATTTCATAGCATCAACAGTCACTGGGAAAAAAAATCCAAAACTCGAATAGGGCCTATAGCATAAATATTAAGGCCTATAATGAGTTCTTCTCTAGAAGACCACAAGGAAAGACAGACTAACTCCCATCCAAACAGGCCATGACCACAAGCAGTTCTGAATTTAAAAAGTCTATCTATTGATACCCAGCTTCTTTATTAGATTTTAAATAATATTAATAGCAGTATTTTTTTTTTTATTAATAATAATCATAGTCTTTTTTTCCTGTAGTGGAACAGTTTGGTCATATGCATTATACAGAATTGCATAAATATATAATTGCATAGTGGCTGTTCAGTAAATGAATGCCATCTTTTTGTTGAACAAAGATATGACAGATTATATTTTGGCTCAAGTCCTTTCAGTGTATTTATTTTAATGATGTAACAGATGTTTTCTCTACCGTTTATAAATCTTGGTGTATGTATAAAAGCTTTATTGCCCTCTTTATTGACAACCATAATTCAGACAAAACTATCAAATCTGAGTTATTTATCTGAGTTTTTACAAGTTGAAGGTTTACACTAGGCATTTGTTTTGTACAAACCACTTGTATAGCTCTTGTCACAAAATGTTGATTACATAATACAAGCTGAATAGTCACAAAAGCAAAGCTGTTCACATAACTGTCTGCAGTTGGAACATCTGTAGTGGTTATGTTGTGTGTATGATTAATAAGAACATACTCAAACTTTTATAGCATATTTATTTATTTATTTATTTATTTATTTACTGAACAATCTGTAGAATCAGTTGCTATTTTAAATTAAATAACTGTGAATATGTCCCAAAAGAAAACCATTTGAATTAACGTGTATTAATTAATGAATGGGGGGATTACTTAAAAAAAAAAAAGAAATATGACAACACTACTATCCTGTCAGAGCTCACTTTTATTTAGTAATACAAGCCATGCTGATATAGTAGCTGCCTGAATCTTCACTAGTGTACACTAGTCAGTGGCAAGTCTATGGAGCTTTTATTAAGTATTACCTGTTCAAATCTACTTAAAATAAAAAAGTTGTTCCTTTTATCGAAAATAAATCTGTTTATCTCTGTATTTTATGTTGGCAATAACAGCTGGACCTCTGCTTTGGACTTCTAAGATTTTAAAGAGTTCCATGATGGTCATGATGTGCTTTGATACTGACAGCAGTACAGTCTAAAATGTACACAAAAACATAGGGAAAATTTTAAACATGCACAAAATATGATTTGCATTACAGGAAAATTAAGTATTGTAGTGATGTTGGATATGAAACATGGAACCTGTAGTTTTTTTTTTTTGATTGTTTATTTATTTTTCGTCTTGCTTTTTGTTGCATTATTAACGTACTTTACAAACTAGGTCCCAGTTAGATCCTCAGGGTATTTTATGTTGGGGATACACCTCTGTCAAAGATGTTGAGCTGTTTTTCTTACTTATCCTGAAAAGTGTTTTTAGTGTAGAACCTCCTGTTTGGAGTATGAAAGGACTGCAGCTGTCTGATGCAGTGGAAGCTGATTGTGTAAATGATGATTCTGGGATTTAATTTAAATAGAAGCAGCTTCACAAAATTTCCTCATGAAAGCTTTTTAATAATTTGAAAGGATTGGTGGTGCCACTTCATGCTGCCATAGCCCAGGGAGAATGGGTGTTTCCTTTAATTCATTTTTATAAATCCTGTATTATCCCCCCCCACCTCGTTGCTGAAGTCAGTAACTTCCCAGTGTCCATCCCAGTTCTCCTCTGTGCCTTGTCCTGCCATCAGAGAGCAATACACCTTCATTTTGTGCTGCCTAAGGGGAATGTAGGCCACAGCATGTGTGTTTTGCAGTCTGCATTGGGACCAGCAATGTCCAGGCTGCATAGATGCTGCTGCAATACAAGCCAAGGCAATTACTAGTTCAGGATCTTGGAACCATTCACTTGGGCATGGACTGTGATTTTTTTTTCTACAATTGCTAAAAAAAACAAAAACGCACAATACTGTTATTTAAACAGACAAACAAACATAATATTTGGCAGGGAAGTTCAGGCAATTGCAGTGCAGACTCCCAAAGGGGAAATGGATCTTGAAACATCTGATACTATATTCAATAAGTTTTAATGTGTGGTGAAATCATGGTGGTCTATAGCAGGATTGAGTGTCCTCGCAAAATTTTCCTGTGTGAGGTTATCATTAGATCTTAAATGGTTGGTATAAATGAAATCCCTGTGCTTACTTGTCTGGATTCCAAAAAAAAAGGAAAGCATGATTTATCAATGTAAACATGCATCTGTCATTTCTGAGGCTTTTGAAACATCCTCATGCTGACCGTAGTGCTAACGGAAGGTATCTTCGGTATCTTCCATTTGACTCGCCCCCACCTCGTCCAAACAGCTGTGGAGTAGAAGCTCTTTGGGGAATATCTGAAATTAGTAAGATTAAATAAATGAGGCTACTTGCTTGTAGATAACGGAAGTCTGTTTTGTTTACCAAAATCTGTGTTCTGTGTTTGCAGGCCTTTGAATTAATTGTTGATATATTGATCAATGTGTTGCCTTATTTTTTGTAATCTGTTTACCTGAATGCACATTGTCCAAATAAGTTTTGGACACCTGTGTGTTCAGTAAGGGCTTTCTGTCTGCATCAGCCTGATCGCTGATTGAATTCAGATCTCTCAATCTGCTTCTGCCTGGTTTTTCAGGGCACAGAGTTCTGCCTCTGAATCAATAATTGGCTGTATTAACAGATGCTTGCCCTGATGTACTGCAGTGCTGAGGAATTGCAGAGCCACACAGTAGCCAATATTGTGCCTGCTGACAAAACTACAGATTTGCATTGCATTCTGTCTCTGAGGGAAAATTGAATGCTAAATCCCACAGCAAAAATGTTATTTTAATCTTCATAATCTGGACTCCTAGGAAAAGCCTCCTGCTTTGTTTAATTACAGTATATTGAAAATTGTATTAATGTCACAGCTAATTGTTTTAAATAAGGGATTGTAATCTTAAAAGTTTGGCTGGTCACTTAAAATTGTAATGACAAACGCAATTAGACTCATAAGCCATTCATTTTGCATAAGTGTCTCAGACAAATGCAAGGCAGACATTTTTTTTTTTTAAACAATAGAGACGATCTATGACCCCCTCCCCAAAATATGCCTTAAACATAAAAGGTTAGACTAAATGTTAGCTTTAGTTTGATGACAGGAATTCAAGTCTAAATAAGTTTAATGAACCAGTGTTTTTCATGACCAATACCATGCAAATGAAGGTTAACTCGCAAATCACAAATGTAGAACAACTTTATCTGTTGTTCCCATCACAGTAATTATAATACAATCTGTTATAAGAATGAATGTAAATTTGTTGGTAAAGTGTTTCCATTTTAGGTAGAGGCAGGACCTTATGCTGGCAATAGTTTTATTAGAACTACAGCTGTTACTGACACAGTTCTAAGTATCCAAGTATTTACTGTGGTGTAAGTGTAAATAGTGCATGTTGTACTTAGTGACTTCATACTTTACTTGACTCAAACACAATATTGGTAAAGCTAGACTGTATTATTTGCAAAAGCTGTTGCTCTTTCGCTTGCTTTTGTGACTCCGGTATGAAGTGTTCAGCTTTCGGTCTGTTTAATTGATCTGATGTTGCTGGACTTATGTTTTGTCTAAAGCTCACTGCAAATGGTAATTAAGCATTTACTGAGCAGAATGTGTATGTGTGTTTAGCCACGTTTTTATTGTATAGGAGTGGTGAAAATGATCTTGTGTTTGACTGTCTTTAGAGTGTTGAAAACCTTTCATTGACATTTAGTTTATGAATGGGCTGAAATCCTGTTTAAGTTTTGTTCAACCTAATTCCTTTTAAAAACTAAGAAAAGCTTCCTGAGGTTTGCTTTCACAAGCCTAAACAAACATTGAAAGATTGGTATTGCCTTTTTTGTATATCCTAGTCGGGGCCAGTCCTGAAGGAGACATCTCATGCTTTCTTTAATCATGCACCACTGGTTGTAATTATGTTATTTTCTTCTCAACAAGATGTTAAAACACATGAAGCACATGTCACATGGGCAGCTAGGAAATTTGGAAATGCTTATTCCATCATTATGGACAAGTGCTTGCAGGTGATTTTCACAGAGACTTAATTTAGAAGATACATATTTATTAAAAGCAACAAATGACATATAGCCCATACAGTACACTCAGATTAAATGAGACAGTGTAACTTCTCACAGCCATTTTACACAGCATTATCTCTCTGTGAATGATACCTTTCAGGGAGGTGCTATCTTGATGCCTGTTTGCACCTTTTCATTGGCACCTAACGGGCATAACCAGTTGAGAGTATGAATTCTTCTCTTTTAATACAGATGACAATATCCCTGCGGGACCCCGATATTGCAATTACTAAGGTAAGGATAATTTTGTTACTTATTCATATTTTTTCTTTGTGATTCTGTTGAGCTCTGTGATACGGTTGTCATACTAGCACAGGAGAGATTAAGGAAACCAGTATAGCGCCTGACCATATGGAGGACTAATGCTGTTGTCGTTGATAACACTGGGGGTCACAGGAGTCCTTCTCAATCTTAATTTCGAACTGTTTTTGTTACTCTGTTTCACTAACACTTGGGCTGTTATTGGTAAGTGCTAAGTTAGTATACATTTTTATTTCTCCACCCCATACAGTTTCAGAGACACTGAATGTTAAAATGTGGTTATGTGGTACTTGGTATTCAGTGGTGCTGGTACTTGGCAAGCTTCCATTCCTCTTCTACTTATAATAACATCTCTCAAAAGGGCAACATTTGTATAAAGCAATGGTTCTATACCCATATGTAGAATACAGATTTTGGCATAGATCTACTCCGGGTATGAATTTTGACATTTTCAGCTTTTGGTCCGTTTAGTTGATCTGATGTTGTGGGACTATAAATAACATTATATATGTGCATTATGTATAAGTGCTATCAATATATAAGTAATCAGGAGAGTGAGGGAGCAGAGTTTAATAAGAACGTGGATAAGACCAAGAGTGCTGAACAGCCCAGCTGCTGTATTACAGATAGTCTGAACAAAAGTCAATTATTAACATCTTTCTGATTTCTTAAGATGACAGTATCCCCGCAGGACCCTGATCTTGCAACCATTAACAAGGTAAGGAATATGTATTCTTTATTGATAACTCTCTTTCAAATAGCAGACTTGGCACAGTGTTTGCTGTTAAACAAAGACACTGGGCCAAGTACTAGGGATGGAGAGGCCATTTCATTCATGACACTAAAAAGCTGATCATATTCAAAGCACACTCTGTGGACAGGTTTTGAAGTAGTGTGTTTGACGCTCATTTGGGCTGTGCAGAGGTGTGTCTGTGATGGCGTCTTAAATCTGGCATCTGACTTGATACCGCTCACCTCTCATTGCCTAGAAAATGTAGGTGCTGACCTGCTGACAGAATAAAGGACAGGCTTGCACCACACCAGTTCCAGTGCTTCAGGAGGGATGGCACAACGCATCCGTCCTCAGGTGCTGTTTGCACTGCAAGCCCAAAATGTTTGAGTCCACCAATCGCAGGTTTTTTTTGCACATGGAGTGGCAAACACTGTTCTTGCAAGCACCTGAGAAGCCACATGAGTCACTTGCGTGTGGAGAACTAAGCCTTCCCCACCTGGGGTGTTAAAACATTTGACTGACATTCTATTGATGTGTATGGAGTGGCAGCCAAAGGCTTACACAGCCCTGTCTTAACTCTGATCAATCAACTGGAATCTTCAGCAAACTCTGAAATATCACTGATAAGTACAGTCACACTTTATGAAAAATATGAATTAAGCTAAATTAATCATTGAAGAAAAATAAAGATTCTATGCCATGGAGACTTACTATTCGAGCCAACACAGTGTGAGAAGAGTTCTCGAAGAACAGGTCATGCTCAAAAGAACTACAGCATTTCCAGTGTTTAGTCATTCCATAACTGTGTAATCAAACATTTCTCATTTTTTCTGGTTAAATTCCATGCTTTTTTCCCTTTAAACCTAAAATACATTGATAAAAAAATACATGGTTGCTACCAGCTTGTCTTGGGAGAGGTGCTATTTTAGATGCAGCTCATTTGTGAACATGGCACTCCAGGCTGTACAACACTAATACACTTTCTCACCTCATTTCCTCGCATTCCTTGCATAGGCTGGGCTGGAGGGCTCTGTTCAGAAGCAGCTGGAGCTGGTGTAGTGTGGTTATTTGCTAAAAATCACTGGGAGCAGAAGAGATGGGAAATAGGAGCAAGATGCGGTGCCTATTGCCTAGTCCTTTAATTATTCTTGAATTGAGCTTGTTTGCCCTACTCTGTGAATGCTGCACGGCTATTAACTCCACACTAGCTTGGTGACTTTTTTTTTTTTATTAGGCTGGAGACTCCATTTTAAGCAGTATTTTTCTTGGCACCATAGATTGACATTAACAAAATTAATCACGTGTTATTAATTGACAACTCTATCTTCTGCAGTTTGTCTCGCTTATTTCATTGTGTCTGCTTGTGTTACACATGCAGAATTAAAGATTTTGTTTCTTAATTGCCTGAATTTATTAAGTGGGAAATGGTGCAGTAGAAAAGAGCACACATTGGAATATTTTAAACTGATTAATATTAATAATAATTGTAGTATTATTATTATAAAAATGTACTACAATCTATATTGATATGAGTGTGTGAATTTATATAGATGTATATCCACCACAACTGCTCTCGTATGTGTCAGTAACTCTGTTCGTGCTGGCTCTCTTTTCCCTGTCCTAATTTTTCTTGACGTCTCTGTGGCCCGTGACACTGTTGACCACTTCATTCACTTATCCCGCCTTGCTAATCTTGGAATATCTGGCACTGACCTTGTCTGGCTCTCCTCCTGCCTCTCTGCCTGCTCCCACCAGGTAGTGTGGCATGGCTCTTCCTCTACTTCTCACCCTCTCTTGTGCATCTCAAAGATCTGTCCTGCACCACCTTGTGTTATCTCTCTGCACCCACACTCTGGATCTCCTCCTTTGTATCATATGGTTTATCATACCATGGCTATACAGATGATACTCAGATCTTCATCTCCTCTCCCCCCTCTGACCCCTACATCCTCTTTTATACCTCTGTCTCTTTCTCTACCCTCGCCCCCGAGTAGTGCAATGATCTACCCATTGAGATTAGTACTGTCCAGGCCCTGGTCACCTCCAGTGCCTGCTCTTAACCTGTAAACCCACCTCTTCTGGATCATAGAGCACTCAACTGTTAGCCCACTTTCTTAACTTGCATTTACCTGCTTCCATCTTCATGATCCCTACTATAGCACCTTTCAGTATCTGTGCTAATTATTCCAGGTTTTTATGCCTTAATTGTAACAGTTACATTTACCTATGGTAGAGATCCAATTACCACATTTCTGCTTTTATTTGCACTACCCCATTGAATCCTGTACTGAATTTTGTACTTCCTCTTAGTTGATTTACTTCAGGCAGGACTTATGATATATTGAATTGTTGCCCTGGGTATGAGCATTTGCCAAGGAAGTATTATAATAATGTTCTGTTATTTTGTTACCAAAATAAAGTGGAAAATGACAAATTCGCAAATGCTTTTGGGAAAGAGAAACAGATGAAAAAGACTAAATGCTCCATGCCTGTTTGTTTAGCATGGCCACACTCTGGTTCACACAATTATTCCAGTTGCTGTGACATTATCTAAAACCATTCCTGGAAACAGATTCTATCTTAAAATGTCATACAATTGTTGATTTATGTACATATACCACATTAAGCAAATGCTTTTCAGCTGTCATTGTTTAGTTGCCAGCTAAAATAAACGATAGAAATTGCCATTTTATCTCCAGCCTAGGGTCATTATCCCTGGTATTAACTAACTGAGTATGTGGACATTCCTTTCATACAGTTGGGTAAAACTTATCTAATGTCCGGCATTACAGAATGAAATTGGTAGAAGGTGATGTGTTGTACGAGGGCAGTGCTGATATTAATCTGTCGGGCATGGTTCTTGCAGGGTGTGGAGTACCAGGGCAGTGGTAGCCAACCCATCATTGCTAGCCCCAAGTACTGCCCTGGAGTCAACAACAACGCGGGCTATCTGTGCGAGACCGGCCACTGCTGTGGGGAGACGGGCTGCTGCACCTACTACTACGAGCTTTGGTGTGAGTAAGCCTGTAGTGCTACACCCAGCAGAATCCTGGCAAATACTGGGCTTCCGGGTCCCTTTTGCAGTTTTGCCTTCTTCTATCAGAGGTGTAGGCTGGCAGCAGTAAATCAGTCTGAAAAACAATTCAGTGAATTACTCTGACTCTGAGTAGAGACAGTTGTCTAAGCGATCCTTATCTTTGCATAACACCGTGACCCCTTTCACTCACTGGGAGCCTGCAGGACTAGGCAGCATCATTGTTAATAATAATAATAATAATAATATTTATTTATTGGCAGACGCCCTTATCTAGGGCGACTTACAAAATATAAGCAAACAAACTGCAAAAATACAGTGCAGTTCAAGGCATAAAACATATTACGAATTCCAGTTTACATAATACTGTGCAATTCTAAGCATAATACATTTGACAAATTCCAATTTACAGAAGTGTATACAATATATGAGGTCTTACAACCTGGATTGTAAAAGCAGAGTGCAGACAAGATGTTAGGTCACAGTCAAGGGCCAAGGGAAAGGGAGCATAGGGGAACTCAAAATAACACGAGTACTAGTAACGCAAGGCAAGTAGTATGAAAAAAATTTTGTAAAGTGCAATCTTACAGGAGAATGAATGACTAAATTACAAGTAGAGTCTGAAAAGATGCATCTTGAGTAATCGCCCGAAGGAGGTCAAGGACTCTGCTGTCTTGACTTCAGTGGGAAGGTCATTCCACCACTCAAGGGCCAGGGATGAGAAGGAGTGGCTCTGGAGGAAGGAAAGTGCAGAGGAGGCAGAGTTAGTCTTCTGGCACCGGAAGACCGCAGTGGTCTGGAGGGGATGTATGGGGAGACGAGGGACTGAAGGTAGCTTGGTGCAGTGTGGTTGAGACAGCGGTAGGTGAGGGTCAATGTCTTGAACTGAATGCATGCCGGTATCGGGAGCCAGTGGAGGGAGCGGAGCAGTGGAGTAGCGAGTGCGAATCGGGGCAGAGAGAATACCAGATGAGCCGCAGAGTTCTGGATGAGCTGGAGCGGCAGGTAGTGGATGCAGGCAGGCCGGCCAGGAGGGAGTTGCAGTAGTCCAGGCGGGAGAGGACCAGTGACTGGACAAGCAGCTGAGTCAAGTAGTCATTGAGGAAGGGACGGATTTGGCGTATGTTGCTCAGGAAGAAGCTACAGGTGCGTGTCAGCGTGGTGATGTGCTGGGTGTAGGAGAGCGCAGGATCGAGGGTGACTCCTAGGTTCTTAGCAGAAGAAGGAGAGAATGTCGTAGATTCCAAAGGAATTGAAGTGGAGAGATCAGCAGAAGGTGAGGAAGGAGGGGGGAAAGAAGAGATCAGATTTGGAGAGATTGAGCTGAGGTGGTGTGAGTGAATCCAGGCAGAGAGAGCAGACAAACAAGAAGAGATGCAAGAGGGGATGAGGTCAGAAGAGGGAAAAGACAGGAAGGGCATCATCTGCATAGAAGTGGTAGGAGAAACCATGGCATGCGATGAGGGGACCCAGGCAGCGAGTGTAGAGAGAGAACAGGAGCGGGCCCAGGACGTAGCCTTGGGGAACGCCTGTGAGGAGAGGTTGGGGGGTGGATGAGGAGCCTCGCCATGTCACTTGGTAGGTCTGGTCGCTGAGGTAGGAGGAGAACCAGGTGAGAGCAGTCCCAGAGATTCCAAGGTCAGCGAGGCAGGAGAAGAGGATGGAGTGATCAACAGTGTCAAATGCTGCAGAGAGATCAAGGAGAATGAGAAGAGGATTTACAGAAACTGCATGTCAATCTAAGAAAAAAGTGCATTAAGTCAGTTGCTAATTTACTAACAAACAGTCGCTGTTGTTACTACAATACAGGTGCAAAATATAGCTAACTCTTAGCTAAACAAGTAACCATGTAAACAATCGATACATCTCTTAGTTAAACTAGAAGATGTGAAAAAACGATACTTAAGTGGGGTGAGCTAGGCATCTCCTCTGCTGTCTTGCCCGAGTGTTCATTGGCAAATGATAACACACCGGCTAATTTAACTGGACTGTACAAAAAACCCACAAGCCTGTCGTGTTGGCACAATCCCTCCCAGGTAGGACTGCTAATAGTACAATTAATGGCCGCTTTGAATTGAACAAACGAACACCCACAAACAATGAATGTGTGTTTGTTAGTGAGTGTGTTCATGTGTGTAATAGCCTCTACATGGAGTGCGGGATCGAGATTTAGTGTCAAATCCACACTATACCCCCCTGCTGTGATGAAAAGACATGGAGCTATACTTACTAGGATTTTTTTTTTTTTTTTTTTTTTTAAATGAACTTTCTCAAAAGGACAAAACCAAGGTAAACAATGTAAGAGTTTTAGACTTGGCATTCCCTTGCCTTGCATGATTCAGCTCTTTAAGTCTTGGCTTGGTTTCCCGCTTTTATTTGTAGTGTGCAGTTGCGGTGTTTCTGTGAGAGGAAAGAACTGGTGATTAGCTTGGCCTCTGTGTCTTCCAGGGTTCTGGCTGCTCTGGACCGTTCTCATCTTATTCAGCTGCTGCTGTGCATATCGACACCGCCGGGCAAAACTGCGCATCCAGCAGCAACAGCGACAGAGAGAGATCAATCTTATTGCTTACCACGGGGCCTGCAACTACCCTGCCTCCATGCTGGACCTAAGTATGTCATACCCCTGTCTTTTGATGTTACCTTTTATATATTGTTCAGTTAGGGTAGTTTCAGTGATTACTTGTATCATGTAAAATCCAAATTATCTTCTGCCCATACTGAGTGGATGACAAAAGTTGTGTTAGTAAAGTCTGTTCTCTTTACTTCCAAATTAAGAACACGAGGCATATTGGTCATAAAAGAAAGCAAAAAATCAGGATTCTTTGTACCAAGTAACCTTTTCCCCCTCCTGCTGGTTCATCCTTACATCCCAGTGCCCTAGACACCACATGAAACAAATCTTTTGTTTTTTGGCTGACAGTCTGTTTCTGGAGTGAGGAAACTATAGATAATACAGCTCCCTCACGTAGTTCACATGGAAGGGTCTTCTGCCATCTGTGATCAGTGCCTCTGCGCAGTTGCTGAAGAGAGGATTGCCCATTTTGTTGGACAGTCTCTGTCAAGCAAAGTTGATCCCTGCCCTGTAGAAGTGGATGCCTGTTATCCCAAATCCTTCTGGATTTGATTTTCCTGTCCAACAACAACTGCCTTGTGCATTACAAAGCCATGTGATCACCTTTGCAATGATTTCTTCTGTTTGGTGTGCATACTGTGCACCATCAATTAACCCCTTCTAGACGCTAGTAGTTTTCCACCTGCTGATGATTGTAGGCCAGTTGTATTGAACCATTTGTGAATAACTGACACGATCATGTGACCACGTGTTTTACATATGAAATATGTGTATACACTATACTATTAAAAAAAAAAAAAAAATCTGAACCAAATGCTACCACTTAATATTCAGAAACAGAACGATGATCAAACGTGTTAATGTGTTACCCTAATGACATTGCCTGCAGGTCCACAGCCCATTTCAGTGAAAATAGTTTGCCTCCTCCTCTGAGTCCTACTGTTAAAATAGGTCATTCAGCCCCAATAGAAAATGGAGAGTAGCAATGCTCTATCCAACACTTTTATAAATTATGTAGAAATGGCCTAATTACACTGAAAGTGGATACTAGTTCCACAACAGCATTCGCCGCATGACCTTGGGCAAGACCTCTTCCTCCCCAAGTCCCACTGCCTCAGCAGGAGTCTAATCTTGCAGATGTTGTTTCAGCTTTAATAAGGCCTCTAATTTCAATTTTATTAAGCCATCTGAAAGGTGATCTAGTGGAATGATCTTGGGACCATAGACTCAATAACCCAACACATTTTTAAATTTTGTTTACAGTTTGTAAGGATTTTGTTGACCTGATTTAACACCTGTAAACACTCCTTTTAGGCAAATGTGCAAAATAAGGGATTTTTTTTTTAAGGGAAAAAAATAAGGGAATCATATTTCTGAAACTTCTGATAGGTTACGATTTCTGTTTCTCGATTTCCACTCTTTCAGGTTTCCTGGCCTCGTTTAAGCTGCCGTCCTATGAGGAGGTTGCAGCTCGCCCCAACACACCGCCACCTCCCTACAGCACGGTGTTTGCCCTGCAGGGGGGGCAGTATGCACATGCAGGGCCCAGTGGCATGACCTCCTCACAGAGCTCTGACAACTACACCAGCTGCTCCTGCGAGTCCTGCTCCGCCTCTTCCCCCAGCAGCACCTCCTTCTCCGTGCAGGTTACTGACGAGACCGACACCAGCAATGCCACAACGCCCAGCGAAGCAGGAGACTCCCGGCCGCCCAGTGTAGCCACCACCACCACCACCGCCGCCATTGCCCTGTCTCCTACCACCCCTGCCGCAGATCTCACTGACCCTCTGGGGGCCTCCACGCTGGCTGAACTGCCGGACAAGGCGCCGAGCGAGGAGACCAGCAAGGAACCCCAATCCCTGAAACCAGCTCAGTCTCCCCCCAAGCATGCCCTCTTCTCCTCCAATGTGGACTTCTTCGAGCCGGAGTGCCATGTGTGCTGTGGCTCGGACATCGAAGGGGACGAAGACGCCGACGAGAGTCACTTCCGACACCGTAGGCTCACCGGGGACTCGGGCATCGAGGTGTGCCGCTGCCAGGTGGAGAGTGACGAGGAGGAGGCCGAGGAGCGGGAGGAGACGGAGGGGAAGGAGGCTGCCGGTTTCCTGCACGACAGCGTGGACTGTTCAAACAGAGCCCAGGCCACCCAAGCACAGCAAAATTGCCAGACCAGCAGCACGGCACCAGAGGAGTGTGCCAGTCTGTGTACCCCTGCCACAACTCTGCAGCTCAGTGGGGAGTCGGTGATCACTGTGGAGTCTGTGTGAAGTAAGAGTTGGCTGGGCTGAGCTAATCAGCCTGAAGGGAGATAAAATAAATGGAAAAATAACAAAAAAATGCAACATGAATGTAGTCCAAGGCGAGGGGAAATAAATGTAAGCCCTGGTGTGGCCTGCAGGGGGGGGAAGGCAAACAAAAGCAGCCCTGCACCGTGTGCCATTGTAATTCACACGTCAATAATGAGTAACGATCCAACAATATGCACACAAAAGGAAGTTACCTGTGCTATCTAACCGGTGTGCATTCAAAAGCAAAATCAGAAATAAGGCAAGGGGATCAAGCAACTGAAAATAAACGTGCGCCTTTTCTGGTTCATTTCCATTTGTGTATGGAGAAACAGTGTGTACAACAAAGAACAAAGGGGGTTTCAAGACCAGAAACAAAGCCGCAATGAAATGCAGCTCTTTTCTCCTAAGCTGTCCAAAGTCACACAAAGAATAATACCAGCTGAAGTCAGCATAATTTTTATACCTCCCTTTTGTTAATTCAGCTGCTCACGCATTGCTGTTCGTCCCCTTGTGTTTCTAAAAGATGTGCACTGATCTTCCTCTCTCATCCGAGCGGCGCGATTCTGCTCCTCGTCAGCAGCGGTTCTTATAATTGCTGCTTGTCTGTAACCAGCCTGGTGTAACATGAACCCACTTAGAGACTTGCATTGTTGCTCTGTAGATTACTAATGCTGCTTGAACTGCTCATCAATTCAAAGGCAATAATACGTTTGGTCCTGCCCCATAGTTTAGTGAAACTGGGGATGGGCACTGGGATTGGGGCCGTTCTTGGAAAACGTAATAACAAAGATTTGAATACAACAAAAAAACATCCCCCCGAAAAAATAATTCCTGAATTTTCCAGAGTTCAGATGTGGAGGAACAAAGCCGAAAGGTTCTTGACAGACTTCCTTTTAGACGGACTGTTTATTTTGATGAAATGCAGGTGTGTTGAGCTTACGTTCAACACACACAAATCCCAGCACCATGGAGCAGTGACTAGACTGCAGCCTCACACAGGGATACTGGGAGACACCTGTCCAAAGCCACTGTTCCTCAACAGAGATGTATGATTGTAACGCTTCCTCGTCGGATTTCAAAGCTTATTTAAACCCGGAAGACAATAAGGCAGGGATAAGTACGAAGCATCTGTAAGTGTGGCCTTGCACACAGAATGCCACCTGAACTTGGTTAGATGATCCTGGCTGGTCAAATAAGCTGTGAAAGATGCACACACTACCAGGGCATTCTCTGGGTGTGAGTTATATTCGGAGTAAGTTATTCTAACCAGCAGCAGGATTTGATTGTTTTCTAATAATAACATGTTGAATGCTATTGTCGATGTATAACATGAGCCAAAGCATTCTTCCTATGAAAATACACCTAGGAGAAAAAGCGCATGCAGCTAAAATATATATAAATCTATATTGAGGCATTCATTAAAATTAGTTAGGTTTTTTTTGTTTGTTTTTTTCCTTTTAAGTTGCATGCATTGTCTGATATAACCACAGTACCCCAGAAATAGTTGATTTGTTTGATTCAACATAAAATATAAAAATGCACATTTTATTTTTAAGTTTTTTCAGTTTTTTGCCATTTTGTTTATTCCCGTTTTCCCTAATAATACAATAAATAAAATGTGCAATGTGAAGGTTTCGTGGGAATGTGACAGGAAGGTTTATGTCAATGAGCCTGTGGTTTAAAAGTGAAAAACAAACACTCAACACCAACAAGAACTCTTTCTTTAATATTTCCAAGTTTAGGTTTGTCATTTTGTCCTGTATTGTTTTAATTACTACCACAGTTTTTTTCTCAAAAAGCCATGGAGGCATTCCTCTATTAAATGTCTGCAGGACTGATTTTTATTTATTTGTTTATTTATTTATTTACCCCACAGACACACACACACGCTCACAATTGACAGGAAAGCTGTTGTTTCGGCAGGGTGCTCAGTCGACTAAGCCCAGGCTCTGTGGGGCTGCCTGCCACTTCTCTGCCAATGTTAGCTAGCTCTTGGCTCTTAGACCAGATAGCAAATATGTAACCCATCAGTAGCCAATTTGTAAAGCCTGATTGCTGTGCAGGTGCTCAACATAGTCCAGTGTGAGGACTGCTGCTGACTGGCCTGAATGTCTTCTGTTCGTTATTGAAATTAACCAATGACTAACACCTCACATGACTTGTTGTAAGCCTTTGTAAAGGACTTGCCTCTCGCCTTTACTTGTAGAGACTGTTCTCTTTTCATGCACATTCCACTGCCCCTATGTTAAGACACTACCACAGGGCTAGATTTGTAAAGCTTTGTTTGGCTTTGGGTGCAAGCCTGTAAGACTTATATATAATTCAGTTTGACCACTTGCATAGTCTTGTCTTACTTTAGAAATCATGGTCGTAAGATAGACTGCAGATATGTACTATTTAGCATTTAGGTAAATAAAGCAAAACGAAAAATGGCAGCAACATTCAAATCCAGAGAGTTTATTTGTATATCCATGCAGGTTTGAAAGAAATGACTTGCATTGCGGGGGAATAAATGCTTTCTTGTGGAATGAAAACCTTTATAGCCTACATGTGGTCAGCCTATACTGTGTTTAACGATGACACGACAATTACACTGTCTGAAGTTTATTTTAAAGTTTAGGAAAACTTACCATTAAATTAGAAGTCTTCAGTGCTGATCCATCGGTTCTTTGGAAATACAGTGCGATGAACATGCTTCGCTGTAAAAGCAAAGAACCCATTGTCTGGTTCTACGCACAAGATCCTGTCTAAACAATGTGCATGTAATGGCATTGAAAATCCTCATTTGCACATTGTAAAAAATGTATGCCAGGACAGAGCTTCCTATTGACCAAGACGATCGAATGGTGCTGCCTTGAGACTGTCACAGGATTGGTCATCACTGGCACCAGTGTGGATTGGCATTATGAAAGCCTAGGAAATCGCGTGACACAAGGCTGTTATTTCACCCTTGTTGTTTCATGTCTATCGCAGCATCAGATGTCAAGTTCTGATTAAAACGCATCTATTGTGCCCTTCACCCTCAACATACGTTAAAAGGAACTCGCTAGTGATTACGCTTGATGTACATTTCAAGAGTTTCACAAGAATTATTTTAACTTTCCCAAAAGCAACATGCATGCCATTATACCTCAGCTTCGCCGATTATTCCACAAGAAAGATTAAACCATTCATCACAAGAAGTTCAGGTTTGTAATTTATGCATTCCACTTTTTTCCTGTTTAAAAACACGAAACAATGAAAAAACTGGTTGTGTGGTCAATATTTGTATTGTATTTATAACACACAAGCCTTTAAATGTCATGTCTGTGTTCTGTATGTTTTTTCTTATATAGTTAACTTTTTCTATTAAGCCGTTAAGGTGCACACCAGCCATTTCTGATTGGGCAGGGTATTACACTAGTCTAACACTTAGTTAATGGTTTAGTTTGAATTTCTATGGGTATGCTGTGGATTCATATACAGGAACAACCCTTCACACACACAATACACACATGAATACCTATCTATATGTATAAGAATCCTCCTTGTTAGATTAAGTTCAACTGTGCCATTTTAAAAGCTAATGTTATTTCTTTGAAACTGATTCAGAGATGGTGTTTCTTTTGCAAGAGCTCTGCCAAGGAACTTTCAGCGTATTCTCATTTTGGTGTCCTTCTGTTTGTTAGGCTTCTGTTAATCTTTTGCCTGGTCTAGTTATGTTGCTGTGTAATTACCAGCCTACATACTGGACATACAATAGTGAGACCTTAAAACCCTGTTTAGTGACCACTTAATATGCAAAATGGAAGATTATAGAATGTATTTAAAACCAACATCTAATATGTTTTAAATGAGTGGTGTGTTCTTTGGCTATTGTGGTTCATGTGTGTAACTAGCCTTGTAAATCCTCATGTACATGTGAGGGGGTTTTAGGCAGAAAGCAAAATGGATACTAGTAGACTGTTGCCTTTTATAATGCTACAATTGTTTAAGTGTAAAACAGTAATTTCCATTTTTGGTTTTACCATGGTGTGCCACTTGTCTTTTTCCATATGTATGTTCTATGTTTTCATACCTTCATATTAATGATCAAAGCTGAACACATGGATTCACCCTTGTTTTATTCCCTAAATCATTTTGCAGATTGTTGTTTTGTTTGAGCGGAAACAAAAAAGAAATTCAAATAGGAACTACTTTTAAAACAAATTATATATATATATATATATAATTATTTTTAATACAAATTTTCATCTGTTGGGGACTGAAAAAGGACAATGGTAGTTCAATCTCTCTACCTCCTTTCCATAAACATTGTTTTGCCAATTTTAAGCCAACCGTGTGCCCTTTTAAAGGAGGGTTTTAATTCTGTGACATCATCAATTTTCCCCTTACATCATTTACCAGGTACTGACTGTCCAGCCTATCCATCTGTTATGCCCACTCTAGTTACTTGGCATAATATTAGACTGTTACCAAGCCCTGTAGTTTGTAATTCTGTCCAACGCATCTAAATGTGTTTGCTTCATATCTTAATGGAAATCTGTTCTATATTTGTAAGATCCTTTTAATTTCAGAGACCAAAAAATACAAAATGTTTAGAATGTAGAATTCTCATATTCCTCCAAAATCATTCCAGAAAAGAAATTGTATTATATCTACTCCTAGCTCCCATTTCTCTCTCTGCAGTGCAGCATCTGTCACGCCAAGGACTGTACTCTCCAACTCATCCCATTTGGTGTAAAATAATTGTTTGAAGCTGTGTTTGTGAGACCACGTGTAATTAGCATAACTATATGGCTACCCATTCAGTTCTTTTTCTTGAACTTTCTTTCCACTGGGTATTTATGGGCTTTCATTTTGTCACAAATGTTTTTTTAATGCTGTGATATATAAAAACATATGAGAGGTTTAATTAACCAAATCATTCAGTCCGTCATGCTGTTGCAGCTATTAGTGGATTATTGATCTGACTGTTGATCTTTACTGTTAATTGATTTCCCTGGTGTTAGTGCATAAGCATGCAAGCCTTCACTAGCCTGACATTTGTAATCACTTACCAGATTCTTTCCAGGTTTTTTTTTTTTTTTTTTCTTTTTTTTTTTTTTAAGGTCTGGCTTCTCTTAAGAAACAAGAAGATTCAGGTAGAAACTTCTGAGGTGGACATTTTATATTTTAACATTAACATATTTCCTCTCAACTTTGCCTTCTGTATGTATTGTACTATTGAGAATGGCAAGTCATTTTGATGTTGTCTGTAACCTGATGTAATAAGTCTCCAGCATATTGTGTACTCACTGAAAATATGTGTTGAATTCTTATTATTATATATATATATATATATATATATATATATATATATATATATATATATATATATATATATATATATATATATATAATGTATGGACTTCTTTTTCACAAATACATTTTACAGATATGCCAAGTCTTAAGCTCAAATGATCTGGCTGTCCTTGTTCGTGTCTGTCTGTTCCTCTTTATCAAGGGTCATATTCTTATTCTGTTTCTCATCTCCATTAAAAGTAACTGCTTAATTGCACTTGGCAGTAAATGTTGCTCATGAACAACCTGTGAATTTGTGTGAAAATAAATGTGAAAAAGTGCTAAAACATAAGTCTGCTCTAGTCCTTCTGTGGCCGTCAACTGAGAATGAGTGCATCCGATGATCCGTTTCTAAACTTACTAAATGTTACTGTTCGATTTCCGGCTCTAGTTGAGAGTATTTCAAACCCTTCATTGGAAACAATGCAGTTAAGTGAATTTAATATGTTTAGGAAATATTATATAAGTGCATCATTAAAAAGCCTTTAATATATATATACATCATAAAAAGGGAAATGCACTTGACCGGGTACCTTCATACTTTTTAAACACAATATTTAGTTTTAAAATATGATTAATAATGACAGATATCCTTGTAAAGCACAACAATCTAATTTCCTGTTTATGTACTTTTAACAATTTACTGTTAAAATATGGGCATATATATTATGCATATATATTACATGTACACAAATAACCTTATTCATATTCATGATCAGAAAGACATGCAGTAACATACTCTTTCCACATGGTGGTGCAGACATCTGCAATCTGATTTTCTTGATCCCTTATAAATTATATAAAGTACTTTGTGTCTCTATGGGTTCACAATAAATACAGATCCTTTAGGAAGTATAGATTGCAAGGAACCTTTGCTGAACAGGACATTGAAAGGACAGCACTTTGGTGCATCCAGATTTAACTCGCCCTGGATAAGGGTGTCTGCTAAGAAATAATAATAATAATAATAATAATAATAATAATAATAACTCTGTGTGTGTGTGTGTGTTTTGTCTATCTAAATTGGTGCCTGTAAATACGGTTTTAATGTGAGAACTATAATGTCAATGAAGCAATGATGGGTTGTGAATTTGGAGTGCAGTTCAAAATCTTTTATTTTGTTATCCTAATCATCAGGAAGTTCTATCCACCCAGATACAAAATCTTAAACTTTGAAATTGATAGCTTTAATTGGAAATATTGCTAGATTCATTATATTGCTTAATCAAAAATATTGTTTGTTACCAAACTATAATTCTTATTTTATTAGGGATTATTCTCTAGTCCAGATGAACACTGTAGACTCTCACTCAAAGGATTCATCAGGTGCATTGTCTAATATCTAAAGTAAATGACAAAGAATACTGTACCCTCTCAGTTCTTCCATTCATTGATTTCTGCATCTCAGAAAATTTATTTTGTCCTCAGTCTCTATCCCATCAAGAAGTTGTAACATTATACTTCATAGAAATGCAGAAATAAACTAATGAAAGAGCTTTGAAGGTGTATGGCCTGCTTCTTGGTGTTCAGTATTACAGATTATTTTGTAGAAAAGAAGGGTATCTAACCTTTTGTGGTCAGGGGGTTCCCTGCAGGTTTAACACGATCTAATCCCTGGCCTTGTGGCATTCCTGTCTCATTTAAACTCTGTGTTAGCTATGCCTGGGCCTAAGCAGTAGTGTCACACATCTGTTAAAGTGCAGATTGACTCTCGGATCAATTGGCACTCTTGAGGGATGCCTGCTGCCCAGCCGTGGCGCGGAGTGACGACCAGGGTGTAGTTGTGCGGCTGCAGCACAACTCCATACCGGCCTTGGAGGTCAGGCAGCGTGGCGCCGAGCCGGGGGCTGAAGGAGAAGCGCTGGAGCAACCAACTGGCAAGCAAGAAGAGCTCCATCTTGGCCAGGGATTCACCCACACACACGCGCGGCCCGGCACCAAATGGGATGAAGCTTGCCGGAGAGCAACGGTTCCCCTGGCTGTCCAGGAATCTCTCTGCAGGACAAGAAGCACACACAGCAGCCCTTAGCAGCTCATATTCCACGACAGAGGAATGGGATCAAATCTGAATCCAACATGTCTGTCTAAAAACACAGTTAGGTTTGGGACACTGCAGAAATACATATGCCTTTTGAAAGTTGTTTTCTTTCCATGCAATCCTGCAATTATTATTAACCACCTCCTACATGAAGATCGAACATTGTTCAAAAGGCTTCAGACCATTCTGAGACACTGTGTACATGTGACAAGATCAAGGAGGCTTGCCAACTCGCCAGCTACAACAAGCAGCTTCTATTAGGATCTCTTCACTCTGATAGATGGATGGAGTGCAGTATGCAATCAATTCCAAGTAGATTCAGTGCAGAGCAGAGGAGGCACTTATGTGCACAAAGAGATGCAGATAAATCACACCAATGGCCTAGTCAGTCGGTGGCTGCCGATTCGTTTGCAGATACTGACAGGATTCTTGGATCAATAAGATACTTTCAATCGATTAAGCTGGGCGGCCTAAATGAGCTGCATGCATTAGTAACCTCGCTTGTGTTCCCTTGTGGTAGACCGTGCTAAACAGGAGGATGTGCCAGCGATTATGATTTTCTTTGTGATAACGTATCTATAGAGGGGCAGGCAATCAAGTGGCCGAGACATGGTTTGGAACAGTGCCTTCTCTGTATCATGAGAGCTTTGCTGCTAGCTTGGAAACCTCTGGGAATCCATGTCTAAATGAAAGCCCTTTCTTGCAGCCAGACCAGCATATAGGAGTCTTCCCAGAGGTAACCCAGCACTGTGGGCCTCTTACCTGGTCTGAATCTCTCAGGCTCTTCCCATTGCCGAGGGTCATGGTGAATGGACCACATGTTTACAACCACCCGAGTGCCTTTGGGGATGAAATGCTCTCCTAAGCTGGAAGAAAAAGTGGGGCATATTTAATATGCACTTTGTTAATCTTCAAAGAGTGATTTTCCCACCACACAACTGAAATAACTCTCCATGAAATGTGTATCACTATTTCGTCTTTCCACTGGGAGGGTCAGGTTGGAAGTCTGCCAGTGACCGTCCTCAAGCAGTATATGGTGCACAGCAGGCCCTATTCACAAGGCTTTGAGTCATGGGATATTGTCAGAGTGTGTGAAAGTAGCACGTGTCTCCGTACTGCAGGAACAAAATCAACAGAGCCTTTTCAAGTAATGAAGCAATGACTGATATCACACTTTCCCAATCTTCTGTCTTTTGAACTCCAGGCACTTTGTCAATCATTGCACCACAAGTTAAAAAGATTCCACTCAGCAATGTTGCACTTGTGCCCTGCCAGCAGTGGCTAATTTCTGGGCACTAATTCATGGTCCAGAAATGTATTTATTCTGCTTATTTATGATCTCTGATAATCCATCGTTTGGGTTGCAGCCCATTGTTTGTGATGCACTGGTGCCATCAAGGGGCTGTTTTCCTGTCCATACCTGGTGTCTTGCAGAGCAACATGGGGGATGAGCAAAGGGGCAACAGGTCTGATCCTCAGCACCTCACAGAGTGTGCTCTCCAGGTAAGGCAGCCGTCCGCGGTCAGCCAGGCCGGGTGTACGATCACCACCAATCTGCTCATCAATCTCCCGATGGATCTTCTCCTGGACCTAAGTGTTGAAAGGAAGGCTTAAAGGGATAACAAAGAATACTCATACATTTGGCTTACACCTCATAATCTCTCCACAATTAGAGGTCCAAGAAAACATCTTCTGCTTTAGATCTTCCAAACTGCTTCTTCCCCCCAAAAGTTTCCCCCCTCACTCAGTCTTGCAGGCACTAATATACAGCTAGATATGGCTGTAGTGTCTCCTGTTCCCACTCACCTCTGGATGGTGCAAGAGGAAGGCGAGGGTCCATAACAATGTGGTGGACGTGGTTTCGACTCCGGCCCCGAAAGCCTCAGCAGCTGTCATGAGGATGTGGTCATCCTGGATGCCGGCCTCCTCCCCCGGACCACGCTGGCCTTTCAGTAAGGCGTCCATCAAGTCTCTCATGTCCTCGGGACTGTAACTCTCCTGGAGCAGGCAGACAGACAGTGCTCGCCATGCTTCACAAAACCACGCTGCAGCCTTCACTGGGAAGCTTTGACACACCATTGACTTGCAGCAGAGAAAGTGCTGGCCCTATCCCTATTCCAATGGCACCTCTTACTTGGTCTCACCCATACATTTTCTTTTCAGATATTGCTGTCAATATACAGGCTCAGAGTAGTAATGTGATACTAATTTTGAACAATAATTTTGTATATGTTCCCTTTTGGGAGCCCAGTACGAGAAAGAAAGAGCGCTTTCTGACCTCAACAGATGTGTCTGTGAATGTCAGCTTTCTTTTTTAAATGAAATTGTATATTGGGCTTATGTAAATTGTTTGAGAAAAGCAAACTCCCAACTTTGGCATTAATGGTACCTTGTGCTCTTGTAGCTTCCTTCCTAGCAGCTCATCTCTCACTTGAATACATGCTTTTAGTTTCTTCAAGTCCCTGTTTGGGAAAATCTGAAGACAAAGGCAAAATACATTATTGTTACTTTATGCAACATATAAAAGTCCTTCTTCCTTTACTAGTTTTCAGCATTTCGTCCTGGCTGATTATACAGGTTTGATTCTGCTATTTTGTAAAATATTGATTACATGCTGAAACTAAAAATGAATTACTACATTTCTCCTGTTCCTTTTGTTTTCTTTTGTGTCTCCTGCAGTGCACAATAAAAAAGTAATGCAGCAAAACAAATTGTTGCTTTTCATTATGACTCTGGTTATATGTGTTTTGTTGGGGTGAATTCATTAATTTCCCATTACTTATCACCATTCACCTCTCCTTGGCATGACACCCTGGCAAATATGACATGCATCTCGAGGGTTCCTTCCTGGTTAAATAAAAGCATTTGTAAAATGGATCAGCCACCCATATAGAAAATTCAAATTAAACAGAAAATTACACTTTGTTACAGCATGTGCGATTACCCAGATAATGCCACCAACTTGTGTAAATTCTAAATTTGAATCTGTAAAATGTATTTTGAATTGTTATGTGTTAGCTAAATTGAACTTGTAATGATTGATGTACTTCTCTGTATTTTTGCACTTATTTTTGCCCTGGATAAGGGCGTCTGCCAAGAAATAAAAATAATAATAATAATAATTGGGTGAAATATTGTTGCCTATAGTTGTGCAAGGAGAGGGGAAGAGAGACAGAGTACCTTGAGCCATGGGAATATGTCCACCAGATTGCCCCGTGCGATGGTCTGGACAATTCCACTGTTGTACTCCATCACGGTGTGGAATTCAGGGTCCTGGGGCTGGTACCTGGAGCTGAAGACCAGTGTGCACACTATATTGGTGACAGCTCGGGTCAGCGCTGACTCCGGGTCCAGGGGCTCTCCTGCTCTCTCCAGGAAGGCACTGCACAGGTGAGAGGCCTCCTCACACACTGCACACACAGACAAAGAGCCTAACTGACAGTCCCTACAGCAGGAATGTCACTCCAGTCCTGGGGCTGTGTGGAGAGGGGGCAGTACTGTGTCGACTGGATATTGTTCCAATCCAGATCTCGAACATGGTTTGAATTTTGTGAACTGGATTATTTTCATATTTTTCTGTGGACTCCAAATGAATTCTGTAGGTATAGTTCCTGGAGTCAACAGCAGATTGTATTATTATTATTATTATTATTATTATTATTATTATTATTATTATTATTATTATGGCTCATGTTTAATGTATAAAAGGACCATGTTCTTAATGCTCTTAAGCTGGTGTGCTGAGATGTGACACTTTATGATTTAATAATGTTGTTGTCTTTATTGGTAAAAGAAGGTCAAATGAGCATGGTGCCTCAGAGTTTGTGATCTAGGCCCTCTGCCCCTCACCGATGCTCTGCAGCTTGCTGGTGCCCTCTCCGAATGTGCTGAAGGAAGAGTGGACCAGCCTCCGGTGAGCCTTCCACAGAGGGCTGTAGTCACAGAAGGCAATGTCCTTTCCCCCCCGACTTAGCAGGTCAGTTGTCACCTGTGGACAGGCAGCCAGAGTCAAAGAGAGGGCAGCCTATTTATAAGGAGGATCATTGACAGTATTCCCCCACCACTGGCTTCAGTTGCTGAAAGGTGCAACCTAGGATTTTAACCAATTTTTTCCAGGTTTTGTAATGAATCTGCACTCTGGACCTTTCAAGGCCTAATAATCATAATCATAATCAAAATCATGAACATTCAGACATTAGGTGATACATGTAGAGAGAGACAAATAGTAACAGCCTTTGTAGGATGCTATTCTTCTGTATGTCAACATCATTTCCAATTTTCCTCCTCTTGCACTGAATTAAAGATGAGCTGAGTATTTGCATTCTGATGGGTCTGTCAGTGTGCAGATCAAGTGTTTGAACATGGCAGAAGCATCACAAAGAGAAATCACCTCAACAATGCACAGCTGACCGTCTTCATTTTTGTATCCATAATGATCGAGAGAACGACGCTAATCGAATCACAGGTTGTCAGCATATGTTCGTCATGTATTCATTATTCATTGGAGTGCAGGTTGTGTGATGTACTTGCACTGCATCTCGTACTCTTTTGAAACGTGTCTGCTGACCTTTGTGCTTGAACTGTGAGAGAAACAGCAGCTTTACAGTGTGTGTGACCTGTCCATCTGAAGTCCAGATAAAGTGAACGCATCATGCCTTCTTTTAGGTCTTTCTGATCTGCATACCAGCTGGGTCAGCAGATCAAAACTAAATCAAACCGTCTCTTTAGTCAATACCCCTTATTTTTGGATAATTGCTTGTGTCTTTTCTCTTACTGAAGGTCTGAAGGTTCAGATGGACTAGAAGAGAGTCACAAGCATTGGTATCCCGGATGTCTAATGTGATTATTTATTGGTTTCAGTTCACAAATTGCACATATTTAACATGCTTACATTTGGCTCTGGACCTCCTGTGCTTTCAGATCTTTGCAGATCAATGTCCAAGTATATCTCAAAACAAGGAACTATATTTCAGTAATATGGCTTCATACTTTAATGTTTAAGTTACATTCATGATTATTACTATTGCTTTTAATTTTTACATTACATTAATAACACTGATTGAAAGTCTTATCTGTCACAAGCATACGTTTTTCTCATAATTTGCAAAAGGTGAGGCTCGATCTATCTATCTGTCTTTCGGCATATTTATATGCAGTCCAATTTTTATTCATTAGCTCTTACTGACTCACCATTTGTGGCCTCCCGGCGAACACCTTGCCTTTCTGTAGCAGGACCTCCCTGGCGTGCTTGAAGCTGTTGATGACCACAGTGTAGTGTGGCCCCAAGTAGAGGGCAAACAGGTCCCCGTAGCGCTCCCCCAGAGAAGTGAAGTGCAGGTGAGGGGGCACACTGCCTCCCAGACTCAGCAGGCTGCCCACCATCGGCAGCGAGGGCAGGCAGGGCAGGGCATTGGGCCGTGAGTGAACCATACTCTTCAGCAGCTTGACGATCACCACAGCCACCAGGGCAGAAAGCAGCAGGACCTCAGGGGTGGAAAGTACCATGTCTTCTTCTCTCCCCCCTGCTTCACACAGTTAAAGTGAAGTGAGCAACACTGGGACACTGGGACTATGACAAGGGAATCTGCCCTATCAGGATGGACTTCTTCTGTGGCATCATAGAACCTTGACAGAGTTCAGAGGTCATGGAGTGAGTGCTTACATCAAGATAACAATTGGCAGCCAAGGAGAAGAGTATTGTTACTGTTACTCTTTGAGTCAACATTGGAATCTGCATTTTGATTAGAGGCAGTAAAGCCATCCTCCTTGAATGCCCAAGCAGGCAAGTTACAAGCACAGATCGTCAATAGTTCCAGTCAATCTGTAATGAAGAATTGTCTGTGTTCTGGATGTGTGCAGTCTAATTTCACAAAGGGACACTCACTGCCAGGCCAAGTTATAAGAATGGTCTTCCTGAGTGGATCTGTCATTTTGTGGAAATACGCAAGGAAGTTTACAATGTGTATGGTACATTGTTTTATTAATATACAATTAACAATTAATATATATGTATGTATACATTGTATAAATGTATTTAACTTATGGTATTAAGTTTTCTCATATGTGAGTCCATGGCACACAGTTGTTCATGCCTTTAATTTGAAACCACGATTGTTTTGTCTGAGAAAGCTGAGGTATTTTAAAGTTGATAGAACTATTATGATTATGTTTTAATTGAATCTATAGTTTGTTTTAGTATGCACTGTATCAAATTGCTAGACAAGGGTTACAGGAGTCAATCTGGCACAGTTGCCTGAATTGTTTTATAGACAGGCTCTAGGGAAAGCTCAGGTCATTCTTTCTG
The DNA here is from genome assembly GCF_036373705.1 of Amia ocellicauda. NCBI lineage: Eukaryota > Metazoa > Chordata > Actinopteri > Amiiformes > Amiidae > Amia > Amia ocellicauda. Next base: position 6,344,229 of record NC_089862.1, on the reverse strand, counting down.
ATGGTGAATATCCCCTACATTTAGAGTTCATTACCCTGCCCTCTGGTACCCAATTCCGGCTGCCTAAGATTAAGACCAATAGGTATACAGTTAGGTCCATAAATATTTGGACACTGACACTGGTGATGTCTATGGGTTCCAGACTTCAGGTAGTCACAATTTAATTCATGATTATGGGGATTGGGGGGACCACATATACAAATGGTTGTAATTCCTACACCATTCACCCAATTTGGATGTAACTACCCTCAAATTAAAGATGAAAGTCTACACTTAAAGCATATATTGATTGTTTCCTTTCAAATTCATTGTGGTGGCGTACAGAGCCAAAATGATGACAATTGTGTCACTGTCGAAATATTTATGGACCTAACTGTAAATATTCATACATTCGGTCAGCCAACAACTTTGTTAATAGACTGAATCACATATAGCATCAGTGCTTTCATGCATTTTGGGTTTTGCTTTGTTTGCTTACTATGTTTGGCACGTTTGCTGTTGATGGAATTGTATTGTATGCAGTTTGTTTTTGGTACCATATTGTTTTTTGTAGTAGGCTGCAAATAATTTGCCCTTTGGGATTTAATAATAAATAAATACTGAGTACTGAAATACTGGACAGAGCCAAAGTTCCATGATTCCCATAGCAATTGCAGTCACAGAGCTCTCCCAGGCCCTGAATGTTCCTCGGAGCTGCAACCTCTGTTCTAAAAAGATTGATATTTAATCTCTAAAGTTGAATGCAAAAAGTCTGAAGCAGTATTAGAAACATAAGAACATAAGAAAGTTCGCAAATGAGAGGAGGCCATTCGACCCATTGTGCTCGTTTGGTGTCCAATAAAAACTAAGTGATCCAAGGATCCTATCCAGTCTGTTTTTGAATGTTCCCAAATTGTCACTTAAACCACATCGCTGGGGAGTTTGTTCCAGATTGTGATGACTCTCTGTGTGAAGAAGTGTCTCCTGTTTTCCGTCTCGAATGCCTTGAAGCCCAATTTCCATTTGTGTCCCCGGTCCCTGTGTCCCTGCAGAACTGGAAAAGCTCCTCTGGTTTGATGTGGTCGATGCCTTTCATGATTTTGAAGACTTGAATCAAGTCCCTACATACTTTCAATAACTTTAAAAACTATTTTAAGCAATCCTTGAATGTACTTACATGACTTATAAATGACAAATGTATACATATTTCAAAACCTGAATGATTGTTTTTGATTAACTGTCCTCTTTAATTTCCTGTTCAGTTATATTCTTAGAGCTTTAATGACATTCCAAAGTCATCAGTGGTTGTAGTACTTCCTAGCTGTGCCTGTTTTTCAAATGCAGGGCATATTCTACCATTTGAAAGGGAAAGTGAATACAAATGAGGAACATTATACACAATACCATAGTGTGTCACTTCATGTTCATTTCTGTAATGATACAATGGAGACATGGAGAGCAAAAATGGTACAAGAATACATTGCGGTCGGCTACATGTAAGAATGTAGTTGAACACACACAGTTAGAGACGGATGACAATGTAAAGGGAAAACCAACATAAAGTGTCAGTTAGGTGTTGGGCACCACGAGCCACCAGGACAACTTCAATGCTCTTGACACAGATTCTACGAGTCTCTGGACTTTGCTGGAGGGATGAACACCATTCTTCCCAAAGATATTCCCTCATTTGGGGTTTTGATGATGGTGGTGGAGAGCGCTGTCTAACACGTCGGTCCAAAATCTCCTATAGGTGTTCAATTGGGTTGAGATCTGGTGACTATGAAGGCCATTGCATATGATTCACATCATTTTCATACTCATCAAACCAGTCAGTGAGCCCTCATGCCCTGTGGATGGGGGCATCGTCATCCTGGAGGAGACCACTCCCATCAGGATAGAAATGTGTCACCATAGGATAAAGGTGATCACTCAGAATAACTTTGTAATGATATGCAGTGACCCTTCCCTCCAAGGGGACAAGTGAACCCAAACCATGCCAGGAAAATGCCCCCCACAGCATAACAGAGCCTCCGGACCCCCTCACTGTCGGGGTCCAGCAGTCAGGCCTCCACTGTTCTCTTGGTGTTGCCACACATGCACTCGCCCACTTGTCCAGAACACAAGTCAGTTGTGACTGAAGCTCCTGCCATTCGTGTCCCAATAATGACCCTCTTTCAAAGTCACTTAGATCCTTTCCTCTTGCCATCCTGATCCAAAATCGTGGTCAACTGGGCCTGCTCAGCATTTGTATACATGCCACAGAGCATGATGGGATGTTAATTGCTTAATTGTATCATGCAGTACACCTGTTTAGAGGCATCTGCAGTCGTTATGTTCCTCCACTCATTTCTTCAGTTTTTTCCTTTAATTTGTCATCCATCTTTACCTACTTGATAACAAATACACAAAAAATACAATATTTGTTCAAAACACTTCTTAGTATCTAGTTTCTCCTAGCTTTCTGTTTCTTCACACAGTCTTTCAGGAGGGAGAGCACTGAGGAAGACTCTGTGTGTTTTTGGTGCTGGGGGTTGTTTTTGCATAGCTGTGAATTCTGTCCCTGACATGTGCCAGTGTTCAATAAACACGGCACAGTCTCTCAGCCTTGGGGACTTCAGATAAAACTGGGAGACCCTCAATCAGCTCTGTTTGAAAGGAGTTTGTTTTGTTTCATGGTGTACTGGCCTTGTAATAGAAGCACAACACAGATAAACATATTTCTGTAGTCTTCTAGTGAGTCAATTTGTGAAGGACTGACTTCCCCCTTTCAGTACTACGGTATAACAAAGAGTATTGGAAACTCTGGAGAATGATTCTGCATTCTATGGTTGGCTTTTCATTTTATTCATGACATACTTATCGTGACCTTTTAATGTCAATTGATTTGAATCAGTAATGATTCTGGTAATGAACTATAGAATCCCATGTTAGACATATAGGCACTATATGTGCATGTGTGTGTGTGTTTGTCTGCATTAAAGTTATTCTACAGGCACATTGACAACACTGGTTTACCTCACACACCGTTAATTATTTGTAACTGGTACTTTGCAGATTACAGCTAAATGTTGCTTTGTCAGCAGAAGTCACAGCTGAACTTGTCAGTTGTTAAATTGCACTTGCATTTCCTGTCAAGATGGCTATTGATTTTTTTTCCAAGCCTTTGCCTTTCATTCCAGATTTCTGGTGGACTGTTTGTGCTGGGTTTTTCAGCTTTGTAAGGCTGGCAAGTTATTAACCTGAATTAGAAGATGGTCATCCTATTGATGGAAGCTGTAGGCAGGACAGCCTGTGTGATTTAGTCTCCTTTAAGGGATTCATGGAGTAGAATTGATCATTTTTTGCCACAGTGAAAAACCAAATCAAGATGAAACTGTACAGAGGAACAAGGAATAATGAGAATACAGATGTATGGTCATTGACATAACATAAAAAAAGATTATATGAAATACTTGATAATTATATTTGAATACAAGTATGGAAAATAAGGCTTTATATCTTTATTGGAATGTCACAATTAGTTGGCTAGCTTGACAGCTTCATTACATAGTTTTAATTGTCTTGTTTATTTGTTTGTTTTACTTTCATAGGTTTATCATGTAGCAGATTGTTATGTGTCTGCTTATTTATTTAAATCACAGCCTGTAAGAAGGCCTAGATTAAAATGGTAGGAAAGGTGAGTAAACCTCAATCCAAATATATAAAGAAATAAATATGTGAATAACCTTCAGTAAAGTCATTTAGCAAAAAGACATCAAATACCTTTATTTTAATTATATAGATAATAGCTTCAGTAAGTACCTAATATAATGGAGCCAAATGAACAGGCTAATATCTTTCTCATAATAAAAGTGATGGTGTCTCCACATTTTAATTAACAAACATGAAAAAAGAGACTTTAAATTTGTCCTTTTTAATTTATATTATTTTTCACGAACAGAAAACAATCAGATCACATTATACCTTAAAAATTAAGGTCATGTAAGTCAAAACAAGACCCCCCACTGTATCTCTTCTTCTCTCCCTCCTTGCCTCTCCCCACGTCTCCCCATAAAACACCAACCACTACTACAGACGGTGTTCATTAAACCAAATCTAAGAAAAACACATATACACATAACCAATTAAACCCATGAATCCTACTTAAAAAAAGTAAAACCCAGTAAATTAATTGAGAGGGAGTGAGTGAGAGAGAGAGAGAGAGAGACACAGAGAGAGAGAGAGAGAGAGAGAGAGAACGAACGAGAACGAGAGAGAACGAGAAGCGCAAACTCATATAAAGGAAATGGGTGTAAAAAAAATAATAATTAAAAAAAGTAAGTAAGAATGCTTTCAAAAATAGACATGTTAATAGATTATATTTATCAATTAACTAAACGCAAAGTGAGTGAACAGAAGAAAAATCTAAATCAAATCCATATTTGGTGTGACCACCCTTTGCCTTCAAAACAGCATCAATTCTTCTAGGTACAAAAGCCAAAAACTTTTGCACAGTACTGTGTGTGTGTGTATATATATCTATATCCTCTTGACCCATCAGGCACTATTGCAACTGTAATATTTTCCCTCCTCACTTGGTGCTCAACCTGATGTGTGGGAGGAAGCAGGGTAATTGTGTGTGGAAGGCAGATCATCTGGTCTTTGCAACAATTTCATGACAGTTTGTTATCTATGTGATCTGCAGCTTCCGCTCTCTAAACCTTTCCATGAGGTAGGTGCTCCTATACGGCAGTGGCGACCAATACACCTACGCTTATTATAGACCATAGCAGAGCAGTATGCATTTGTGGGTATGAAATTATACGATACAACTTACATTTTGTGGATTGTATTTTAAAAATCTGATCATCTTCCTTCAGAACAAATATTTGAAGAGCTAACACAAACAAAAGCTTATAGTAAGTAAAGCCACAGCGTAGGATGTTGTTTAAGTTCATGGTTTGTGGTGAAGCCTGCTGGGAAATGCATACCTACTACAGTGCTGGTGGACTTCAATTACAACCCTCTCTGTGTGTGGCTTTGGTTAAAACATGTGTTTTTTTTATCTTTGGTGACACTTATCACACAGAAGCATGACCTCCTACCATGTTTAGTTTTCATGAATCTTAAACTGAACTCAAAGGGCGCCTCCTTGTGGTAAAAGATGTTAGCTTTTGATTTCTTGTTTGTTCAGACAATTCAGATTTGAAAGCATTTGTTGTCTAGCAAGAAATCTCTGCACTCTTTAAAATAAGTGGGGTTGAATCTATAGTTCTCTTTTAATGTTTTCATCTTACTAACCTGCATAACCAGTAATTGATTATATTATTTTAACAAAACTATGGAAGTGATCAAATCTTTATTCTAACACATTTCACACAGGCTGCATTTTGTTACAGCAGATGTGTTCAGAGTGAGTGATGCTGCAGTGGCAGTAGATATGGAGGGATTATGAAAGCAGCTGACAAAGAAAATCTGTGTTTCTGCTCAGATGGAACATCTCTCTTCAGGCGCAACAGCACCTCCCTATCATGCAGATGTCAGCCTGTTATTGCATCATGGGAGAATACAGAATTCTGTCAAACTGTGCTGGGGCGGTTTTGCAATCCAGTCATTTCTCCAGAGGAAAGGCGTTTGTGTCCTCAGCCACATCACAAACTCACAAATTTAAATACTTTAGGCCTCTACAAGACAGTTTGCAGTAAGAAATGTTTTTGGGACTTCAGAGCTTCAAAAAAATTAAAGAAATCCAACCAAATTTTTTTTTTTTAAATATTCTTCTTTGATTATTTTCACTTCTTGTGCTTTTGCCACCTAGCACATTATTTATTAAAGGCTAGCCAACATGCTAACGTCACTGCTGTTTATGCACATTTCCAACACAGTAAAGTGGTAACGTGTCACATAAACCTCTTGGAAGAGAATTTGTTTGATTTTGCTTTTTCAAAAGTGTGCCCAGGACATTCCTTTGTGAATATGACACTTCATTTTCATTCACATGTAATCCATTTCAAAATATACAATACATCCATTTCTGGAAGACTTTCCATAAACTTCCACTTCTATGTCCATTCTTCATCTTTAGCAAAAAATGTAATGAAATCAGGGGATTAATAAAGCATTGTTGGCTAAACACTCTTAGGGATGTTGAAATAATACAAGTGTTCTCTTCTAGCAGCTTGATTGCCAAATTGAAAATTAGTTTTCATCTTATTTTTTGTCAGTTGGATTTGCCAAGAAAAAAATGCTATATTTGTTTTATTTCCAGACTAAGATTACGGATTATAAATATAGTTCAATGTGCCTGAGCAATTTCCATTACTTGGGCAATGCTGGAAGACATAAATTATGGTTATAACTAAGAACCCACCATAACATATTTCTCAAATACCAAGAAAAATGCTTTATTTGTTTATATAAATAGGGCATGAGCATTTGGGATAATATATTTCTGTCAGGTCTGTTAAATATTTGTGACCTAAAGGACTGGAGCCAGGGACTTAGAGATCATTGCTATATAGCTCAGATTTCCAGGTCACACATTTGAAATGTATAGCAGTTTATAGATATTCTGTGGGTTTTTATGGAATATCAATCATTAATACTATAATTAAACTATATAAATGTGTGTGTGATGTGTAAATATACTCTGTTGCTTTGTACATTTTCTCAGGAGATTCTTTGCATCATTGCGAAACTGATTAATGTGGAATTCTGGCTCCTCCTAGACTATCTGGTTTTCTCATGCTGATAAATAGTGAATGTTGATGGATTTGTGGTTTCTCTTTGCTTTGCCCTTCCACCTGGGTCAAAGCAACACAACCTTTTTAAACCCTTACTGAATGGCTTGTGGGCTGGAGTTAAGCTTGGATAGAGACAAGAGGGGGCAGAAAAAAAGAGACAGAGGGACACGTACATTTCTGGGGTTACAAATTTAGTCACCGAATTAACTAATGATTTGCTTATTAGAACTTGTATTCATTATTTTCAGCTCCTAAAAAAGTTGCAGTTTTCAAATTACTCAGATAATACAATAATACAATTTCCAAGATATAAAAAAACACAAATATAAGAAGTACTTCTAATAGTGTGATTTGATAACCCATAGCTCAGCTGGTATATAATTCAAAACAAACTGGGATCCTGAGGAGAAGGTATGGAAGGCTTATGTCACATTTTCCAGACCTCTTGGAATGTGAAGATTATCACTGAAGAGCAGATAAGAGAAAACCGACAGGTACAGAATTATAAGTATGAACGACAAGGCAAATAATTAACTATGGCTTTTGGTAGAAAGGTTGTGTTGTAGTCATGCTTGTATAAATAAGGGATGGAACCAGATACACTATGGAATTATGGGACTAATACATGTAGAAACTGTGACAATAACACAACAATGCTCCTAATAAATCCATGTAATAAATTCATGACAATCCTATCATATTGATGGATGGCATCCATTTTGTAAACCTCCATAAGAAAATATAATACTATAGCAACATGTTCTTTTCCCTTTGTCCAGTGATATGTCAACAGAGGTATTGCATGGCTCTTAAAATCAATATAGTCTCAAGGAGTTTACAAAGGATTAAAATGTAAAGAATTAAAGATTTTTTTTTAGCCAAGCTGCTTGCCTGAATTGAAATATAATATCTTGTCCGATAATCTCTTGCAGGTGCTGTTTATCAGACAATTGATTCTCCTTGCAAAATATAAATAGCTTTTTCAGTGAATAGTAAATCTGTCTTACTCTCGGGTCTGCACAAAGCAAACCGTGTCAATCAATTTACACTGTCATTAATGAGAGGTACTATCACAACATGATTCACTGCATAGTGCACCACAGTCTGCACAAGCAACACATAAACCAGATATAATAAAGTGAAACCATTGCGTTTTCTACTCCAACTCAATAATTACCAATAACATGAAATCCTGATCTGATCTGATACATTTACCATCAGACTAGAGTACATGCTCTACAGTCAGTAGTCTCCTGGTTATCAAGGCTGTCAATTACTTGTTTCCAGGGCTTGTGCAGAACTAGGCCAAATACCACCAGAACTGTTTCTACAACAGCAATGGAGGAAATTAGTAACTTGAAAATAATTAGGGAACTGGTGGGCAATGGATTTAATGGTGGTAATCAGTGCAGGAGACCTCAGGAGCTAGAAAATGCTCTCCTTGGTTTCTTAGTGTACACCAATAATACAACATGCCTACTAGCATTGTTCCTTAGATGACTACATGACACTGACACCAGCAGAAGACAGCTTTATTATATCTTTAGAACTGCCCACAATAGCAAGAGTGAAAACATAAAACATGTCAGAATACAAACATGAACATTTTTATTTATGATAATGATCATTACCTTGTGATGTAAAATACATCATAATACATTTTCATTGTATGCAGTTACATACATTAAATGACAGCAGGTCAATTACAACAAGGCACTGCCCATGGGGGATGGTTTAGTGCACTGGATCTCAAACCTGGTCCTGGTGGACCCCCTGCACTGGTGTTATTTGTTTCAAACAGCTCTCAATTACATAATTGAACCTCAATGTAACGGATTTGCTTCATTTCACTTTTTAATTGTGTAGCTTATAAAAAGTTGGAGATCTACAGTTTCAAATTTAACATGAAATCTACAATTGTTTAAAATAATGTAAGATCTCAGATTAGGCAAATTATTCGTTACATTTGTGTTCAATGATAAGGATAGTGTATGAATTTGCAGATTATACGTATTGGAGCATGGTATATTCCCGTCTTTACACTGTAAAATACGTTCATGTCGAGTCAAAAAACGCGTGCATTTATAAAGAGGGCAAATCTGCGTTACATAAACTAGATTTAGCAGCACGTTTAAAAATAACGCCTGCAGTTATTAGGCTTCCTAAGCAATAATATTTTCGGAATGCATTCCAAAAAAGGGACAATCTCTTCCTCGTAATGGGCTTAAATGCACGCATCCCATTCATTAGCTAAAGAAGCTTAGTGTTGCAGAGTGCGTGCATGCCTTTATAAGACTTGCACAGATCTGCAAGAACAGCGGAGACTCGAGTGACGTCACAGTCAAAGCGGTCCAGGGCAGCACACGCTGTAAAGGATGGTCATGAAGCTCTGATTGAACACTGACACTGACGGCACTTGTAACCACACTTGCAACAAAGTACAAGATGAGAACATCTCACTCCCTTGCCCCCACTTTCAAGTTTTCAGAAATTCAAACCCTGGCCATGGCTGACTGTTTTAGTATACTGGCAGTGTCTGCGATCTGATTGGCCGGAACGCAAGCGCTCCCGCCCCTCTCTCCGCCAATCCCCGGCCTCCTTTCTCCCACGTGACCTCCAGTGCGTTCCAAAGTTAAAAACAGAATGTGTTTACGTCCAGAGACTCTTTAAAGGCGCAGGGCTCATATTGTGCGTGTGTGTGAGTGAGTGAGTGAGTGAGTGATCAGGCGGGACGGGCTTCTAGTTCTTTTGCTGAAATAAATATTGTGTCACTTTTGGAATCGTGCACTATCCCCCCCTTAAGGAATATAATAACCAAAACAACTCGGGTCATTGATCGGTGCCGGATTGACTTCATTTGTTCAATATTGTTTTAATATTTTGGTTTGTTTTTGTGAAGGCGGAAGAGGGAAGGTGAGGTGGCCCTTTAAATGCATCGTGAATCAGTCGTGCATGGTATCCGCTCGCAGCTTTTTCACAGTAAATAATAACGGTTTGCGGAAAGTGTCGGGGTGCTTCGCTCTGCTGAAGTGGCGTGGCCGTCATGTCTGCTGTTTTGTTTCCTGACAGAGCCGCTTCGCTGCAACGCAGGGCTTCACCGCACAGCAGACGAGAGAAATGGCGACTGAAGTGGAAGCATGGGCCGCCGCTCCGCAGCAGGACGGTGAGTCGTCTTGTCTTGTTCTGGAAATAGCAAATCGCGGTGGAAAGATATGCACGTAGGGGTCGGGGCACCTTTAATTTGCAAAGTTGTGCACGCAAAAATAAAAATAAAAGTTTGCTGTTTGTTTTTCTAATTTTTTTTTTGCTTGGGGGGCGGGGTATAACTTGTGGGGACTTTTAACTCGCCATGTGCTCCAACACAAGGGTTAACTCCAGGCTGCATTGTTTCGTGCTTAATCTGTGTATAATATGAATTTGATTGCACTTATCGTTTTACCTCGGCGTATTCACATGGCTGTCTATTTTCACGATGCCTTCCGCGGCTGCAGTGCACAATACAATGCTCGTCCGTCCCTTGTTGTCACTTCAGTCCGTGTTTACCTTGGGGAAAACATGTCCGTATTTAATCAATATGAATTGAAGCAGCTGCTCAAGCCGGACGATAAATCGAGTACAGGACACTATTCAAATAGTTGAATAGGCCTAGAGACGTTTTTTCTTTGTTTGGAGGCCTGCTACTAGGAACAAAAATGCATGTTTGTTTTTATATGTTTAGCGTTCATAATTGTACACATGTATTTCCGTAAACACGAGTTATTTGATCACGAAATAATAATGAAAACATCAGTAAACTGCGAAAACGTGTTTAGGTCACAGGTAGATGCATGTTGTATTGATTTTATATATATATATAACTATACCAATATCAAAGGTAAATAAATATCTGTCCACCCTGTTTTTGTTTTGTGTGAATGGCCACGCCCCCTTCCGCGCTTTTCTGCAAATGTGCGTCTTTATTAAAGCTACTAAGCACACAATGTACATTTCAGGCCAGGGCAGCTGGTTTTAATGGATTTGTTTTGTTGTATTTCTTGATGGGGTGTGGGTTGAAGACCGTGATTGTCGTCCTGCTGCCGGATCGCTGTCAGTCCCACACAGGTCTTTGTCAGCTTCGTGTTTCAAACGCGACGACGGCAGGGTTTGGTTAGAGATCAGAAACGCCGCTCTGTCCCCCCTCGACGGTGCGCTGATGTAATGTGCGCTGTGTCACAGGCTGCTATTCACTTGTCGTTTCTATCGATCTTGTCTTTGCATATGTTATAGCCAGATCCGTTTCTTGGAGTATTGAAAATACTGTAATTGCTAACATAATGCGTATAACTGAGCAATCATTTGACGTTGCAGCTGTGGTCGTCGACTGTTGTGTGCTTAATGCTGTATTACAAATGAATTGAAACCCTTTGTTTGGCTCATGGAAGACTATTACTACACATCATCGCAGTTTTGTGATGTGCCTCTTGCTACGTAGTTGCAATGAAATGTATTATTATTATTGCTAATTGGTTTTAGTGATCGAAAACCATGACCTAGCTTAAATGCAAAAAATCATCTGGACTCGCACAGTCTTGGGACAGAAAGCAGGAGTCAAGGTGTGTGTGCTTGGAGCTACACAGGCACTGGTGTGCATCTTAAACCAGACCAGCCCTGCCCCTGCGCTGCCGTGGAGCACCTCCGTCAAAGAGGCTTTTGTGTGGCCAGCAAAGCCTGCCAGCAGACTCCTTATGTGTGTTTTAAATTGCAGACTAGGGGTTACATTGGTAAAATACTTTAACTAACTATTTGCACTCCAAACCACCACATTTACCTTTTTAACATTTTTGCTAACCCAAATGTACAACGATCGTAAATAACTCAAGCAAACAAAATACAAATAATTCCCTTTTCACCTTTTATTTGAGAGAATTTGTACTGATATTCCTCATTCACGTGCCATTCAATAAACATTCACATCTAGGTTCTCAACAAATGCACTACTAAATCAATGCAAACTAATGAAATTTAATCCGGACAGATATTATACATTTTACTGTTTGAGCTAAATGCCTTCTATGTTTTGAGCTTCCAAATTAGTTTAAATACACTTTATCCACACCAGGAGTTTTCTGTATTATTTCTTACACATTAAACAAGGAAAAAGGCGGTCAAGAGTATAATACTTGATCCCTTTTAAATATTAATTAATGCGAGGGAAATGTCAAAACTGTGCAAAGGCCCCTAAAACAAATAAGATCCCTCTGCCGAGTCAGGGTGGTCTGACTTTTATTTTGCAGTGGAACATAGCACTTTTGCTTGTGACAGTGCATTACATTGCCAGTGATAGTCTCCAACTGTTGAGATATCAGTGGTTTACTTCAGTTAATATTCCCATTCATCACTCGCCACACCTCTTACCACAAGTCTGTGTGGAACTGCTGTGTGGACTAAAGACTCTTATCAAACAAAGAATGGGACTTTACTTACTGTTATCAGTAGCAACACTGAGATATCTGTATAACGTTAACTCTTCAGTGGCTCAGTATATGTTTTTTTTTTTTTAACCCGCTGTCAGGCAATCATTTGCAGGCCAAAGCAGGCTCCCGTTAAATGACTCTGTGCTATATAGTCGATTTCCTTACAAATGGCAATTTTTGCTCTGCACTACGGTTTGTTCACAGCACCCTCAGACTTTTTTTTTTTTTTTTTTTTTTAAATAAAGTATGACAACCATTAGATTTATCCCAGTTAGCTAGACCATTTTAGGGGAGAACAGTGTGTCATTGACAGTAAGTCTAAGGAATCCCTTACCTGACCAACTGAGAACACAAATGAAGTTATTTTAATAAATAATAATTAATAAGTTCAGATCTGTGGAAAGGTGCCCACATCTACTCCTGAAAGCTCTTAATGATTAACAGTACAAGCAGGTACAGACTCGGAAGAAATACAGATTACAAATAAAATATTTATTTTGCGTTTGTATTTGGAATGTAGGATAATTGATTACTTGGAATACAGCAATGAAGCTCATTGTGTTTGTATGTTTAGGTTTTTGTCTTTATTTACATGCAGTTCGGGTGTTGGCATGAAGGAATTTAAATGAAAGTAACAGGAAGGTGTTCAGTACCTCTTTGTACACTGCTTTCTTTGCATTTGAATGAAATGTGGTCTGGATATTGTCCAGTATCCTCTTTGTCAAGTTGTACTCTTATGGAACAACATTTTGATGTATAACTGTGTGCTCACTGCTGACATATTGCTTTAACCAAACGATGCATTCATTTGGCTTTACATCTCTGGCACATTTGTTTTGCAGAAGGTGGAGGCATGGCCTGTTTTGTTCACAGTAGAGGGTGAGTGTATGTAGACACATGTACTGTGGCCTGCAGCCTTGTGGGTAATCAGTGAATGAAGTACTTCCTCTTTGTTTGTATATTGAGTAATGTTGAAGGGCTCATGAGTCTTAGTGTTACTGCAAAACCACACTTGTTAGTGTTGAAAACGTTTTGTTCTCAATGAAAGGTGCTAGTTTTAAAAGGTTAATTTTAAAGCCTTGCTGTTGTCTCTTTGAAAATATTTTCCATTTTGTTTCCTGTAGATAATTTATTCAGTGATAACTCTAGCAGGTAAAATAAGTAACACTAAAATTGAAATGACTTGCTTGTAAGCAGTGTAGAGTGTGCTTTTGTGCCACCTAGAGTAGAATGTATCTGTAGGAATGTAGTGAAATATCACTAAATGTAAGGAGGCAAACATTGCATTGCAGTTAAATGAAAAAAGAGAATACTGGCATATCATTAAATTGTTTCCTTACAGGATGACAGTAGACGTATTGCAGCTACACCATTTTAAAATGATTGTCCTCCTTCAAAATCTGATATGTTTTGCTCCTGAAGGTGTGTAACCGCAGACTAGAAGAGAACAGCTTCAGAAGTAAGAACAAGATTGTTGAATGAGGTTTTCAAGAGTTATAAAAAAAAAAAAAAAAAAAAGTCTGGTCTCACTGTCACTCTCTAGCTCAAGGAGTAAGGTGAAAATAAGAACATAGCTGAGGGTGCCTTTGCTGACTTGTGATGTATAGCATTGCTAGTTCCTTACACTGATAGTGGAAGTGCACTGACAGGAGGAGGTTAACTGCTGCTGGAGACATTCCTGCCATGCTGCGTTGAGTACTGAGCGAGCAAGTGGGAGTCCCGATTTGGACACTGCTATATGGAAACTCCTCCCCTGGATGGCACATCTATGCTCATTTTATAGAGGGAAGAAAAAATTCCCCAGGCTTAGTGCCCGTATCAGGAGTCCTTTGCACTTTGTATCCACCGCTTACCTGAAAACTTTACTGAGGGGTTTTAAATGTATATACTAATGTATATAGTCCGTGATCTCTAGTATGTTAGAAATGTAATCTTTTTTCTATTACTGTACCAAAGCAAGCCTAGGAATGCCAATGAAGACCGATTGGAATCTGTTGAGTCTGCAAGATAGTGGTGATCCTGCAGTGCTGGATGGTAATTGGTTCCTGAGTGGAGTAAACGGTTGGGGCTGAGCTGTGTATGTACTTGGCAGTGTGCACTACAACAAGGTTAAAGACCTGGGGGAGTGAGGGAGTGAAAGAAATGTGCTTAACTGACAAATGTGCTTCTCATAAGTAATTGAGAACTCTTGATAGTAGGGCAACCACATAGCTCTGTGATTCTCCAAGCCTAGAATTGAACAGCACTAGTCCTCAGCCAGGGACTGGTGCTTGTCTTTGTCTCAGGAGTTTTCAATGTAAGTTGTAATAGCGAAACTTTCAGTGTTTACAGAAGTAAAAACTTCTTTACATACATAAACATATGCAACACTGATATTTTGCTAATAATTTTATTTTAAACCGCCCAAGTTCTTCCTCTCATGAGTAAGACTTCAGGAGAAAGACCTGTGTTCAATTATAATTTAAATGTGAATTTCAGCAGTATTAGAATCGCATGAGATATTTTTACGGATTACAGATACCATCAGTTTATAGTACCTAAACATTGACTTGCAAACAATATGTATTAATGTTTATTTTTTTAACCTCTCAAAAATCTAACAAAAGCTGAAGCATCCTGCATAACTCATGTTTCTTCAAACAAATTATAGTCTGCTATGAACACGTATTAAAAACAGTCTGATTCATCTGAGGAATGTAAACTTGCTCATCTCTAGTGTCTGAAAGGGAACATCTCTGAGGCCAGAAGACCTTCCCAGTAATTGAAAAGCAATAATCCCATGGTAAAATGGTAATGATCAGCACATAACTCAAACAAACAAACAAAAATCCCTTGGGGATGTAGACTGAAACACGTGCACTGGCACAAGAATACATTGCTGATATTAATTTGCAAGCTTTCTCAGTACCCTATATGCATGTTTGTAGTATTTTGTTGTCCCCCTCATGAGACTATGCAGCTAGAGAGTGCATTGCCAGCTCGAGAGTGTCTCATTTTCATCTTTAGTTAGAGTAGTTACAACTAGATGCATTCACAAGGACATCGATTTTAATCTTACTCATTAATTTGTAACATGTTAGTTTTTATTTGGTTTTTGAATTACAAGTGGGAGAAATGATTGTTTAGGAATCTTCACACTTTACTAATTGGATAGCTATATGGAACCTGTTTAAGTAACTCGAATGGATAATGTGCTTTAGATTATAGAAACTGATTTAGATCAATGATTTTTAAACCATCGATCTTGAAGTCTTTAGCTGTGATAGAAAGATGCATTCACCTACGCACTACAGCTACACATTACGGGGATACATTGTACAGTACAGAGTTGTTAACATATCTTGTATATTAAGGTTATAATGAGTTTATATGAGTGCGTGGCTCTGCCTGAAAGTATTTAATTACCACTGATTGAGAATTGTGTGATCACACTTAAGCTGCCCTTCCAGTATAAGTGTTTTCTTTTGTTTTTCCCCCTGAAAATATGATTTGTATAGTAGGTTGTAAATTGGTTAGGGGAAATTGGTGATGCCATTACCATTTTAATACTGATGTATAATACAAGTGGTTGCAGTATTGTTTGATTCTCATCTATTTAAGTCAAAGACATAGAATTACCTAGGGAGTTTCTCTGATTTACTGTGTTTTGACCAGCAGGTTAAACTAATCTCTCATCAGCACTGTTGATATTGAGAATCTGACCTGTCTGCGGAGACGACTTCCAACAGTATTAGGATTAGGCTATATAGCACTGCAGTTAGGCATTATATAATCATCTTGTTACATGCAGACTGGAATTATGTACTTGAAGACAACCAGTAAATCAGGAGGACCTGAGAAGTACAGGGCTACATTCATTAATTCTAGCTGCCTAATATATACGTGTTCTTCCTGCGATTTAGTTTTTTGATGAAATAGGTTTTTCACGCCTGAACAATTTTAAGTCTACATATGCACAATGTGTGAAGATTGTTTCCTGCCTTGGCAGAATAAATTCTGACTTGTCAATTATTTATGTCTATTTATATTCCAGTTTAAATCGGCTGATTATTATTCAGAGTTCCTCACAAATCTCCCACACACATTGGGCGAAGTCACTTAGGAGAAGGTTCTGTTGTACAGTAAAGAAAAATGCTACAGAATGGGAATTGGTTATATTCTGAATGTTTGTTTGGTTATTTTACACTTTTATGGCTATGATTAAAATAAATTAAAGTGCACTGCAAAATGTTACAAGTAGGAAATTTGTTTTAAAACCCAAACATTTAAAGTCAAGTGTTCTAGGCTACGCACCAATCACCTGTCATTGAGATGTAAAAGCATAACATTCATATCCCACTTCACCCAAAATCGTTACGAATGCAGGTAATGTCTGACTTCGCCTAAAACAGTAATTCAAATTGTATTATTGAGTAATAAATGTTACAGAAGAAAACAACATCTGAAACTAGGGCTGTGCTGAAATGTGGAAATATGTTTCCGGAGTTTAACAGTCTTCAGTAAATAAACGTTTTCTTTTTTTAGTAGTCTACTTGGTTTATTTCTATCATTTGCACATTTGAATTTGGCTTTACATGAGTGCCTTTAACTCAACTGTATGTAGCCTATTTATTTATATTATGTTTTGTTTACGCAGTTACTCACAAATCATTCAAACTCTGTGCATTCATACAATTACTACAAAGTTTCAAAATGTGATTCTTTTTCTTTCTTGGAAATGCTAGAAAAGAAACCCCCTAAAATGTGTGGAGGAGTGATAGGTGTGAAAACAACACACAAATCTATGTTAGGCCAGCACTGATCTGTACAGTGGCTTTAGCCATGCCAGCTCCCATGGCTTTGAGCTACTACTCTCATGGAAGTGTATCTCTTGGTGTATTATATTTCCCAAACCCTGTGGCCTTGTTTCAATGTTGATCTTAGAGTGGTCTCGTAGGTCAGTAGATTTGAGTTTTATGAACATTGGTTGCTCAGCAGTAGGACCACTTGGAGTATGAGAGGACTTAGTTGTGTACAGTTTAGAAGATACAAAATGTAGGAAGTATTTTCTCATTGTGTAAAAATCATATTTCTTCTTCACTGGTATTATTCTTGAGGATTCCTGGAAGCAGCTCATACTTGGTCTCACACAAGTCTTTAACTTGGTATGTCATTCTCTTAATTGGCTCCTGGGGGCAGTTGCAGCACTGCTTTACTATTTTTAAACTAATATTAAGGTGCTATCTATGGCTGATGATTGGTATAATTGAGTCTGTGTTTACAAAGGCTTGTACAAAATGAAACTAGAAGTCCATTCGGTCAGTGTGTATGTGCAGAAAAAGGCCCTCGAGTCCAAATCCCATCTATAATCTAAACTTAAAATTACTCGGTAAAATCCGTCTTTGCTGATTTACTCTCTGTATATTCAAATCTCAATATATGAAAATAAACATTTGTATTTTGTTTTGTTGAAGTTTAAACCTGTATGTCCCTTCTAGTCTAAAATGTTTGAACATTATAGCAATTTAATCTGAGACCTATTCTCTTTAATATGACTAAAACTGTATGATGATCAAGTGCTGTGTGTAGTGTTTCAGATTATAGAGAGGATATAGATATGTTGCAGTAGTAGTAACTCTGCACACATTGACTCTGTGCACGCACCCAGAAAGTAACTACCCATAAATGTTTCATAAGCATAAAGCAATATAATAACTTCTCCGTGCCTCTTCATGCCTATGCTAGTACTCGTTGCAAGATGGTGTCAGGCTGAGAGGGAAGACATGTAATAAATCTGTTTCACCAGGCCAAAGCTGCATCTTCAGTACTGAATAGGCTCTCACACTGGATTGTTTCCCCCTCATTTCCTTGGCTTTACTCAACAATATAACCTCATACTTGACTCCTACATTTTACACTAAAATATTATATGTAAATTGTTTGTACGGCAATAACCAGTTGCACAGTCTTGTCTGTGTCTGCAGTGCAGCTCAGAACAAAATGCATAATATGACATTACTGAAGCAGTGTGATAAAGGCGAGCTTTTCATTTTTTGGCCAGTTCAAAGTACTGGTAAAATTAACGTCAAGGTTTAGATGCACATGAAGACGAAATGCATTCCACCTAACACATCTTTGATTAGTGTTATTCTCCATTTCCTAGCTCCTGGTCTCTGCAGTTGTAATCAACATTTCAGAGATTGCCCTTAAAATCCTTGTAATTGTGTGAAACCTTTAAAACAAATTCTGCCACCAAGTCCCCTCTGCACTATTGAATGGTTTTCAGTAACTGTACAACTTTTTTTTTTTCTTTTAAACTGTGTTTTTAACTGATTCGTTCATCAAAACCAACTTCAGTTTTTTCACTGTAACTGTCAATATAGTGGCCGAATGAGATCACAATTAAAAACAGAGAAGAAACGGAAAAACAGGCTAGTATGGCCCAGGTCTGGAAAGGATTCTGGAAAGTTTTTGAGTATTCTATTTTGAGTCATTGTTTCATTTAATGATAAAGTGAGGTATTGTGGCAAAGGTAATTTCCTTTTTGGCCTTTTGTCCATAGAAATGTAGTGGTTGGTCTTTGCCACTGGATACAAAAACAACAGTAGTTTGTTGGTAGTGGAACTTGTTTTTCTTCCTCTCTAATTACACCACAAACTAAGTAGGAAAGTTAGGTATATTTGTAAACTTGCATATAGAAAATATTTGTATGCAGTTATTTTACTTTTATATCAGACTTTATATCAGTTCTTAAATATTACTTTTTTCTTGCAGTGTGTTATAGGGCAGCAGTTTATTCTCATCTGGAGCTCCGGAGGATTTAGACTTGGCAAGTGCCTCCTTCAGTTTAATTCCTTTGTAATCCCAGAACTATACGTCATACCCAGCCAGGCCAGGCCTTGATGTTTGCGGTATCTGCAATCCCAAAAGAAGAAAACATTTGGGGTCATTTGTGCAACTGGGGTGGTGGTAGTGATCAGTGGCAGCCTGGAGTTTCCTTTTTTATTATTCCTTCGGTGTCTGTGTGTCTCGGCAGGGATGTTCTCCACTATGCCAGGGTCTGAGGAGTTGGCAGAGCAGTTTGGGGATGACGACGACGTGCTGAACGAGGTGGAGGTGAATGGAAACTGGACCCCACAGGAGAAGGCCCTGCACGAGGCCCGTCTCAAGGCCAAGGCCAAACGCCGGCTGCGCAGGACTTCGTCCCGGGACTCGACGCGCGAGTCTCTCTCGGAGGCATCCGGCGAGCCAGGGGCTGATCCCACCAGCCCCAAGGGCAAGATCAATGGCAATGACCGCAAGTCCAGGATGGGCAAAGGCCGGGGGCTGCCCAAGAAAGGTCAGCGCCTGTCACAGCCTCACTCTGTGTGGGTTGTATCATTGAATTATTGTGTTTGGTTTTATTTAAGTGATTGATATGAAGCTGAAGTGCATTTTAATCAGGTGTGTATGCTTCTTCTCTCCTTCATGGAAATCGGCAGGTCAGAACAGGCTGTAATGGCCAGTATTCGTCAGTGGATTGAATCTTTCACACGTTTTTCAGTTACTGTTAAAACTATTGTTTCATTGGAGACAGTCTTCCACAGCTAGACATGTCGTATAACTCCAGGGATACTGGAACCATTGAGAAATTTTATCTTCCCATTGCTAGTGTAGGGGAATTAACACTTCAGTCATTCAGAAATAGTAAGATTAATTATAAGATTAAGATAATACCTCCTTTGGTAAAGTATAGTTTTATAAAAAAAAAATTGACCGCACCTACATGTCAGATATTGAGTCGATTTTGCCAATGAAAAGTAACTTACTTGAATCTTGGCACCTCCCAGTGAGAGAGATTTGAGATAGACCTCTCTGTCACCAGACTCGTTGTGTTTGGTTTTCATTGGTTAAGCTACCTTGGACGAGGCAGCTCTGCACAGCAACAGTTTGCCCCACCCTGCACTGCTTGTTTCCAGGATTACATATTACACTGGCACCGATGTTCCTCATCACGGATAGCAGAGCACAATGCAGTGAGAACCGGAGAGAAAGCCAGGGTGTGGGCACTGCTGTCAAGCCCTGTTCAGGCCTGCAGATTGTGACCAAGTTACTGGCTTGTTTACTGTACCATAGGGAACACTCACACCAAATCTCTGGATTTTAATTAGTGTTATTTATTTAAAATCTGTATTTATTTTCTTGTTTTTCTTAAACTCTGTCATGCTTAACAAACATTGGCATCTTTCTCTTCCCCTCCAGTCAATCTGATGAAGCATTTAAAATAAGCTGTAATATGGTATAAATTCTTTAGTTATTGTCAGTGCTTATGGCTTTGGTTTGTATACATGTGGGGTAAAAAATGGTCTTTCTATATTTTAGAACAAATTAAGTGTACTAAAGTATAGTAATTACCTTTCAACACTGCCTAGGCCTACCCATTGATATTATTTTGTATGTTCTTTCCCTGAATTTGAGAAGGTTCTCTGAATCAAGCTCTGTTACCAAGTATAATGTTATGTTTGTTTTGTGATGCCCTTTGGATGTGGGCCCTGTTTATAGACGAGCTGCATTTGGTTTGCAGGGGGAGCCGGTGGGAAGGGCGTGTGGGGCGCAGCAGGAATGGTGTACGAGATGGAGGAGCCGGACGCCAGGGATCCCAACTACGACGAGTCCTCTCAGGTCAGTGTGCTCCGTTTTGCAGAGAAGTCCATTGGTCTAGAAAAGCATATTCAGTTCTCTCCATAAAAGCAGCTAGGGTATAACATTATCAGGGTGTTTCAACTTTTCTTTGTCTAGTGTTGTGTTAAGCCAAGTTTCACAAGATATTTCTAGTACAGTTACGCACACCACTCCCTCCCACAGCCTTGCCATGTTGGAAGAGTACCTGATCCACTGAAGTGTGATTCTTAAATATCAGTGTCCGTGGTTTTGAATGGGCCATGAAACAATGTGCTGCAGTATACTTGAGGGTCCTAGGAGTCATTCCAGACTACTGCATTGAGTTCAAATATTGTAAAATAGTTTTCTGCTTCAGTACAGTTTAAAGGCATCTGTAGCTCATAATTCAATTAAAATAAAAAATAAAACATTTATCTTGGATACAAAGAATGTTTTCGCATGATTTCTGACCCTTTCAGAATTGTAATGCATGCAATTCTCAGGGCTGTTATACAGTAGACTGCACTTTGCACAAGTGGTGCTGTTCATTGAAGTGTGCTGTGTTGTTACACCCTACACTTACAGAATGTTGAGTATAGTAGTATAATAGCTAAGGAAGTAATCGGGAAATTGCAGAAGGACATCAATAGCTGTTTTTGTTGTTCAGTTATGAGGGAGTCATTCACCTCCAGAGTGAGTGTCTTTACATTGACTTACTTCAACAGGGCAAGATAGTTTTTGCAGAGAATTATCCTAAACAAGCATTCCTGACTGTATCTAAACACAGCTGTGCATTACACTTCTGGGCATTTGAAATTTAAAGGGCAAATACACAAATTTAATGGGACCAAGTGATCGTTTTTCAAGTAGACTGGTCCTAGCTGGCTGCCTGCACTATGAATGGAATGGTGCTCAAATATTTTAGCAGAGTATGGAAATACAGCCGTGTGTGTGTCTAAGTCTCATTTATCTTCAGATTTACTTGTATAAAGTCATCTGATAAAGGCTCTTTGGAGCTATGAAACAAAACCAGTTGAACTTGACTTGAATTAATTGCTCTCTTTAGTTTCAGTAAGAATTTACTTAATAGGCAAATAAAAATCAAATCTAGAAAACAAAGATGGATATAGACTTCCTTTATACAAGTAAATCTAACTAAAGATAAATGAGCTAGGGGTGTAAGAAAATATCAATCGCAATATTATGTTTGGCGAGACTGCATCGATTCTCAAAAACACTATCAATATATATATATTTTTTTTTTTCATAACATGGGATTATACCCCGACTGCTAGATACTAGCAGTCTTGTTATAGAATCGGCATGTCTGATCGTGGAACGTTCTTCCCCAATGGCATTCCACACTGCGCTGTGTATGAGCCGGCATAGCATTTTGTTCCGCCAGGTGCCACCAAAAATTTCGGTCACTCCCCGTCTTTAAGGCCCTGGCCTCCGTGAACCACTGTGATTTGATTGCTAAACTGTCACTCAATTTAAAGTAGAGGGTTGTACCAAAACTGGTGTAACTGTTTCCAGAGAAACAGACCAATAGAAATACAAAAAAATCACGTGTTCCATTTACCTCATATTTTCAATGGGTAAATCAATTGGAAACAAGCCCAATTTAGATTAGATATATTCATGTGCTTGTCTATATTACATATTCATAGGTGTTTTTAGCCAAACCCCAGAGGTATTTTTGCTATAAGTGTGAAAATAAGAGCCATTTTATGGGCGTGACCTACAGACACGCCCTCCGGTGCCGCCTCTTCCCACTGACCCCAATGGCACGTGTTTTGACAGAAAAGCCGTCTTTAGGAATCTTGCAAGCACTTTATTTTTTATAGATATTAGGCAGATGTAATTCTTTTGATCAGATCACAAAATAAGTTATGATGTATTTTACTACAGTAAACTGTTACACTGTGAACCTTTAAAGCAGGATCTCAAAATATATAGTGTTTATAACTGTTTACATTTGTTTATATATACATTTAATTTAACTAAAGAATCCTGCAAGCACTTTTTTTTTCCCTTTACTCAGATTGCACAAAAAGTAGTTCCATGATGTTGTATGTTACAGGGACTGATGCAGATCCCACTGTGTGTTCTGGTTAAATAAAATCAAAATATTTTTTTGCTCAGGTTTGCATATGGTGGTGTGTTCTTTATGACATCTTTCCTAATATTAGATCCTATTCCTAAAATAAGAAATATCGCAATATATTGCAACATTATATCACAACCCCTGTATCGCAATACGTATCGTAGCGCCCGATTCTTGCCGATACACAGCCCTAAAATGAGCTGTATTTCCCTAACTCAGCTAACATAAGAACGTGGCTAAAGGAATGAGGTCCCCTGAGCAGTTCATCCAGTAACCGTACACACCCTTTGAGGGATTCACCCTATAAGTGGGGGTTGCGTAGTCAGGTTTAATCCTTGTCAATAGTCGATTGTCATTGGGAGCTTCAACTACTTTGTCTGCTGCTAGGATTGGGTGGACTTGATCCTCTGCTAACCAAGCACTAGAGACCCTTGTTGCTAGATGGGTCGCCACAAATCTGGAAAGTTTAAGTCAGGGCCATCTCTGTCCTGACACAAATCCATTTAGTATACTTTCTAGGCCCATAATGTGGAAAGACCTGTCTGGAATCATGCTAGTTTCTTAGGAATTCTTGATCTACAGTGGTTTTAGAGATGACTAGAGACCAATCCTAATTTTCTATTCCACTTTGCTAGATATAAGGTCAGAAATATTTTCACAAATCTTAAGCTTTATTTTCTCTTTACAAACCAGAACAGACTTTTTACTATGTATCTTTCACAGTAGTATTATCTGATTGAGTTTGCAAGCCTGCAGACAATGACACCTTCTGGGTTTGTGTGTCCAAATTGGAGTAAGAATTGAATCACAGGATTTCCCCAGCCATGACTGATCCTCCAATGAAAAAACAACTGTGCACTTGCAGAGCTGCAGTGTATTGGGATTTTTGGGGAACTTAAGACACAACTGACTCATGAATTTCTCTTTATGGTCAAGTCAGTTTTCAGCACAATGCTACAGAAACCTGCCAACTCTCACCACTTTAAAATTGCATCAGGGTCACAAGTGGCAATATTTAGTGTATTAAATTTTTATGGGTGTTAATTGAAGAATGCATTTCCATAAGTAAGTTGATATAGATTTTGTATTATGAAACACTTGCTTGGAGGGCATCTTTTGCAGAAGTGCTGAGTGGAATTCCACAATTTTGAAAGGGGAAGGAGTTGATAGTTCTGTTTGCCTAGAAAATGTTTTCCTCATTGGAACCTGTGATTGAAGGACACAATGAACAAAAACAAAAAATTGAGTCATTAGTGGGTTAATAATTGAAGCCACTAAGTCTTGTATTTTTATTATGATTACAGCTGAGTTCTTATCAACATTTAAGATTCAAAGGTTGGTCATTTCAAAGCCAATCCAACAATGGAGTTTTAACTCCTCCTTCTTTAACAGTTTCCTCCAGATTTTCAGACCTATTGCTGCAGAGGAAACTGCAATAATTATTTCTAAGCTAGAGCTGCCCCACATTACAGGGCTTCCCAGTTGTTTCCCCTATAGCTCATTGGTACCAGCTGTGTTCAGAAACTAAGGACTGAATGTGATTATAAAAACAAACCCAGGAGTCTGTTTTTTTAATTGTTAAAATTGTTTAACCAAATATTGAAACCTTGAAATTCACATAGAACCAGTAATTTAAAGAAAATAAAGAATTAATGACAGTGTTTGTTGATTAGGCTTTTAGAAAATGAATGTGCCTTCAAGTTATATAGATATGAACATGGTGTGATACAGGTTTACGACCCTGTGCAAACTGTACAAAAGTACTGTGGATGTGTTATTCATAAACATGCCTAATATTTCAAATTGATTGAACTGCTTTAGATTTGATGTTTGGAAAATATCACCTGCTTTCTAAAACACAATTTTTCCAATGGAGAACTGAAGAGCATGTTTTAATGCCCACATGTTGAATATATTCATTGTCCAGGGACTGTACTACATTATGAAGTATTTTATGGTAACAAGACTCTGAAAAGGGCTTTGCAGAGGGACCCGAAGGAGCAGTGCTTTATCGAGATGTTTTGTTTCTGCTGAAGGGAGACACGGTTTTTGCCACAGTGGTGCCTGAACTGGAGCTGGGAGAGCTGGAGAAAGCTGTAAACCCCATTGTACAGGAGTACTTTGAGCACGGGGACACAAGGGAAGTACAGGTAAGGCTGTTCAGATATTGCAGTCTGCATACTGTTAGTTTGTGAAATCATCACCAGCCTTAGCTATCTATGTTCTGTGATACCCCCCCAAACACACACTCTCATTGTTGTAAGTGAATGTGGTGTGATTGAATGCTGCATTGTTTGTTTGAACTCTTTGCCTCAGGGACGCCACCAGCAAGTAAAAGTTGGTCCAGCTCCCGTGTGTGAGGAAACACTTCAAAACAATTCTGAAGATTATATTGGCTAATATTTAGCATGCTAGACCTTCTGTACTTTCACTTAAATATAACATTCTTATCTTTTGTCTGTAATCCCAGTGTTACCAGGTTTCCACGTTTTCTCTTAACTGTTATTTCACAAACTAGCTGTTATTTTTAGAATCCGATTTCAGTGAACCACATTAAAAGGCCTTAAAAATGCAGATTCAGGGTTAATTACATACTTTTCCATCTACCTTTTACAAACCTGCTGGCTGAATTGTTTTGCAGAGAAGTTGGGTGTGTGGGAGGGGATTAGGGGCATTGGAAAATTGTGGAGGCGCTCTAAAGTTGATTTAAAAAAAAAAAAAAAAAAAAAAACATGGGAATGTTGATGGCATTTACATCAGTCATTGAGAAGGACCATAATGCAATACACACCCAGTGACATTATGTAGAAGTCTTAAGATCAATATTTGGGCCATTAATGTAATGTGTTTTTTTTTCTCCTTGCACTGCATTGTGGGTCAGGACAAGATGGAGGGCACACAAAGGCAATAGGAATGTATTGTGCCACAGAGGCTTCAGCATAATCTTCTCTGTTTGGCAGGCTCTCCTGAAGGAGCTAAACCTGGGCGCTAACAGATTTGAGTTCTCGTCGCTGGCAGTGTCGCTGGCACTGGAGGGCAAGGCCAGCCATCGGGAGCTAACATCACGGCTGCTTTCTGACCTCGTGGGCAGGGTCCTGTCTGAGGCCGACATGGGGCGAGCGTTCGATAAGATGCTAAAGGACCTCCCAGACCTCATCCTGGACACTCCAGAGGCCCCGCAGGTACACTACAGCTGTAACTTCTGATTCAGGGACCTCACTTTACAGATAAATAACTATGCAGATACAACTGAAAATACTTTTATACCCGATTTGGAGTAGTCTGTTACCAGACACTGACAAAGTCTACAGACTGTGTACCTGCACAGGAGAGGTGATGTCTAATATGCAACTGTCCTCAAAAACTGTCCACACCCTTCCTGTCACACTGTGAGTAAACTTGAATAGCACTAGGGCATGCTAGGGAGGCCTGATGCAGCACTTTCTGAACTCTGCAGGCAAGCTGGGAAGGTCCACAGCCAAAAGGAGCACTGTTATGTGTAAAGCTATGGAAACCCTGACTGATTTTGTCCCCAAATAAATCCAGCAGCACTTGGCTAGATGTGCATTGGCCCTTGGGCAGTCCCTCTCACTACTGTGCAGTAGCCCACATTCAGGTGGGGATTGTCTGAACAGAGGCTTGTAGTGGTTGAATTGTTTTACAGTCTTGATCTGGTTTTAAAAGTCTCAATACAAATATTTACTTGATTCTTTATCCCACTTTAACTCCTGTCAATGTCGCTCTACTTGATTAATGTACCTCCCTCCCCCTCCTTTTAGTAATATTTATCATCTGAAGGTCTGTCCATCCATTCTTTGTTTTTGTTTAACAGTATGTAGAAAAACAAAACCAAAAACAACTTTTACTGGTGGAGACACTTTTATTAAGATCGCAACCTAAGTATCTCTTCTCAGAATAGCTTCCAGATTATTCAAATCCGGTTAATTTTAGAGTTCCTGGGTTGCCTTTTGTACTTTTGTAAAACATCAACACATTTTTCTTATTGAAATGTATTTTTTGCTATATACGGCATTAATATTTTCTTTTTGTGTTATGGGGTGTTGGAGGAGAGTTCCATGAAAGAGCCATTTCACATTTTCATCCCAGAGCTTTAGACTGTTATTCTGCATGCAGATGTGAAGTTCAAGCAATTATGCTGAGTAAATTTTACTAATACCTTTCTTTGGAGTTCAGTGTTGTAACTTGTAAGTTTGCAGTTGTGGGTTTGCACAGTGTGGGCATTGGATAGCTGTGATCTCCAAACCCAAGCTTTGCACATACTGAGCCTTGAGTGGATTGGGAAACAGCTGGATTTCTGCCAAGTTTAAGATTGGTATGGAAACTGAAATTTTGACATGTAAATATCAAAGTACACCTGTCTTTATATTATTTTCTAATGTCGGCAAAACAAGGTATTCGTCTCAACCTAAAGAGCCTGAACTTTTGACCTTTTTGAGCTAAATGATCAGAACAGATTGTCCGTTTTAAGGGCTTTTAGTCTTTTAAGGGGTTCCTAATTTCACACTGCAGAAAGATCTATTTGACATTAAACTGCAAAATATGCTTTCCAAGTTTTTTTTTTTAATGTATTGTCAATACAGCAGACTTGACAGTTCAGCCCTTTGTTATTTTGTGCTTTCCATTTGAGATTTCTCTATTCTTAAATGCTAAAGCTGTGAATGTATTACCAGATGAATGACAGGTTAATTTAACAAGTCATCTGCACAACACTGCTTCTGTTAACAATGTTGCAATAGTGCATGCAGTAAAACACACTATTTGTTTCACATATACTTTTCAATGTTTCCAATTTGAGATGGTAGAAATGTAATTTTGAATCTTAAGAAGTGCATGCATGTATAATTTATTCCATATTTAAGTCAAATCTTTATTCTCTTATTTAGTTAATCAATTGTATTCAATTTCTGTACAGTTCAATATATTTTCCATTACCATTACTCAAGGATAGCTGCTGATCAAAAACAGAAATGTAATCTTCCCAAGCACCCAGTCTTTATACCATCAATGGACACCTTAAAACAGTGTTGGACAATTGCCTTGTTTGAAGTTATTTGCATCAGAGAATTCTTTTTCTGTTTGCTAATGATAAAAACATTATATATTTCTCTGTTGAAATCAGTTGTGTGCTTCTTTCTAAGGTGTTTAACGCTGTGCAATGTGTGGCCTACAGAGCTCTTGCACAATAGGTGTGAAGTAACCTGGGTTTGTGCTGTTGTGTGCCAAAAATGTAAATAGAGAGGATGAGAGTTTGCTTTCCCTTTCTGTGAAAAGCAAAGGTATTGAGTTCTGCAGGGTGTAATAAAATCTCATTCATGTGTCGGCTGTTTGCTGGAGGGAAGGGAAGCTCTGCTTGGGAAGACCTTGTGTTTTAGGTTTCTCACAGGTGCCTTTGTGTTTGTGTTTGCAGATGCTGGGCCAGTTTATCGCCAGAGCAATTGCGGATCATGCTCTCCCCATGGATTTCCTGGACCGTTATAAGGGCAAGGTGGACTGTGAGCATGCCAGGTGAGGGCTGGATTGGAGGCCATTGGTCAGTTCCTGAAAAGGACAAGTGTGCTGGCTGGACCAGGAGCAGTGCAGTTGCCTTCAGAGAGCCCTGCAGTTTGTTTTTGTCACTTTTAAGGATGCATAATCCCTACAGAAACAATGACAAGATGGCAGCTGAGAAAATGCCACCTTCTCCCATGCCAAGAAACACAAGAGCATTGATCAGTCTTGAGCAAATTAATGATCATTAAAGCCCTAAATGTCATTACTTGTCTCTTTCAAAATTTGTACTTTTCTGTCTTGGTATGAAATGAAGAATGTGCTAAATTGAAAAAATAGAATTCTGTTCTGATTTTAAGGTAATGGGATCCTTTATTTTGCTGTAGAGTAATTAGTTATCTTTACTTCATTGCTGATGTCACAAGCTATTGAAGAGCATGTCTATAGTTCCATTTACTTGAACCTACTCTTATACTGTACAGGAATCAGAAATGCTTGCAGGACATTGATTCTTTAGCTATTGGAGAAGGTTTGTTTTACTGTAACTGTATGAGACCTGTTTAAAGGGAAGGAAGTATGTAGGTGTATTGTTTAAGAAAAAGAAGAGCAAAAACAGAGTATTAGAAAATGGAGGAGGTGTGACAACTGCAAGATCCTTAACCTTTTGGGTGTTTTGTGTAATGATGGCTTTGGTTGATGGCAGGGCTGCTCTAGACCGGGCTGCTGTGTTGCTGTCAATGAAGAGGGAGATAGTGCGACTAGACAACGTATGGGGCGTGGGCGGAGGACAGAGGCCTGTCAGACACCTTGTCAAAGAGGTAGGAGGACAGAGCGATTTATTTATGGGCATCTTTAATATTTCAGTAGGAGCTTGACAGGGTGCATGTTTAAAAACGTGGGTTGCGAAAACATCACGGCTACTTGCTGTGAGGTTTGAGTGTAAAATTATGGCTCAGCTGGGGCTGTTTTTAACCCTGTGACTGTTGCCTTCCCTAATGTTTCCCTAAGGGCTTGTAAAATGTAAAAACTAAATTATACCTACATACAGATAGCAGGCACACTTATTTATAAAGCACCCCCCACTATCTTTTTAATTTTAAGTCTAAAAGAACACAAACCCATTCCTCCACAGACAGAAAAATGGGCAATATTTCTGCTTCTGTTCAGTAATAGACACTTGATGCAAGCAGGTGTATGCTGGGGTGATATACTGTGACCAGTATCTCAGTGCAAAAAAGACTGCACTCCACAGATCAGCAATCCTGGCATGCCTCTGTGAATGCTGGGAGCACAGTCTCTTACATAACCCCTGTTGTCACAGCAGTAGGCTCCCTGTTACTGTTCCTGACTTCTCGGGCAGTGTTTCTATGCCAGCTTTGCTGCAAGCAGTGGAAATGGTGCACACCTTTTCTATCCCCATCTCAGAAATGCACCCCTGGTATAACAATCACTGCGGACTGCACTACTGTTTACATTGGATTCCTTATGTTGTCAATTTGGTTTCTGTTCAGATGCTTTTGAAGTATATTAGTTTATATATATTTTTTGGACCCAGATTGTCCTGTTGCCTGCGATATAAATGCTAAATGTGTCCCTGCTAGTGATTTCAGTGTTAAGCTGTTGTCTTTGTGGCTGTTAATCCAAGCCTTGCGCCAACCCCGTGTCTGGTGGAGATGCCTGGGTGCCCTTGTCACCTGCAAACATTGTCTGTTGAAATCGATTAAGTGTGCAAATCAGTGAGGAAAACTGATTTAGGGTAATTAACAGAAAGGGTCCCCCATCAGATCCCAATAGGAGAAATCATGTTCCTTGCACTTTATTTCATGATTTTGCTATGAAAGTGGCCTTCCAAAAAGTGGCCTCTTAGGTCTGTTGTAGAAGCAGTGTGTGGTATGAGCAGAACAACCTTCCATTGTTTGTGACTGAAGACTCCATAAAGGAATCTTCAGCAAGTAGGCCACTGTTAAAACCTTACTAATGCTACTATTATTTCACATACTGAAAGAGAAGCTTATAGTGGGTTCATTAGGGTTAAAACAGTTATTGGCCAATCTTTTGAGAAGATGTCATGCTTAGAAACTTTCCCTTTCTCTGCAATTATATAAAGTCATTAACCCTCAAAATTAAGTTGGGTTTATTTTAAAGTCGGTAAATATGTGCTTAGATTATCACTGAACTGTAGATGCATTCTGGCTTTATCTGGGGAAAATGGCAACAGGAAAGGCTCTGGGCTGTATTAATGAAACTGTTATGCCAAGCAGAAACCTGTATTTCCTATTGAGAGAGAAATAAATTAACAGTGGGGAATTCTCGACTAAATCGTTATTGGTCTAAGATAAAACAAAAGAAAAGTGAGTTTGATTTGATTTTTAATCTGTCTAAAAAGAAGTTGTTAGTTTTTGGTGTTTATTAATGAAATTGCAGTGTGACTGGTTAGCGAAAAATAAATCAATAAATCTGCATTTGCCACAAGCTTGATCATTTGTTCTCACTTCAGATCCCTGTGTGGCCTAAATTCACTTTTAATGTACCGGTTGTCCTTGTTTTCCCCTTGAGCCCTTGATTAAACTGATCTTAGTCAGGATTTGAGTATATTGGTCAGAACTTCCTGAACTGAAATGCACCAAACCCAAGGAGCGAGTCCTGGTTCTGGAGGGCCATATTCCTACAGATGTTATTGGTCTCTCTAGACCTCCACCTCCTCACAACCAGGAAACAAAGGCATAATTGCTTCAGACAATTAGATGCTTTAGTTAAGTAATTGATAATTGAGGTAAATGCAGAGACCAATTCCCCACTGCTGTTCTAACCTTGGTTGACCTTGGTTTATCGCAGCCCATTTGATTACTCTGTGAAATCCTGTGTTTTTAATTTTGCCTCTGTCTCAGTGTTGCTGGCTGGGCAGTCCCAGATTAAACCGCTGTCTGCATTTCAGATGAACCTGCTGCTGAAGGAGTACCTGATCTCGGGGGATGTGTCTGAGGCAGAGCGCTGTCTGCGGGACCTTGAAGTGCCTCACTTTCACCACGAGCTTGTCTATGAGGTACGGCACCATCTCCTCCTCCTCTCAGTGCTTTTAGGATAGAAACGGCTTACTTTGTATGGCGTTGCAGTCTCCTGTTCTAACCTGATATTCTGGGAAAAGTTGACTGAAAATAAAACAAAAATTAACTGCGCTTCTTTCAGATAAGTTCTCTGGAAATGGTGTCTGAGGAAGCTTTCTTGGCCAGTTCTTGTGTATTATAATTTATACTATTTTAGAACTTGTAGGAAAGGCTAATGGGGAACAAAAACATATCTTGGTAATTGTCAGCATTGCAGTTGGATTCAGAATGTAGTCTAGGTTTAGTTCTAAATTTAATATGAAAGCAATTCTGTCAGACTTTGTCCTCTGTTTATTTTCATTTCGACTAGGCCTCCAGTTACAGTCAAGGGTGACCTCTAGTGGCGAGGTCCAGTAATATTTACTATTAGCTACACTGTACCATTTCAATTGGACAGGAATTTTCTTTTTGTGCAACTTCTTTCTTGGGTACAAAGATATTCAACGAAATAATTATTTCCACGGGGGTGACCTGGCACAGCTCTGGATGTGAAAATCTGTATCTTGCATCTTTAAATTAGGTGTCTGCAGCCTGACGGTCAGTGTACACTGCAGATACCACTAGATAGTCTACATAGAAAAGGTGGTATCTAAAATCAGTGCACTGTGATTGACCCAAAAGGCAGTTTCCATTCCACTTGCTAGTGTAGTTTGTTTTTACCAAATTATATATATTTTTCCTAATATGTACGGAACTTCTCAATTTTACTGGCACCCTGAGCTCCTGGTGTGCCTGTGTCTTTCCCCTGCTCCTCCTTGAGGGTAATGAGCGAGTGTGTCTTGTCTCCTGGCCCCCAGGCTGTGATCATGGTTCTGGAGTCCACAGGGGAGTCGGCTGTGCAGATGATGGTGAAGCTGCTCAAGGCATTCTGGGAAACGGGCCTCATCACTCTTGATCAGATGAACCGGGTCAGCACTCTCTCATCTGTGACACTCCCCTGCTAAAAACACTGTTCAAGAAGACCCTTCCGGTCACATTTTGCTATGCTATCTGATTCTTTTGTATTGTATTAGTATTGATCTGTTGAAACTGGTTGAAGGTATTTCAAGGAGAAAACAAAGTGTGTGTGTGCTTTCGTGGAGCCCAGCGGTGGCATGACTAAAGCAGTGTTCTGCCCTACAGGGATTCCGGCGCGTGTTTGACGAGCTGCCCGATATCTGTCTGGATGTACCTCACGCCCACACCATCATGGAGACATTTGTGGACCTCTGCTTCACGGAGACTGTCATCACCAAACAGCTGAGAGACGCCTGTCCTTCCAGGTGAGCGTTGCCACCAAGGGCCCATGCTGGTTTCACTCGGCTGACATCCATTTCCATTTGGTAAACGCACCTTACTGAAAAGCAACCAGACCGCTTCAGAAAGGAGCTAATTCTATATATTTAATTAAGGGATTTACTCAATTTTATGTGGAAAATGTACAGTTCCATCCCAAATACTTTTTACATTGTTTTAGTCTGATTACCATTCTTATGTCACTGAGCATATCTGTATGAATGACCCTGCTGCAGTACAGGCCTGTGTTTTTGTATCGAACTGCAGTTTGTATGCTTCCATTTGTTCTACCTGAAAGAAAATGAAACGAGTGTTTAGAACTGAGCTTTTTGTTATTGTTGTTCTGACCACCAGGGGGCGAAAGCGCTTTGTGAGCGAGGGTGACGGAGGGCTCATCAAGCAGTAGATGGGAGGGAGAGCGTGCCGTGGCCTCCCCCTGTTGCAGCCCTGAAGCAGAGAGGGCAGCGTGTCTCCCCTCCACCACTACCCACACTCGCCCCCACGGCAATGCCAAGGGTAGTGCTTTGATTCTGGTGACATAGGGGAGGGAGGGCAGGAAGGATGGGGGGAGGAGGCATATTTTTTTTTTGTTTTTTGTTTCTTTCCCCCCTTTCTCCTGAGTTCGTTGTTCAGCGCACTCATGTACAGAGGGAGAGAGTCGGGGGTGGCAGGTTTGGTTACGGTGATCTCGGCACCAGTGACTGTCCTTTGTGTTTTGCATTGCATGTAATTGGGTGTCAGGCCCTAATTTAAAGGATGAGTAACAATAATGGAAAGGAAACCATTGCGATTTAGAACATTTCTGGTAGGACTCGGCAGTTGGGGTAGAGCATTTCAGGTGCTTTCATTTAATTTTGCTTTTCAGGCTTTTTGACAGTGTAACACTCACACAGTGTTCTCTTGCTTTGCTGCATTTCAAAAATATATATGCCCACCCATGATCATGTTTTCAGTCTGGCCCTGGCAAATCTGATTTCTCCGCAGAGGTCTGTTAACCCCAGGCTGTCCACTCTGAGTGGGATCTGTGCAAGTCCAAACACACCTGCACTTCGTTTAAAAGAAATTCAGTGGAAGTCATTCTTAAAGCTTTTGATTCTTTTTTTTAAGAGGACCTTATTCCTCAATATAATAATGCTTAAAGCAGTTTGTTTATTCCTGTTGATTTACACATCCATACTTTGTTAAATCTTCTCATGACCCTAAATTTAGAATGAAGCCTGTCTCAAGGCTAATGCATGCCTAGAAGGCTGTGTGGAGGGAGGACCCATTTACTCTTGATTTCCACACCAAAATGATGCACACGCTGATGTGCAGGGCAACACCACACAGGTGTTAGGTAACAATGGGAAAACAGATGAATGAAATAAGTTAAAAAATAATGTCCTTCCTTTGAGTGCTAAGGAAACTAGTTAATTTCTTGTGTTTTAAATCAAGTTTAATTTCCCATCATTGCCTGAACATTCATTACTTTCTATATATAACATAATGAGCAAGGCATTATGATTCCATAGAATCTTATCGATAGGCAGTTAAGAAATGGGATTTGTGGTTGGACAAAAAGCTAATTTTGAGTGTAAGAGCAGCAAGAGGAACAACCTTAGTCTAAGCTTCTACCTAAGTGCCTGGGGTCCTGCTGTGTATTCTACCTAATCACAACATTTCTTAGTCTAATTGTTCCTTCTGCCAGAGCCAAACTATGCTGTGATTGCTATGAAATGCACTATATGCAACACTCCACTGAAAATTAGATGACGCCACATCTTTAACATAGAAATCCCAGTTAAATGTGAAGACTACAAAGAAAGAGTTCATGCAAAACTGGACCTAGCTACTGCTGCATAAGTTAAGGAGTGTGTACTTTTGGGTTTGGCTACAGGAATCCATAAGCTCTTGTTTTCAGAGTCTTACAATAGGAAGATTAATGGTAAATCTTTACAAATCCTTTCCAGTGTTATTAAATGACATCCAAAGAACTGGTTTTGATTTTCCCCACGAGCTGTAAACTCAAGCTGTTTAAAAGGCAGAATAGAACTTGAAAGGTTTGTAAATGAAAATGGAAAAGAGCATCTGCAAAATATTAAAAGGGAACATTAAAACAAATGAGCAATTCAGTGTGTAAATGAATAATTTAGAAAACCAATTCAAGAAACTGTAAACCTGCCTTTTTCAGCTTGAAGAGTAGGCCAAAGAGTTTTGGGCAACGCTATCTAAAAAAGAAGCCGTTACTATAAGTATTATTGATAGAAGGTTCTCCCCAAAACATCTCCTTTTTTTGGAGATTGCATGAAACTTCACCCTATACCAGAAATCATTTATTTCCTCATCTCTTCTCATGCTCAGTTATCCAAACAGTACAGCAGTGGCTGTGAGACAGGCTTCTGAGATACGGAGTAATCACCAGGACAGTGCTACAACTCTGGCCCCTGGACCGTTTTGAAATATAGTACGAGTTGCCTGCTGTGGCCTTCGATTCAGTTCCAGTTTGAGAACCATGATCTATTATCCATGTTCTGAAGATTATTTTCTTCTCTGAGGAGATTTGACCTGAAGTCTCAATCACCGCCTCAATATGTGTGTGCAATCAGTGTTGTTCTTACAATCTGATAATTGTTTATATCAAAGTTCATTTTTATCATATTGTCTTATAGGGTTGCTCAGTTTCAAAGTTATTTTTTATCCTCTCTACATGCCTTTAAAACTGTAATCGCAATATTTGAATGTTTAGTTAAATGGCAGTTCTCAGCGGTGGATGACTAAACCAGCTCAGACTGTTCTATGGGTATAGCTTGACACAACAATGTCACAGCATTTCTGGAGATGACCCAGAGTTGGAACAACACATGCCATGCAAATGCAGAAAGTGTGTACAGACAATGGGGAGGATTTACAGATGTATTCAATTTCACCTTTAGGAGCAAAGAGCAGTCAACACAATGCCTTTTGATGACTGGCTGTTTAAAATCACTTGTCATTTCTTTCGTTTTCAGAACAAAAGGCTTTTAAAGTCATGTAGGTATGGTAAGAATAAAATTCCAAACTGGCAGCCCTATATTTATCAATTAGCCAGTGACAGGCAGCTGAAGTGCATTCAAAATCATGTCTGTTTACTGCCTTCTCAAGAAATGTCTACAGGCTGAACAGGTGACATAATCATACAAAATATTCAATTAGTTCCCTTTGTACCTATACCATGGGCAGCTTTCTTCCATTTGCTTAGTGGTCTGTCTTTATACTGGTCATGTCAGACTTTTCTAAACTTTTTGTTAATGTTATTGCAAAACAAGCTGGTCACATCACACTTTAAGTTTCAACCTACTCTAGTACACCGTAGTCTGCTGAAGAAGGCACACAACTAATAGAACAGGGTCCTATGTAAAAAGCAATGAGTACATTTCACTGTACAGTTTTAAGCTGAAAGTATTCATACCCCATCGGCTTAAAGTGTTATTCAGTGATTTGCCTTAGGTCAATAACAATTGTTGATTTAAACTATACTTATCTATCAAGGGAATCTGGTCATAGTTT
This sequence comes from Amia ocellicauda, assembly GCF_036373705.1. Taxonomy (NCBI): domain Eukaryota; kingdom Metazoa; phylum Chordata; class Actinopteri; order Amiiformes; family Amiidae; genus Amia; species Amia ocellicauda. Next base: position 6,307,937 of record NC_089862.1, on the reverse strand, counting down.
AGCACTTATTGAGCCTGGAGAGAACCGTAAATATTATGAGTTAAGATCGGGCGTTGACTTCCTCTCCATTAATATCCTAGCAGAGGCAGTCACAAGTTAACACGCCTGCTCTCTTAATCTGTTTAATTAATATGACTTAAATGATTCAAATTACACTGCTTCCAATCTAGGATATGAATACTTTTGACTACAGCAGCATATACAGAAAGTAACCATATATAGAAGTGACAGATGAAAACTAAGCACTTGCAATAAAAGTCACCTTGGTATGATAATTCTCCAACTTGAGCAATTAATAGTTTTTTTTTCCCTCCCTTCTTTACAGTAATGACAGTACAAATGGACTAGTTACACTGTATTGTGGATTAGTTTTTCCCCATAGATATAGCGATGTGGTCTCTGTGTGATGTAGTCTCTTCAGCCTGTAGTTCCCATTGTGGCTGGCGATGTATTCATAGTCTCTTGGGATAGCGCATTTCTCTCCTGTTCCTTCCATTACATTTCCTCCTCTGTCGTGGCTAAGGAATTGTCAGCTAGTGGGTGGATGTTCAATTACATGGTATCTCTGCTTTGCCTCTGTATTCTATAATCCACGCACTTATAGTAATACCAGACTTTAAAAGCCTCTAGCCATTTTCCGTTCTCTAATTTCACAATCACAAGTTCTCAAATACAGTAGAACTGAGCAAGATAAATGGTTTTAAATTTTCACTTCAGCATTACAAACTTAAAAGGGTTAACAAAACCAATTCAGTATATAATCAATATGGAATTGGGGTAAAACGGTGTGGGGTTATTGGCAGCAACCTCTCGGGAGGGGGAGAGAACTAAATCTTGGACATTTAAAACGGTATGGTAATTTTAAAAGTAATCAGTCTTTGGTGCAAATACCCAATTGTTTTAAGAGATCATTGGTGTTTTGTAACATATATATATATAAGCCTATTTTTACAAGTGTTATTTGTTTCCAGGTAAATGTTGAAAATGATATAAATGCTCATGTCATAAATGGAAACCAAAACAAATCTGTTTGATTGTTATTTTCTTTTGTATGTAACCCCTGAACCTATCCCCATAATGCTGCAGTGTGGATCACTTGTTAAAAAGCTTTATTTTTGTTTATTCTGTTACAAACTTCCAGCATTGCAGATCCATTGGGACAATGTCATTATTTGAATAAAAGCTGACATAATCCTAGTCTGTATCATTGCATTAAGAAACGTTTTTGTTTGAAGACTTCAGGAAGTTAACCACAACAAATGACATGCATCAATCACAAACCTACTTAGGATTTGCTGCTTTGCTGTGTATGATGACTCTGTAGGTTTTGAGGTGATATGCATGTCAGACTGAACTGGAAAGGGAGACGCTGTTTTGAAACTTTTGCATTTGTTCAAGCTACATCATTGGAGTTTTGAAGTGGAAATGTTGAGTTTAAAAGTTGGTCTAACATGGTCCCAGGGCACTTCTGTATGCATGCTTCCTCCAAACCGATATATAATTTATTTTTTATTTTCCATTACTGTATTCTGCTTCAATTGGTATATGAAGACATTCACATAGATGTTTTTATTGTTTAATCTGCAGGGTTAAAGCAAAATTAGTCAATTGAAATAAATTCATTAGGCCCTAATCTATGGATTTCAAGTCTCAAGTTTTGAGGGAGTTGGCTACTGACTGCAGGAAAGTCCACCAGAGCTACAGTCGGGTCGAGACCCTGGTGAGGATGACGAGCCACAGATGAGCTTCCCCGAGACATTTTCTGACAGTTTGTGCAATCCCAGTTTCATCAGCTGTCCTGAAGGCTGGTCACAGGCCAGTTTGGCATACTGCAAAATTCTCTGAAATGTTGGTGGCGGCTTATCACAGAGAAATTAACCTTCAATTCTCTGGCAACAGCTCTGGTGGACATTCCTGCAGTCGGCAGCCAATCGCACGCTCCCTCAAAACTTGAGACATCTGTGGCATTGTGTTGTGTAACAAAAGTGCACATTTTAGAGTGGCTTTTTAGTGTCCCCAGAACAAGATGCATCTGTGTAATGATCTCACTGTTTAATTAGCTTCTTGATATGCCACAACTGTCAGTTGGATGGATTATCTTGGCAAAGCAGAAATGCTCACTAACAGGAATGTAAACAAATTTGTGCACACATTTGCGAGAAATAAGCTTTTTGTGTGTATGGGGAAAAAATGTGATCTTTCAATTCAGCTCACGGGACCATGGGACCAGCACTTTATATGTCGAGTTTATATTTTTGTTCACATAAAACATTCAAGCCATCTCTTCACCTGTTCTTTTCATTTTTTAAAAGGGGTTACTAACTTCACTAGTATTGCAGAGAACCCAATCTCCACTGTTCATATGATAATCATGTTCTGCTGTTACTAAGTGGAGCTAGACTCAATGAAAACGTACATCAGAGACCGTTTCTGGGGAAACGGGGACTTTTGGATCAAGCTGTTGAATCTCCATGGTTTCCATGGAAATAAACTTGTATGTTCGCTGTATCTGCGACCCATTTTCAACACTAGCAGGTGGTAAAAAAACAGGCTCTGTTATCTCTGCAAATCCCATTCACAAGCAGCCTTCTGTGCCATGTGGTATAAATATCAGCATCAATGTGGGTGACAGGCTGTGCGTGACATGCAAGGACAAGCAGCCACTGCTGTATTTGTCTGTCCTCTTTGGCGAGGGTGTGGTGTGCTATACATACCACCCCACGGTCAAGGCTGTTTATTGAGGTGTGGCAGGGCTGTGGGGATCTGCACTATGCAGATCATTGGATGGCATTGAAATTATGGACACTGGTAGGCAAATGACTTCTGTTTCCTTTGTCATTAACATCAAGTTCAGAGATCTACATTAAAATAGATATGGCAACTATTCTGTTAATCTCTGAAATTTTCATTTTTTTCCATTCATCTTCACAGAAGAAAAAAAATGTTTAATTGTATTCTAGGCAGTTGAGCACAAATCTAAGTAATGAACAAAGGTTGCTGCGGTTCTAGCTTTGCAAACAACTGCAAATGCAGTATTGCCCAGATGTCATCATAAGATAAGGATCTCCAGCTACCTCTGCTTATATACCTATTTTTTGGTATTATTTAACCAACAATAATATATGTTCTGCAGATGTGAACTCCATTCCCATATCTTTAGACCAGATCTTATCCTTGTCAGCTGACTGTACTTGGAGTAGCCTGTGTTTGAAATGCTTTATCCCCCAACACCACCCACACCATCACATATCACACAAGCTGGAATGAACATAGTATGCCGAAAAATAAGATTTAAAACACGAACTAGTCATATCACTGATTATATAATACGCCTAATTGGCATAATAAAAAGTTTACTAAAAACAATAAAAGGAAATTAGTGAAGCTAGCTGTCTTTGAAAATGGCAGTGCAATGAGCCTGCTGGTGTCTGCTTGACTACTGACTTGTTACTTTATGGATGATCCCGTGATTCTGTGTATGATGTTAGATACAAGCGACCGCTATCATATTTGGCTACATTTTGTGCATTGTTGAGTCTTTGTGTGTCGTACTTATACATTGTTCTTTTTCCCCCTTTTATATATATGTATATATACATTTTTTAATACATTTGATACATAAATGCATTGGCTCGTGAGGTGTGATGACGTGTTTTTTGTGCGCGGCGTCTACGCTACACGTCTCTCTGTGAAGAAGGGGAAGTGCGAGGAGCGCTCATGTGTATCCGCAGAACCAGAAAGCGATCAGGTACACAGCTCAGAATACATTCATTAATTGTTTAATCCTAAATTGTCTAGATTAACGGCTGATTTTGAATGGAGAATTTGCACAATGTTACTCTTGAAGGTGGTCAAGATATGCTGTTGAATCAGTGACGGCGCTGTAGCTTCATTACAAATCAAACGCTTCACAAACAGCTCCGTGCCTGCCTGCAGCATCGGCGTATAGTTTGTAACAAATGGTGGGAAACACACACTGTGAAGGGATGACTGCACGTTAATATCATGATTAATTGCTACATTGTAATGTGGCTCATTTCCGGAAAGGAGAGAGGATTTATAGTTAATCCGCGTTGTCTGCAGTGTTAAGATATGATCACAGATTGCAGGGTTTAGATTGCACAGTTAATTTCCTAAACACCAGAGAGAGGGGTAAAACTATCCTGTTTATTTTATACTGTTTACGGATATTCACAACAAGGTAAATGATGAGCATTGAAATACGCTCTTCTGAATGTGTTAGTAAATCTCTATATTTGTAAACTTAATACAAAGTCTTACGTTTAAGTAAGCACAAACTCATTTAAGTGAGATCCGAGATGCAATTAAATCTGTCAAATGCAGGACAATTGGGTTTGTTATATGCGATCTACGAATATAAGATGCGCCGGTAAGCTGTGCAGCTACTCACAGCCGACCCCTTTCCCCTTCATACTGTGATCTCCATTTTCTCATGACAATATGAGCAAAATCCAATACACTTGGTAAAGCTTTCTGATGCAGGTGTAAACTGTCTCTTTTCAAACCTAGATCCACAAGAAGTCAGGCTAATTTTTTCAAGTTGGCAGTTGATATCTGTAGGATTTGAAGTTCACAGCAGCTCAACATGCTCCCTGAAACAATTTTTGCTGCCTAAAAACCTAGCATAAGTGATAATATAATGGAACATGAGGACTGCATTAGCAAAGGGGTGGCTAACCTGTGCTCTTTGCTGATTGGGATATTGCTACACCCTCATAGAAACATAATGTTGACCAAACTTTGCACCTGAATATATGTGAGATGAATTGTCTTAATGAGTTACAGTACAAATTACAATACCATGAGGGAAAGGTATATCACCACACAAGTGTCTTATCCATTGATGGATTTCTGTCTTCCTGTCAAGGTTGTTGAGGGAAAGATGGGTAAGAAAATGGGCAAGAGAAAGCGGGTGGATTCGAACCACAGCAAAGATGGGAGTGACACGATCCCCAACAGAAAGGAGGAGAAGAAAAAAGACATTGCCAACTCAACCTCCAATCACAAGAAGAAGAAGAAAAAACTCACTGTGGACCAGCTCTTCATCTACATTTCCATCGGGCTGTGCATCTTCTTCATCTGCTTATGGTTCATCTACACCTTCTACATGCGCTCATACCTGGCCAAGCGGATCGTCACTCCTCACCCCTCTGACAAAATCCTCCATCCCAATAGCACCAGTGCCGCTGTGTCTCCTGACAGGTTCTGGGGCTCCTACAGGCCTCAGGTGTATTTTGGAATGAAAACAAGGAGCCCCAAGTCAATTGTGACCGGTAATTTAATTAAGTATATATTTCTGTGTATGACTGTAATTATTTAGGATGACAATGCTATAACATTTATATTAATATATGGTGAAGAAGAGATCACAACTGGCAAAGTGTCACTTCTTGGATGAATGTAGGTAAGAGATGTCTGCCTGTGTCTTTAAAAAACTTTTTCCTGGTATGTCTGCGTAGGGCTGATGTGGATGCGTCAGGATGGTGGGGGCGACGTGAACCTGCGGCACACCTGTGAACAGGGCGACCGGCTGCAGAGCTACGGCTGGCTGATGCACGATGGAGTGAGCTTCGGCATCCAGGAGATCAGAGACACCGATTTCACCCTGACCACAGAGTTTGTCAAGAGGACGGGAGGAGAGCATGGGGGAGACTGGACCTGGAGGGTGACAGCCAAGCAGCAGGTCAGCCAGAACAATAACCGCTCTGTGTGCAACTGTCACTCCTCTCTTGTTCTTCGTTTCTCATTGTCCACCTGCGCCCCTAGCACAGTCCTGTGTCCTGTGTCCTCTGTCACACAGTGAGTTGTGATAAATGCTGCACAACTTAAACGCTTATTCAATTATTTGGAAGGGGTGGTTTCTGGGAGGGGACTTGAATGACACTGCCTGGAGTGATTGGCATTTGAGATGGGAGAGAACAACTGCAAGAGTTTGTATTGCTCAGTCAGCACTGTGGGAAGAAAAGTGGGAATCTGATGTGAAAGAGGTGAGGAACTCTTCACCGGACCAAATCGATCTTGCACTCTCACCTCGGGGAGTTATTTTCGCTCATTGCTTCTTACAGTGCTGATTAATCAATACAGACTCTTCATGTCCTATTGTTATTGACAGAGATCTAAATATAATAAGCAAGGGAATGTACAACAGGGCAGTAAACACAGCAAAATAAGATTTCGAAGTATGTAGATTTATGTTAAGAGCGATCATAGATGCATCATCAAAAGCAGATTGCAATAGTAAGGGACCCTTAATCTGTAATACTGTGGGGTGTTTCTGTGCCTGTGCATCAACTGTTTTCACATAAGAAAGGTGATAGAGTTCTGATCTTAACATATACTACAATATCAGAGAAATGGCACTAGTGTTAGCTATCATTAGTGAAAGTGTATTGTATTATGGGAAGCAGCTCTTTCTCCGTTCCTGTTTTCTTGTGTACAGAGAATCTGATCAAATAAACTTAAACTAAACTCTGATGGCATTTTGAAAGGATACTTGACTTATAAATCATTTAAGTAAAGCCTAACTACTTACCTGGCTGTGTGTTTTCTTGCTGGGACATGCTAAAACCGCCCCCCAACACCCAATCTACATTTGCATTTCAACACTTTCCTTCACCACTGTTAATATTTTACCTTTGTTATGGTTTTGTTTGTGTGTGTGTGTGTGTGTGTGTGTGTGTGTGTGTGGGGTGGATTTAGCAAATGACTGCATTCCGTTGTTCAGCTCCATGTCGTTGTTTTGGGCTGATTTCCCTCAGAGCTCGACGCCCCAGGCTCCAGTGATCTCCCTGCTGTTCTATGTGGCGACGGACTCTCAGGGCTCTCTGCAGGCCCATGTTGGGGAGAAAAACCACCTGGGCTCTGTCACAGGCTTCTCCGAAGAGCTGGGACACTTCAAACTCACTTTCCGCAAGCCTGCAGCTGGAGAGACTGCCGGTGCCAAGTATGCCAGGTACGGAGCCGACTCTATGCTGTATTGGTTGTCTCAGGCACTGCAGTCCAAAGTTGTGGGTATGTTGAGGTTGGGTGGGAGTTAGTTTGACTAGTCTGTGCAAATCCCGGTAGATTGATTGTAATTTAACACTGGTGAATAGGGCAGATGAATGTCTGTGTAATTGTTGGGTGGATGTGCCACTGTTCTCATGGGTGAAAAAGCCCACTGGAAATATTTTTAAAAAATTGATGATATTGATCAATTTCTCATTGCTGCCTTATATAGTTTAGGCAAAACTGTTTTTTTTTTTTTAATAATCTACCACCCCCCCACCATGTTTGTTGTCTTTGTACTTTCCAGCTATAATCACCTGAAGACTGTCAGCCCAGGATTGGATAAGCTGACAGACATTGTGAAAAATAGCCTGGATGGAAGGTTTATCTACAATCCCCCATCTGGTGAGAAGCGGTACTACATCGCAGTGGATACGTACAAGCCCCCCTCCCTTCAACAGCAGCAGCGTGGTGAGACCAAGAAGGAGGGCGATTTCGCAGTGCACCAGGTGACTGTCCAGACGCCCTTCCAGATGGAGGTGCTGTTCGAGTCGGGCAGCTTCCGGGACCGGCCCAACCAGCTGGTGGGGGAGGTAATGACAGAGGAGCTGGAGAAAAGGAAGTCTGCTTTTGAAGTGAAGTTTGAGGAGACCTTTGGCCTCCAAAGACAAGGATACGCCCCGGCTCTGATTAAGTTTGGCAAAGCAGCCCTGAGCAACATGCTGGGCGGGATGGGCTACTTCTACGGTCAGTCAGTCGTTCAGTCGGTGTATAATGAGTACCCACTAGCTTACCCTGAAGGCCCCTTGTTTACTGCAGTCCCGTCCCGCTCCTTCTTCCCTAGGGGCTTCCTCTGGGATGAGGGCTTCCATCAGCTTCTCATCAGCAAGTGGGACCCCCAGATCACCAGGGAGTCACTGGCCCACTGGCTGGACCTGATGAACGTGGAGGGCTGGATTCCCCGGGAGCAGATTCTGGATGACGAGGCTCGCAGCAAAGTGCCAGCCGAGTTCATTGTGCAAAGGAACGAGAACGCCAACCCGCCCACGCTTTTCCTCGCCCTGCAGAAGCTGCTGGAGAGGGTCTCCGGCGTTTCGGAAGCAGATGGACAGGCACAGGAGCACACCAACGCCTTCCTCAGGCGGCTGTTCCCCAGACTCCAGACCTGGTTTGAGTGGTACAACACAACTCAAGCTGGGCCCCTCCCCAACTCCTACCGCTGGAGGGGCCGGGACAAGGACACCAACCTTTTCCTGAACCCCAAGACCCTCACCTCCGGCCTGGATGACTACCCCAGGGCCTCGCACCCGTCCCAGGATGAGAGGCATGTGGACCTGTATTGCTGGATGGCCCTGGCTTCTGGAATCATGGCTGACGTGGCCAAACTTCTTGGAGAGCCCCACCAAGAGTATGAAAGGATTTACCAGGTTCTGAGCGACAACTCCCTGCTTAGTGAGCTGCACTGGTCCGAGCAGCTCAAGGCTTTCTCCGACTATGGGAACCACACCCAAGCGGTGGTCCTCCAGAGGGAGAAGGTGTACGTGCCACCCGGACAGCCCAGGCACCAGTTCCCCGTGGCCAGGCTGGTACGCTCTGTCCGCAAGGCCCCCAAGCTCCAGTACGTCAATGCCTTGGGCTACGTGAACCTCTTCCCCTTCCTGCTGCAGATCCTGACGCCTGACTCGCCCAAGCTGGAGCACATCCTCAAGGACATGAGGGACGAACAGAAGCTGTGGACCCCATATGGCCTGCGATCCCTGTCCAAGTCTGACCCCCTCTACATGAAACGTAATACTGAACACGATGCCCCTTACTGGCGGGGCCCCATATGGATCAACATTAACTACCTGGCCATCCGAGCCCTGCACTACTACGCAAACTCCAAGGGGCCATATCGGGAAAAGGCAGCTGCTCTGTACCAGGACTTGAGGAAGAATATTATAGAGAATGTTAACAGGCAATACATGGAAACGGGCTATATCTGGGAACAGTACAGTGACATCACAGGACGGGGTCAAGGAAGCCATCCTTTCACTGGTTGGTCTGCTCTGTCTTTGTTAATTATGGCCGAGCAGTACTGAGGCAGCCATGAAAAGCAAAATACCATCTGCATTATATGCCCCCCCACCCTTATCAGTTCAATCTTCCGGTAATTTATGAAAAAAGAAAAATACAGCTTTGTGTCTGATTTGTCTGCATATCTTAACGTATTTTATGTAAGTTTTTAGTAAACCAAGTGTCTTCAAAGCTGTATGCTGTGTTTCAGATTTGATAATACTCCCAATAGAGGGGTACATGGGCCTGTTTTACTTATGGAATAAAATGACTCATTGATGCCCAGTTTTCATACTTTGATATTACTGTGACTGCCATGAAGTTTGAATGATGACAATGCAGCAAATCAGCAGTGATTGAGTGTCCATACATTTGCAGTAGCATGCAGATTTATGAGAACACCTCCCCATTCCTCTTTAAAGATTTACACGCAGACAATTAAACATTCATTTGGCAATTCCAGCTGATGTTAGTCTAAGTCACAACTATAAACACGTGTTTTGTGGTTCATTGTATTGTTAATTAAATTATGCCGTCTAGATATGAAATCATGATGGACTGAAATACTATAGTACTCCTGTAAACCCATGACTCTATTAATTATACAATGATGATAAAAACCAAATAACTATAACATGTTGTGCATTTTATGAATGGAAAACCATTTGCATTGTAGCAGATGGAAGAATCAAACGTTTACCTTTCCACGATTTTCAGTTGAATTCGGAATAGTGCTGTTGGCAAGAAAGACACCACCGAGTGCTTTGAGCATGAGAGGTATAATAATGCAGGACACAGAAACACTACAGAAACAAGTATGTTTCCAGTGGTGGAAAAAGTATAGGGCTGCCTGAAAATCTCTGAAGTACAACTGAGAATTAAATGTTGCTTTATTTGAAAGATTATCGACCTCAAAACAACGGCAAAGGACATCGTAACTTTTCTATACAAATTATTCCAACTTTTTAATTTTATTAATTTAACAAGCACAGTAATGCAGTGTAAAAATATTGCTTTAACTGGATTGATAATTTGTGGTGCAACTAAGAGTGGCATAATCAATTTCAGCTTTTTTTAAGTTTTTCATTACGAAAGAAAGCTAGGAAATTTTGTCTAAAGTTTAACCACCTCAAAACAACAGCATTGTAACATTTCTGTACAAATGATTCCACCTATTAATTATTATTAATTTAACAAACACAGTAATACAGTGTGTCACCCAATTGAAGCAGTGTAAAAATATTGCTTTAACTTTATTGAACGTTTGTTCAACAAAGAGTGGCATAATCAATTTAACAATAGTTATAATTGTTTTTTAAACTCTTTTTCCTTACGACAGAAAGATTGGAAATTTCCTCTTTCTTGAAGTGGATAATATAATCTATATGTACATAAGGTTTAGTGGCTTTTAAAAAATGCCAATAATTAAATAATCTGTAAAAACACTGCAACATATTGACAACTGGCACTGTGAGACTATTGAACTGTTTAAACTCCTGAAGCTTTCTTGTGCACTGGAAATACAATTGACAGAGATCTGTGGTTGTAAATAGAACAGACTCGTGTAAGGATGATAATGTATTGTTCATATTTTAAAACTTCACTTTAAAAAGAAAAAACTTTGCGAGATACAATAAATAGAAAATTAGGAACACAATGGGCATCTCAAGGTAAATAAGTGGTGTACTATTGAATCCTAATTGTATCGCACATTATTGAACATATGCCATGTTACAGGATCAAAAGCTCCTGTTTGACACCAAAAAACTGATGGAATTCTGTTTTGATTACTTTTTTTAATGATGCAAACCTCCATTGAAACAGTATTACTTTCTACCAGTTGAATTAATTTTAGAAGAATCTAAGACCATGAAATAGTGTTGTACTGTACTGTGGTGTGAATGCTGTTCAGTGACTTGTCTATACTTTCTCAACCCTTGATTTAAAGGGATCTTCTCATACAGTGTGAGTCTTGTTTTTCAGTCTCAATTGAAAGCTTATTGAGATGGAAGACAGACACATTACAGTGGCCTGTGTCTATAATGAAAAAGAATGGGTGGCCATTCAGGAGCTCCTGATTACACTATTAATTGTTTAATTTAATTTGATGTTTTTTCACCAAAACTCTGAAGGTGTTGGTGCTTCAGATGTTTAAGCCCTGCTGGACTGTGGTAGAACTGGGTATCATTGTTATAAAAACAAAATTGTACTACTTAAAAACAAAGTCCTAACTCATCTGTTTGCTACATAACTCTACAAGCTCAGGTACTTATCTGTTTAGGAATCTGATTCTTTAGGTGCAGGTGCTTGTGTGTGTGTTTGTGAGAGAGCATTGTCCTGTTTGATTTTCCTGCAGCTGCTGATCAGTGAAGGCTGAGCTGCTCAGACCAGTGGAGTTGTATTTGCAGGGTTGTGTGCTTTGCCGTTCCACTGCAGTGTGAGTGTAACCGGGCTGAAGCAGGACACCAGCTCTTGTTTTCTGTGTGTAAGGGAGATTGTGACTTTGTGGAAATAAACAAGAAATGACGCTAAACAGGTGGTCTTTATTTCTACACTTTGCTTACTGTGCAGCTGGTATGTCATGCTCCAATCCCAGAAACCAGCAGTGATCCTCTGGTGCTTTCTGTTATTGCGCTTGTGTTTTCTCAATTGGACTTGTTATGCTTATTTAGATTTTTTAAATTTAAAGATACCCATGAAGATACCCATGAAACCTGCAGCACTGTGGGCTTTCAAATGAGAGTTTGATCCCCCTGCTGTACAGTTATTTTCTTATCTGCCCTTCAGCTTCTCAAGTTAAATAAAACAAAAAGTATTTAGGCCATATCCCTGTGGATATAATGTATCACTTTGCATTGCTGTAATACTTTGGGCTAGGTTTTAATGAGCTTTGTAAAACAAGAAATTCTGAAAATAAATCAATTAGTAAATGTTATTGTATCAGGACTAATTAATGTAATGGTCCGTGTATCTAGATGAAAATCAGCAGACTTGAATTCTCTCTGGAAAATAGTGGCGGAGACTGTATAAAATACACATTTACAGTGTTTAACAAAAATACACTACATGGCCAAACATATGTGGACACCTGTTCATCGAACATCTCATTCCAAATTCATGGGTATTAATATGGAGTTGGCCACCCCTTTGCTGCTATAACAGCCTCCACTCTTTTGGGAAGGCTTTCCACTAGATATTGGAACATTGCTGTGGGGATTTGCTTCCATTCGGACACAAGAGCATTATCGGGCACTGATGTTGGGCGATCAGGTCTGGCTCACAGTTGGCGTTCCATTTTATCTCAAAGGTGTTTGATGGGGTTGAGGTCAGGGCTCTGCAGGCCAGGCAAGTTCTTCCACACCGATCACAACAAACAATTTCTGTATGGACCTCTCTTTGTGCACAAAGGGCTCTGCAGTCCATTGTCATGCTGAAACAGGAAAGGGCCTTTTCTGAATTTTTGACACAAATTTGGAAGCACGAAATCATCTAGAATGTCATTGTATGCTGTAGTGTTAAGATTTCCCTTCAGTGGAACTAAGGGGCCCCAACCATGAAAAACAGCCCCAGACTATTATTCCTCCTGCACCAAACTTAACAGTTGGCACTGTGCATGTGAGCAGGTAGCGTTCTCCTGACATCCGCCAAACCCAGATTCATCAGTCAGACTGCCATTGATTTCTTTATCTGTCTCTTTGTTATTCCAAGCATGCATATTTCCAAGCTTTTTTGTGTTGTTCCACAGTTTCTATGACATTTTTGTTTTTAGTGACCAGGTTTCAATACCATTTATGAGCACTGGTAGTATGCATTGATCAAATACTTTTCACTTCAGGCAAATGGAAAGATTTCCTTTCATCCACATACTGCTTCTTCCAAATGCGCTCCCATTTTGACTTATTTTGATTTCTTCTATATTATCTCTGCACTGTACACGTCTCAAGAAAAAATAAATAGATTCCCATATCTTTACACCAATCTTATTCTCAGTTTACTGTTCTTGAAGTAGCCTATGTTTCAAATGTATTATCCCCTATACTCAATACCGCCCTTACATATCTGCTGTCAGAAAAATTGACGTTAAGTTTGTCTATATGTCTAATGCCATTTACCAGTCGATTACAACAGATAATCTTAAAATAATATCTGCTATAATAATTTTGCATAAATATTCGATCTTTAGGTGTAATGACGTGTTTTTTTGCGCGTCGTATAAATGCTACGCCACCGAAAATGACCATAGATAAAGAATCACTAGAGCAGTCGTTCTAAGATCCTGTATTTCTATGAATATTCATGACCCCGGCGACTAGAGACAGCACTTCGAAGATAAAGCGTTCTTGTCATGCCATGTGAAGACATTGTTCAGTGAAATAATAACGCTTACGTTAAAAAAATGCAATTGTTTTTAAAAGAGAAGATCTGGAATATGAAATATGCTATTATATAGATACGGAGTAAAGCGCCACCGGAACTCCGTGCAATCCCACGATGCACCGCGTCTCAAAGGCGGAAGAAAAGGGGAAGTTGGCTACCTTCTTGAGATACAGCAGTGGTCCTCAACATATAGTTAAAATGGAATAATGAATGGCTAACTTGTGTGAATTCGCAGAAATAATTAAGTAAGTAGATAGGATTTTATCAGTTATACGTTACTTTTCGTGCGTACACTTTTCTTAAACTCCTATCGCCTGCTAGCGCTTGTCTGCTGAGAGCGCCAGCAGACGAGAAAACCAATGAACTAGCACACGAATACCAGCGGAAAAACTCGGAAACGAACGATTATGGTTAATTCCACAGCTGGATTTTTCTTCCGTGCAGATGTGTGTTTGTGATTTTATATTATGTTTTATAGCGTGTACACTGAATTACATTTAACAGTTATCAATTAAAATACTGCATTGTGTGCTAAACCAGATTTGTTCTGTCAATCGACCGTTGTCTGAAAAGTGGCTCATTAGTCCGGAGAGTTCCCACGGCCTCGACTTCAACATAGTTCACCTCGCCTCGCGTTTGTGCGCTGTTTGCGTCACGTTGAAATTCAAAATAATTTTCCTTTTGAAATGAAAACCTGTTACTGGGTTCGCAATCCATTTAACAACACATCCCCTGAATTCAGTAGTAAAGAAATGGAGCAGGTGCTTTTCCAGTGTAGGATCTGTTCACGTTTTGGGCTGAAGTAATCTGTGATTTTCCAGATCTTGCGAAACGAGCTCTCCCTAAAACCCTGCCCTTCGCTAACACACACACCTAATGTGAAACTGGATTTTCTAGCTACGTGTCCACGATAAAGTACACAAACTGAATGCTGATCCCGATATGTACATTCAATTGTCAACTATATTTGATCTCAAACCTCTTTGCTCAGCCTGAGAGGCTCATTCATCACATTAAACTTGGTAAGCAGAATTATGTTAAGTATTTGTATTTATTTTTCGTACCTGCTCAATGTGATTTAATATGGACATTTAATGCAATTTGTTTTCTTGAGATACGGAGACCATGCATTTATCATCTGACGTCATATTTCCGCTCTTCTTAGACTTCCCTAGTTCAGACATGATCTTTGTTTGAACCTCAGAAACTTGATTACATTTGTACATTCAACAAAATGTACACCTGAATCAATTGGGGTTCCTGTAAATAGTAGCCGAAAGCAGCCATTATATTGTAGTCTCAAACAGTGGTGGCCCCTTCAGCTTCCACAGCCCTGCAGTGTAGGGAAATATATTAATGTTGAACATTTAAGTAAACATAAACTAAGTGAAATCCGAAATGCAAATTGGCAACTTCTTCTGGCGTCAACCATCTATTCTTCACCACTTGTAGCCCGTACTGCAGGTCTATCAAGACAATTGGGTTTGTTATATGCGATCTACTAATATAAGATGCGCCGGGTTTTTTGCTGCCTAAAAACCTAGGATAAGTGATAATATCATGGAATATAATGTTGACCGAAGTTTGCACCTGAATATATGTGAGATTAATTGTCTTAATGAGTTACAGTACAAATTACAATACCATTAGGGAAAGGTATATCACTACACAAGTGTCTTATCTTTAGCCATTGATGGATTTCTGTCTTCCTGCCCAGGTTGTCGAGGGAAGGATGGGTAGACAACAGCATAGAAAGAGGGTGCTTACTAACAACAGCAAAGATGGGAGTGACACGATCCCCAACAGAAAGGAGGAGAAGAAAAAGGACATTGCCAACTCAATCTTCCTTCACAAGGAGAAAAAGAAAAAACTAAATGTGGGACAGCTCTTTATCAACATTTCCATCGGGCTGTGCATCTTCAGCTTGATATGGTTCTTCTACGCCCTCTACATGCGCTCATACCTGGCCAAGCGGATCATCACCCCTCACCCCTCTGACAAAATCCTCCATCCCAATAGCACCAGTGCCGCTGTGTCTCCTGAAAGGTTCTGGGGCTCCTACAGGCCTCAGGTGTATTTTGGAATGAAAACAAGGAGCCCCAAGTCAATTGTGACCGGTAATTTAATTAAGTATATATGTGTATGTATAGATCTATCTCGCCCACCCCTGGGCTAGACCCAGCGAAATCTACCAGTGAATTGTAAAAGTGCAAATCAGTACCTTACTGTAGTTTAAGTTATTGTCAGATGCAACTTTGTACAACTTATAAGTTAAGTTAAAAGCGTGATAGGGAACAAGTTTATAATTGACTGATCAGAGTTTTGATTTGCTCCAGGTGTCAATTGTGTTTTTTAGAGATGTCTGTCTGTCTTTTAAAAAAACAAGTTCCTGGTATGTCTGCGTAGGGCTAATGTGGATGCGTCAGGATGGTGGGGGGGACGTGAACCTGCGGCACACCTGTGAACAGGGCGACCGGCTGCAGAGCTACGGCTGGCTGATGCACGATGGAGTGAGCTTCGGCATCCAGGAGATCAGAGACACCGATTTCACCCTGACCACAGAGTTCGTCAAGAGGACGGGAGGAGAGCATGGGGGAGACTGGACCTGGAGGGTGACAGCCAAGCAGCAGGTCAGCCAGAACAATAACCGCTCTGTGTGCAACTGTCACTCCTCTCTTGTTCTTCGTTTCTCATTGTCCACCTGCGCCCCTAGCACAGTCCTGAGTCCTGTGTCCTCTGTCACACAGTGAGTTGTGATAAATGCTGCACAACTTAAACGCTTATTCAATTATTTGGAAGGGGTGGTTTCTGGGAGGGGACTTGAATGACACTGCCTGGAGTGATTGGCATTTGAGATGGGAGAGAACAACTGCAAGAGTTTGTATTGCTCAGTCAGCACTGTGGGAAGAAAAGTGGGAATCTGATGTGAAAGAGGTGAGGAACTCTTCACCGGACCAAATCGATCTTGCACTCTCACCTCGGGGAGTTATTTTCGCTCATTGCTTCTTACAGTGCTGATTAATCAATACAGATTCTTGCAGCTTTTCTTCAGTTTTAAATCTGTCACCTCAGTTTGGGTCATTTTTCATTCTTCCAAAAAAAACATAATCCAAACTGAAATACCCTTTTTGTGCAACACATTGTGATAACCTGATGGGTTGCATAAATTGTGTAATACAGAGATAAACACAGCTATTATGGAATAAGTAGAATACAGGTTTGCTGCTGTTACTATTAAACAGAGTACAGTATAAGAATGGATTGGCCTGTGATGGACTGGTGTCCCGTCCAGGGGGTGCCCTGCCTTGCATCCTGTGTCCGCTGTATTAGGCTCCCACTCACTGTGGCCCTGTACTGGATTTACTGGTTATTGAAAATGAATCGATGGATGAATGAGTAACCAGTCTAAATTTGCATTTCAACACTTTCCTTCACTACTGTTAATACTTTACCTTTTGTTGCTGTTTTCATGTATTTTTTCACACCATTAGGGTCATCTCTCCTCTTTTCCATGCTTTGGGTTATGGGCTTCGTGTGTGTGTGTGTGTGTCTGTGTGTGTGTGCAGGATTAGGACAGTCACCTGAATGCATTTGTGATCTGACCAGGAGCAGACTGTAATGACTGCATTCTGTTGTTCAGCTCCATGTCGTTGTTTTGGGCTGATTTCCCTCAGAGCTCGACGCCCCAGGCTCCAATGATCTCCCTGCTGTTCTATGTGGCGACGGACTCTCAGGGCTCTCTGCAGGCCCATGTTGAGGAGAAGAACCGCCTGGGCTCTGTCACAGGCTTCTCCGAAGAGTTGGGACACTTCAAACTCACTTTCCGCAAGCCTGCAGCTGGAGAGACCGCGGGTGCCAAGTACGCTAGGTATGGAGCCGACTCTATGCTGTATTGGTCGTCTCAGGCACTGCAGTCCAAAGTTGTGGGTATGTTGAGGTTGGGTGGGAGTTAGTTTGTTGAGGTTGTTGTTGTTGGTGGTTATGTTGATGGTTGTTTGTTCTGAGACTGGCGACGTTGGTCGAGAGGACATACATCGTTGAAATGGGAATGGTGGTTCCAAACCCATCAATTTTGATCAAGAAAAAATATATATTTATTACTAATGTAAAATGTACAGTGGCTCTCAAAACTATTCACCCCCCTTGGACACGGCATTCTTGTGATTTTTTTTTTTTAATTTGCAAACAAATGACAATTTGTGGAGCAGGATGTCCTTGCACTAAAACTGTAAAATTAAAACAAGCATTCTTATTCAAAGCTATCGTAAAATCAGTAAACCGTTCACTTAACCGTAAAATACAATTAGACAGCAGGGAGATGATTTTGATACAAGCACTAACTGCAGAATGAAGCTCTGGGCAGTGTTGTCAGACATAAAAATGCACTAGTAGCTCAAAATCAATAATATTCTACCCTAAAACCTGCCCAATATTTTTTTCAAACCCAACGTAAATCTGTATGTTTGGTGTTTCCACTCTCCACTACATTTACTCAAATAAATAAACCCACTCTCCCATTCTGTCTTGTAAATCTTTTTGTATCGAAACCCATAATTTTGTTAAAAATATTTAAAATCAGAAACCCCAATAACGCAATTTGTGAAGAGTGCACAGACTTACTAAACTATCGAGTGTGAAGTAGGTCTTGTACACAAGTGATTTAGTCACACGCTGCTTTCTTGTGGACAATTCTGTGCAGAAGCAAACCAATTGAGCCATGAGTTGAAAGACATTTCTGAGAAGATCATTGGTGACATTAGTCAGATGCTGCACAGATATTTTGATATTCGATGATGAAACATTTAACAACAGCAAAAAACATGTACCTGCCAACACGTAAAACGAGATGACGTAACTTGAGGGGATGACTGTATAAAAAATGTAATTTATCTGTCATTGCGGTCTTAATTTTTAAATCTACCACCCCCCCACCATGTTCATTGCCTTATTTGTACTTTCCAGCTATAATCACCTGAAGACTGTCAGCCCAGGATTGGATAAGCTGACAGACATTGTGAAAAATAGCCTGGATGGAAGGTTTATCTACAATCCCCCATCTGGTGAGAAGCGGTACTACATCGCAGTGGATACGTACAAGCCCCCCTCCCTTCAACAGCAGCAGCGTGGTGAGACCAAGAAGGAGGGCGATTTCGCAGTGCACCAGGTGACTGTCCAGACGCCCTTCCAGATGGAGGTGCTGTTCGAGTCGGGCAGCTTCCGGGACCGGCCCAACCAGCTGGTGGGGGAGGTAATGACAAAGGAGCTGGAGAAAAGGAAGTCTGCTTTTGAAGTGAAGTTTGAGGAGACCTTTGGCCTCCAAAGACAAGGATACGCCCCGGCTCTGATTAAGTTTGGCAAAGCAGCCCTGAGCAACATGCTGGGCGGGATGGGCTACTTCTACGGTCAGTCAGTCGTTCAGTCGGTGTATAATGAGTACCCACTAGCTTACCCTGAAGGCCCCTTGTTTACTGCAGTCCCGTCCCGCTCCTTCTTCCCTAGGGGCTTCCTCTGGGATGAGGGCTTCCATCAGCTTCTCATCAGCAAGTGGGACCCCCAGATCACCAGGGAGTCACTGGCCCACTGGCTGGACCTGATGAACGTGGAGGGCTGGATTCCCCGGGAGCAGATTCTGGATGACGAGGCTCGCAGCAAAGTGCCAGCCGAGTTCATTGTGCAAAGGAACGAGAACGCCAACCCGCCCACGCTTTTCCTCGCCCTGCAGAAGCTGCTGGAGAGGGTCTCCGGCGTTTCGGAAGCAGATGGACAGGCACAGGAGCACACCAACGCCTTCCTCAGGCGGCTGTTCCCCAGACTCCAGACCTGGTTTGAGTGGTACAACACAACTCAAGCTGGGCCCCTCCCCAACTCCTACCGCTGGAGGGGCCGGGACAAGGACACCAACCTTTTCCTGAACCCCAAGACCCTCACCTCCGGCCTGGATGACTACCCCAGGGCCTCGCACCCGTCCCAGGATGAGAGGCATGTGGACCTGTATTGCTGGATGGCCCTGGCTTCTGGAATCATGGCTGACGTGGCCAAACTTCTTGGAGAGCCCCACCAAGAGTATGAAAGGATTTACCAGGTTCTGAGCGACAACTCCCTGCTTAGTGAGCTGCACTGGTCCGAGCAGCTCAAGGCTTTCTCCGACTATGGGAACCATACCCAAGCGGTGGTCCTCCAGAGGGAGAAGGTGTACGTGCCACCCGGACAGCCCAGGCACCAGTTCCCCGTGGCCAGGCTGGTACGCTCTGTCCGCAAGGCCCCCAAGCTCCAGTACGTCAATGCCTTGGGCTACGTGAACCTCTTCCCCTTCCTGCTGCAGATCCTGACGCCTGACTCGCCCAAGCTGGAGCACATCCTCAAGGACATGAGGGACGAACAGAAGCTGTGGACCCCATATGGCCTGCGATCCCTGTCCAAGTCTGACCCCCTCTACATGAAACGTAATACTGAACACGATGCCCCTTACTGGCGGGGCCCCATATGGATCAACATTAACTACCTGGCCATCCGAGCCCTGCACTACTACGCAAACTCCAAGGGGCCATATCGGGAAAAGGCAGCTGCTCTGTACCAGGACTTGAGGAAGAATATTATAGAGAATGTTAACAGGCAATACATGGAAACGGGCTATATCTGGGAACAGTACAGTGACATCACAGGACGGGGTCAAGGAAGCCATCCTTTCACTGGTTGGTCTGCTCTGTCTTTGTTAATTATGGCCGAGCAGTACTGAGGCAGCCATGAAAAGCAAAATACCATCTGCATTATATGCCCCCCCACCCTTATCATTTCAATCTTCCGGTAATTTATGAAAAAAGAAAAATGCAGCTTTGTGTCTGATTTGTCTGCATATCTTAACGTATTTTATGTAAGTTTTTAGTAAACCAAGTGTCTTCAAAGCTGTATGCTGTGTTTCAGATTTGATAATACTCCCAATAGAGGGGTACATGGGCCTGTTTTACTTATGGAATAAAATGACTCATTGATGCCCAGTTTTCATACTTTGATATTACTGTGACTGCCATGAAGTTTGAATGATGACAGTGCAGCAAATCAGCAGTGATTGAGTGTCCATACATTTGCAGTAGCATGCAGATTTATGAGAACACCTCCCCATTCCTCTTTAAAGATTTACACGCAGACAATTAAACATTCATTTGGCAATTCCAGCTGATGTTAGTCTAAGTCACAACTATAAACACGTGTTTTGTGGTTCATTGTATTCTTAATTAAATTATGCTGTCTAGATATGAAATCATGATGGACTGAAATACTATAGTACTCCTGTAAACCCATGACTCTATTAATTATACAATGATGATAAAAACCAAATATCTATAACATCTTGTGCATTTTATGAATGGAAAACCATTTGCATTGTAGCAGATGGAAGAATCAAACGTTTACCTTTCCACGATTTTCAGTTGAATTCGGAATAGTGCTGTTGGCAAGAAAGACACCACCGAGTGCTTTGAGCATGAGAGGTATAATAATGCAGGACACAGAAACACTACAGAAACAAGTATGTTTCCAGTGGTGGAAAAAGTATAGGGCTGCCTGAAAATCTCTGAAGTACAACTGAGAATTAAATGTTGCTTTATTTGAAACATTATCGACCTCAAAACAACGGCAAAGGACATCGTAACTTTTCTATACAAATTATTCCAACTTTTTAATTTTATTAATTTAACAAGCACAGTAATGCAGTGTAAAAATATTGCTTTAACTGGATTGATAATTTGTGGTGCAACTAAGAGTGGCATAATCAATTTCAGCTTTTTTAAAGTTTTTCATTACGAAAGAAAGCTAGGAAATTTTGTCTTTCTTGAAGTGGATTATATACTGTACATTTACATAAGGTTTAGTGGCTTTTAAAAAATGCCAAGAATAATATAATCTGTAAGAACACTGCAACATATTGACAACTGGCACTGTGAGACTATTGAACTGTTTAAACTCTTGCAGTTTTCTTGTGCACTGGAAATACAATTGACAGAGATCTGTGGCACGTATGTAATTTGTAAGTTTTTTTCATAATTATATATATTTAATGCCAGATCAACAAATTTGTCCTGAGAGCAGTGCACACAACTCCAAGGATTATTTTGTAATTAAAGTGTTTGTAAATCGGACAGACTCATGTAATAATGATAATGTATTGTTCATATTTTAAAACTTCACTTTAAAAATAAACACTTTTGCAAGATACAATAAATTGAAAAATAGGAACACAATGGTCATCTCAAGGTAAATAAGTGGTGTACTATTGAATCCTAATTGTATCGCACATTATTGAACATATGCCATGTTACAGGATCAAAAGCTCCTCTTTGACACCAAAAAAGTGATGGAATTCTGTTTTGATGACTTTTTTAACGAAGCAAACCTCCATTGAAACAGTATTACTGTCTACCAGTTGAATTAATTTTAGAAGACCATGAAATACTGTGTTGTACTGTACTGTGGTGTGAATGCTGTTCAGTGACTTGTCTATACTTTCTCAACTCTTGATTTTAAAGGGATCTTCTCATACAGTGTGAGGAGGTGTCTTGTGTCTTGTTTTTCATTCTCAGTTGAAAGCTTATTGAGATGGAAGACAGACAAATTACAGTGGCCTGTGTCTATAATCATAAACAATGGGTGTCCCTTCAGGTGGCCCCTTATATGTTTAATTTGATTAGATTTTTTTCCCAAAAAAATCTTAGTGTTGGTGCTTCAGATGTATAAGCCCTGCTGGACTGTGGACCTCCAGTAGCAGAACTAGGTATCATTGTTAAAAACAATGTCCTTACTCATCTGTTTGCTATGTAATTCTTTAAGAGCTCAGGAAATGATCGGTTTAGGAATCTGATTCTTTAGGTGCAGGTGCTTGTGTGTGTGTTTGTGAGAGAGCATTGTCCTGTTTGATTTTCCTGCAGCTGCTGATCAGTGAAGGCTGAGCTGCTCAGACCAGTGGAGTTGTATTTGCAGGGTTGTGTGCTTTGCCGTTCCACTGCAGTGTGAGTGTAACCGGGCTGAAGCAGGACACCAGCTCTTGTTTTCTGTGTGTAAGAGAGATTGTGACTTTGTGGAAATAAACAAGAAATGACGCTAAACAGGAGGTCTTTATTTCTACACTTTGCTTACTGTGCAGCCGGTATGTCATGCTCCAATCCCAGAAACCAGCAGTGATCCTCTGGTGCTTTCTTGCGCTTGCGTTTTCTCAATTGGACTTGTTATGCTTATTGTTTTTTTTTTTTTGGTCTTCTCCCAAGTGTAAAATAACAAAGTGTAAAGATACCCATGAAACCTTCAGGTCTATGGGCTTTCAAATGAGCGTTTGATCCCACTGCTGTACAGTTATTTTCTTATCTTTCCTTCAACTTAAATAAAAGTAAAAATTAAATAAAATAATTTAGGCCATATCCCCTGCCACTGTGGATATAATGTTTCGCATTGCATTGCTGTAATACTTTCGGCTAGGTTTTAATGAGCTTTGTACCATGAGAATTTTGGAAAATAAATTTGTAAATGTTATTGTATCAGGACTAATTAATGTAATGGTCCTTATGTATGAAAATAAGCAGTGGAGCAGACTATAAAATACACATTTACAGTGTTTAACACCTATATATATATATATATATATGTGTCTGTGTGTGTGTGTGTGTATATATATATATATTATATATATATATATATATATATATACACTCACCTAAAGGATTATTAGGAACACCATACTAATACTGTGTTTGACCCCCTTCGCCTTCAGAACTGCCTTAATTCTACGTGGCATTGATTCAACACGGTGCTGAAAGCATTCTTTAGAAATGTTGGCCCATATTGATAGGATAGCATCTTGCAGTTGATGGAGATTTGTGGGATGCACATCCAGGGCACGAAGCTCCCGTTCCACCACATCCCAAAGATGCTCTATTGGGTTGAGATCTGGTGACTGTAGGGGCCAGTTTAGTACAGTGAACTCATTGTCATGTTCAAGAAACCAATTTGAAATGATTCGACCTTTGTGACATGGTGCATTATCCTGCTGGAAGTAGCCATCAGAGGATGGGTACATGGTGGTCATAAAGGGATGGACATGGTCAGAAACAATGCTCAGGTAGGCCGTGGCATTTAAACGATGCCCAATTGACACCAAGGGGCCTAAAGTGTGCCAAGAAAACATCCCCCACACCATTACACCACCACCACCAGCCTGCACAGTGGTAACAAGGCATGATGGATCCATGTTCTCATTCTGTTTACGCCAAATTCTGACTCTACCATCTGAATATCTCAACAGAAATCGAGACTCATCAGACCAGGCAACATTTTTCCAGTCTTCAACTGTCCAATTTTGGTGAGCTTGTGCAAATTGTAGCCTCTTTTTCCTATTTGTAGTGGAGATGAGTGGTACCCGGTGGGGTCTTCTGCTGTTGTAGCCCATCTGCCTCAAGGTTGTACGTGTTGTGGCTTCACAAATGCTTTGCTGCATACCTCGGTTGTAACGAGTGGTTATTTCAGTCAAAGTTGCTCTTCTATCAGCTTGAATCAGTCGGCCCATTCTCCTCTGACCTCTAGCATCAACAAGGCATTTTTGCCCACAGGACTGCCGCATACTGGATGTTTTTCCCTTTTCACACCATTCTTTGTAAACCCTAGAAATGGTTGTGCGTGAAAATCCCAGTAACTGAACAGATTGTGAAATACTCAGACCGGCCCGTCTGGCACCAACAACCATGCCACGCTCAAAATTGCTTCAATCACCTTTCTTTCCCATTCAGACATTCAGTTTGGAGTTCAGGAGATTGTCTTGACCAGGACCACACCCCTAAATGCATTGAAGCAACTGCCATGTGATTGGTTGGTTAGATAATTTCATTAATGAGAAATTGAACAGGTGTTCCTAATAATCCTTTAGGTGAGTGTATGTCATTTTAACATCAATATATATGTAGTAAAAAGTAAAACACTGCAAGCACAGCAAATATCAAAAATGCTTCAGGGTCATCTTTCGAGGTCATTTTAAGCTTGGGCTGGATCGCAAACATCTTAGACACCGCTACGGATACTCTATCTCTTGGAGAGGTAATCTTTTCCACCAGCGAGCCAAAAACACTAGCCAGTTGCTCCTGTCTCTTCGCTTCTCTCTTCTCGCTTTCCTTCCTGCTCCTGCAGCCACCACAATAACAAGAACAGCTTCCAGGGCAGAACACAGTGGAGGCAGACAGGAGTGAAGGAATGGTGACTGGTTTTATTTTGTATTTGTCTTTTTTCAATGGCAAATGCTGGTGAGGAATACAAAAAATATATATTCACACCTGTAGCCAATGGAAGGCTAAATCTAGCACTGTTAATGATCCCTCCCATGGTGTGTGCTGGGTCTGGTCAGCCCTCTTCCAGCCCCACCATTAGCTCCCCCTAGTGGCTGATCTGCTTCTGCATAATCCTAAAACGGAGAAAAAAAAAAATTTGGGAGTCTTGACAACCTGTCAGCATTAACATGGTCCTTACCTGCCCAGTGCTTCACCTCAAAACAATAAGGCTGGAGAGCCAGGAACTATCGCGTGAGACGAGGGTTTGAATCTTTTACCCTGAACATCCAGCATAGTGGGCATGGTCTGTGTAGAGGGTAAAACGGCATCTCCACAAATAGTATTTCAAGTTCTCTATTGCCCATTTAATTGCTAAACATTCCTTCTCTATGGTGCATACTGCTGTTCCCAGGGCAAAAGTTTTAATCTCAGAAACATAAGCGGATGCTCTTCACCATCAATGTTCTGTGCCAGTACTGCCCCGATACCTACTCCAGATGCATCAGTTTGAAGTATATAATCTTTCCTAAAGTCGGAGTTCCTTAAGACTGGCCCAACTGCAAGGCATGTTTCAGGTCCTGAAATGCCACCACACAGTCCGGGGTCCACTGGATGCAGCGGTTCAGCAATTCCCCTAGATTTGACTCTTGGGGTTTTATTAATCCCTGCCCCATTGTGTATCCTAAATATTGAGTTTCTGGAAAGGGTTACCTGCATTGTTTTTTGGATTCGCTGTGAGTCCTGCCTGCCTAACAGAATTTAACATCGCCTGTAACCTCTTTAAATGAGTCGGCCAGTCCTGACTAAAGACCACATCATCTAGAAAGGCTCCAGCATATTCAGCATGAGGACATGGGATTCTGTCCATCAACCTCTGGAAGGTGGCAGGGGCTCTGTGCAGACCAAAGGGTAGGACCAAAAGCTCATGAGGGGTGGAGAAAGCATTTTTTTTCACACGAATCTGGCAATAATGGTACCTACCAGTAGCCTTTGGTTAAGTCTACAGTGTATATATTCCCAGGCAGTTCCCACACATTCTAGCAGCTCATCTACTCTAGTTTTCGGAAATCAATACAAAACCATATTGGCCCATGAGGCTTTGACACCATTACATCCAGACTGCACTATTCACTGAACAATTCTCTAATAAAGCCCAGCTTCTGCATTTTTCTCAATTCCTACGCCATGGCCTTCCGTTTGACTGTCGGAACCCGTACATGCCACTGATTCACTTTGACCCTGGACTGCAAACATCTTAGTCACTGCAGCCTCTGTACCTCCTGGAGAGGCCATCTTTTCCACCGGCGAGCCAAAAAATCTAGCCAATTGTTCCTGTCTCTTCACGTTCCTTCCTGCTCCTGCAGCCACCACAATAACTTTCCTACCTCCATCTCTGCACGAATAGGCTGTGCACTCCACTCCTGGTACCACTTGTGAACGTTCATGCTACAAGCACAGCATCCAGGGCAGAACACAGTGGAGACAGACACAAGAGTGAAGGAATTCCATTTTCACAGTTGGTTAGTACAATTCCTATCAAAAAGTACATCATGAAGATGAAGGAACATTCAATGCAAATCCAGTAGAAGGTTCAAAAGCACCAATCAGGGGTAGGATATAAGAACATTTCCAAAATCCCCCAGAGCACAGTAAAGGCCATTATTAAGAAATGAAGAGAATATGGCACAACTGTGAATCTGCCTAAATCAGGCCATCCTCAAAAACAGAGTATCCGGGCAAGAAGGGTACTAGTCAGGGAGGCCACCGTCTTCCACGGCTGAGCTGGGAGACACTGTGCAGACTGCAACAATAGCCTGGGTGCTTCACAAAAGTGGCCTTTATGGGAGAGAAAAAAACCTCACATCAAATCTCAGCTAGTTTGCCAGAAGGCATGTGGGGAGGAAGATTCTATGGTCTGATGAGACAAAATAGAGCTTTCTGGCCTAAATGCTAAGCGCTATGTTTGGTGCAAGCCTAACATCACACATCATCCTGAGAACACCATCCCTACCATGGAGCATGGTGGTGGCAGCATCATGCTATGGGGATGCTTCTCTGCGTCAGGGCCTGTAAAGATAGAGAGCAAAATGGATGCAGCAAAGTACAGAGAGACCCTGGAAGAAAACCTGCTGAACCCTGGAAGAAAACCTGCTGAAATAATCTGGAGTGGATTAAATCAAATATCCCAGTCAAAGCCCGGACCTCAATCCAATTGAGAATATGTGGAAGAGTTGAAAATTGCTGTTCACCAAAGGTCCCCATCCAACTTGATGGAGCTTGAGCAATTTTGCAAAGAAGAATCTGTGTCCAGATGTGCAAAACTGAGACTTATCCACATACAATCATAACTGTAATTGCTGCCAAAGGTGCCTCCAGCAAATATTGACTGAAGGGGGTGATAATTTATGCATTTGATTATTTTCCATTTTGAATTTGTAATTAATTTAGTTTTATTTGTAATTTTCCGTGTTGATCAGGGGTAAAAACTCCTGATTAAATCCATTCTGATTTCATATTGTAACACAATGAAATGTGGAAAAGTCCAAAGGGGGTGAATACTTTTAAGAGCCACTGTATGCATGTGTGTGTGTATATGTATATATATATATATATATATATATATATATATATACATACATACATATATATATATACACTCACCTAAAGGATTATTAGGAACACCTGTTCAATTTCTCATTAATGCAATTATCTAACCAACCAATCACATGGCAGTTGCTTCAATGCATTTAGGGGTGTGGTCCTGGTCAAGACAATCTCCTGAACTCCAAACTGAATGTCTGAATGGGAAAGAAAGGTGATTGAAGCAATTTTGAGCGTGGCATGGTTGTTGGTGCTAGACGGGCCGGTCTGAGTATTCTATCCAGTATGCGGCAGTCCTGTGGGCGAAAATGCCTTGTTGATGCTAGAGGTCAGAGGAGAATGGGCCGACTGATTCAAGCTGATAGAAGAGCAACTTTGACTGAAATAACCACTCGTTACAACCGAGGTATGCAGCAAAGCATTTGTGAAGCCACAACACGTACAACCTTGAGGCAGATGGGCTACAACAGCAGAAGACCCCACCGGGTACCACTCATCTCCACTACAAATAGGAAAAAGAGGCTACAATTTGCACAAGCTCACCAAAATTGGACAGTTGAAGACTGGAAAAATGTTGCCTGGTCTGATGAGTCTCGATTTCTGTTGAGACATTCAGATGGTAGAGTCAGAATTTGGCGTAAACAGAATGAGAACATGGATCCATCATGCCTTGTTACCACTGTGCAGGATGGTGGTGGTGGTGTAATGGTGTGGGGGATGTTTTCTTGGCACACTTTAGGCCCCTTGGTGCCAATTGGGCATCATTTAAATGCCACGGCCTACCTGAGCATTGTTTCTGACCATGTCCATCCCTTTATGACCACCATGTACCCATCCTCTGATGGCTACTTCCAGCAGGATAATGCACCATGTCACAAAGGTTGAATCATTTCAAATTGGTTTCTTGAACATGACAATGAGTTCACTGTACTAAACTGGCCCCCACAGTCACCAGATCTCAACCCAATAGAGCATCTTTGGGATGTGGTGGAACGGGTGCTTCGTGCCCTGGATGTGCATCCCACAAATCTCCATCAACTGCAAGATGCTATCCTATCAATATGGGCCAACATTTCTAAAGAATGCTTTCAGCACCTTGTTGAATCAATGCCACGTAGAATTAAGGCAGTTCTGAAGGCGAAAGGGGGTCAAACACAGTATTAGTATGGTGTTCCTAATAATCCTTTAGGTGAGTGTATATTCAGCTATGTTAGGATAGTGCCTTTCAGATCTGTACTACAGACATAGTGCTGCTTTGGGGAGAGAGAAACAAAATAATTCCTGGACTCAAAGCCATATTCTCTAATTGAGTGGTTAAGACTAGCACAGTCTTTAGAGATCACTTTTGTGGGAACTTGAAACTCCAGAGAAGAACTGACAAAGTGTTCTGCAATTACACAATACAAATTAAAATACAGTCAGGAGGTACGAATGGAAAAGAAGAGCAATTGTACACATGATTAAAGCAAAAGTGGAGAAGTACTTTGAGACAGGCATAATTTAAGAGTGTTTGTGAACTGAACAACGTTTTTTAAATGAATGACTACCATACTGCCCACCAACACTATCTAATTTTATAAAAATAAAACAGGCATTGATTTCACTGTAGGCACAGCATCATGTAAGATGAGAGCACATGGACAATGTTTTTTTTATGCTTGATATGAAAAAAAAGCTTTACGGCAATATGTTGCTAAAGTATAAGGCTTTTTTCCTTTGAATATAAATGCATTTTTCCTATTCCATGAAAGTTCAGCTACCTGAAATGTTTGTGTTTAATGCCAATTATCATGTAGCCCAGACTGGACAACTGAGCCTTTTGTTGTAAGTACTTTAATTAAAATATACCTTGTTTTACATTATCTGCAGTTTGCTTATCCCCTTTGCCCAATTAGGTAAAACTGTTAAAACACTTTTTTTTTGACAAATATAGAATACCATTCCCATTTACACTTTTTGTCTGTGATTTATTTAATCCTATTAGCATACAGTCATTGATGTCGACCTTGTCTGTCAGAAGCCTCAGACCATTTCTGTTAGATAAATGAAATTAATGATGGTACGGACCCGAGCTGAGGTGAGAATTGAGGATTGATTTCAATGGCAGGCCTTGTGATTTTGTTCACACATGAAGGAAACAGCTTGACGTCAATCCCAAACAGGTAATTGTTTCTGTTCGACTGTGTTTCCATGGCGAAGCAGCTTTGTTTGGCCTGCTGCTGCGGCTGAAGTCACAATGGAATCGGTGTGTATAAATGTACTTGCGACCGTGGATTGATTTGAACAAAACGGAAAGGGAATTGTAGAATATGAGCAAATGATGCTGGTGTGAGTGAAAGTATTTTTGAAGTATGTCTAGTTCGATTGCAAGCATCATGAATTGAGGTTAAATAACAACAAGCAGACCAGTAGACATGCTTTCAGAAAATATAACCGCTACAGTCAATGAAACTAGGGAGAATATTTTCTCTTTGAATAGGTCTTATGTTGTATGTAAAGGAATGCCAGATCAATTCTTGATAAGCAGCACATATTTGTCATATAGATGCAGCCCAGTTCTTTACATTCTACACTGAAATGTCTTTAGGACAAGGCAGGACAATTCTTAGAATATAAATGTGTCACTAAAACAAATCAATGTATGAAAGCTACAACATTGTAATTAACAAAATGTACACTTGTATGATAAAACCTTATTTTGGAGATTTTCTCACCTCAGAATTCTGTTGTTGTTGCCATTTTTCCTTTCTTTCTGTTGTTGTTTATTATATATATATATATATATATATATATATATATATATATATATTATTTTTAATGCAATTTTATCAATAAGTAGGGGTCAGGTCTTTTATAGTCACAAGATATAATTCACGCCACCCACTCAGCCTTAGTCAGCTAACCTTGAACAGGAAAGCAATCTTTGTTACAAGACACATCTCAATCTGGGATGAGCTTGGTGGTGGATGGAAGGAAGTGCCTTAAAAATGTCCTGAGTGTATATTTTCACTGTTTATAATTATTATTATTATTATTATTATTATTATTATTATTATTATTATTATTATTATTATTATATTTCCTGACACTTCTGGCCATGTTTTAATATGTTTCAATCAGCTACTTTAAATGTACCCCCCTCTTAAAAGCTGCTATTTTAGCAATGGATTTTCATGCTTTTTGTACACTTAATTCCTTAAAAATAATCCATTATAAATGATGAAGTGCTGATATCTCTACTGTGTTTTTGCAGTAATTCACACTGGCAAGTGTTCATTCTTACTGTGCACTATTTCTAACCCTCGATCAACATGCCTAGAATTAAAAAAAAGGTAATGTAGTTGCTTTTAAGTATTGTTAAGTAGTCTATTTCTAGGAATGTAGCATTTACAGGTATGATGCTGCCATTGCGGGAGAATAGGGGAAATAATATTAGACTGTTGTATGCTCAGCAGAGCATTCCAAGCAAGTAAGGGCTCTTCCTCTTCAAAAAGTAGGGTCTACTTTCAGTCTCCCAAACTAGTTTCAAAGAACTGGGAGACTAATGAATCCCTTCTCTCCCAGAACTAGGTCAGGACTCAATTTAAAGACAGAAAACAGCAGATATAAACAACATCCAACAACCCCAGTCAGGCAAAATCAATGAAAATGTAAATAAATATTTACAGATCATTTCAGAGAGTACATTTAAAAAAAGAATAAGTGTGGAGGACCTATAATGCCTTGGGGTTCAGTCTGTTAAGGGATGGCCCACCTGAGGAAGAATTAGGACAAAAGTGTACAATTTTGCTCTCAGAGATATTTAGCACTATCTACATGAAGTCTGCCAAGATATACTGGCTATACCAGGGGTTCCCATCTCCAGTCCTTGGAGGTTACATTGTGTTCTGGTTTTCATTCCACCTGAGCTCAGAATAACATAATTGAAAAAATCAAGTGCATAACTGAAACAATTGATCCCCCTTTCTCAAGTATTAATTGTGTTGATGTTTTCAAAATAATGTTTTCCATTGGGTTACTGGCTTCCAAGGCCAAGAGTTGGGTTTTGGGCATTAAGTTGAATCATGCTGCTCTCTTTCAGTTTATGCTACTGGGCAATTTAAATCACAATTCATAATGTGCTTTCTGAGATTTTGAGTATTACCTCAAACTGAGTAATGTCAATATTATCAGCTTTTTGAACAGTGATAGTGTAAACATGTACAATATGCAAAACATTGAGATCCTTCCATTATTTAATATTTGTACACCTTCACATGGATTCAATTACATCTGTAAAATTATTCTCCTGACAATACTGGCTAAGATGTACTGCATTCTGAATAAGCATGGTCAATAATGTGTTTACATCTTTTACCTTCTAACTAAAGCACTAACTGCGTAGTTCATAATCTGAAAGACCACTTTCAGTGTCAGTGATTAAATGTTAGTGTAAACACCATTAACGGGAAGCTTTTACAAATAAACAGATGAGTCACGTTACGTACATTCCCTCAAAATGTGGGACAGAACTGAATCATGGGATTAAACTGACCTTTTTCACCTAACGTAGATGCACTCCCAAAAGGAAAGTTATGCTGTCATTTAAAAATTATATATATATATATATGCTTTTTATTAGAAGCAATGTACTGAAAAATCTAAAATACTGAATAAGGTGTATCTTGTAATTGTTTGAAATGTTAGTAGCACAGGAATTCTTAAATGATGAAACACATACTGTTTTATTCCTCAGTGTATTGCAGTCATACCTGTTTTGAAAGTTCAGACACTTTTGTCACATTAGGTGATATGACTGAAATTTTACACAATGGAGCGTGTGAAAGAATTGCTGGAGATGTTGTGATATCATAAATTTGCAGCTTGGCTGAACAACTGATGATAAGGGTTCCCAGTCTGACCTGTTAATCAACACATATACCTTTATATGGATGGATTTCCATTCTGAAGACAAATTTCATATTTTTGTTTAATTATAATATATAATTATAATAATTATATAGTTCAGAAAAACAGACACCCAGAATATATTAATAACAGCTATCATCTCAATCAGCAGATCTACTTAAAAAAGGTTAAGATTTCGGTACAACTAACTTTGGTACACCTATTAATGTTTACAGGTACGAATGAGGCATTATTTCATACTTTTTTAACATAGTTGCAGTTTTTCTGTAGTAAATATTTTAAATTCTATAAGTCTCTTCTATGAGTGCATCAGATCACTTACATAAGATTTATAGACTACATACAGTAACAATTTGGAAACTATGTTCAGCTTTTTTCTATATTGAAATAGTGCAATAGTCAGAAATTAAATACAAAATAGTAATCTATTTAAAAAAAGAATCTTTGTTTAATCATGAATATATATGGGGCAGCAGTGTGTAGTGGTTAGGCCTCTGGATGCTGGAGCGGATTCAATCCCAGGTGGGGCACACTGCTGTGGTACCCTTGAGCAAGGTACTTTACCTAGAGTACTGCAGTAAAAACACAGCTGTAAAACTGGATAATTGTATGTAAAAATAATGTGATATATTGTAAAAATTGTAAGTCCACCTGGATAAGTCTGATAGGAAATGTAGTAATAATAATAATATAATATGATTAAATGAGTACAGACTATCGTAATGTCTTGCAATGGAATTGATGCTGAAGACTGCTGAATAATTCAGCTCTGTGGGAGATCTACACATCAGTTAGAATTAGCAACCAATCTAAACCTGTAGTGTCTCAGTGCTGCTCCTAGAGGGAGCTCTTTTACAAGTTTCCCAAAGATTAAATATAATCTAAAGTCTAAACAAAGGTCTTTTTACATGGGGCCTGGCAGAATGTTTAGGGAAAGGCAATAGCATAGATGCCATAAAACCGGATAGCTTGAATTTAATAGTTATGTATTAAGCGAGCAGACATTCCTAAATCAAAATTTTCACCAACAGGATCTGTTTGTTTGTTGGTTTGATTTTGTCTCCACCCTTGTTTAAAAATGTTTTCTAAAGCAACTGAAGGATATGAAAACAAATGTGGAAATCTAAATGTAAGTAATGGTGTATTAATGTCACATTTAACTGAGTGGCTGCTAATGGAACAGACACGCTGTATTTCAAACCACAAGCAGACTTTGATGAAGGAAAAGCTGCACACAGAAATAAAAAGGCGGGGAAGGAGATTATGGTAATGAAAAATAAGAATATATGATATTTTGCTCTTTAAGACATATGTGACAAGATTGACTATAGAACCCCAGAACTGGTTAGGCAAAGAAAATGTATTAACAAAAATGCCAATCAGTGAGCTCATCCTTTCAGATCTGAACAACTTTTGCATTCTAGTCAATCGGAGCTGAACAGTCGCTTCCCAAAACAGCCTGACTGATTGAACAGTCCATTTGGCCCATGTTTAACCAGCCAGTGTGTCATTCATTCACTGATGAAATAAGGTGTAAAAAGACACGGAAATGAATGCATGTATTATTGAATGTGGGAGGTTGTTTGGATGTCTGCTTAGTGACTGTATATTCACAAGGTGTCCCTTGAGATAGAGGTAGTAAACTGCCATGACAGTGCTTGCTTTTTCTGACCTTTTAATGGCCACATGACTCCAGGGTAATGATGCAATGTTTACTGATGCTGACTGATGTCTAAACCCACCTACAATCCGTCCTATTTTTCACACAAACAACTCTCCTGGTAAATACCTCCAAATGTGCAGTAATGGAATTTCAGCATGTATTACACTCTAATACCCCAGTGGCATTCCTAGTGATGTCACAGTGTTCCTGCATGCAGCTGGTCCCCTGGAGGGGCCCTAGATAATACACTCAAAGGATTGTCACCTCAGTGAGGGACTGCCCATTAACTAGATGAAAACATGGTAGTTCAGTGACTCCCCTCCCACACTCAGTCCCTCTGAGAAAATGAGTTATTCCCCTCTGGCTCTCCCCTATGACTCATCACCTAAATACCCCCCATTACCCCTTGTATCATAGCCATTTTTTCAACAGACAGAACAGTTTTTCTCTGTGGGAGTAGTTGAGAGAACTCTGCGGCTGTCGCCATTCTGTTCTTCTCAGTTCACATTCTAGCACACTGACAGACCATGCCTGCAGTGCACTTTGGAAATTATATAACTGCAGCCCTATAAATAGGCCTGCCCAGATCTTTTGTCTTACCTGCTCAGTGATATTTTAACAGTTTTATTTCTGTACTGCTGTAGTAGCTCTGCTGTGCAGCGAACCGTTGCCATAGTTACTACTTTAAGCAGAAGGCACTGGAGTCTCTCTTTTATTTCTTGCAGAAAAGTAGAGGTTACATAAATCGCTATCATCAGTATTAATATTATTGTTGTTTATGTTTTATTATTATTGTTATTATTGTTTTAGATAAATGAATTAACAGGTGCATGCAAATGTGACTTGATAGTGATAAACTTCTGTATTACAGTTTTACCTATGATGTATTTCAGTGAGACACTCGAGTAAGGTAAATGTTTTTGTATGCCCTGTGTTTTTTTGGGTGGGGTTGATTTTGTTGTATGTACAGTTAGGTCCATAAATATTTGGACAGCGACACAATTGTCATCTTTTTGGCTCTGTACGCCACCACAATGGATTTTAAAGGAAGCAATCAAGATGTGCTTTAAGTGCAGACATCCAAATTGGGTTAACAGTGTAGGAATTACACCCATTTCTATATGTGGTCCCCCCAATTTTAGGGGCTCAAAAGTCATTGGACAAATTAACTTAATCATGAATTAAATTGTGAGTTTCAATACTTGGCATCTGGTGATGTCTATGGGTTCCAGACTTCAGGCAGTCATTGACTGCAAAGGATTTGTAACCAAGTATTGAAACTCACAATTTAATTCATGATTATTTTAGTTTGTCCAATTATTTTTGAGCCCCTAGAATTGGGGGGACCACATATAAAAATTGGTGTAATTCCTACACCATTCACCCAATTTGGATGTAACTACCCTCACATTAAAGATGAAAGTCTACATTTAAAGCACATCTTGATTGTTTCCTTTCAAATCCATTGTGGTGGCGTACAGAGCCAAAACGATGACAATTGTGTCGCTGTCCAAATATATGTGTATCTATTCTGAAAGCTCAGCATATTTATTCTCTGAGGCTAGAGTTGTCCCACAGGATGAGCAAAATTTTAGGATATGGCTCATGGTTTAAACATATAGTTTACATATCAATATGGACTGGAAATACACAAACCAAGGAGGACCATGGTGGACTCCATGTTTCCATCAATAGTTCTGCAATGTCCAATACCTCACTGTGGTAACAATGGACCCATAGTTTATTCTCATCAGCATACTTTAGTGAAGTTTAACCATTGTGGCTCAGCTCCATTTCCTGAATGCCAAACATGGATTTTATTGGTTGATGCAAGCTCCCAAATGCAATAAAGAACAGACAACTCTATGGTTCTAGACGACCAGCATTAATCACCCCCCAAAGGAAAACTCAGTGCTCAATTTGGCAATGTTTCAAATCAACCTACAGGTGACTTTCTTTTTAGTGTGAATGCAAGGCTATGAACAGTAGTTGTTCTACTGCTGATAGCCACCAGCAACCAGCAACCAGCACAGAGAATAGTCTGCTGCCACTGCCCCCACAGCTGAGGTGCTTCTTTGTAAGAGAACCATGACAATACATAGCACACACAATGCTGTCTAAACTGTCAAACTAGTCACTTGTCAGAGCGGGGTCAGCAGTGAAGGCGGACAAGAGGGAGTTGGAGGGCTGCTGATACAGTGACAGAATGGTGGAGAATTCTATTTTATCTAATTTATCCAATTTGCCATGCATCTTCCACTCTGTTAAAAGAAGCCAACCTGATTTTTAAGTTTATATTTTCTGTCGTGCTTGTAGCTCTTAATTATAAACAAGTCTTTGATCATCCTTATTTGCAGATAAGAGACAGTTTAAGTCTTGCACAGCATTGAACGTTACTATGTATATGGAACCTTGGAATTTACTTGTGCTTTTTGTTTCTGTTTCAGTCCGGACGTTAATCAAAAGGAAGTGACTCAGAAGGGAAAAAAAAGAAAAGGAAGAATCTGGGGCTTCCGAAAAGAGGGCATACGTCCTGCAGCTAGGACTCCAGTGTGGGGGAGTCGGGGGGTTGAAAAGAACTGTGAAACACTCACTAAATGTCACGAAATGTAATAGAAATCCTTCTTATCCTGATATTTAAGAGTCAAAGGATGGGCGGCTGGTGGAAGTAGGCGGGCTGTTATTTTCGGAACACAAGGGATGCCTGTTATTAACAACAGCTTGGTAACGGGTTTTCCTAATTCACACCTACTCACCGAAGATTCAAGCTATATCTGCAGATGTTCCTTAAAGAAGCCATTTCCGTTAACATGCAAATCCTGATATGTAACACTGGATGAGAATTTGGCTCCTGGATGTATGTGTTGTATTTATAGTAAGCTGTATTTCTGGCAGAGGTTTCCAATGTTAGCTTTCTCACCACTGGTTGGTTGTTTGATTTTTTTTTCTTTCCCAGTACATGAGAGTTGCCTTTCACAGTACCTCAAGGCTTTTATGTGGGAAAGGTGGCTGGAAAATATGAAGTGGGTGTTTCATTTTTACATTTAACGTTAAAGTTAAACCTCTTAACTGTCTTCAAGGTAGAGCATGACTGTGTCCACATTGTCAAAACTTAGTATAAACTCTACATTTTGGAAGCCATGAGGGTCCAGTATAGCAAGCCAAATGATAATTTAGAGATATATTTAATTAATTTAAAGATATCTTCAAATATTTTGTGATATCTCTAAATCATTTAAAGATATCTCATTTAAACGTACATTTAGATATATCTCAAAATGACTAGGATATATCTGCAAATCATTTAGAGATATCTTCAAATGACTTCCTGTATTTAGCCCAAGATTATCATTATCACTTCCTGTTAATTTGTTCATTCATTTCTATGTAATGGAATGAGGAAACAGGAAGTGATAATCTCAGCCAAAATACAGGAAGTCATTTGAAAATATCTTGAAATGATTTGCAGATATCTCTAAATAAACAGGAAGTCATTTGCAGATATTGATAAATATATAATCAAATAATTTTAAGATATCTTCAAATCATTTAGAGATATCTTAATAAGGTGCTCTTTAAAGATATATCTAAATCATTTAATCGAAATATTTGAAGATATCTTGAAATGCATTTAGAGATATCTCTAAATTATAATTTGGCTTGCCATCTAAATATATCTGCCAACAAGTGGCTCACTGCCAGTGGAAATATTAATGTTAACAACCTTTAAAGTGTCGTATCGAACAGGACTCACAATGGGAGGCATTTAGTTTTATTTCACATTCTTTTAAATAATGAAATATCAGGCCAAGGAGAGCTAAACATATATTTTAGGAACTGTTTCAGACACATGTTTTCTGTTGTTGTGTCTATGCAAGCAGATAAAGACCAAGTCAATGTATTTTAGATTTCCTGTTACTAGGTTTACGTTATCTTTTTCAAGTACGCCATAATGGATGCTGTAAATAAATGTAAATTACTATTTATAGATTGTGTTGTCATGTTTTATCCATGGAACCAAAGGAAATGTATGAATGTCTGTTCTCTAGCATCAACAATGCAATGACAGCATGATTTAACATTAACAGTCCACTCTGTTATTCTACAGTATCTGTGTTCTGCAAGGACCACAGCAAGTTAGAAACATTAAGTGATGTTCTCTGCTCCTCTTCCTCTATCATTCTATTTTATCATTCTACAAAAAACTGTTCAAGATCTGCATTTGTAAGACTAATTAAAATGAATAATCCAGACTCTCTATAGATTTTCCTGTAAGATCCATTAAAATGTTTTGATGTGTGGGCCCTTTTGTGAAGGGTGCAGCAAACCATGCTTATGTCTGCAGCTTGAGGTGAGTAACTGAGTAGGCAGATCTCTCATTGTTCATTCATACAACCACTGAGAAAGAGCACAGAAAGATGTATCAAATGTTAAGGTTTGTGATAAAGGGAAAACAAAAAGACACAAACAGGCAACAGCAGTTAGCAAGCCTTTTGGCATAAAGCCACACCATCTCTATAATAGCGGCCATTCCACCCTGTGCACTTGTTCTTGTGCTCAAAACCTATGAGAACATGAGCAAGGGTGAAATGTTCCAGCTCCTTCCCCCACCCCAAGCTCATTATATTTGCAATTTAAGTTTAAAATATGAATTATAACATATTTTATATTACACTGACACTCCTTAACTACTAGGCAAATTGTTTTCATTAGACTTCATAAATTGAGCTAAGAAAGGACACATACTACGAAAATAAGGCAAAAGAATACACAAATACAGTCAATTTTACAATTAACATGGCAAGCAATATGATCCAAATTATACATGAAAAGGCACTTGCATTATTATATGTAGCACATTATTAGCAGATTGGATTTCCAGGCTTACTGTTGTTGTTGTAGTAGAATCCTTGTTCAAAGTGGGTCTTAAAGTAGGTAGCAGGAGCAGCAGCAACAGCCACAGCCTCAGAGACCCTGAAAAGGGAAGTATAAATGTTTCCAAACTGAGGTTTGTAAACCATTTACTGGTTGTAGTTAGCCTCCTGTGTGGTACCAGCTCTGGGGTTTGCATTGATCTGTTTCATAGAGGTTTAAGTTTGCATAGAGCACAGCTTCTATTAAGCACCATTGCAGTGGTTCTCTCTACTGAAGTTTTTCCCAATTTTCAAATTCAAATAATAATAATCATACATCTAAACACATCGACAGTGAGTAGCAAAAAATGTCAATCATGTCCCCGTTTTGCCAGTTTCCCTCCATTGTGTTTATTGGGTTATTGGTTCTAAGCAGGGCGTTGGTTCGGTCCGGATTCACTACACTACTAAGAACAAATAGTCAGGATGGAAATGCAAACTAGGTGCGTTTTCACGCTATGACAAGGTCATCAGGTTGTGTGTTTTTGCGGTGTGGTCACTGGACCCAGTGGTCACAGATCATTTGAACCAGTGAACCCAGTATGAGACTCTGTTCTCGGTTACGTAATGAGAGGCATTGTGTGGGGTCTGGACATAGGCCTACTTCAAAAAAGTTAAATCAATTAAAATAAATGAGAAAAAAAGCATGACAAGCAAGTCTGGTTGTGCAGATCTGCAACTGATTGATTGCTCAAAACATATTTTATTTTTCATTTTTTTAAATTTGACATTTCTGCCTTAAAATAAAATTAAATAACTCAAAACAAACTACCGTCAGTGTCACTGTAATGCAGTCTAACACTTGTGCCTGTGTATACCCTAGAGATACTGTATTATATTTTGCATGATTTATTGGTATATAACGTCTGGCATTACATACGTCACCAACCTGATGGTTCATCAATAAAACTCAGAATTGCTGTGACTACATTATTTTCAACCTCCGCCATTTTTAAACCCCTATTCTGATTGGTTACGTCAGTTAGCTGACACACTGCGTCGACAACGCAAGGATGTGATGCGTCAAATGCTGGCATTCAAACAGGTGTACTGCATGATACAATTAAGCAATTAACATTCCATCATGCTCTGTGGCATGTATACAAATGTTGAGCAGGCCCAGTTGACCTTGATTTTGGATCAAGATGGCAAGAGGAAAGGATCTAAGTGACTTTGAAAGAGGGGTCATTATTGGGGCACGAATGGCAGGAGCATCAGTCACAAAGACGCTCAACTGGCTCATGTTCTGGACAAGTGGACGAGTGCATGTGTGGGACACTAAGAGAACAGGACAGGCCTGACTGCTGGACCCCTACAGTGAGGGGGTCTGGAGGCTCCGTTATGCTGTTATGCTGTGGGGGGCATTTTCCTGGCATGGTTTGGGTCCACTTGTCCCCTTAGAGGGAAGGGTCACTGCAAATCATGACAAAGTTATTCTGAGTGATCACCTTTATCCTGTGATGACATATTTCTATCCTGATGGGAGTGGTCTCTTCCAGGATGACAAGGGGCACGAGGGCTCACTGAATGGTCTGATAAGTATGAAAATGATGTGAATCATATGCTATGGGCTTCACAGTCACCAGATCTCAACCCAATTGAACACCTATGGGAGATTTTGGATGACGTGTTAGACAGCGCTCTCCACCACCATCATCAAAACCCCAAATGAGGGAATATCTTTTGGAAGAATGGTGTTCATCCCTCCAGTAGAGTCCAGAGACTCGCAGAATCTGTGCCAAGAGCATTGAAGCTGTTCTGGTGGCTTGTGGTGCCCAACACCTCACTGAGACACTTTGTGTTGGTTTTTCCTTTAATTTGTCACCTGTCTTGTTTCAGAATACAAAACCCAATTCACTTCTATCTAATAATTAACGATTCACATAGTGTCACTGAAGTATCGACAAAGGGTGGCGTAATTATTTACCAATAATTACTCAAATGTACTGTGTGCAGCAGTTTGAAAATACAGAAGTGATTTGTCTGTCTTGTTGAATCAGAGGAAAACATTTTTTAGGCTTTTCTCCAAAGTCCAGTGCGTATTCTTTGTACAATACATTTCCTGTTTTCTTTACAGATTTTCTTCATTCTGTGCCTTGTGTTTTGACGTATGTCAGAAAAAGAAAGCAGAATCACACAGCATCTTCAGCAAGCATTGCTTTGAAAGCTATGACTAATAACTTGATAAGCTACTGCTATTAGATATTCTTTTATGTTCCTTCAGAACACCTGACCTATTTTCCACAGTTTAATTAAAATAGGACATTCACTGCCATTGTCAAGTTGTTTTTAATTAATAATATAATTTCCCTTCTCAACTTATTTTG
Source organism: Amia ocellicauda (assembly GCF_036373705.1). NCBI lineage: Eukaryota > Metazoa > Chordata > Actinopteri > Amiiformes > Amiidae > Amia > Amia ocellicauda. The sequence goes on along the minus strand of NC_089862.1, from coordinate 6,266,785 downwards.
GTAGCACTGTTATTACTTTAATAATATTTTTTAGTATTAAAATAAAATGAATGGATAATACTGGTATGTAAAATTACATAGAAAGTGACAAGAAACATGCACATTTGAAGGAGCCGTGGATTGATATAGCCTGCTGATGATGATGATGATATACACTCACCTAAAGGATTATTAGGAACACCATACTAATACTGTGTTTGACCCCCTTTCGCCTTCAGAACTGCCTTAATTCTACGTGGCATTGATTCAACAAGGTGCTGAAAGCATTCTTTAGAAATGTTGGCCCATATTGATAGGATAGCATCTTGCAGTTGATGGAGATTTGTGGGATGCACATCCAGGGCACAAAGCTCCCGTTCCACCACATCCCAAAGATGCTCTATTGGGTTGAGATCTGGTGACTGTGGGGGCCAGTTTAGTACAGTGAACTCATTGTCATGTTCAAGAAACCAATTTGAAATGATTCGACCTTTGTGACATGGTGCATTATCCTGCTGGAAGTAGCCATCAGAGGATGGGTACAATGGTGGTCATAAAGGGATGGACATGGTCAGAAACAATGCTCAGGTAGGCCATGGCATTTAAACGATGCCAAATTGGCACCAAGGGGCCTAAAGTGTACCAAGAAAACATCCCCCACACCATTACACCACCCCCACCAGCCTGCACAGTGGTAACAAGGCATGATGGATCCATGTTCTCATTCTGTTTACGCCAAATTCTGACTCTACCATCTGAATGTCTCAACAGAAATCGAGACTCATCAGACCAGGCAACATTTTTCCAGTCTTCAACTGTCCAATTTTGGTGAGCTTGTGCAAATTGTAGCCTCTTTTTCCTATTTGTAGTGGAGATGAGTGGTACCCGGTGGGGTCTTCTGCTGTTGTAGCCCATCAGCCTCAAGGTTGTACGTGTTGTGGCTTCACAAATGCTTTGCTGCATACCTCGGTTGTAACGAGTGGTTATTTCAGTCAAAGTTGCTCTTCTATCAGCTTGAATCAGTCGGCCCATTCTCCTCTGACCTCTAGCATCAACAAGGCATTTTCGCCCACAGGACTGCCGCATACTGGATGTTTTTCCCTTTTCACACCATTCTTTGTAAACCCTAGAAATGGTTGTGCGTGAAAATCCCAGTAACTGAGCAGATTGTGAAATACTCAGACCGGCCCGTCTGGCACCAACAACCATGCCACGCTCAAAATTGCTTCAATCACCTTTCTTTCCCATTCAGACATTCAGTTTGGAGTTCAGGAGATTGTCTTGACCAGGACCACACCCCTAAATGCATTGAAGCAACTGCCATGTGATTGGTTGGTTAGATAATTTCATTTATGAGAAATTGAACAGGTGTTCCTAATAATCCTTTAGGTGAGTGTATATTTACCATCATTATCATTATAATCATTTGCCTTTATCGACCCACTGCTTGAGAAAAGCCTCCCCAAGATTGTTTTGATGTACAGCGTGTGTTTTCCAGGTTATGCTGTCAAAGTGTCTTATTTAATGTTCCCATCTATTATGTGGTCTCCTTGTAAGTCTTTTAAATTCTCTTGGGATCCATTCTATAACTTATTTTGTCCATTTTGACCTGTTCTTCTCACAATCTGTCCAACCCATTGCTATTTTAATATATTCTCTATTTCAATACAAGTAATATGTATTTTTCTATGTATTTTGATTAATTAAAAATAATCTAATTAAATGCTGTACTAGTTATAACACCTGGACAAGCGTATATCAATTAGGCCTAACTGCACAATCATATTGCACAGCAGATAAGCTTGTGTGTCCTTTTGCTGCTGCTTTAGAAATTGAATTAATCATTTTGAATGGGACATACTGTATGACTTGATCACAGCATAGCCTTGATCATACATACATCCTAACACTTCAAAAATAAAAAAATAAATTAAAATGTAAATTGGCAGGTGGCGAACATTAACTCCTGAACAACGGGAACAACATGCAACTGTTTTATGTTTTCCTAGAGTTTCTGGGCCTTTGCTAGCAACAGAAATATGTATGTACAACTGTGAAATATGTATGTATCTACATATGTATTAGTTAGTTATTAAAGCAATATATTATATGTAACAGTTTATGGGGCTACCAGTCTTTGTGAATCTAGAGACAAAAATAAACAAATTAATGACACTATAGCAAATTGCTTGCTTGCTTTTTCTTATTTATATATTTATTTATTTATTTATTTATGCTTGCCTATTTTACTGTATCTATCTCCTCCTATATGGTGTGTTATCCATTAACACGACTCATCTGAAAAATCAAAACAAAACAAACAAACAAACAACAGATTAAATGAAACTCCAATGAAAAACAAGCAAGATAACTATTGCACTTGCTAGGATACTAGCATAATGTATGTTGATACATATTAAATATAAATAGACTTAAGGTGACATAAATCTGAATTTCATTAATTTATTTATTAGCTGCAGGCATTCAATACTATGATGATTGTCAGTACGAAGCGTTCTGGTAGTAACCTTAGCTTTCAACTGCCTGTGGTCTTTTGAAACTGTACCATTTCAACTAAAAAGACATGTATAATTACACACATTGCATTCCCTCACACAATAAAAAGGGTTTTGCACACGATCGCCCTTTTTCGTGCATCACATAGTAATTACAATAAAGATGTTAGAGAAAACTTAAATTCAGTTTAATGTGCACTATTGATTTGATTTACCTTCAGTGATGTTGACATTAATCTTTGTATTTTTTAAGGTTTTGATTGTGGGTGGGTCATTTATTTCAAATTGTAATTATCACAAGTTTTTAAAATGAGTGTCAGCTGTGCTAAGATTAACTTAATGAAATAACTTTTGCAAAATGAGCTCTTTTAATAAAATGTCAGATTATAAATAACTATACTACTGAAGGCAGCAGGAGGTTTCAAAGACCTTTCGCATCCTGAAAGGTCTACGGCCGTGTTTAGAAAGCTTGGATGGAAATGTATGTAACTATGAAATGCATTATATTTTAGTATTGCTATTCACAGCTTAAAGTCTTTCATAAAATGCTTCTTCTGGTATTAGTCACTTCCTTAAAATACAAGATCTGGAACCAAGTATAGATCATGCAAAATATGAGTGTCCTTAGTGCTCTGTTGTACTTTCAACTGAATAGAGCAACGGAGCGCCTTTCATTCAGTTTATAATGACGAGATAAGCAAACCTTATCTGGGGGATTGTAACCCCTTCCTGAAATAGAATTTATATGTTAGAATTTCTGGCAAGTATTTTACTGGCGCACTTTTGTAGATATCTGTGGAGGATAGTACACAATTGAAGTGCTCAATACATGCTGATAAAACGGTTCATGGCTGTTTTATCAGCTGTGATTTTGTGACTTTCTGTGGAGATCTATGCTATGTGCTGGATGGTAATTTAATCTAAAGGTCATCTTAAAAGGTACTCCAGTTCAGACTGTCCGTCCAGCTGAAATGCGATGACTTGCACTTCATGTATACACTGATGCCTTAAAATGCTCTGCAGAAATTATTTTGCAAAGGGCGCTATATGAAATAAATACTGATTGATTGGTTGATTTAGAAAGACTTGGAGACAGAGCGAATTATTACATCGACACCATTGACTTCACCCAATCTCCATTTGAAATTTGCCTGCATTGCAAGATTTGGCCGCTGTAGATTTTTTGGAAAATAAGATACTGATTGAATAGGCTCATATTTCTAGGCCACACTCAAATTGGGATATAGACATAATAACTTTATCACAACAATATATTATTATTATTATTATTATTATTATTATTATTATTATTATTATTATTATTATTATTATTATTATTATCCAATGTTATACACACACAATGTGACAAAGGCCTTTGTGTGTAAAGAACCAATTTCTGATATGAAAATCGGTTGGAAAGGTGTGAATAATAATGCACATTGGTCAATGTACCTGCAATGGAACCAGCAGGATTTTGAATGGCAATTATTTAATTCTGTACTGATATGGTAGACAGTTATGCATTTTGTTATAAGCTATTGCTATATGTTATGTTGATGGAATTGCTTAGCAGTAGTTGGGAACAGAATACATTGCAAGTCTTATGTAACTGGTTGTATAATCTTACAAGAAAAACAATATACTTTTTTCTGTACTGTTATGTGATCTCCATTATTTGTTGAAAACATAATTTAATGTAAGGCATGTGACCCAGTTGCTCAAAATGTCACATATTATAGATAACTACTGAAGCTAGAAAGAGTCTGCTCTGGGGGGGATTCAGTTCAGTTTTAGAGGACCTGAAGAGCTGCTTGGTGCCAGATCGTAATTCACCAGGTCAGCAGAGTGTGAGCCGCTTATAGAATTTATCTAATAACACTATAGTTCAGTGAAGATTCAGAACAGTCTGAGTGAAATTGGACCACATAGGGAAGGATCTAGGAAGCACTAGGCTGTTTAGGAATGCAATACACCTCATGTGGAAATGAAGCAGAACTCGCACAGCATATAATGTGTTCTGTATTAAAACAACACCAAAAACACAATTAAGAATTATTTATTTTATTTAACTTGAAAGTCAATGGGGTCACCTGGAATCCATTTTCATAACTAGTTATTTTGTAACTTTATTTACTGCTACATCAAATACTACATCAAACCCTGCCACAGTCATTTGGGAAACTTGGTAAATGATACAATAAAGGGAGCCCAAAAACTATGAAACCTTGGTACGCGCTTAATAGCCAGCTGGCCCTGTTTATAAAGATGTTATTAGTTTTGAAGGGCACAGCAAGAATGAAGACCAAAAGATCTGGTGGGTCTTAAGGATCAGGAACACTTTGTGAACTCTAATTAATCAGAATAAACAAATAAACATAGAAACAATTAAATAAATAAATAAATAAGGATGTAAGTAAATAAATAAATATTACAAAGTGGGCGTTGTAAATAAAGCTAAGTACAGTGTGTTTAAAGTGTACACAAAATCTTAGTCATTTCCCCATATCATTTTAAATGGAACAGGTCTAAGATTAAATTAAGAGCTACCGTCAACAAGTCCAAGATTTACTGCTTCATTTGGGGACTGCCTTGAAGCAGTGCTGCAGACAAGCCATGCTGTGCAGCTTTAATTGCTCTTTAATTTAAAATGTTAAATGATCAATAAGATGATAACTATGACGGTATAATGTGTTTGCGTATTTACACACACACACACACACACATATATGCATTCAAAATTCTAAATGCTGCATGTATGTATCAAAACATGCATATAAACACACATACGCATACACACAACGATGCAGCATTTCGAATTTACAAGCGAATCACCATCAATATTCACCGCTTGTATGTTGCCAACCATTATATAACCAAGAAACAAAAAACAAACTAATAAATACATATTTCACAGTAGAACGACCCTTGCGTGTCCTGTAATAAATTGCACATTTAATAACACACAATGAATCTTTCATGTTAATCAATCATTTTGATACGGACCAGTGTTTTTTTGGTCACATAGCGCCGCATGTAGCGCGGCACAACATACAAGCCGAAAAAAAAGTACATGAATAAATGCATGGATACGGTATATCAATACACTAACACATTTTCGGAGACGTGTAAGGAAATATTTATAACAGCAATCCAGTTTGTAAATCACCTTGCGCCACCGGTACCTGATTGAGAGTCGTTAAGCCACAGGTACAGACAGCAGCACAGGCGGCAACAGCAGCAGCAGCAGGTCCCCGTTTTCGCATCCAGCTCTTGGAGAGGGTTGCTACTATTACGTCACAAACGTAAGTCTCCTTTTTTGGGTATCCCCGTCACATCCTCTGTCCATGTATGGGCAATAAATTGACAAACGAAGACGCAGCGGGGAATCCTCTCACTGGAGATGATGAATGGGGAGGAGGGACCAGGGACCCGCAAAGTGTATAAAAGGAGAGGAAAGCTCAACCGTTGATGTGAATTCACAGGAACAAATATCAGATGAGCCACCGACCTGCAATTGTGGATACACTCTTCAGAGGGAATCCCGACTTCTTTACAGAAGAGTTTTCTTTCTGCAAACGGAATCTTTTCGGGAAATTACTCACAGGGTTGTTCTGCCGCTGAAGCCGGACTGCATCCTTCCTCCTGTGGCGTTTTTTTATCACCACCCTTAACCTGGATTGACACCGAGAGGCTTTAATCGCGCCAACATGCTCAATAACATGGATTTAAGCTCGCAGGATTCGTTTTATTCTCAATACGACAATTGTTGCAGCACTTCCCCTGCAATTGAGACGGTCGGGCCAGAAACAAGTCAGGATATGATCACAGAGGCGCATAAGGAATCACCTGTTCACTTCACTCAAGGTGAGTCTACTTGTTCTGCAACGCACATTATTCACGTGTTTAAAGCTTTGAAAATGATGAAACATCAAATCAAACCAATTGATGTGATACTGTCATTTAGAATTGCATGTGCATTCACTGGAAATGGTGTCAAATAACATGTTAAGCGTGCAGCACGGTGCATATTAAACGGTGGATCGCATGCTTACATAACGAATACAGAATTAGCATTCATTCGATGTCTGTGTTTAGCTTAAAGCGATGTACTTTTTGTCTAACAACGCGGTGCCTTTTTTTTATTATTTGAAGGTGCAACTATGGAGCCCAAAACTGAACCCTCAAACTCGGATTTCTTCTTTGACCCCAGTGAAGGGTCTAACAGCGGTTTCCCCTCTTCCCTTGCCTACTCGGGCAGCTTCTATGTGGAGACCTCCCAGGGGGCCCCGATCAGCACCGAGACGCTGCTGAACATGATCACAGAGATCGTTGGGATTTCTACTCTACCCATCTCCGAAATGCAACAGAGTCAACATGAGACGGTGCTTTCTTCACCTTCTCAATTGCATGACAATCACGGCTTTTCTGGTGCTGGTTTCCAATGCCAGACACCCATCTGCCCTACCAGTAGTGCATCTCCGCCGCTGTACTCGCAATCCCAAATGTGCTCAAGCTACCCAAACCTTCAGGCAAGTCTGCAGGTCCAGGATTCTTCTATGGCTGAAGCTAACTTTGTTGTTCCAGCTCAGGATTTACACCAGAAGCCATTGGAGCCACAGCCAGGGGTGACCACCTTCCCCGTTGTTGTCAAAAGTGAATTCGAGAGCAGCTGCTATGAGTGGGACCCCTTCAGTAAAACCGAGTCGTATCTTTCCACAAATTACGGGTCAGAAATGTTTCCTATAGCGGGCGATTGCTCCCCTGATCAACAAGTGGATTCAAAAGATTTCCTCGACTCCTTTTCCCCTGCTTGTCATAGCTCTGAACTCGGGTGCAAATTGGATACTCCGCTCAAACAGGAGCAGTGCTTTATTGATAACAACCAACAGAGTTTCCAGAGCCATGTGTTCGGCAACTATCAAGTGCAGACCATGGGTGTATCTAACAACGCCAGCAGTGTTTTGAAACCAAGTGTATTCCCCAATGCTGGGATCCAAACTTTAACAAGCCAATGTGATTTAGCTTACACCACCTCCACGCTCTCCAGCGCCATAGATTCACTCCTGTATCCATCCTTAGTCCCGGACACCTATGCTAGAAACAGTATCCAGGTGGAAAAAGCCCCACGAGTCAGGAAAAGCACACCTCGTACCAACGGGCCACCCAAGGAAAAGCCTTTCTCCTGCCCAATGGAAAACTGCGAGAGGCGTTTTTCCAGATCCGACGAGCTTAACCGACACCTCCGCATCCACACAGGACACAAACCGTTCCAGTGTCGCATCTGTTTGAGAAGCTTCAGCCGGAGTGACCACCTGACCACTCACACCCGGACTCACACCGGAGAGAAACCGTTTTCCTGCGACGTGTGCGGCAGGAGGTTTGCCAGGAGTGACGAGAGGAAAAGACACGGACGTGTGCACCTGAAACAGAAGGAGAAGATGGAGCTCAAACCTCAAATACTGTCAGCCTGCTCCTTTTCATTGCCTGAAGGAATTTGAACACGCATATGCTATATATATGCATCCATATATAAGCTATACGTGCATGATCTCAAATCTATCCGTCTTGGAAGATTTACGTGCTTTGTAATACAGCTGAGTTCTGTATACAAATGTTCAAATGTAACGTTTGAGGTGTACAAACCTGCCCAGTTGCGCTGTCGTGTCAACGAGAGGGAACGAAGGAATGCATCGAGTGGGAAAGGGTGGCATTCTTCTTGAGAGTCTGACTGGGGAAAGTGAATGATACCTTTTGATCTGCAATCCATGTGCTGCTCATTACAATGTCTACTGCTCGTGGTTCTACGCAACATACGTAGAATGTTTGTCGCGTAAAATACAAGATTGACAATCCTGCTACAATTTTTCAAGACTTGAGTTGTTTTGCTGCTACACTCAGTGTCCTTATGAATGTGTTCCTTTTTGAATATAAATCACGCAAACTAAACACAGAAGACATCTATCAGATTTCTAGACTTCAGCACCCGGGGCCGGGACAGCTCCCCTGTCCCCGCATTCCGGAACGCTTAACTGTATTCCAAAGGAAGGAAAGCATTGCACTTAACTGCGACTTGCCATTCGAGTATCATGATTCTCTATTATCGCTTTTCATATGAAGAAAACAGAAAAGAAAAGAACACAAAAAAAAACGAAAAACAAAGCAACACCTAAGTCTTGGAACTGTTTATTAAATTGCATGTTAATATTTTATATGGAACTAAATATTACATGTTTTGAAAACCAAGGCAACAATTCCCTGCTGTGAAAACTTGTGTAAAACACAGGGAGAGAAAGACAGACAGATCGAATTGTATAACTTGAATGTAAAATACCTCTTTGCCTCTAGTAAGAGGAGGTTCTTTTTGTGCCAAGGTTTTTGAGAATCTGCTTTGCTGAATCAGTATATTGTTGAATGATAATTGTGCTGTATTTATATACATGCAAATATAAATGATTTGTGAACGCTACAGAATCCGTGGCAAATAAATATATTTGTAACAATCTCCTTAAATTGTATTTTTCTAACTGGTTAACAATGTGTTTTTCTGGAGGGATATTTTTTAATGTCGATAATATATACCTTTGAATTTACTTACAATGTTAACTTTTGCTGTCAAGAGAATGCAAGGGCCTGGAGAATATCACTGTGATACAATTATGTATTACAGTGATGTTGAGGGTCTTTCTAGGTATATTATCCATAAGCAGTGCTGAAGTATCTTATTTACTTCAAGTATTTATTTCAAATCATAAATAGCAATGTAGGAGTTGTGGAAAGAGTAATGACCATAATAAAGTACTACAGTAATTACATTGGAACTGAAATTGTGGGATAAAACTATTTTAAAACGCTCCCAGACAAAAAAGGTACCACAGAGTCATATGATATACAATTTGCAATTATAATTGTGATTTTGTAAGAAAGTAATCAAAAAGGAAACAGAAACAAACAAACAAAAAACAAGTTATTTGTGAATTACATGCTTACTTCACAGCAATTGTACCAAAACAAAACCAACCTTGAGAATTTCAAATTATTGTGATTGTAATATTTACTTGTAGAAACTGAGATGCTTTCTGCAGTTTCTGATGTAGGTAAATGTGCAGGTATCTTGACACACAGAGCAAAACATTGTAGTTGAGTAAATCAGTAGCACACATTGCTGCAACAACAGTAATATAATGTATGGTGATGGTTAACATATTAAAATCTTTAAAAAAAGACTGCTTGCTAAACTATATAAAAAATAAGTGATGGTTCTTTGGATCTTTGCAGGGGTGAAAAATATATTGAAATAAGGTTACAATGCAACTTCACCAAATAAAAAGGACTGTCAATAAAGTTATTGTACAATTTAATGTAACTTGGACCTGCCTTAAGTTATATTAACTCTTAAGCTATGAAGTTGTATATATGTACCAATTTTTGTATAGGACACTTTTGAATGAATATGTTGTTATTTTTATTACAAATGTTTCTGAATAAAACATTTGTTTTTATCAAATATTGTATGCTTTTTTAATCATAGTTTCAATCAAAACACGTCTCTCTGTTTCTACCTTTGCAGATTAATGTGCAAGTACTTTTCAAAACACAGAATTACATACCAGTAATATGGCTATATACTTTGTAGTTTAATAACATTTATTAATATATTACTTTGTATTTGTACATATATTATTTTTACACAGGTCAAAAGTATTATCTGCCACAAGCATATCTTTTTCTCATTAAGTGCAAAGATGTGTAACAGTTTGATCTATCTAACCAGTCACGTTACAGTGCATAGTTTTGATATCAGTCCATTCTAAATGACAAAACATGATTTAAGATAAAACAGTCAGCATTAATGGATATTACATAAAACTGATAATCTAAATTTACATAGTAATATTTAGGGAACTTGATATTATCTGATAATGTTTCCTTATAACAGAATATCAATACATTGTATGTCAATAAATAGTTTCTAATTCAGCTTTACAAGTATAGAAGCACTGCAGGCCATTAAAAATGATCTGGAATATCAGATAAGCCAAGAAGAGAAACTATAAATGAGGTATACATTACACTTCATAAAGTGGATATTGTTTCTGTTTATTTTAAATTAAATACATTACAAGACTTCATGTAGAACTCCAAGACATATTTGGAGGATCTGGGCTGGTTGTACACTGCATTGCATCTTTCTTTAGTAAACATAAGAGAGAAATCAAAGACCCTGTGATTACTGAGCAGTCTTTGCTGACTGTTGTTTTCTTCCCTCAAAATGAGACAACTGTTCATTTATGACATTTACACCATATAGTTATCATATCTACACCATCCACCATCCAAGACAAGGCATATGTGATGTAGTTACTTGCTTTTATTTTAGTGAAATTAACAAGCATTTGTCTCATATGGGAAAACTGCTAATGGTTCTTTGAAGTAAAAGGCATAAAGAATGATCTCAATGTGACTAGAGAATGCTTGTGAACATCCTTGTCCCTAAACTACTTCAGTTTATATAAGTTTTATATATTGTTCCTTGTTCTTTCTTCAATGTTATTGTGTTCTGCCTATCATTCCAATAATACAATCTTAAATATACCATTTAAGAAAAGATAAAACATTTAAATGTTCTTTTTATGTTTGCTGATAGTACTCAGAGGCACCAATGCCCCATATTAAAATGCAGAAAAGTGAAATCTGCACACTCCCATATAATTATTTAGTTCCTATATATGCTGTCAAGGTCATTTATGGCAATCAGGTTTATAGTCCAGAGAGTCTTTTCCCTTTTGTATTAGATCATCTATATTTAACAATAGTTGGAAAACAAACATAGACACTTTTCTTTAGAAACTGGGATTTGGGAAGAAAATAGATTTTAATACACTGTCAATAATTTGTATTTGAGTACATCTTTAATTTCCCTTTCCTTTCATTCACTGTCAGGAACCAACACCATGCATGTCCTACATACATGTGTCCTATCACTTGCTCTCAGCTTAATTTTAATCATTGTAATTTCTGTATTTCTGAGAGCTTTAGGATTTATTTTCTTTGTTGTTTTCAAGGACAAGCATCATTGTTCAGCTTTTTGTTGGCCATTGGCTGCTCATAAAATGTCATCTATTGAGAGTAATCTGCGTAGGCCTCATGTTTCATTCATGAAAATAATTACCTCAAAACCTCTCATTCATCAGAACATTAATAACAAAAACACTCTGATGTTCTGAGAGCACGTCATTTACACTTCTTGTGCACAAGTTTGAAAGGTGACTGGTTTAAAAAATAATAATAAGCATGTGCATGGAGTACATATTGATGTATTTGCTTACTTGTATGTAATGTTCCTAGTCAAATACATTTATGGTCAATTCTCCTCATGATTTTGATTTACACATGCTTTCCAGGTGTCTCTTCTTCACACAGCTAAAGTGAAGTTTAGAATTCACCTGTTCTGCCACATATGAATGCTATTTGATCAGATGGAAATATAGGATAGAGGTCTTAGAGAGTTTTGGAGGAGCTTTTTGGAACATTTTGAACTATTCTCTACTCGAATATCAAATCTAACACCACTGATTCTGAATGGGTAATACTACATTTATGATGGGCTTTGCTTCATGTTCCCCAAAGAGAAATGCCATTGTAGTGATAATTTACATTCATTGCCCCATTCATGAGCCCTGTCTTTATCAATTCCCTTCAATAAGTCAGTCAAGCCTTCCCTCATGCTCTGAGGGTAAAGAGTTATTTCTCTTCCAGTCTATTAAGCAGACTGTGCTGATGTACTTGGCTGTACAGAAATAACAATCTTAAAAATCAGTCCAACTCTGTGTTCTTATCATTTTCAAAGATGAAGATATCTGTTGGCTCGCAGATCAGGTTCAGAATTATTAAATGAAACCTGCCCAATGCCAATGCTTCTGCTGAGCATTTCAAATCACACCGAAAGAAACCACAATCCTTAGAGGCAAGGCTCTGGACTCGTATTGCTGGATGCCTGGTTGGATTCCATTCTCTCGCAATCTGTTCTCCATGGCAGCGAGTGGCCTTTGCGGAGTGTAGGAAGCACGTATATGACAGCAAATTCTGCATGCCCACACATGTGCGTAAAGTGCTTGCGTCCGTTTCTGACAAAGCAGTGATTGACTACACCCAGATGTCCGGCACAAAGTCACATTTCAGTCACTGCTCAGACCCGCACCCGCTGTACCCAAGAAGACTAACCATCCCATCTGTGTGATGCATGAGAGCCATTATACATCTCTTATGAATCTTCCACTTCAGTTCTGTCTTTTATTTTTTTATTTTACAACCATACTTCCAGACTTTAATTTGACACAGTCATCTGAGCACCATGACTTGAAAGGCTTCTGGTAAACTGCAGTTGGACAGTTTTTCTGAAACAAATCATTGTGATGGCACAGACCTGCGGCAGTGCTGCATCTGCATGGCTACTCCAGTCTATGTGTTCGAGCATTTATAACCAAACCCTCATTTTGTGCATGCTGCTGCTGTTAAGTACACAATATATTTACAGTACCATTACAGTATCAATGCTGTACCTTCAGCCAAACTTGCCACTAATAACCAATTAGTATTTGGAAATGTCATAACCACTTCAATCAATCAGTCAACCAATCTTCTTTGCAAGATTATTACACCATTAAGCAAATCGTGTTCTACATTGACAGGACTGACTGCAACAGGTTGTAATTTAAAATATATTTTTATAAGATCACAGGTCCAAAAACAAGGTCTGTGATCGATCTATGACTAAATGATTCTTATCCAGAGTTCTGCAGCATTAGAATAAAAACACACGTTCAAATTAGAGATGTAAACCTTGCAAAACCTTAATGCAGTAACTGAAAGCATGGTTGAAGTGCAGGGTTGCAATTGTACAGCTAAATGCCGGGTCTGCATGCTATTCTGGGGCCTATGTATAGACTGGGTGTGAAAGTAGAAAGGTGGTGACTGTAACTTTCAATCTGACCCATGCAGAAATGTGTCAAAGTCTTAAGTGAGTTAGGTTACCTGAATGATTAAAAACACCCTAAAAGCATGTGTAAGCAATTTGTTATTCATGTTTCTTCACAAACCATTATGTACGTGTGAATGAAAAGAATGCTTGGCATATACATCATGTTCTCACATGTCTGTTCATTAATTCACAAGTGTAATCATAAGACACTGATGCAGATCAACAAATTCCAATGTAGGGAAAAAATAAAAATGGAAAGGAAGGTTGTATGCTAATGAAAGCGTGTTTTGCCAATGTATTATTTATTTAATGTATTTGCTTTATGAATTGTGGTTTAGCATCACCGCCGGTTTTTATTGCTTTGTTAAACTTCGTTAAATCGTTCCTATGCAAATTGTTGCATGTACGCTCCGCCTGCAGTGGTAAGCAATGGCCTCACAATACAGCTGTCACCGTCTGTGAGGGATCGGTGCTGCGGTCCTCCCCGCTGAGATCTTCAAAGCCACATACAGAGAACAAGGTTTGAATCACAGCAGTCGTTAATATATTTGTATTTAACGATATGTGACATTTGCAGGACAAAACAATAAAAGACAAAAACCAACCACAAAACCTTGCATTATAGGGACATGCACCCAGTGAAACGATATTGGCTGCACTTTGAAATGCCATGTTAAACTCTTGCCATTTTAAAAACAGCATTTACTTCATTATAAAATTCAAAAAATACAGATAATTAGAATGCATGTGCTTTCTCCTTGAGGGTGTATATAATCCGCATATGTTATACCCGGGTTTGCTGTGCACATGTGATCTTAGCTAGTACTCCCATTCCCAAGTATCTCTTCAGCTTTGCAATTTTTTGGCCTGCTTGGTTAAAGTATTAAAGCATGCAAAACACGCACACACATACACAAGCAATTATTACTGAAACAAAATACATTTATGTTTACTGTACACAAGACAACAAGGACCCTGCAGCTGAGAGAGTAATGGAAAGTAATTCATGTTTCACACCGCTTTTTAGGTTCGCTCAGCTAGTAAACCATTACTTGAACAGACAAACCCATCCCTGTCTTCTCGACAGCGGTACAAGAGACTCCTTTCAGGCTGCATTAGACTCAATTGTAATTCAGTGTGTTAACATGTTAATGGAAACTGATCAAACGGCCCCAGCTAGGACAGGATCTGGTACCTGCTACTTTATTCTGAGTGTTGGTCTGATGCGTCCCAGCTTGGTTAGAAGATTAACCCTGTCAGCTCATCAAAAAAGCCGTTGTGTCCTTTTAGATGTCATACTATCTCAATGGATAACATTAGCAAACATGACAAAGCAATTCAAATGCGTATGGTATACAATTTTTTTATTTTATTATTAAACATTATTATGGATTTTTAATTAGACTGTGTTCACTGGGTGTACAACATGATTCAGTTAAAACAATTAATCTGTGCCACAAGCTCTTAGTCTTCATAACAGATTGTGTTGGGAAGTGCTGGGTATAAACTTGATACAAGCTTATATTAGTAAATATGTACTATAATTGGCCATTGTTTTGATATGAAAATGCTTTGCTTTACCTCTCAATTCCTACCATGAGTTCACTCTTCCTACATTTAACTGGGATTTTACCATAACATTTACTAAGGAAGAGATATTATGTGGACAATTTACGATCACTTGACATTTGGCGTCATAAAGTAAATATTATATTATTATATTATATTATATATATATTTTTTTCTCCAATGTGGACTCTTCCTACACACCTGCAGATGTGGAACCATTGGTACTGGTTTCTATCAGTACTTTAATATGAATTTAATAAGGTTTGTGATTGGGGTTACATGACCTATATGATATTAGTATTGTAGGTGACAGTTAGCAAAGACACATTGTGATTAAGTACCTTGACATATGAATGCTGATTAGGGAAGAAAACAGGTTATTAGTTTAGTACCACAGTGATTTGTTTTAGACATACCACTGCTTTTGTTTTATATCCATAATATAATAGGCTCCAGTATTGTTAGTAAATGTAAGGTTGACAATACCAATGTAGGCGGATCTGTAAACAATGTGGCAACAGCAAGAAAAATACACAAATACTTATGAGGTGCTAATCAGCATTGGCCAAACACCTGTTAACTGTAATTTGCTGACAAGAGAAAATAAATATATGCAAAGTGCAATATGCATATAATCGGGTTAGTAATCAACTTGAAGAAGCCCCTAACAAATGGTATTTTTACATTTTTCTGTATTTGTCACTGTCCTCATCTGGATTGTGTGGGGAAGAGATGAAAAAGACCAACAGCATGGATAAATCAAGAGAAGTAAAGTTAAAATGATATATTGCTGCCTTATTAAAAGAATTAAAAGACACATATTATTGGTCTCAATGAAATGCCATACACAGACAAGTGAAAGGAACTGAATCTCTTCAGCCTTTAACCAAGGAGGTTGTAAGGTAACTTGATCCAAAATGCTCTAAGCTATTGACCAGTCTTACTTGATGGTAATATTTAAGTACTTTAGACTGGCACCAGAGCCTTTTAAGTTGAGTAGGGGGACTCCTGCTCAACATGTCTAAACCCATACAAAAGTGTTTTATGGGACTCTCTGAATCTCCCAGGGCTCGGAAGCATTTAATTAGTTAAAGCATTGCCACTGCAAATTTCTTTACTTGCAAAAATTAACTGAATTATACATGCATTGTTCTTTAGTGAAAATTAATTAACCTTCAAGTGAAATATGCCTGTTGGTATCAAAACTGTTTATATATTTCCCTGCTTCATTCCTAGACATAGGGCATTCTGCAGTATTTTTACCTTCAGTGTAATTATTGTTTAATTGTATGCCTACAGAGTGAAAGAACATGAGTGATGGCAGGAGCTCCTGTTAAATAAAAGCACGCAGATGGGTTTAATAATCAAGGTGCATAACCAGACAGCTATAATAACAATCAAGCCCAGATAGATTGAGTCTTTGAATCAGACATGGCCTTATAGTCTTATGTCTAATCTGGAAGAATGGTGTAGGTGGTTTAATGAGCACTGTTGATTAAACACCAAGCTAGAATGAGTGGTCTTGGAATTAAACAGAGAAAAGATCAGTGTAACCTTATGCATAAAATTAAGATGTCTGTCTTCCCCTGTTATTTTGAGGGCATGTCATTTATTCATTCATTTTACATGCTCTGAGCAGCCATAGGCTTTAGCCTTGAAGGCCATGTTGTTTATGCAATGGTTTCCTAAATGAATTTGTGTACAGTCCCTATGGTAACCAAAAGAAGAATGCATGTAAAAATTGTTTACTAGTGCAGAATGGTCTAAGAAATCAAGATTTACCCAGAAGAAAACAAAAAGTAATACGTAATCTTTGCAAAACCAGTTTACTATTACATAAAATAACCAAGTTTAACTCTAAAGCAATCTTTTGTATTTAAAATGCTTCAAGTTATGACTGGACTTCCTAAAAGTATTGTAGAAAATCAACTGTTTCAATTGAGCATATAATCAGTCTTGTATAATTGAAATAATATAAAAAACAAACCATGTACAGCTAAGGCATTCAAGCAATGCAAAAAATAAGCAAGGATATTATACATATGTATATACACTGTATATTATCCTACCAGTTATATTACCATACAATGAGTTACCATGGTTCCAAGGAATGAATATAGCAAAATGATCATGTAGCCATAGTTACATTTTAGAAAGGATGGTTATAGTGTGATGTGACTTGCAGGAAAGGTGAACGTTTTACTCGCTTCAACACAACAGAGACAAAAAAACAGGTAGCTGTGCAAACAAATATGCAGTGGAAAGTCGAAAACAGTAATTAAAAAATAAATAAACGGAAACAAAAAACATGTTACAAGTGGGTGGGAGTCCTATATAGGCATATATGGGGTTCAAATAATTGGAACCAATGATCTAGAGATCAAAGTAGACCAGGAGTGGATGAGATCTGCATCCAGAATCCTGGTATGTACATGTAACATGTATTCTCATGATTATCATTTAGAATTCTGTGTCTGCATTATTCTTCCAGTTGTATTTCTGTTTGTACTTTACACATACCACAATCAGGGCAAATATAAACAATTCAGTTCCTTGAAATGATAAAAACAATAAAGTGGTCCAATGTTGGCCTGACAAAAATATAATTTAAGTACCTCTTATTGAAATATATAGGTAGTAGTGGCATTTCCCAGCTCAGAATATGAAGGCGTGCCTTTTCTCTTCAAATAGCACTAAAATACGAGGTGATTCCTCTCCGGACTACAGCTGTCTATCACATCGGTGAAGTGAAGAGTCGTGAAATAGTGAAACGCAGCCTGCCTTGTTGAGCTTACTCAAGCACCAGTATTGCACGTTAGTTTGTGAGATGTCAAAGGCTGTGTGTGTGTGTTTTACAAGGTAGGTTTGTTAAATACACAAATGATTAAAGTAAGAGTTTATATGCGCCAAAGACAGTTTGTTGCAGTAGAAGTTAGACGCTTAAATTGGTGAAGAAAAACAGATTCTAACAAGAAAGAAATATAGCCCCAGGAATGCCGTTAGGGAGTAATTTCCATTATTTAGCTGATATAGTCGGTCTTGGTAGTACCAGTCATTCACATTCCCCAGAGGAAAGGAATGAAAAAAAAGCCTGGGGTTTGCTCTGAATCACTGTGCCACACAGATTCGAGAAGAGATTTCAGGTTTTCAAACGTTTGACAGCATCCCCTCTCTGAGTTTTCCAAGAAAGAAGAGAATGTGGCTAAGCAATGGGAATGACATTCATCTGACTTCAACCCTTATGATCAAGCATTGATTTTAGAAGTAGTTATTTTGAGAAATGAACAGAAAACAATGTGCATCAGTGTTTCCCGACCTTTTCCAGCATGAGGCACACCTACATCATTTTAGATAGCACTGATTCACCCAATCCTCCACTGTACCCCGGCTATTTATTTGTCCCACCTATGACTTCTTTAAACATTTGTGGTACACATGTTCAAACTCAATGGCACACTCGTTGGGGAATGCTGCTCTAAATAATATTATTCATAAAATAAAAGTGACTTTATGCGAATATATTTTAAGGTGGAATACTAAATAATACAAACTCTCTGTAATGGGAAAAATACATTTAAAATAAATAATGTGTACATTTGTGAGTCATTTTTAAAACCTGTGAACCTGTATTTCATTTATATTCTCACATATCAAAAAACAAAAAAACGAAACAAATCCAAACTAACATTTATTTTTTTAAATCTATCTATCGATCTATATTTGATACTCTTGCAAAATTGTGATACTTGACTTTCAATCAACTGACTCAGGAACACTGTCACTTTCCCATTAGGAAAAGGATAGGTAAAGCACCACATAATGCCCATTGAGCCTTTAAAAAAGCCTTCATTAGTTGACCATTACCATACTCTCAGAAATGCTCAGATGGGTGGATTGCAATTTGGGGATTGATCATAGGATGCTGGGTTAACCATTAATTGAGCCATTGGCACTGTACATTACAGCAGCACAGGGATGCACACACACCCTTTCCTAAGAGTCTGATGGATTACAGGACAGGCTGTCAAACAGTTGATCTCAGCCCTATCACTGCACTGTACATTCCACTTCACGGACTGACAAATGCACAATCCTGCTTAATCATTAATGACATTTTAGTTTTCGCTGTTACCCAAAATGTGTTTTTGTTTCCCCCATTTTTCTGTAAAATAATACTTTATGTCAGTGGATTTCTGGTATCCTTTTTTCTTTATATATGATCAACTGTAGAGAACAAACAATGATACATCTATGGCAAGCCAAATTGCATTTCAAGATATCTTTAAATATTTAAATATATCTTTACATATAATTTGAAGATATCTCTAAATTAATTGCAGATATCTTATTTTAAAGTGGATTTGATGGTATCTTCAAAACATTTAAATATCTAAAAAGAATTTAGAGATATCTCTAATTAATTGCAAGATATCTTTAAATATTTAAAGTTATCTCTAAATATCTAAATATATCTTAAATAAATGTACAGTTGAAATTAAATGCAATTGAAGATATCTCTAAATGCTAACTTGGTTGCCATAGACATCTCCTAAAACCATGTAGAAGAAAATCTAAAATTATATACTTTTTCATACATACATACATACATACATACATACATATATACATATATACATACATACATACATATATACACAAATGTATATATTTTTGTATTTTCTTCTGCATGGTTTTAGCAGATGTCTATGGCAACCTTATATAAATATGAGTTATTAGACAATGTTTTCACTCAGTGTTTGTCAATAACCAAAACTAGATTCCATGCTTGATCTTTTTAATTGGGCTGTTGCTATTGTATTTAAGCTGAGAGTTAACAGAGAGCTGTGAATTGGCTGCTGCCTCCCCACCCCCCACCATTATACATTCAACTGTTTATTGTGTATTCAAGGAAAAATAAAAAATGATGTCTTGCTGCTTGATTCCCAGCATTTATAACAGTCAATGCTTTATGTTTAAGGTAACTTTCCACTATCATCCACAAAACCTTTTTACAATTCACAAACATATAGAAAATGTTTGCAAAATCTACCTGTAGGTTAAAATATTGGACAATATTTTGACAAAGTCAACAGACTGTGTAACCTGAAGCTGGGTGGAAGTGACAGTTCCCAGCTCATCTCACACCATTTTGCCAATTGGATATTATGAAATGAAGCCAGATGTCCCTTCGATTTCTGTGTCTGTTGCTTATTATCTCTCTGACACCCCTATAATCACTGGCAAACCATTTACAGACATCTTGTCCACATGGCCAGGCGGTGGCCGGTCAGTCAAAGTGGTTTAATTGTGCTTTAAAATGTCTTAACTATTTCAGTAATAGGCCTGTTATTTTTAATGTCCATGTTTAACATCCTGACAAGATTATATATTGATGAGTAATAATACATTCACTTTCAAAATGGCAGCTTGCACTCATGCAGAGTTGTGTACTGGAGGATGTTGTCTTTCTGACATCACTCTGTGACCTATAACTCTCTTTATCTTCCACCCAATTCCACTCCATTCATTTGATGTTTTTGGGTTGTCTACATATCAGCTAGAGCATTACCACTACATTTAGGGTGCAGCACTGATATGCATGCTATATGATGTGATATTATTTGTTTAATGTATGCCACACAATATGCTATACAGCCACCTGCAGGGGCATTAAAGACACCTACTATATAGCAAAAGAAAAATGCTGTATCAGTGTTGTTCTTAGCTGCTTATAATGCCTGATTAGCTCTATAGTAAAGCCAGTTATCAAATCTAGGGGGAACATTAACCTGATTATATTAAATATTGAGTAAAATGTTGGAGCCAATCTAAGCTAAAACCTGTGGGCTGGCTATATCAGATGTGCTGTGGAACTGGGTGAATACATGCATATATTACTGTGTCATGCTCTTTCTTTTTCATTACTGAATCTATTAATGTAACTGCATTAACACTCACTTTCACCTCAAATGAATTACAGATACTGATGATAAATAAGGACCATCAGATGAATCAATATCATTTATTTCCAAGACTTGTGATGATGATGATTTAAATCTGACATACGATACACATCTTTTATCCAAAATCACAAATAAGCAAAACAACAACAAGAACAACAGACATAGGACTGATCTGAGCCTGAGGTATCCTTTGACTTTTAGCCCACGGAACATGCAGCATAATTACATTTGTTTCTTTAGTGTTCACTGTCAGGATTGATTTTAGGCATGGTCAAAAGGGGTGATCACAAAGGATATTTGCATTAGGTTGGGGTCAGAGGCTTATGTTGCTTTTTTTACATTTTAATTTGTGTTTTTCTATCTGAGGGTTATAGACGTGAAAATGGGTTTGAGAAATCAAGTTTGAGAGATACAGGTGGTTTGTCCTTCAGAAATGAAGAAGCCCAGATCTTTCATAATTAGGAATACTGCTCCAGCCAATGCATCTTGTATGCGCAAGACAAACGGCCATAAATTATAAGGAGACTGGACCTCTTGCTGTGAAAGTCTAAAGGAGCCATGAGGAGAGAACAGAAGAAACATTTAAAACCTCATTTAATTTACAAGAATCCAGCACCCCCCATTAGACCTAACCTGTGCCTAGTTCAAAGAGATCAAAGTTGCCTCTTTACCATGAAATAAACATTTCTTCTTGCTGAACAAAATCATGAAGGAGAACTAAAATATAGTGGAAACCATAAATACACAATCAAACATTTTTTTCCAACACTGAAAAAAAAAAAAAAAAATCAGCTACATAAAATGTACTCGGTGCATTTCAACACACAATTTAATCATTTAGTTCTCTCCACTCTGACTAATATTCTGATGCTGTGCCTAGGTATTTCTTGGCAAACCGGCAATGATTTAAATGTGTGAAGAGTTTCATGCTTAGCTCAAATGGCAAATCTGCACCATGCCGTTTGTTATTTATGTTTGGGGCTCAAAAAAGCAATGAGACACAGGAATAAATAGTTTTCCTCTTGCTAGGCTTCGAACTTGTGCACTTTAAAAGCTGCATAATGATGAAAAAAGGTAGTGTCAACTGGTTGATAAGTTTTACCCACTTTTGAGCCCTAATTGATATATATTTTTTCCTGACAGGACTATTTATTAATTTATTTTGGGTGGTGTGAAATTGACACTTCTGTGAACATGAACTCCGCAGGCTGCACACAAACTGAACACGACAAAAGTAGATAACGCTTTAATTGATTACTGATCTTGATCTTCAGATTGCCTTACACTGCAATGTGATGCAAGCTATAGTAGTAGTATTAGCAGACTAATAATAAAACGAATAAAAGCAATCACTGGGGGGGAAACATGGAGACACAGGCTTTCCTACATATTCACTGGCCCTTACGGTCCTGCAAAACCCTGCCAGTCAGAGGAATTGGATGCAGTGGCCTGATGATATGACTTATGACTGTTTACACCCATCTGTATCTGTAGCCCTATAGAACACAGGAGATTGATAAGCTGGTGACCAGTTTAACGATTAACAAGATGCCTTATGAATCTGACATGTTGTGTCATAGAAAGACTCTTCCCCATACTTAGAGAGGATCCACAATGACTTGATTGTAATTTGGGGATTGATTAGAGGATGCTCTCTTAACCATTAACTGGGTACAGTAGATGAGGGAGACTCAGTGGCATGCTTGGCTCTTAGGTGTCTGTGGCGTGATGAATGGCAGGACAACCTGGCTAACCATTTACCATGTCACTTGTCCACAGCTCTGCTTCCTCCTCCTCCTCCTCCACCCGTGGCGATGCATTTCTGTTTCTTAAATTGATGTATGGAAGATGCTTTCAATTATTAACTCTGCCCCCTCCCCCTCTCCTGTCTCATTTCCTTTCTATTGACACCGGCTTAATTCGCTCCGTCTCTGCGCGAGCGTTTGTGTCCTTCCTACAGTTGACGTTAATGTTTAAATATTGTTGCTGTTAACACTCCCCGTGATAGAAACCACCCACTGAAATGTGCATGATTTATTTGCAGGGCTGCCTACTTTTCACATTTATTTCTAGTGTCACTACCTCTAATTAGCATGGCTAATCCGTATCTGTTGTTCAATGACATAATGGAGATCTGATTACAAATCAAGCGTTTATGAATAATTGCCTTCCATTCAGATGACACCCTTTAAATTGCAATCACGTGATTTTGCACCTGTTAGATTAATTAACTAGGCAGTGTGCAGTTCCTCCAGCAAAAAGAAAGACTTGTGGAGAGCAAAATCTTGAGTCTTTCTTTTCACCAGAAGAACTAAGCAACACAACACACTGCCTGATGGGTTAGTTTTTCTGCATCACTTTATTGCATTTTAATAGATATAGATAAATTACTAATAAGTACAGGATTCTTCACTGGATTTAAGTGAGATGGATTAACAATGCTAATCACAAATTATCTAAGCAGTGAGAGACAAAATAATCTATGAAAGCAGTAAGCCCCATTTATTTGTTAGCACTTTTGCTCTTTTTAGCTGAGACATTCCAGCAATGAAAGGTCACAGAAAAGTGTAAATAGTTTTTAACAATTCAATCTTTAAAAGGTTTGATTTGTATATAGGACTTGCAAACACAGCCATTTACAAGTAGTGCCTTTCTCAATCGTGCTGTGAGCTTCAATCTCTTGATTTAGATCTATTATATTTGTCCTTGATTGAAAATATGGAAAGGTGTGTACTGCTCTGTCTCAGAAGTAACATAGGCTGTGCACAGTTTTAGTTTTGCTAATTGTTGTCCATTTCAAGTCAATGACAAAGCCAAAGTGAAGCAATCGAGTGACCTGATCCCCCTGTCCCCTGAGCTGTAACCACACTTTGTCTCACATCCCAGGTGTTCCTAGTTTAAATTCAGTAATTGTAAGTACAACAAGGCAGACTACTCAACACACACTACATGACCACTTTATCAGGACTGTTTGATGCATTGAATTTCGGATTCCAAATAGTAATTTGACTTGCATGTCCTGCAGTGTTATAAAGCCATAGAAGCCGCACATTTAGAAAGAGGCTTTCAAGACCGGGAACGGGCAAAATCTCAGACAACTTTAAAAAGACGAAAAAAGTGTTAAAGTAGCACAGACGGTGGTGTTTGTAGACTGAAACATCAGTCATCAGAGTATTTTGGCAACAGCGAAATTGCTTGCCACAATCGCCTATTCTGTTGATGCACAAAGGGAAAAGGTGGCTATAGTCACTTCTCAAATACGTTCCAAGGATCGTGTTGTTCATATCCTTTTAACGCTGTGGCGTGTGAATAGAGAGTTGATAAACAATGTACCTGGCTTGATCTTCTTTTAAGAGCCCAGGAGATTCACTCTTATATTCTCTGTTTGACCTCGCTTGATTTCAGTGTCTGTATATAATCTCAAGTGTTTTATATGAGAAGAGAAGTTACACAGCATTGTCCTACCAAAATATACCTTCAAATAAACGCTTTCAAATATCTACTAACAAGTCCTTGGAAGAAGTTGTACAGCAACAACGGGGAAGGGGGGAGGGAGAATTGATTTCTCCCTGACCATGAAAATTAGTTGAATGTAATTAAGGATGATGGAGTCATGTTTACTAACATAAGGGAACATATCAAGATGTGTTTTTTAACAAATTGACAATGTCTAAACTAGTGTTTATGTAACCAATTAACAAACTGATTGACTAAATCACTACAAAGCACTAAATCACTAAAAATAAGGGATCACTTTATGTTCCATGTTACAAGCTTAATCTCAGGAAAGTGGAAATATTTCACCCTGTCATGATTGCAATCAATATCATTCCAGGATCTGTGTCCTTGTTATCGGGACTCTGCTCTTTCTGTGTCCTTACAATTATTCCATGGTCAGTTTCACGGTTTCATAGATTATTTATCATGGATGATTTATTTCATGATAAATAACAACAGGTCATGTCGTGCCTACCAGTTCCTGTGTATCCTTCAGGAAGCTTCTTTATTAGGTTGATAGATGTATTAGCTGCTATTAATCGCAAACGTAAGAGGGAGCAACTAGCCTTATCTATCTTGTTTTCCTCTTAGTGTATACTGGTTTGTTCACAGTTAAACAGGAACTACCTCTGCATAAAACCCACAAATACATTTCCTTTTGTATTGAATTTTTTTTTCTTGTCCTGATCTAGTAAATCATTGCTGAGACACCCATTGCTTTTTGACAGCATAAAGAGATGCATTGTACCTCAGCGTGTTAACAAGACCTTTGAAAAGACTACTATATCCATGGCTTCTGTATGTCTATTAATCTTGTGTGAAGCTTACTGAGGAACAGACTTGTGACATTTTATTTCTGGATTATTATACTACTGCTACTAATGCTACTAAAACAACAGTAATTACCCTGCTACAAGGCTGTTGGCATTTGTAGTGCTTGTGGAAGTATTCTACATGTTCTTATTCAGTAGAATGCATATTTACCCTAAAGTCACAGATAAATATTTAAAAATAACTGCGCTGTATATAGTTTACCCTTCATGTACTACATTTTACTCTGTAACACCTAATTCTCAACTAGTACATTGCTGTTGGGTGAGATTGATCTTAAATTAGGATTCTGGGTGGCCAGTTGAATCAATCCGAGAAGGCCATCCATCCCACCGAGCTTCTTCAGTTGTAAGCAGTGTATTGATACATGAGCATCACATTCTGTCTGTCTTGAAGCAGCCTTGGGAATCAGCATCCACAATATGTCTTGACATATTGTTCTAACACCTCCAGTATTTCCTGAACTGCATCCCATATTCAGTCTCTCTGCTTTACTTTCAGGTATGGCCTCTGGTCTGCAGTAGGTGGTAGAGTTGACTATCAGTCTCTGTCTTCAGTATCAGTATTTAGAATGCCTCAGTCAGATATTCATTGAAGACCTCTTTATTCTAGAGTGAAAGAGAATATTTTAAGCTGCTTGATTATGATGTACCTTTTACTACCAGAATTTAACTCGCTCCTTGGATAGTACTATAGACATAGTACACTTAAAAAGCATTTTCCCTCTTTGGGGAAAACAGAAGATTTTTATCATTCTTCCCATAAACCATTATTATTATTTATAAATTGACTTTGATATCTCTCTCTCTCTCTCTCTCTCTCATATACTGTATATATATATATATATATATATATATATATATAGCAACTGAATGAGACTTCTTCAGAACACATTTAAGCCATACCACAGCAAGTTATATTAATACTAATAAGGATATAGTGGTTAGTGTTAAGGAAAACAAGTAGACCTATGGCAGTCAAATCTATCTAAGTGTTCCCATTTGTGAAAATGTAATGATTTAAGGGTTTGAAGCACAGTGTCAACAAGAGATGAATCAGTAGCACCATGACATTTTACATGCTGTCCTTTATTCCTTTTCAAAATGCTTTGCCACCCTTTTACTGAGCTTTACTTGGATACTGGTGTTCTGGTGTTGTGCACTCACTGTGCTTTAAAGGGAGTGGTTTTGTGCAACAACACATTTAAATAATTTTGTTCAGGTCAGAAATGATCATGATGTCATGTAGTGAGATTTGTTAATATGAGTTAGTCAGTCAACAAAATATAAAATGTTATCGTTAAGGTAGAGAGGAAATCTCTCTGTTGATAATAGAAAATCTCCCTGTTGCCTCCTTACAATGCCTTTTAAAAACCTATTAGGAACAACAGACAATTACAAGATGGTCAGATAACCATTAACACCTCCATCAGACGACTGAGTACTGATTTACGGTGATGTCTGAGCAATAAATAACCTGCTTGTTTACTTTTCAAAGAAAGGTCGGAGGATTTGCTTACTTAAACACCCCAACTAATCACAGGATATATTACAGAAATATTACTATATGGAGGACATTCTAAACATTAGAATGCTGATTGGGGGAACTGTCATGAGTAGACAAACGTTTTCTCTTCCTCCACAAACTGTGGGGTTCGAAACCTTTACTTCTTAAGAAAATAAACTAAGAAAATTTGTATTTTTAAAGGAGATTTTTGTTATTCATTTTTCAGTTTCCTCATTGATATTGTTTTATTCACAATGTTATTTACAACAGCTATACAATATTAAAGATAACTACTTATATTTCGTAAAGGACTGTGCAAACTGCCTACAGCTTGGTATTGTACCCTTTAACTTTAATTAAGCCAATGTTTATCTGTCAGAGTAATAAGGGGAGTTGGGAGAGTGGGTGGGGGTACAGCATAAATCAAATTAGTAGTGTCACTGAATGTTGGGGATTGATTATAGGATGCCTAATCAACCTATAACAATTAATCATATGAGTTCTGTACAGTGCCACACTTCTTCTGGAAAGCGATCAAAGGTTTCTCTGGTAACCATTTACTAGTTGGGATAGTTGACAGGACCCATAAATGTGTAATTTGCTGCTCTCTCACTGTAGGGATTCAACTGTCCAAAACGGGCAAGGCTACATGTGTAAATGACAAAACACTTTGGCATAGATTTCCAGGTGATTTATCTAAATGGCAGCTGTTTATTTTATTTTTTATTTTATTTTATGTTTTTGGAATTCTGTTGGAAGAATAACGTGGATCAAAGCAAAGAAAACATGGCTCCCAATTTTCAATTATTCTACACACCAAATTAATGCTTGAAGGGTAAAGTATCAAGAGAGTTTCCCCACAGTTTAAAGGGCTAATCTGAAATCAATGGGTAATATGGTTTTCTTGTTAAGGGTTGTCTTATCACCATAGTGGGAACATTATATTGTAATGGAAAAATGAGCTTTGACAAATTACACTGCATAGAATTTGTCTGACCTGAATAAAATATAAGACATTGGAAAGCTAATCCAATTTAAGTATGTAAAAAGATTAAATAATATATTTATAACCTCAGAAGAAGGCTAAAGCTAAAGTTTGTCTTTATTTTTCTTTCTTTCTGAACTGAAATTAAGACAAATCTAACATTTTAAAGATGATTACATTCATGAATGTAGTGTCTGTATCAGATTACATTTTTATGTGCCTCAGTTTTGTTTATAGTATATATATCTCACTGACTAGTTCTGAATTTAGACTGAAGGTCCTAACAGAGTTTAAAACCTTCAGAGAATAGAGAAAGTAATTGAGTAGGCTAATGGTAGTTAATGGTTAGCACACACTTTCATCAATTTACAACAAAAGTGTGCCAACATTTTTTTTAGCATTTGTCGCAAGTTAATAATCAATTCTTAATAGTTTCCTCAGTGAAAAAAAAAAAAGGCATACCACAGATAAAATATATCATTATATTAATGATTTGGCCTAATGTTTCTGTATGCATTAATTTTCACAGAGGCACTTAACAAAAACACACTGAAAGACAGGGATTCATGGTTAATCCTTAGCAAGAAATTGTATGAGTTTTCAATTAATTCTACAAAGCTTTGATTTCTATTACCTTGACTCTTAAGGAATATGGCTTTCAATAAAACCATGACTTCTAAATGCAATCTGGAAATGTGTTCATAGCAAACCTTCATAATTGAGGTACAGCATTAATGTGAAGAATCCTTTCAGGGAGGTGTGACATCATTAATATCACGGACACACTGAAAAACAACACAACCACACAAAAGAGGTATTTCTAAATGTAGTTTTATTTTTATGTTGCTTATGTCAAAGAGCCGTGCAGATTTTATTTCCTGGCCAAAAATATCAGAACTGTAATACAATTTTGTTTAATTCATATTAAATAGTAAAACTAATTTGTTTACAGTGCATGAAAAATTACACCTTTCTTTTGAAGAATCTCCTGGTTTTCTTACAGCCTTTTTCTGGAAGTATGAAGAACTGTATTGCCACCAGCTGGACAAAGTAGATATGTATGTATGTATGCATGTGTATGTATGTATGTGTGTGTGTTTGTGTGTATATGTACACTCACCTAAAGGATTATTAGGAACACCTGTTCAATTTCTCATTAATGCAATTTTCTAATCAACCAATCACATGGCAGTTGCTTCAATGCATTTAGGGGTGTGGTCCTGGTCAAGACAATCTCCTGAACTCCAAACTGAATGTCTGAATGGGAAAGAAAGGTGATTTAAGCAATTTTGAGCGTGGCATGGTTGTTGTGCCAGACGGGCCGGTCTGAGTATTTCACAATCTGCTCAGTTACTGGGATTTTCACGCACAACCATTTCTAGGGTTTACAAAGAATGGTGTGAAAAGGGAAAAACATCCAGTATGCGGCAGTCCTGTGGGCGAAAATGCCTTGTTGATGCTAGAGGTCAGAGGAGAATGGGCCGACTGATTCAAGCTGATAGAAGAGCAACTTTGACTGAAATAACCACTCGTTACAACCGAGGTATGCAGCAAAGCATTTGTGAAGCCACAACACGTACAACCTTGAGGTAGATGGGCTACAACAGCAGAAGACCCCACCGGGTACCACTCATCTCCACTACAAATAGGAAAAAGAGGCTACAATTTGCACAAGCTCACCAAAATTGGACAGTTGAAGACTGGAAAAATGTTGCCTGGTCTGATGAGTCTCGATTTCTGTTGAGATATTCAGATGGTAGAGTCAGAATTTGGCGTAAACAGAATGAGAACATGGATCCATCATGCCTTGTTACCACTGTGCAGGCTGGTGGTGGTGGTGTAATGGTGTGGGGGATGTTTTCTTGGCACACTTTAGGCCCCTTAGTGCCAATTGGGCATCGTTTAAATGCCACGGCCTACCTGAGCATTGTTTCTGACCATGTCCATCTCTTTATGACCACCATGTACCCATCCTCTGATGGCTACTTCCAGCAGGATAATGCACCATGTCACAAAGGTCGAATCATTTCAAATTGGTTTCTTGAACATGACAATGAGTTCACTGTACTAAACTGGCCCCCACAGTCACCAGATCTCAACCCAATAGAGCATCTTTGGGATGTGGTGGAACGGGTGCTTCGTGCCCTGGATGTGCATCCCACAAATCTCCATCAACTGCAAGATGCTATCCTATCAATATGGGCCAACATTTCTAAAGAATGCTTTCAGCACCTTGTTGAATCAATGCCACGTAGAATTAAGGCAGTTCTGAAGGCGAAAGGGGGTCAAACACAGTATTAGTATGGTGTTCCTAATAATCCTTTAGGTGAGTGTATATATATAATCATTTTCCAGCTAGAAATGTGCAAAATGTTACATGATGATTTCTGTAACTTGCCTTTATCTGCCTTTACAAGCAGAGCAGAGGAAGTAACTCTCCAGTTTTACAGTCAACTATGAACACTCCTCTTCTATCTTAAAACAAACCCCACCTACCCTAACACACATGCTTAATCGGCCTAGAACATATTGTGAAATTTAAATCTGCCATAGCTTGCCACTTTCTCTCGAGACGTGTGCGTCTGTGTTCACACACATGTTCAATAATGCATTGGGACAGAACTGACACCTGGTTAAAAATTGTAAAGGGATCTGTGTTCATTGGTTTGGAACCATTTTAAAGTATTATGAACACTTCTGAACTGGGAACCAGCACCATCATCAACATTGCTGTGATGTGATATTATTTTTACTACAGGTCAGCAATGTAAATCATGAGGAGTCATATCGTACACTGGAAAATTGAACTCTATTTAATACAGTTGCATTATTAAGTCACTTTGACATGTATATTTAGATGTAAGGCATGGTATAATGCATGCATGTTACTGATCTAGGTGAATTAAATTTGACTAGAATATACAAAGTACAATTTTATATATTTTTTTACATTTTAGAAACTACTATGTGTCCCTTTTAATGAAAGTCTGTATATCCAGTATGAAGCATTTTTGGATCTACAATCCCTATTTAATATTTCCCCTCACATAAAGCGCCTGGCTTTTACCTACAGCCTGATCACCAGTAATCACTGCGTCATACACATACACTTC
Source organism: Amia ocellicauda (assembly GCF_036373705.1). NCBI lineage: Eukaryota > Metazoa > Chordata > Actinopteri > Amiiformes > Amiidae > Amia > Amia ocellicauda. The sequence continues at coordinate 6,235,847 of NC_089862.1, read as the reverse complement.
ATACATATTTGTGTGTGTCTGTCATTTTACAATAAGCAACCTTGAATAATACTTATTTGAAACAACACCAAGCACAACATAGAGTGCACACAACAGTATCTCATAACTTGGCATTGTGAGCAGGTGATGTTATTTATTTATGTATTTAATTATTTGGGGTAGGGGGGGCCTGACTTTAAAATGCAAGTCTGTTAAAAACACTTTAAAGCCTGTTGTCATATTCGCAGTGCAAGCCCCCCGCTCTGGAGCTCCTGCACCACCCATTGCTAAGACATACTCTGTTGCCATGGAAACAAAAGCTGTCAGCTTTGCTCGTTCAGGCCGACCACACTCAATATCACAATATGGCAATTTTATTTTCACCACAGAGTAGGTCAATTGTAAACTTTGCTTGAACAAACGTAATTACTTTTGTTTGGTTATAATAAAGTAAATAACAATTACAATCATACTTAATTCCAGATAGATATCTGTATACATGTATCCCATTTGTTTATAGTTCATTTGTTTGCCTTTATTTCCAGGGGTCTATTTCCTTAACTATAGCATGTACCATGTAACAATTTGCAATTGACTAGGACAATGTCTTTGTTACTCTGTTATCTTATTTTACTTCTTAATAACAAGCAAATATTAATTAAATCTAGAAGGGGATTACAATAGAAATCTCATTAGATGTTTAATAGGTTAATCTTTGTATACTTTGTGTGAAATGGGACATTTGAACACAATCCAATCTTCTTTATTGAAGAAACGTAAATGTCAAATTCAAACATGAATCAGTGAACGTTAAGAGTAAAAACCCATTCCCAATTACCTATTTTTGTAAATTGTTGTAACAAACAAGAAAACTGTAGGAAAGTAATACGCACTTGCCACCTTTGCCTTAAAAAAACAGAACACATAACACCCCAATACGACCAATTACAATGGTGAGTAATGGCTTCAGCTCAGCTCTGTTCTGTGATCAAAAATGAAACTATTTACCTCACAGGGAACACAGTCTACAGCACATCGCAGGTCCAAAAGCAGTTTCTTGGTGGGATTGGGGAAAACACATTCTGTTCTCCCCGCATTACCTGTGTGCTTGATTCAGCCCCCCTGCAGCTAGGCCTTATACTTCAAACTCACTCGCCTGCATCATCCTGGGAAATCCTTGCGCAAAAGCATTCCTGTACGCATGCAAGTGAGAGGGTACGATTCCGTCATGATTAAAGCTCAAAGTTGCTGACTCACTTAGAGATGAGCTGCCTGCCTAAATGTTTTGTCTGTTTTTTTGTTTCTCTTCTTATTCAAAGTGAGCTCCTGCACTACCTGATGGCTATTTGTTGCATTTGTTACAGTGCAACAGATTAACATGACAAAGAGAGATGAAATATTTGGGTATGAGTAATGCTTGGTGGTTAAATATCAGTTTCAGTTAGAAGCACAATTCATCATGTCCTTTCTCCTGTTCGTCAGTGTATGTCTGTACATCTGATGGGGTAATAAGAACTGCAATCAGTGCAAGTCTGATGTTGCATTCCTCGTGTGATCCTTCTCTTCTCACATTTTGACATCAGAATCACAGAGATTAAGTCCTATTTTGTGAGGAAGCACCAGTCTTCTATTATTTTAATGACTGATTTATTTTGTGCTCCTGCCCTCTGTTGGTGATCTCTTTCCCTACAGTTCCAGCAGCAATGCACATATGATTTGTGAAGTTTCATTTTAATGTCAAAATTAAATTGTATATAGTTCCCCCACTATTTCGTTTCACCTGAAACAACAGTGTGCAATTAGAAGTTGTCACAAATATTACATATTTTCATGGGCAAAACGTACATATCTGTAAGTGTTTGGTGTGAATTTCAGTATTTTCCAAGGGGGAAATTAGCAGAATAAGAGAAACCGTTGTGTTTAGATGTCCTGTAAAGATTATATTGTGGAGACATACCCACCTTAGCTCAATTTACACACCTTACAGCTTCTGTTGCATCAACGTAAAATGCATAAATCAAAAGCATGTGGAAAATTACATTTTTATCACTTGTTCTGGTTGCTAAGTAAGTCAAGCCTAATAATCTGGATTGTGTCTTTATGTGAGAAAGGGTACTGCTACTGAAGTGACAATGGCAGACCAAACAAAAAGCAAGTGAAAAAACTAAACAAAAAAAACTCCTTTGTATATTGTTCTTTAATTTTTTACTTACTCTGTGTTTGTGTCCACTGTGATTCTTTCCTAATGATCTTTTATTACTCTGTATAAAGTTAGTTATTTTTTCCATATAAAAAAAATAAAAGTTTCCCGTCTTAATTTGTTTGGGAGCTTCATGAGCTGAGTAGCAATATGGGCTGTGAGGCCTGATTTGCTGGGACAGGACTGCCTGCAGGATAGTATGCCCACAGCACAGCAGTGCCCCTGCTGCTGGTTGCTTGCCTGTGGAAATGTGACAATGCTAGAGTCTGCCCCGTCAGACACAATCCTTTGCTGTTTGCATTTCTGACTCACAGGTGTATGCTATTTTCCTCTGCCCCACACTGAGGCTTATGCCTGTGAGTCACATTGACTTATAATTGGCTATTCCAAATTGGTGGGTAAAACAAATCTGATTGTACAAATATAAAAACTTAGACCTATAAACAACATGTTCATTGAATATAATTTGGGACCATAATCTATATTTTATTATCTTTCCACGGAATTGTCAGAATCGTTTTCAGTTGTTTTTTTCAGGCACGCAGAGGCCTCATTTGATTGCTCTGTAAACATGATGTTGTCCTAACTTGTGTGCATTGTCCTCTTTAAATATTCAGGTGATTGAAAAATGCATGAGGAGGTTGTACTGTTAACCTACTTTAAGGACAAAGATTGTGATATCTTTTAGGGTGAGAGTTTCAAAGATTTGTCACTATTACTCCTAGTGCTTGGTGCCCTAGAGAAATTAACCAGGTTACATCTGAATCCAATACACACACACACATACACATTGTTAGATTAAAAATTATGTGATTCTTTGCACAACCAAGGTATTTTGTAATGTGATGAATAAATAGCTGAATGCAAAAAAAAAAAACAAAAAAAAAAACATAATGAGACCCATAGGGCCCAAACAAATGTGACAGTCTAGGTCTTTCAGGGGTCAATAACAGTAAAGAATAAACCAAGATCCAAGTCAAGATAGAAATAGTGCTTCATTCATTGAAGTTACCCCAACGCTCATATTAGCTTCGCTTCCATAGCAAAGGGCCAGGTAAATACTGAGATCTCTGAGGTAAGTCAGGTTGGTGTTTAAAGTGAAGTTGGGTGACCAGTAGGTGGTGCATTGGCCCAGACCATTTCCCCAGTGTGTAGCCAAGTCACATTTCCACCGTGAGCTTCAGAAAGCCCAACGCAAGGCAACAGCACATGTGTCTCCACTGAAATCACTGTTACAATAACCACCGATTAATAAGATCTCTCTTCCATACAGTGTTGGACCAGTTATGCTGTACCTATGATGATGTGGATTCAATCTGACTTGGCGCAACAAATCCCAGAGGGCAATAGTGGTGATTCAGAGATTATCTTGCGATTTAGGGTGGACACTGACCCAATAAAAGGACAATATCTGAGATATAGAATGAATGAAATAATGAGAAAAGCAAAAAAAAAAAAAAAAAATACATAACAACCCCACCACTCCTTAGTATAATAATTTACCAAACATATGTAATGTGGGTTAATTGCAGGAATCCATCTATCTATATGTGGTTTAGCACATCAACTAAAAAAATCACAGATGTGAAAAAGTTCTGAAAATGCACCTCCCATGCAATTGAATGTCTTGTTTATCATCCTCATAGATGATTAGGAATTATGTCGTTAAAAAGGCATCTAGAGGAACTATAACCTGACATGTTTTTGTGTTTCTTTTCCTTTCCAACTACACTAGGGCATTTCATGACATGGCTTTATAACGTGCCACACTTGCAGAGGGGAGATTAGATCTTCAGGCAAACCGCTGCAATGCTGAGATAACGCGTCTGGCTACTGACAACATCTGGCGAATCACACAGGTATCTCACCGGTTAACAAGGAGATGTCTTTTTAATGCTGTTTTTTTTTTTCTTCGCTTTTTTTCGTTTTTCCTTGGTGGTGGGGCTTCAATCCCTCTGTGTGGCACACAGCAGCCCCTCTCCGGCGCGGCTCCTGTGCCCGCAGCGGCTGCCGGCTTCACTGTATTCTGCTGCAGAGTGGAGCGTGTGACGTCACCGGCGGAGCAGTTCCTTGGAGAAAAATGGAGAGAAATTTGCGAGGTGAGAAACGCTCTTATTTGAACCCTTAAATGCATGTTTCGGCCGGGGTGATGGGCGGCGTTTCATTGGACATTTCACGGCACCGAAATGCAAACGAAAATGCCTGTTAGGAAACAATCATTTGTCACAAAATGAAACAGAAAAGCATCCGCACTAGTAGTAGTATCCTGTGCGCTGAGAAAATGGTGAGAAGGTAAGGCTGTGCTGTGCTCTTTTTTTTCCGTATTGCTTGCAGCCGGTACATTGCAGTATAACGCTCCCCATTTAATTATAACTTTCATGTTAACGGATGCATTTGGGGGGGAAACAAACCCGCGTAAATACAAGACCGATGAGATTAGCAAATGAGAAAAGGTTAGGCTGGAGAGATTGATGCTATTCATCCTCACCCCCAGAAACAAGGCTGATGCACCCAATGCAGATTGATCGGGATTATGGCAGAACAGCACTTCCTCAATCAATCACTTATCAATGCTTAACAGGTAGACCTGCGGGCCACAACTCATAAAATAGCCTCCAATACTCTGTACGGCAGCTTGTGTCTTTCTGTCCCTGCTGACCGAGGGTTAGGATGTGACTTCTCTTTTTCAGGATGTGTCTGATGGTGACAGACATGCTTTAAAGATTCAGGATTTGGGACACAGGAGGGGGAGAAAATATCTGATTTATGGATCCAATCATGCTCATGGTGTCATGTCTTGAACAGCAAACATGGCACCAGTGATTTCTCTACTGTAGGATCTAGAATGATTAGAAATGTTTGGCAGAGGATTTTTCTTGCCACTGTGTGAATGGTACATTGGTGAGTCTCTGCCTGTCTGCTTGCTTTCTCTGTCTCGACTGCTTTCGGACTTGAGTTAAGACGGCTTTTGAATGAAAAGTGCAAGAGAAAGTAATTTGTGAAGAATTATGCGCATATCTATTATGGGACTGGTGTTGGGGGTGATAATGATGATGATGAAAGACACTTTTTTTTTTTTTTTCTTTCGCCGGCAGTGCTGTCACTGGAGAAATAGGACATCTAGGATTATCAAGCCTGGAAATGAAATCTGTTTAGCAGCCAGGTAGAGCGCTACACATCCTTATGTGTTGGGTCTTGGCAGATGCAGTCTTTGCACATGTCGTTTGGAAATGTTTGGAAAAAGGGGATCTTTTGAGTGCGAACAAAATGCCATTAGGCTTGCTGCTTTGCTCCTGCTGTTCAATGGGGAGTTTTCGTGACCCACATCAAGGTACTGCATCAGTCACACCCAGGCAAGAGAGGAGGTTCAGATGATCAGTAACTGAAAAAGGGAGTTCAATGACGTATGTGCACACTAGCACAATAAGTTCATGCAGGTGGCATAAACTTAGCAGCATCTGGTTGTCCTCCAGTTTTCTACCTGGGGAACAAATGATGTAACTCAGACAGAGCTTACGTGGCAGCAGTGTGGAGTAGCAGTTCGTGTCATTTTACTCCACTCCATGGCGTCAGTAGACATCAGCTCAGGCTCTCGTCATGATATCTGTGAGGTAAAGAGTAAAAGGAAGGTCGGCAATGAAAAAAGGAATGGAGGACCATATTAAATGCAGGTGTATTTAAAACTGAAAGTATAGGCCTACTACTTTGTGCAAGTTATGGGTGTGGTGAATCAACCTGTCCAATTATGGGATCCTCCAAAATAACTTCTTGATTGGGTCATTGGATCAACGACATGGGCAAGATGTATGGAATGGCTGTCTTTCTTTCTCTTTAGCTCATTCCTCCTGCATAGATGGGCGATATTTTGGGATTTATAAGATACAAGCAACCAAACACCAAAGCTGGTTGAATAGGTTACTTAATTACCATATTGTCCTGAATATAAGACGACTTTACTTTTCAGACAATAATTAAAATCAATTACAGAAATCACATGAAACAGATAAGACAAGACAGATAAGTTGTCAGTGTCTGTGAAGCTCTGATAGTTGTTTGTAATCCAAAAATCCAGGTTTGCATTCACACAGTATCACAAAGCTCGACCACTTTTATGTCAGTGAAAGGAATTCCTCTGAGACTGTGTTCAAAAGCAGCTGTTTTTCTTTCCCCGCACCATCTTCTAATGTCACTTTTGGTGACACCCAACATTTTTAGCAGAATGTCAATTATAGCTTAAGCTTCTCTGACAAACCACAATCTTAAGATATTCTTCTTAATCCCTTTACAATTTGACCTTTTTAGTACTATCCATCCTTTTCCAGATAATCACCACAGGTAGGTTTTTTCATTTTCAGATGTAGGGCTGTTCACCCAATTATTTAACCGAATATGCAGTTTCATCATTAGCAATGACCTTAACTTGACTCAGAGCATAGTCTGTAAATATAAGATGAGTTGTATTTTTTAAATGATATTTTCTTTAAATATATATATATATATATATATATATATATATTTATTCAGGCCAATATGGTATTTTAGAAAAAGAAGGGACTTATATCTACCAGGTCCTATAGCTTTGGAACCCTATCCCTGTAGAAAGTCAAAGCGTACATCTGTACATCTGTTTTATGTTACTTCAACATAATTGGCAGCAGTACAGTTTTATCTAGCCTAAATCTTCATTGTATTGTGTGGTGTGGTATGGTAAGATGTGGTATTTTAGAACTGACGTGGGTTTGTTGGAAAGCTATGATCAACAGGTTTTACAGTGCCTGTTGTCCTTCATGAGACTGAAACGCTGACGTATGCCCAATGACAGATACTTGAAACAATTGTTAATTACTTTAATGTAATTTGGAAAAGATGGGAAGATTTCCATCTGTTTTGTTTGTCTGTATGATATAGGCTAAATTGCATTTTGTAATCGTGTAAAGTGGCTTGAGAGTTTCAATAATATTATACCATGCTCCCAGATGTGTGTGACATGTTTTAAAGGACTGAAATATCTTTAAATAACAGGTTTGAGTTTCCCTTGCTATCACAGATCAAAAAGGAAGTCTTTAATTTTGAGATATATCTTTTTCTTTTAATTCTAATGGTAGTGTGCAGGAATCTTCATTATGAATTAGGCTTGTACCGTAAAGTATTGTAGCTCATCTGTTTAAGGCCACCATGTGAAGTTCATGTACTTTTAGAGTATCAAAGCTGAAATTGGGGTTGATGTTTTCATTCCTTGCTGGGGGATTTTTCCAATGTTATTATTATTATTGTCATTTGTGATCAGAAATCATTGCCAGAATTAGTGTTGTTTTTCTTACAAATAAATAAATGAATACATCTTTTAATTTTTGAATAAGTTAATGGGTACTATGTGGCTGAAGGATCTTCACATAATGTTCAGATGTCTTACATAACGATTGTGGTTAATACAGATTATTGTGAACTTGAAACAATTTAGTACCAATGACACCTACCTGTGATCTGCATTTTATTTTGCCCCTGTGGTTAATGCCTCGTGATGCTGCCAGATCTGAAGTCATTTGACTGGAAATCATCTGTGGTGTCAGCTCCTGAGACGTCTGTGCTTTGTTTGGAACAGTGTTTTAATGGTTTTCAGTGTACAGTTTAACCTTTGTGTGTTTATGTAGGTCAAATTGTTAAATACTGTTGATGGCGTCTGTGGTAAAAATACTGAGCATCATGTGTTAGGCAAGGTGCCATCCACTGCTAAGAATGGGTTTGGTCTGGGTTTAAATCCCTTCCCAAAAAGCCAGAACCTTTTCTCTCATTGTAATTGTAATTTGTTTTATAGTTCATGGTAGAATGTTTTTAAAACTGAACACATCACCGAATAACATCATTTCATGTGAAAGGTGCATACATTTGACTACAACAGTATGATGGTGGTGGTGCAGTATCTTGGTAGAACAGACAAAATGGACTGATTCATCTCTGCAGGGCTGATTTGAGTAGGAGGCCTGTGTAACCAATTTGGACACCAACACCATAGTTCCATTTCATTGTTTTTTCAGTTAAGTTCTTAAATCCAATCTAGATTTTAAAGTAGCTCATAACGACTACAAGAACACATAGTATAACCGAATCAGATGTGCAGTGATGGTACCTACCTTGCAGACAGTCCTATTCAAATCAACAGATTGACATACGAAATGAATCTGCACAGTACAGACAACACAGATGAAATAATCAGGGCTGTAATTAGATTTTTGTGACAGAATTTGCCCCTCCTTGAGGCTTATGCATATGTTTAATCAGGGTGCGACTAGTGCAGGGACATTAAATAGTAATAAACCACAGAGGAAAGCATTCTGTAGATTAGTATATTATACAATGGTTCTTGTCAGTTGAAGCAAAGCCAATATATTTTCTATGTAATCTGTTATGGAAGTATTGCTTTTATATGAAAAAAGTGAAATTTAAAATGCATGAAAACATTTTCATCTTTATTTTTCTATATTCTTATATTTTGACAGCCATTTGACAGCTGTTGTTCCCTGCTTCATGTTACTGTAGTGTTTTTATTAAAGGGAAATGTGTAACCAGAAATTATGGTTTTATGCATCTTTACCTGTTGTAAGATGTATTCTGTCATATAGGCAACATTTAAAACTCAAAAAAATGACTTACCAAATAATGGTGCATGTCAAAACTCAGCATGTATGCTCCTTCAGTATTTCAGGATGTGTTCACTGATCACTGATCCAAGTGCATTCCAACATTTGCTGCATTATTATAAAAAATGAAAAAATGTTAAAAAAACTGTCATGTAAAATATAATGCTGAAAACAAGTGAAGCAGGAAAGCAATAGCTTTTCAAAAAATGCAATAACCATGTTATAGTATATTATAAATACATTTTAGGAGACCCCGATCAGCATCTAAAGAGCGCTCTCTCTCTGCTCTCATGACACACAGATTGCTTTTTATTTCAGAAAAACAAAACAGCTTTATATCTTTAGTTTTAATATTTAGTCATCATGCATATATAATCAGTTTTGTTTCTCAACTTTACATGCATTACAATGAAAATCGTGCCTGACTCCATGCCAAACAGCCAAGGGAGGGCTGACATCGATATCCTTCTGAAATATAAAAGAGTTACTATACTGTCCAAAAGATCTCAGAAGCACCACATTTCGGTAACTTTGTTGTTTTTACTTTAATCAAGTGATTGCTGCAGATTGCAGATTTCCACTGCTCATTAATCTCCTGTTTTTGGAAAGGAAACAAATAACTCTGTCTTTACTGTTCTCCCCCAGCCGTGGACACCGCAACACTTCATGTTGTCTATGAAAACTATAAGTCCTATCAAGGAGTAAGAATATGGAGTAAAACACTAACACTCGGTTGACTTGATAATAATCACATGAGTTCCTGTGGGGAAGAGAAATCCGGTGATTTTGTAGTTTTCCGCTATTCAGAAAGTTATGTCGCAACACATCCTGAAATTCTGAAGGAGCATTCATGCTGGGGTTTGACAACCACCATTATTTGGTAAATTAAAAGTTGCTTAAATGATAGAATCAATCTGGAACAGTGGTATGCATCTGACTTATACAGTGGGGGAAAAAAGTATTTGATCCCCTGCTGATTTTGTACGTTTGCCCACTGACAAAGAAATGATCAGTCTATAATTTTAATGGTAGGTGTATTTTAACAGTGAGAGACAGAATAACAACAAAAAAATCCAGAAAAATGCATTTCAAAAAAGTTATACATTGATTTGCATGTTAATGAGGGAAATAAGTATTTGACCCCTTTGACTTAGTACTTGGTGGCTAAACCCTTGTTGGCGATCACAGAGGTCAGACGTTTCTTGTAGTTGGCCACCAGGTTTGTACACATCTCAGGAGGGATTTTGTCCCTCTCCTCTTTGCAGATCCTCTCCAAGTCATTAAGGTTTCGAGGCTGACGTTTGGCAACTCGAACCTTCAGCTCCCTCCACAGATTTTCTATGGGATTAAGGTCTGGAGACTGGCTAGGCCACTCCAGGACCTTAATGTGCTTCTTCTTGAGCCACTCCTTTGTTGCCTTGGCTGTGTGTTTTGGGTCATTGTCATGCTGGAATACCCATCCACGACCCATTTTCAATGCCCTGGCTGAGGGAAGGAGGTTCTCACCCAAGATTTGTCGGTACATGGCCCCGTCCATTGTCCCTTTGATGCGATGCAGTTGTCCTGTCCCCTTAGCAGAAAAACACCCCCAAAGCATAATGTTTCCACCTCCATGTTTGACGGTGGGGATGGTGTTCTTGGGGTCATTCCTCCTCCTCCAAACACGGCGAGTTGAGTTGATGCCAAAGAGCTCGATTTTGGTCTCATCTGACCACAACACTTTCACCTAGTTCTCCTCTGAATCATTCAGATGTTCATTGGCAAACTTCAGACGGGCCTGTACATGTGCTTTCTTGAGCAGGGGCCCCTTGCGGGCGCTGCAGGATTTCAGTCCTTCATGGCGTAGTGTGTTACCAATTGTTTTCTTGGTGACTATGATCCCAGCTGCCTTGAGATCATTAACAAGATCCTCCCGTGTAGTTCTGGGCTGATTCCTCACCGTTCTCATGATCATTGAAACTCCACGAGGTGAGATCTTGCATGGAGCCCCAGACCGAGGGAGACTGACAGTTATTTTGTGTTTCTTCCATTTGCGAATAATCGCACCAACTGTTGTCACCTTCTCACCAAGCTGCTTGGCGATGGTCTTGTAGCCCATTCCAGCCTTGTGTAGGTCTACAATCTTGTCCCTGACATCCTTGGACAGCTCTTTGGTCTTGGCCATGGTGGAGAGTTTGGAATCTGATTGATTGATTGCATCTGTGGACAGGTGTCTTTTATACAGGTAACGAGCTGAGATTAGGAGCACTCCCTTTAAGAGAGTGCTCCTAATCTCAGCTCGTTACCTGTATAAAAGACACCTGGGAGCCAGAAATCTTGCTGATTGATAGGGGATCAAATACTTATTTCACTCATTAACATGCAAATCAATTTATAACTTTTTTGAAATGCGTTTTTCTGGATTTTTTTGTTGTTATTCTGTCTCTCACTGTTAAAATACACCTACCATTAAAATTATAGACTGATCATTTCTTTGTCAGTGGGCAAACGTACAAAATCAGCAGGGGATCAAATACTTTTTTCCCCCACTGTACATTATAGCAACATATAAAGATGCATACAACCATGCTTATTGGAATCATACATGTTATGTTTTAAGAAGCAGCAGAGGCAGATTGGGTCCGCATACCCTTATGTAGGCTATTACATAGTTAAGGATATTTGTTGTGTAATTTTATTATACAAAAAAGAGAAGTCTTCATCATTACAATCTGAACATCCTCTTTGTAAGACGGTATGGCAAATTGCCCCATCATGCCATGATTTGTTCTTGAGGGCTGATGTTGAATCACTCTTTACATCTATTTTTCTCCACTTTCAGCAATTTCAAATGCCTGGGTAGTCATTTCTCATGACTGTGGTTTTTGTTCTATTTGTCAGAAATGTTTCATAATTGCATTTTGATTTGTGTAAGGGATAATGGCTTTATAATTATGCACTGAATCAATGTTAAACTAAAACTTGATCAACTTCATCGTGATTATAAAGGTTACCACATAAACATCTGTGTGAAATGGAACATAATTGCAGTGCACATCAGCCTCATATTGTGACTGACCCAAGCATTATAATAGTAAACAAGAGAATACAGACGTGCTCAAATTTATTGGTACCCTTACAGCTCAATGAAATAATGCTTAATTCCTCCTGATAAGTGATGAAATTAAAAGCTATTGCATCATGTATACTTGCATGCCTTTGGTATGTCATAGAATAAATCAAAGAAGCTGTGAAAAGAGATGAATTATTGCTCATTCTACAAAGATATTCTATAATGGCCTGGACACATTTGTTGGTACCCCTTAGAAAAAATAATAAATAATTGAATGATAATGATATTCCAAACAATTTAGTTTCTTTAATTAGTATCACACATGTCTCCAATCTGTCTCCCTAATCAGTCATTCAGCATATTTAAATGGAGGAACTTAGTCACTGTGCTGTTTGGTATCATTGTGTGCACTACACTGAACAAGGACCAGAGAAAGCAAAGGAGAGAGTTGTCTGAGGAGATCAGAAAGAAAATAATAGACAAGCATGGTAAAGGTAAAGGCTACAAGACCATCTCCAAGCAGCTTGATGTTCCTGTGACAACAGCTCCAAATATTAAGAAGTTCAAGGTCCATGGAACTGTAGCCAACCTCCCTGGGCGGCCACAAGAGGAAAAACGACCCCAGATTGAACAGAAGGATAGTGCGAATAGCAGAAAAGAACCAAGGATAACTGCCAAAGAGATACAAGCTGAACTCCAAGGTGAAGGTACGTCAGTATCTGATCGCACCATCCGTCACTTTTTGAGCGAAAGTGGCCTCCATGGAAGAAGACCAAGGAGGACTCCACTTTTGAAAGAAACACATAAAAAAGCCAGACTGGAATTTGCTAAAATGCATATTGACAAGCCACAATCCTTCTGGGAGAATGTCCTTTGGACAGATTAGTCAAAACTGGAGCTTTTTGGCAAATCACATCAGCTCTATGTTCACAGATGAAAAAATGAAGGTTTCAAAGAAAAGAACACCATACCTACAGTGAAACATGTTTTGGGGCTGCTGTGCTGCGCCTGGCACAGGGTGCCTTGAATCTGTGCAGGGCACAATGAAATCAAGACTATCAAAGGCATTCTCGAGTGAAACATACTGCCCCGTGTCAGAAAGATCTGTCTCAGTCACATGTCTAGGGTCCTCCAACAGGATAATGACCCAAAACACACAGCTAAAAGCACCCAAGAATTGATAAGAACAAAACATTGGACTGTTCTGAAGTGGTTCTGAATCCTTTCGAACATCTATGGAAAGAGCTGAAACTCGCAGTCTGGAGAAGGCACCCATCAAACCTGAGACAGCTGGAGCAGTTTGCTCAGGAAGAGTCATCCAAACTACCTGTTAACCAGTGCAGAAGTCTCATTGAGAGCTACAGAAAACATTTGATTGCAGTGATTGCCTCTAAAGGTTGTGCAACAAAATATTAGATTGAGGGTCCCATCATTTTTGTCCATGCCATTTTCATTTGTTTTATTATTTACAATATTATGTTGAAAAACAAAATCAAATGCAAAGTCTGATTTCTATTAAATATGGAATAAACAATGGTGGACGCCAATTACTTTTGTCAGTTTCAAGTTATTTCAGAGGAAAATTGTGTATTCTTCATTTTTTGTTGAGGGGTAGCAACAAATTTTAGCATGTCTGTATTTTTCAGTGGTTTTTACTATTATATTACAGTATTTCAATAGGTGGTATTCTGTAATATTAACTCTACAGTATTCATTTAGTTTTAAATTGAGTATTAAATAAAAAACATGATATCAATTTACAATATTTACATTATTAATTTTAGAATAATTTCACATTGTTCTCATTATTTCAAGAGTGGAATAAAGTTGTATGTGTTTCTTGTTTTACAAGGTGTAGATCTAACTCCATGCATCTACAATAATGCTACTTTTATAGAAATGTATATAAATAAATGAAGAGAAGACATTTGCTTAAAGGTATATTTTAGCATTTCAAAAATAAAACACTAAACCTTTCCTGAAGGGAACACAAAATGGTTTTTGGACATGGCTACGCAAAGGCTGGCATGTTTTCGTGTTACTATAGCACCAGCTTTTTAGATGCTAAATGGGAGCCATGGTGCTGTGACAGTTTTTTATCTTTAATGTACAGATACTGCACTGTACATAAGTATATTTTGTAGGCTGATCCGAGTGCTGTCCTGAACCATTTCCTGGCAGCAGCCCTGAAACCCTTTTCCTTGGCCTTATTCCATTTCTCTCCCGAATCTGCCATTTTCTTAACATTTCACAAAATTACCATAGCAATGCTATGTTAAACATGACTATGCTGCTTTTGCTGGTTAATGGTGTTTTTTCTCCTTTGATCACTAGTATTTGTAATGAATGTACTTTTTTTTTGTTTTTGTTTTTGGTATACTTCCATCTTTGGGAAAGGAGAAAACTCGTTGTTCGGGGGTGGTGATTCTGGCGTCACCCAACATGCCTTGTATTTAGGAAGTGTGGGCAATGGTCAGAGCTCAGATTGATAAGAAACATGCTGGCAGTCGGACCAAAGCCGCTTGAGGTCTGACCTTGCACTGTAAATGCACTAAACCTGTAACTTCTCATTTAAGAAGTCAAAGCATAAAAGGCACATGATTCTATTAGTATGAACAGAGTCATGAATACAAGTACTCGAATACGGACAAAATAGTTGAATATTAAAATAATTGATTCAATTCCATTAGTTTGATTTAGTTATCCCAGCTCTAGTTAACATTCACAGTAGTTTATTTCATGATTTCCAACCTGTTGGCTTGACAGACTATTTATTGTATGTCATTTACGTGAGCCACTCAATCATAGGAATCTATGAACAAATGAGTCCAGTGATTAAAATGTCCATGGTTGTTGTCTGTGGAGGGAAATAGAATAGGCAAGATGCAGGTCAATGATGTTGGTATAGTTATATTTATACTATATGTGTAAAAGAGTACTAAAATGGCAGAATTGGTCAGTAGAGAACTGTGTGCTGTAAATAATAATGTTTCATAATTTGTTTCATAATCATTCCTTTTGAGCCAGCTAATGATGGGAAACTGAATTGGAAAAAAATAAGGGCATCTTGGACAGTTCAGTGGAAATCAAATCACTGGTCTATGTGTAGAGTAACACTCCAAGGTCTAACTGAAAGCCTAGAGTTGTTGGGTAATGCTCAGGGCAGACAGTATTAAAAATGCTGTGTTCAGTTTTTGTTGCCTTTTTGTAATTTTTCTATGAAGAAACCCAGTGAAGCCAAACAAGACAAGTCTGACGGGGGTGTCATGTCCATACAGGTCAGGTAGACTTAAGCCTGCAGCAAAACGTTAAGGTCATGTTAGTGAGGCCTTGAATATCCAGAACTGAATGGGCAAATAAAGCCCCAAGCCTCTGTCTTTCTCAGCTTGTAGACCAAGAACAGTCAGCATATCTGGAAATAATGGAGATATAGAGTCGAGAAGAAGCTATAGAGAGATGCGTGTTTACAGACAAAAAATCAAAAGTTTGGGGAGGGGGGTGAGTAGGTGTGGGTGTTTTAGCAAAGCCTGTTGTTGATGATTCATTGGGAATGCTCGATAATTGGCCTGGGATCAGTAAGCTTCAGAAAAACTGGAACCTAAGGTGACTGGCTTCTTCTTCTTTATATTCCTCCTTATTATGATTTTACTCAGGGCTACATTTCAACTTGAAAGGGAATTGATGATATATGATGGTAAAGAAGACTGTACTTACGTGCTGTAATTATTCGTGACTGGCATATGGCTGGTACAGTATGTGCTGTGAAATGACCAGGCTGTTGCTGTGTTCATTGTCTGGGTTTTAGGAAGTACTTTAAAGGGGAGAATGGGGTTCGGTCCTAAGATAAAAGGATACATTTTATATAAATATAGTTTTTGTAGCCAGTTCAGCAACATGTGGTAGCCTAACCCTCCCTTCCTTTTAAGAATAGATTCTAGGTAAGGAAGATGCATTTAAAGTCCACATTAGGAAGTGTGACCCCTCTGCCAATCACTACAGCTATCGGTTGATGACAGTTCTCTGTTTGGTAGGAGCTTCATACTTTAGCCCAGTGGTGAGTAACCTAAATTAATCAGTGGGCTGCAAGTCTGGCTGTCACATAACTACCTGGACCGCAAGACCCCTTTTACCACAATAACAAGCCACATATGCTACAGTTTCATTTTCATTTTCATTTTCAATTTCAAAAGAGCAATATAATGCCATAAACACATATCAGCAATGTATTAAGTGATCAAAATAATAAGCAGTAAATAATCTAATTACTTTAATATTAATAATTTTTTTAGGGGGTGGTCATGGGGCACAAATGAATGCACTTTGTGTCGCATGTGGCCAGCGGGCTGCCCTCTATTCCAAAAGCACTCCCTAACTTTTAAACTCCCTACCTTTTGTAATGAAAGCAGCCGCACTTCATTATGCTGTTTTACACTGACAATTTGATGAATATGTGTGGGTTCAGTGTTGTGCGTTTTGTACAGCAAACAAGGATTCCCACATCTGTGTAGTCAGGTTATTTTTCAGCAGTTCTGTGATGAGGAGACAACACATTGATATAGCACATGCAGGTCTCTGGGTTCAATTCCATTTGAGGTTGATTTATGGAGAATGTGAAGAAATAGACCGTTGTTTGACTGAATGATGTTGTTGGTATTATTGTATTGCCATAATTCCATGGGAGTACCATCAAAGACCACCATTATGTAACAAACTATTTCCGAATCATACATTTCACAATGAAGTCTTCTATGGCCAAGGTATTATTGGAGAAGCAAGCGTCTTCCAAGACTTAGTGTCTGATCAGTAATGAAGTAACTAAAGTTTAATTTAAACTAAAGCCATGTCAGATACCATAAATACAGGGATTTGGAGCAGCAAAAATGTTGAACTGCTCTGCTCCAGCTCTGCTCTGACCAGTTGGTGGCTATTCCAGCTCCACTCTGAGCTAACTTAATTAACTAAATTACTGGGTAACACTTAACAATAGGTCTCCCTAGTTACAGTGTATTAACATAGTAGGTACTCATAAGAACAGTGTAATTATGCATTTGTTAACATGTACTTAATGTGTAATTAAGTTGGCCATGCCTCGTTTCAGAACTGGGGGGACGCTGGCAATATTAGGGGGGATTTCCCCTACGCCTATGGAGCTGGACATACAATGTTTGAGGGGACAATTTAAGGTTCTCTCAACATTGGGGGAGACGTGTCCCGTCCCCTCCTAAACTTACGTCTATGATGCCCGGTATAGCTCCAAAGGCATCCTTACCAGACAAATGTGTACTTACATATACCGTTAATCATTTTTACACATTTAAGTACATGTTAACAAATGCATAATTACTCTGTTCTTACTAAGATGTAGTTACTGAGTACCTACTATGTTAATACACTGTAACTAGAGAGACAATTGTTAAGTGTTACCAATAACTGTATATTAATTATTGAAAAAAGGGATGTCACTGATCTGTGAAAAGTAGCCTATATGCAAAAAAGAATGCTGTGCTTTAGGTCTTGTCTTATATATATATATATATATATATCTTATATCTTTTTTTTAAATGCGTATTATAATAATATTTTGTTCCCCTTCAACTAAAATATTGAATTGAAATGCATCTAGTGTTGTCAACACGTTATTTAAGGAGAGGGGGCAGCTAAGGAATATAAACTTTGTTTGATTTTTGACTCACTTTGTGGATTTGAATAATTTAGTTTTTACATTATGTATCATACACCTGCACCTTATTAAACAGCTAGCCTATGTCATGTATCTATGCAAGGTGTGAGTTTTAGTTTTGTTAAGGTTTGAAATTGTAATGATTTTTAAAATGTAATTTAAAAAATAGTTCTTGCTATAATTAAAATGTGCATAGTGAGTTGAGCAAAGCAGGGAATATCTGTACCTGTACAGATGTACTTGTAAGTTGCCTTTGAGATGTCTGCATAAAATACTGGGTGGTGGTCCCTGAGGTGAGTAAAAAAAGTTGTAGCCTATATGTTTCTACCACACCAGTGTTCTGCAGCGTCGACAAGACACTACGCCATTCTTTTTTTCATATCCAAAGTACATTCATGCAGTAGTTTTAATATGGTTTGTGAGTTCGAAAAGATCTTTGTCAGGCATTTTACTTCCAAAATACGGGAGACTGCTCTCTGAGTGTTATATACACTATATAGGATTATATGAATATATTATCAATCCAGTTACATTTCTAAAGCAATGCTCGACCAGTAGGGCTCATGTCACAGAAAGATCATTTACCATGTATGCTGTAATTACGATAAACGCGGGGCGGCGCAACAAGAACGGTATCTATAATGTAATGTATCTAAACCGGTAAACTGGTAAACCGTCCACTTAAATCTGAGCAGCAGAAAATTAAAACTATGAAAATAACAATATATGTGGAATCTGAAAATAAAGATAGATGAGGTGAGGATAATTCGACTTTAGAAACTTTTAGAATTAGAGTTGGAATATGGAGACAGTGTTCTGCAGGACTGAGGTCTGGCTTCTCAGAGCCAAATCAGCTCTATTCATGCAGTACCCAATTTTATTTTCGGTAGAGTATTCAGAGACTAGTGCTAATCCAAGTCTGTGAAAGCAGCCATGAGAGAGAGTTTTGAGCAGTTTGCATTAAGCCTCGGTTATCTTGACAGATGCCCACTTATCGCCTGATCACCGAATTTGCTAGCAGGCTGCGCTCCATCTAAATGAAACTAAACTAAAGCTTGAATTAATTGGGTGGAATATTTGATATGCCTCATTTGCAAAATCTCCTCTCAATTTGTCGTGGTTTAGTTCAGAAATGCCCCAGGAATCAATATCTACAATCAATAATCAATAAGCACACAAAGCTGTTGCCCTGCTAATCTCATCTTAATTGCACATCTATGCCATTGCTTGTGTTTTATGAATCCCCTTCCAAAAATGAAGAACCCTCAGTGCCAGTTTTAAAACAAGTGCAATCCTTTTATAAATCTGGGCCTGCATTTTGGAGCAATGTGTTTGTTCTATTTGGGGCATTTATGAATCTGTCTTGTACCATCTGGAGTCCTCTGATGGAGTGCGCTGGGAGACCAGTAAGTAGAGCATTGCAGTAGTCCAGGGTGGAAGAAAATATCTCATCTATTTTCAAGATCTCTGTATTTTGGTAGTGGAAACGTTCATGTACCAGAGATGTGTCTAACAGTAACTTCTAGAAGGATCTGCAGTTATTGTGAACCAGGGGAAAGAGATGAGGTTCCACAGAGGCTGCCTCCTGTTTGAATAATGAGATTTTATTGATGAATGGAGGTGTTTTGGTTTTCTTTAGACCAGCTTTACCTTCAAACAGCTACTTTCACATTCCTAATTATCCTCTGAGCTGAAAGCCATTATCACTTTATGACAGCATATTTCTATAGCGAACCATTGATTGAACTGAGACTGAAATTTAAGAAAGGGGCTATAATTTCATGTGGCATTAAATTTAACCTCACAAGTAAAACCATTTTGTTACTCTCAAGCTTTTTAGCTATTAGGCTGAAACACAACACCACAATGTAGTCCTGCATTACTGGGTAAGCGCCAGAGGAATTCTTGAGATAACAGCTTTTTGATTGTTTGGGGTGGAGACTGTACTACTCTTTCTTCCCTTTTTGTGGTCAGTGCCACTAGAGATTGAGAGAGACAATTAGAGAAACGATGGGCTAGAACAAATTATTGAGTCTTTTTTGTGGATTGAACAAAAACAGGTTTAGTATACTGTGCAGGCTGTGTATTTCTTTCCTTGGGCATTAAAAACTGAAAGATACCGTATGGTGTCCCCCGTATGAAGTTCCTTCCTGCAAGGTGATCAGCAAAGGCATTATGTTGATTTACATGGAAACAATATTGCTTCCACTGTGAATTAAACAAGCTTAATTTATGCATATTATACAATTAGTTCAAATGTTCAGGGTGTACATGTCCCTATTTTAATTTTATACCTATGTCTACAGTAGCATTGGTCTTCTCAATAGTTGCTCAAAGCAGAACAAAACAGCTTTAAGCATGGAGTGATTGCACAATGTATGTATTTTTTGTTGTGCTAAGGATTGAAACACATGCTGTGATTTTACATAACAGTCCAACAGAGCTGTGTGCTGGTTTAGACTTGTGTGTAGGATGCATATGCAGTGTGGTGAAGCTCAGCAGTGGGCAGGGAGATGTGAAGGGCAGGTCATAGGGAGACCTGGACTGTGGCAACTGCAGGAAATCACAGATGTCGAACAGACTGATAAACTTCCTTGTTTAAAGTAATTACCTTATTGTCACTGCTCGTTTTCAGCTGCCAAATGGTCTCTTTCAGGCTGTTGGTCCTTTTTGATGGCTCACCAGCACTTAATGACCAAGTCCCGAAATGAATGCTGTAAACCACCTACCTTCTTCTTTTCAGTTTCAATTCCATACTCATTTCCCATATCTCTATTAAACGTATTTATTCCTTTGCTTGGGATATCTAGGAT
This sequence comes from Amia ocellicauda, assembly GCF_036373705.1. Classification (NCBI taxonomy): domain Eukaryota; kingdom Metazoa; phylum Chordata; class Actinopteri; order Amiiformes; family Amiidae; genus Amia; species Amia ocellicauda. The sequence continues at coordinate 6,215,485 of NC_089862.1, read as the reverse complement.
AGTAGAAAAGTGGTTCCCAACTGGTTCGCCACAGAGTAATGTATTTCGAGAGTAATGTTTGGAGATGATGCCCCCTAAAGCATAGACAAAGTTCCTCTATCTGATAATAGAATCAAACGGCGTATTGATATAGAAGTGCTTAGAGAGAAATTAGAAAGAAAAGGAAAATCCGCCCTGCAGATTGATAATTCCACAAGTATTAGTGGACACTGGTAAGTCCTAGAAAATGTCAGTTATGTTGCTGGATCTTGCATTAGGGAGAAATGTGTCTGCAAATAATTGCCCAGTCACACAACAGGACAGGAACATTTTCATGTCATAACTGCTTATCTGAAGGAAAACCATCTGACCTGGACCAAGTGCCACTGATAGAGCAGCTTTTATCTTGGAATCATCAACAGTAGCAATCATCAACATCAACAGGTTTTCGTTAACAATTCGATTAATGTTATCAGGGATGTCTCTCGGCACAATTTGGTTGCTTGTGGGACAAGAATATCTATATATTTTGGACCGTGCCATAGCGATACTGTTAAAGTTTCCCCCCTGTGCAAGTTGGGAAAAACAAGAGGTGAGAGACCCTGTCAGTGAAGCCAGACCTGTCATCGGTTCCTTCTCGGTTCAAGAGACTTTGCCGACAGAGGCTGGCCCAGGTGTCACATTGATGTTGTTGGTATGAAACTCCTCACAGCAATTTCATTTGTATTTTGCTCTAATGCATTTTCAGTATAAGAAAATGTTTGCTCTTGCTCAGGTTTTACTGGCGTTTATTTCTGCCCCAGAATGTCTTGCTCATTTCTTTCTTTGAACTTACAAAGAAGAATAACAAGTATGGTACAAAGAAACGACCATAAAGAAATAAAGCTGGCAATGCCAACAATACCATGGATTTGTTCTTCTATCAATGACCTTGTAAGTAAACGTGTTGCTGTTACTAGCTGTATTTAATTTAATTTTAAAAACTAGTGAGAACAGTGAGTGACACTGAGCTCTGTTACCAGACGGAAGCAGACTGCTGCAGGTCTGTAATAATCATTGCCAGCAAATTTTGATACATTTTTCTGATCTTCCCCCTCTTTGGTCTAGACTGCCCTTTCATTAACGAATAATAAAATGATTGGGGAGAGTTCTTCTGTCCCTCAGGAAGTTGTCTCTTTATTGGTGGAGGTTTTGGGCTTTAGAACATCCCATGCTGTGAGCAGTGTTCATCATGGTTGAGTTAATTCAAGTCGATTTAATTATTCACCTTAATATCAGCATCTTATGAGACTAAGTTGTGTTGACTTCTACATGCTGAACCCCTTAGGAATACATTTAAATTGCCCCTATTGGGAGCTATCTGTATATTATGCCTTGTTAAAGAGCACCAGATAATAAAGCAAATAACTGATATATTAACAAATAGTAGAAGGGCTCTGATGCCATATTTGTTTTATTTAGCTAATTAGAGAATCCATAATTATTTATGTTAAGAACTAGTGCCAACCTGACATTTTAATTTCCACCGCTATTTAATTGAATAGTTTGTCTCGGCAAATTAACCTCTTTATTCAATTTACTGCTGGAATGTTCTGGACCCTATCTTTAATTTTTTGATTAATCAGTTCAATTAAATGATGTTTGTTACATAGTCCTGCAGTATAGTGTTCTGTATGACTTCAGACTACAGTATTGGTGAGGAGCAATAGATCACATCTGTCCACAACAAACTTCATTTGATTGCTTCAGGTGTTTCACTATGTCCTCTACCAATTACCTTTCATCAAAAAAGCAAGTTAAGAACTCAATTGTGATGAATCTGTACACCTACCTTAAAATGAGGAATAGCTGTGGATGCAATTGTTTATCCGTTTAGAGATAGATTTCAGTTTTACAATAAGTGCTATGGGATTGTCATCATAATTAGAATGTGGGGTAAGCAGGGTTTACGTTAGCGATGTGGTTAAAGCTGAAAATTTGGGAACATTCAAAAATAGACTGGGTAGTATCCTTGGATCACTTAGATATTAATGGACACCAAACAAGCATGATGGGTCAAATGGCCTCCTCTCGATTGTAAACTTTCTAATGTTCTTAAGAAGTTCTGTGATCACTGAGTTGCAAGTGGTGCTGGTTTTAGGGGCTGGTGTGTGAATGTGCGTGTGTGTGGGTGAGACCGGTGGTGTATCCACGGGCTGGTTGTGATGTGCCGATCAGGGTCAGTCCAGGGCCGTTTTTTAGTCGCAACTGACTTTTTGGGAAAACAATAGTATTTCTTTTATACAGCATAGTGTTTTATTTATTTATTTCTCTGCTTCGGGAGACATTGCTGCTGACATAATGAACTACATTGTAACTGCAAATGTGACCACTTTGGCTTCTTTGCCAGCATGTTGTGTGGTTGTGATGGTAAACCTGATTCCATTTCTAATTCCAGTTTGTTTATGGTATTGTAATTCTGATTCCTTTTAAATGTTCTGTATGAATGGAGTCAAAATGCTTTTTTTTATTTACATGGTTTGTTTGTATAAAGCCTATATATACACTCACCTAAAGGATTATTAGGAACACCTGTTCAATTTCTCATTAATGCAATTTTCTAATCAACCAATCACATGGCAGTTGCTTCAATGCATTTAGGGGTGTGGTCCTGGTCAAGACAATCTCCTGAACTCCAAACTGAATGTCTGAATGGGAAAGAAAGGTGATTTAAGCAATTTTGAGCGTGGCATGGTTGTTGGTGCCAGACGGGCCGGTCTGAGTATTTCTGCTCAGTTACTGGGATTTTCACGCACAACCATTTCTAGGGTTTACAAAGAATGGTGTGAAAAGGGAAAAACATCCAGTATGCGGCAGTCCTGTGGGCGAAAATGCCTTGTTGATGCTAGAGGTCAGAGGAGAATGGGCCGACTCATTCAAGCTGATAGAAGAGCAACTTTGACTGAAATAACCACTCGTTACAACCGAGGTATGCAGCAAAGCATTTGTGAAGCCACAACACGTACAACCTTGAGGCGGATGGGCTACAACAGCAGAAGACCCCACTGGGTATCACTCATCTCCACTACAAATAGGAAAAAGAGGCTACAATTTGCACAAGCTCACCAAAATTGGACAGTTGAAGACTGGAAAAATGTTGCCTGGTCTGATGAGTCTCGATTTCTGTTGAGACATTCAGATGGTAGAGTCAGAATTTGGCATAAACAGAATGAGAACATGGATCCATCATGCCTTGTTACCACTGTGCAGGCTGGTGGTGGTGGTGTAATGGTGTGGGGGATGTTTTCTTGGCACACTTTAGGCCCCTTAGTGCCAATCGGGCATTGTTTAAATGCCATGGCCTACCTGAGCATTGTTTCTGACCATGTCCATCCCTTTATGACCACCATGTACCCATCCTCTGATGGCTACTTCCCGCAGGATAATGCACCATGTCACAAAGGTCCAATCATTTCAAATTGGTTTCTTGAACATGACAATGAGTTCACTGTACTAAACTGGCCCCCACAGTCACCAGATCTCAACCCAATAGAGCATCTTTGGGATGTGGTGGAACGGGAGCTTCGTGCCCTGGATGTGCATCCCACAAATCTCCATCAACTGCAGGATGCTATCCTATCAATATGGGCCAACATTTCTAAAGAATGCTTTCAGCACCTTGTTGAATCAATGCCACGTAGAATTAAGGCAGTTCTGAAGGCGAAAGGGGGTCAAACACAGTATTAGTATGGTGTTACTAATAATCCTTTAGGTGAGTGTATATATATATTTATGTCTCATATACAAAAACACATTTACTTTCAACTCTCTGTTTATTATTTTGTATGCATATTTTTGTATAATCAGGACATACCAGAAATCATTGTTGTTTTAGGTTTTACATTTTTTACGCTCTTGGCTGAATGTAGCCTATGCACTTGTCAGGTCTGTTGCAATATAAACTACTTTATACTTTTCAGTATTGTGGTACTTATTTACAGCATTTCAGTTGTATGGTAGCATATATACCTATATGTATAAGCCTATAGATCTAGTTCAAGATGTTTCTTTGAATTGCTATTTTAATAGTTTTTTTGCTGTTGTGCTTTATGTGATATGTTTTATGTAGTATATTCTCTGCATATTAACAAAACGCCTCTTTTGTTATCCTCATAAAAAATTCACCCTATTTTTCATGAAATTCTGTCTTATCCGATCTCCAATTTCTTTTGACCATTGTCCATTTTGAATCCCCTACAACCTGTGACAGTAGCTTCCTATCAGGGAGGAAGTTAACAAAACATATTTTTAATATGATTTCCAAACTAGTAAGTGTTTTATTCGTGTTATTTATCCTACAAGCCAGACCAACTGTGGCTGCGGACCATTGTTTGGGTGTCCATGCTCAAGACCATAGACCTGATCTTGGTCCTGCCTTTGTTTCCTGGATGCATATGAAATGCAAAAGCTTTGCCTCTGCTGCCAGTTGACCTTGAGTATGATTTACATCTGACCCACTAGTTTCATCCTCATGTAATCACTTGCTCATCTACAACAGAACACGGTAAATCGGCTGATATATTGGCCATGATAGCTTCTCAACACATATTGGAAAGGCTAATTGTCTGCATCATGACCTTCTACCCATAATGCATGTGGTGTATAGAGAGATCTTTCAATGTGACCTGTACAGGCATTGAAAACAATGATGTAACCTTAAGGCAGCAATTAAATGTCATATAAACTACCTCCAAGGAGAAAATGCAGCTTTCAGTGGAAGAAGCAGTGACAGTAAACATATTACATTTCCTCCAAATTCTTCTTTCTTATGTGTTGAAAGTACAGTCTTATTGAGTCTCTAAAAGATATACACACATTTCGAAATCAGTTGGAGGCATTCCTAAACTGATAGCTCTCCAGTAACTTGTTGCAGCACTATTACTTGTTGATTGTAGTACTAAATGGCCTGTAACTGCTCTTATAGTGTAGAGTGATATGCAAGGGTTTTGCCCTGTACCGTAAATCTACACATTATGTTGTATACAGTGAAGAAATTGATTTGTTCAGTATTGAATTAGAGCCATCTGAGGGGATGGCTGTTGATTTAAATCTGCAATTTAAAAGCAATGTTTTGATGGCAATCCTCTAACTCCTTGTAATTGTACTATTGTCAATATGGTGACTGTAAATTTTCCCAGTGAAAGATCTGAATGCTCTTTTCACACAACCTCAGTAAATACAAGCTGTAAGGTGTCACCATTTTCATATTTAACAGTAAAAAAAAGCTTGCCTGTGTTTGCCTATGAGAAGGCTTTGCAAAACCCCAGGAACACTAATTTGGCCTGTTGATGACTCAGTGTAACCAACGTTAGGTGCAAGCAATATGGCAGTGTTAGCTTAAACGGCAAAACAAAAAAAGAAAAAGGATGTCTGCTGATTTTTTTGAAGGTAGAAAATAAAATGCTGACTTTACTATTATACATGAATGGGATCAGAGGCACTTGAAAACATCCATATGTGTATTTTGTATTTTGGTTCTTTATTATCTATATATGTTTTTTTAATTTGACAGAAACTGTTTTGTGTTTTTTTTTTAAGACTTTCTGTTCTGTCTGATAACAATCTCTGTCCTTTTTTTACAGGACATATTGAAGAGGACCCAATAATCATCAGCTACTAACAGATCCCAGCAGACCCCAATCATTTTGTAAGAGGTCTCTCTCGATTTGGGAATTGTTCCGTCTCTCTGGGCTGGCAATGGTTGTTCAGCATGCAGGCAGCACCCTCTGTTTCCACAGGACTGTATTAATGCTGAGCTGCCGGGTTTCAAGATGAGAGGAGCTCTGTTCCCCTTGGAAAGCGTGCTGACGTGTCGGCACTGTGGTTAGGCGTGAGTGAGGAATGGCCTCTCTGGACCTGCCTTACCGCTGTCCGCGTTGCGGGGAACACAAACGTTTCCGGAGCCTGTCATCCCTGAGAGCTCACCTGGAGTACAACCACACCTACGAGACCCTCTACGTCCTTTCCAAGTCCAACAGCATTTGTGACGCCACCCTCGTTCCCTTGGTGACTGACGGGCCACTGCTGAGCCCCGTGGGCGGCCGTAAAGACGTATTTGAGAGCACCTCCTTCAGTGCCAAGGAACACCGCTACCCCTACGACTTGCCATGTGCTGAGGACCTGGGACTGACCGCTGCTGCTGCCCGCTATATCCCCAATGTAGAAATCCCCCTGAGCGAGATCTTCATCAAGAAAGGCATGACCTCCACCACCCCCCCCACGTCCACCTCCTCCGCAGTCGCAGCTGCTGCCACCGCCGCCGCCAACGCTGTGGAGGCCGCCTACGAGGAAGGGCTGGCCCGACTGAAGGTCCGGGCATTCGAGAAGCTGGAGCTGGACGAGCGGCTCGAGAAGCTCTCTGAGGAGGTGGAGCAGAAGATAGCGGCCCGCGTGGGTCGGCTGCAAGTGGAGCTGGAGAAGAAGAGCACCGAGCTGGAGAAGGCCAAGCAGGAGAGCGTGCGTCTCAGCCAGGAGAAGCAAGACCTGGAGGACAAGGCCTCGGAGCTGTCCCGCCAGGTGGACGTGTCTGTGGAGATGCTGGCCACCCTGAAGCAGGACCTGGTCAACAAGGAGCAGGAACTCAACTGCAAGCAGCAGTGAGTGAAAACCCCTTTTCAGTAGAGCCCCATAACACATCACACATCCATAACAATAAGAAACGGAAGTCCTCTAATAAGATTTTTTTAATGCAACATTATTCATAATATTGCTATCCCCAGCTCATCCAGCTGAAAGGAGTCGGCAAAGTCTTTAATGCAGACCTTCATTATGTCAATATATGAGCCAGCAAAAACATATGTGTACTGTTGTTATATTGGGTTGTACATGTATACTGAGAATGGGCAAATCCAACCCTGAAGTGTTATATTCCAGTTAGGAACTGCTGAAGACTGGAAACAGAATTAGGAGGGCCCTAAAGGAATTGAGTTGTTTGCCCTTGATGTTCACTGACTGTTTATGCAGAATGATAGACTATAAATAAAATGGCTGTTGACCTTTAAGCAGGTGTATTTACCCGAGTTGTCTCTATAGGTATCTGGTAAAATGCTGAATGCTCTCTTCAGAGACGATGCACACTTTTACTTTTAACATTTAGACACTTCAGGGATCATCCTTTATTGGGCCATATCACAGAGATGCATACTTCCTGTTTCAGATGACTCACGTGTGTTATTTTGTGTGCAACTATTTAGTACAAGTGCAAATGTACCAACAAGTTGCCATCTGAAGATTATTCCATTCTTCAATATATTATCTGTAACTCCATGTTAGTAAAACGTCTTGCACACATAACTTTTAATTCCAGTGATATCGTTTTTTATGTCTGTTTACTTTAGGAGCAGGAAACTGCTCATCTGATAAGTATTTTATTTGGTCCAAACCCTTTTACTTTCACAGTAAGTCACAACTTTAGAACTCACTGTTTGTTTTTAAGCTTTCCTAATTCCTTACTACTATGATGTCGTTACAAACACAACTTAGACGGAAATGCTTGTGTCGTTTAAATGTTAGATTCAATGGTAAACTTTTGATTGTTATTTGTAGTTGTGAGGTTTACTCTTAAATGCCTTATCTCTCCTGGTGATTTGTTCTAAATGTTCAGGAAACATTTAGAGGAAAATTATTTAGCAGTATTGTGTACACATTAAATCTAGCATGTGGACTATAGAGAAGAGCAGACCCTATTTAAATGAAGAGAAAAAATTAAAACACTTTGATAATGACCTTGAATTCACAGCTCTGAGCAGTTTTCTTAAATTAATTCAAATCTTGGTATTTTAGACTTCCAGTGTGGCCAAGTATAACTGCAGGGCCTGCCTCTATGTCAAAGTAAATCCACCAGATCTCAAATGATAAAGGATATATCTTCTGGGATGTGACATTTCAAGACTCTGGAGATTCATAATTCTTTTGGGAAGCATGTTAGTGACATCATGGCCCCCCGTGCAGTATGGCTGATATATTGTCTTTTCTTCATGTCTGTGATGATGGTGTTCTAGGTGTTCAGAAATAGGTTCATCCCTATTTGGATAAAAAAGTCTAATATTAGTTAAAGTCCCACAGCTGTGAGAATAAATCCAAAATCAACAATATGTGGGATAAAAGCTTTTGAACACATTTACCTTCCCATTCACTTTTGGATTGCCATATTTGGTATTTCTGACTCATGTTTTCCCAAAATAGTGATTCAGTGCAATTGTAGGATGTCTGGAAATATCATAACTCAAGCAACGTCACTCAAATCGGTATGGGTTTGCCTCGTGACAGCTCTAAAAATTGACATTACTTGGTTCTGTGAAAACAGCTGGGTGCCCCCCACCAACAAACCAAAGAAAAAGTGGAAAAAAGGCTTTGATGTTATTTATGGTGCTGAGCTTGTGTCAACCTCAGAGGTTTAAATTGTGATAACCATATGGGAATGCCAGATTCGGGGAGAAAGACATTACATTTGTTTAGAAATAAGAATGTAAATGAATATTGGTGAGATTACAGTAAATGTGAATGCTGGGGCAGTCCACCAAAGGCAAACTTACTAGGTTGCTTGTGTTTTAAGATATAGTATTATTGTGAGACTGAAGTATGCTCTTCCTAGTCTTTTGACAGACCCAATTCAGATACTTTAATTGTTCTAGCTCCACTTATAGCTTAGGGCAATGCTTAGTAATCTGAAGATGTTTATTTCAAATACAGTTTGTCTCCTGGCTCAGCTGAGGGATGGGGTGGTAGAGCAGAAAAGGTACTCTATAATGACAAATTATGTTTGACACCATCTTTCCCATTAAATACATTTGCTCTTTGCTGTGACTCATTGGAAATCCAGAGTTAGAAGTGTTTTCTGTATTAGAAGAACACATTTTTGTATTTTGTATGTAAAATGTACTTCTTGCTGCATGCTGTCAGTATATTTATTTTGTTTTGTTAGGCACAGCTATTATTAAACCTCTGGGCTATTGATGTCTAAAAACATACTAATGTGACATTTCTTTCCTTTCTCATGATGATGGCATTCTGGGTAGAAAAAACGGTTTCAAACGGCATTTATTTATTATGAAATCCTGCAATTAGTTTATGCTGTCTGTATCTCGTACTGTACTATATTATTATAAGGCAAGCACATAGGGGGAATTCATAGGATTTATCCTCCAATTAAACTGTTTAAATATTCCTCAATCTGTGTTTTAGAGTTACACTCAATAAAAGTAGTCAGGGTAAGTTCCTGGCTAGTGGGAGATCACTTTGCAAGTTAATAAAAGACTTGACATTTGAAAGCCGATATTTGATGTGCCATACTATAAAGCTACTTACTGTCAAAGCCATTTAAATGTATGACACTTAAGTGAAAAAGGAATCAAATAATGATTATGCTTTTAAATTAGGTACTGTGCTAGCGGAATTCAGATTTTCCGACCTCATTGCTTAAAAACAATGAATAACATGATGAAAAATATACAGTTTTCAGTAAAAATGTTATGCTTTTCTTTTGAATGGAAGTTACGCTAATGATTTGCTTTAATAGGCCTAGTGGATTAACCAATGGGTCCTGTACTTAGCCTATGTACTGTGTGGTTATTTATTTTATTTCCCATTACAACCCCTCTTAAAGACACAGTAATAATGAATATCCCTTTATATTAAAACCAGTCCACTTCTTTAATGTGTTCTTTTAACAGATAACAGGTTCCATTGTTGCTGGTTTAAGCATTTAGCAATTGGACACTAACCAAAATATATTACAAATAGAAATAAAAGAAGGAAATTATTTGTATGCGGTTCAACCCTTTTCAGAAACTCTGATTGTTGTCTTCTTGTTCACTTCAGTTAAATCAAGAGGCACTGTGTACAATACAATATTAGACAATTCTTCATACCATTCATATGGAACAATTGATATTTTCTGATTCAGATTCAAAACTCAAGTCTCCAGTTGATTGAGTTAAGACAGGGGGTAATGCCTTTGATTGGCATTCCATAGAAATCAGTGTGCTAAATGCCTAATTTACACTGTATATTTGATTCTTAAACCCTCATTTAGATCATCCTGCTGAGGCAAAGCAAAATGCCATTTCACTGTCAAATGGTGTCAAATGGTGTTCAATTAATGGTTGTTTGACCTAGTTGCTATGCACCATGATATCAACATTCATATTACTCACTAGGAATTGTAAGGGTCAGTAAACTTGCAATGTGTGTTTTCTTCCAGGGTTGATATTGTTGTGTGCAGGCAAATGAGGAGGCAATTAATAATACAGTACCTTACTATACAAAGAAGAAACTTAATTTGGAAAGATATAGTCTACACTTACAGTTGTCTTTTGGTTTTATTAGAATTATTAGAACTATTATTATTAGAACTATACAACATACGGAAGGTTACAAACAATTCTCTTTAATTTCTGTTTAAAACAAGGACCCCACTCGAGGGATCTTATCTTATTATTAAGTAATAATTTAGTGGCATACAGAAACACTTACATAATGTTCCAATTTATTTATTTGCATAAACTGTCTAAGGCCAATGGCCCCATAGTGAATAAAGCATTCATAATATCAGAATGTTTCTCAGATTGTGAATGATGTTTGGATTCGCTGTAATCTGAACTTGGCCAATCCATATTTCTTTTCCTGTAGTGTGTGGAATTTCAATATTGTTATCATAGTTTGCTCTCTAAACCTTTGTAATGTCTCAACTCATTGGATTGCTATGCATTGTGAAGTATGTTCAGGTTTTGGTAAACTTAGCCTTATATCACTGTTTAGATCAAGCTGTTCCCTACTGATCTGTTGTTTTTAACTTATGGGCTTCCCTGTCCCTTGGTGAAACGAATCCTCATCGATGGATTTTCTGCCATACCCATCTGTAATGCTTTCCTTTATTTACATTTATTCATGATACCTTTGAAAACATGGCAAGGATACATAATGAAAGCAAACAACATCCTGTTTCCTCACCTTATTAATCCCATACCCTAGACAGCCTATTTGCCCAGTGTTTATTTGTTCATTGGAGAATGTGGTTGGTGGGACAGGGCTTCAATTCAGAAATAATACAAAGAGTGCCTCAAATCATATTTGTTTGCCTGGAAACAACATATGTCATCATACTACTTGCATTCTTGTTTTCGTACTTTATTCTTGGATCCCTGTAGCCCTCCACAAGCCAGTCTTATTGAAGCCAAATCAATTACAATTCAATTTGATACTTAGATATTTCAAGGTAGCTCTGAAAACATTAATAGTATTTCTTCCCCTTCCTTTTACTCATGGTGATTATCCTCTTAAATGCTTATTTACCATGTGTACCAAACAAGCAGTACACACAGCATAAAACACATATTTTAAGCCATATTTTAGACATCCCTTTATTAGGCTACTGTATAGGTAATACAGTGCATCCGGAAAGTATTCACAGCGCTTCACTTTATCCACATTTTGTTATGTTACAGCCTTATTCCAAAATAGATTAAATTAATTATTTTCCTCAAAATTCTACAAACAATACCTCATAATGACAACGTGACAGGAGTTTGTTTGAAATCTTTGCAAATGTATTAAAAATAAAAAACAAAAAAGCACATGTACATAAGTATTCACAGCCTTTGCCATGACACTCAAAATTGAGCTCAGGTGCATCCTGTTTCTACTGATCATCCTTGAGATGTTTCTACAACTTGATTGGAGTCCACCTGTGATAAGTTCAGTTGATTGGACATGATATGGAAAGGCACACACCTGTCTATATAAGGTCCCACAGTTAACAGTGCATGTCAGAGCACAAACCAAGCCATGAAGTCCAAGGAATTGTCTGTAGACCTCCGAGACAGGATTGTATCAAGGTACAGATCTGGGGAAGGGTACAGAAAAAATTCTGCATCATTGAAGGTCCCAATGAGCACAGTGGCCTCCATCATCCGTAAATGGAAGAAGTTTGGAACCACCAGAACTCTTCCTAGAACTGGCCGCCCGGCCAAACTGAGCGAGGGGGGGAGAAGGGCCTTAGTCAGGGAGGTGACCAAGAACCCGATGGTCACTCTGACAGAGCTCCAGCGTGTCTCTGTGGAGAGAGGAGAGCCTTCCAGTAGAACAACCATCTCTGCAGCACTCCACCAATCAGGCCTATATGGTAGAGTGGCCAGAAGGAAGCCACTCCTCAGTAAAAGGCACATGACAGCCCGCCTGGAGTTTGCCAAAAGGCACCTGAAGGACTCTCAGACCATGAGAAACAAAGATTGAACCCTTTGGCCTGAATGGCAAGCATCATGTCTGGAGGAAACCAGGTACCGCTCATCACCTGGCCAATACCATCCCTACAGTGAAGCATGGTGGTGGCAGCATCATGCTGTGGGGATGTTTTTCAGCGGCAGGAACTGGGAGACTAGTCAGGATCGAGGGAAAGATGAATGCAGCAATGTACAGAGACATCCTTGATGCAAACCTGCTCCAGAGTGCTCTGGACCTCAGACTGGGGCGAAGGTTCATCTTCCAACAGGACTACGACCCTAAGCACACAGCCAAGATAACAAAGGAGTGGCTACAGGACAACTCTGTGAATGTCCTTGAGTGGTCCAGCCAGAGCCCAGACTTGAACCCAATTGAACATCTCTGGAGAGATCTGAAAATGGTTGTGCACCAACGCTCCCCATCCAACCTGATGGAGCTTGAGAGGTCCTGCAAAGAAGAATGGGAGAAACTGCCCAAAAATAGGTGTGCCAAGCTTGTAGCATCATATTCAAAAAGACTTGAGGCTGTAATTGGTGCCAAAGGTGCTTCAACAAAGGATTGAGCAAAGGCTGTGAATACTTATGTACATGTGCTTTTTTTGTTTTTTATTTTTAATAAATTTGCAAAGATTTCAAACAAACTTCTTTCACGTTGTCATTATGGGGTATTGTTTGTAGAATTTTGAGGAAAATAATGAATTGAATCCATTTTGGAATAAGGCTGTAACATAACAAAATGTGGAAAAAGTGAAGCGCTGTGAATATTTCCCAGATGCACTGTACATCTTTCTGTTCATATAGTGTGAAGTGAACAGCATGTTTGTGGTGGACATTATAGGACACTACCTTACGAGCAAGGATAATTTATTATTGTGCTCCACATTCAGATTCTAAGAAAAATATTTGTGTCAAAACTAATCTGTGTTCATGGCCTAGGTTTGGTATTCTGCTAATGATTTCCAGTGGTGTAGTTGCTTGCTCTCGTTTAGAAATTGGTCTTAATCAAAACTGACTATAGTCTAACTCCCTTGTTACATTATGTACAAATATTTTGCACTCTTTACTGTATTTTCTAGACAGCCTTGCTACATTGAAGCATAAAAAGGCCTGGATTTCCCAGCAGCCATACTGCTGGACCTCTGGAGCTAACCAAAATTGAGCTTTATCAGGTCTGAGGAAGACATCTAAAGAAATCCTGTAGCATGTGGCTAATTGTATGGTATAGCTTTATAGTCTTCAGTGTTTCTCCCCATTCTTGTTTTTGTGACCTAGAGGAATTTTGTGAATCACATTGAGATTTTTAGAGGTGAAAATCAAAACATTGCTTGCTCACATGCTTTTTGTTGGCACACCATTTTATAGTATACAAGTCAAGTTACAGTTAAGGCACCTGAATGTTCTGGAATCATGATTTTGCTTTGGACAGGAGCTGATGGTACATTTTGCAGTTTACTTAAAGTGATACGTTGACCTCAAATAATTCCATTGTTTTTGTGCATCCTTTTCACATTCCTATGTAAGCACTTTCATTGCAGTTTTGCAATGGGTTACACCTACCTGCCAAAAGTAATTTATCAATGAAAAATAATTGAGCTTTCCCCTTTGCCAACAGCCTTGAGGCAAAAATAGTAGAGGGCCCCTTAAAATGTAAACACTGCGTAGTCATTTACATTGGCCTCAAACACAAATGTAAATAAAGCAGTAAAGCTTAATAGTTTGTAGGACTTCCATGTATTGTATTAACTTCAAACACTCTCTGAGGTCTAATATCCATTAGCCATGTTGTGTATATATTGTGTATAAAAATAGCTATATTTTTAATATAAAAGTGTCACTGATGTTGAGTATTTACATTATGTATTTGTCTGGCATAAGAACATTTAAAGAATATGGGAATTCATTAATGAGGAAAAAGCTATCCAAAATAAAGCCATGTTCCTTCTTGAGAAGTGATGCCAGGGATCCCATTGGGCTTTGCTTTAGATATTTCTGATGATTGAATGCATACTATTTGGAATGATGTCTATAATGTGTAACAGTTCCTTCTGCAGTGGAAAGAAATTTCATTTTAACTGCCTTGTCCCAAGTGTCACATTTGTCAGGAGAAGAATTATCGTTTGTGCAAGTGTTTTAAGTAATTATAAAACATTCAAACGCACTGGAAATTAGACATTTTTAAAACCCTTCTTTCATCCTTTCCTAATTCCTTGCCTCCCAAAGTGCTATGTCAACATGCATTACATCAAGAACTAGAAGGGAGTTGTTTAAAAGGAGCAAGCATACACTTCTCATTTTGCCTTCCCGGTTTCATTAAATCCTGTTGAATTTTTATTGGCAATTTAAAGTGAAAGTGTTTGGAAACAAGTGTTCTTGAGAGGCAGAATGGCAAACTAATTTGACCGAGACACAGAACAATATTTGAAGTACTGCTAGCAAGCAACCCTTAGACATTATACCTCATACAAGCAATAATATGCTAACATATTGAAAGTAGATTTAATAAAATATCCTTAAAATTGTCCCGCCCCCGGATGAACCTGGTTTACATAATTTCAGGAGATGGCCTAATAAGTCTGAAGCTGTAAATACACTGGCACCACAGAGTTTTTAACTTCCATCTGATTGTGGGAGTGTAAATGTGGTTGAGCCGCAGCTTTCTCCAGTTGGCTGGGCAGGAGGATGCTGAGACAAACCCAATGTGCTGGTTTATAGTCCTTCAGAATGAAAGTGCTTTGGAGTGGCTCTAATACTCTAATACCTTCTTCCTTCTGACACTTAGCCGAGACGATTACCCACAGGGTACAAATACATGAAATACCAATAGTGGTGGAGGCACCTGAATTACGTATCTCTGTCTGATTATGGTGGGCGTGGCTGTGCTTCCATAACATGCCAATCCTTTCAATTTAAAAGGCAAAAAAAACTACAAAAAACAACTAAACATTAAATCTAACTTTTTGGAGATTCTGCTATGGAAGGGGATACTGTATGTCCCATAGTGTGGTTTTCAAGCAATATCAAAAGCTTGCTTGCATTGTTTGACTTACTACATTTGAGATTCCATTGTATTTTTTTGTATTTGATGTAGGCCAAAGGATACTTATACTATTTTTGCATATAATGAAGAATGTTCTGTACAACTCTATTCAGACTCCTTTCTGCATTTATTCCAATGTTCTGGAGATTGTTTGCTTGTGAAGAGGATCTGTAACACCCACACACTTGTGTTCCTGCAAATGTGATGCCTGAGCTCAAACAAATAAGATGCTAAGGAAAAATTAATCCCATGGTTGTTTTTAAGAGCTATAATAATAATACTAATACATTTTATATAATGATATTCAGTTTTAGTCTTTTCAGAAGGTATTTGTGTACTAATAGTTATTTGCAAGGGAAATTGGTTAAAACATAAATAAAAGCTACACTAACACAGTATACAGTTAGAAACTAATCAGTAAAATTAGAATTTTAAGAATTGTAATATTTAATCCATTGACTGTACTTTTCCACATTTTGAAAGCTTGTGTTTTTTGACCTTCTCTATGCAAAGCTGAAGGGATCCAGTCTTAAAACAGCCCACATACAACATACATTCAAGAGAAGGGATTGTTTTACTCACTTTCGAGGCCAGAAATATCCTATGTGTGACCAGAATTTTTTTAACTTTTTATTAACACTTCTAATTGTCTTACAGGGTGTCCCATAAGTCCAGATCATTCCAGATACACAAATCCAGACGAGATACCCAGTCAGCAATCACACGGTGAATGATGTCTGGAGAAATGGTGTTAAATATGAATTAATTAATTTCCCCTATGATTCCAGACTTATGGGATACCCTGTAGAATATTCAAGAGTGATCAATTAAGAAACAATTGTCCATCATTTGATTATTTGATTTAATTACTTGCATTTATCTAATTTCATCTGCCCTGTCCTCAATTGTGACACTGAAGGGGGTTTGACATGGCATCGGGAGCTCTCAGGTGGGTTTTAAGGAAACGCAAAGGAAGGAGAGTATGGTGAAAAAACAGATTATATTATAGTGCCTGCTTGCTCAGAAACAAAATAGACGTACGCAAACCAAAACCTAAACCTAACTCTTTGTTAAGCCTAAACTAACACACATAAGAGGTCCCTCTCTAAACAGATATCTAATAGTAAACACAAATGCTGGCAAACAAGCAAAGTCCATATGCATAGTTAATGTCCCAATCTAAAGTCTCTTACCATCACTCATTGCTCAGGCTCTCCACATCAGGAAGTCAAGTGCTTTTTGACCTTGAAATGGGACGTTCGCGTTCATTTTTTGCATAGAGACAAGGGCATATACTGTTATTAGTCTTTCCATTTTGTCCTACAATTTACTATCGTAGTTTAAGATAAATATTCTACATTTATTTAGATGTTAGCCTCGTGAATTGCTATACCTGTTTGAAATGAAGATTTTAATGTCTTGGAGAAAAAATATAAATGAAAATAAGAATTAGGCAGGACGGTTACATATTGGTTGTTTAGAGTGCATCATTTTGAGTATTTATGATGTATATCTTTTGAAAACTGTATGTCGCCCTGGGGAAGTGCATCTGCTGAGAAATTAATAATAATAATGATGATGTATAAAATCCTTCACCTGCATGTACATGTAACGGGACTCATAGTGTATGATACAGTGACGTAATCTCTCGCTGTGCTTGGTTGTGTGTATACAGTGAGGGAAAAAAGTATTTGATCCCCTGCTGATTTTGTATGTTTGCCCACTGACAAAGAAATTATCAGTCTATAATTTTAGTGGTAGGTGTATTTTAACAGTGAGAGACAGAATAACAACAACAAAATCCAGACAAACGCATTTCAAAAAAGTTATAAATTGATTTGCATGTTGATGAGGGAAATAAGTATTTGATCCCCTATCAATCAGCAAGATTTCTGGCTCCCAGGTGTCTTTTATACAGGTAAAGAGCTGAGATTAGGGGCACTCTCTTAAAGGGAGTGCTCCTAATCTCAGCTCGTTACCTGTACAAAAGACACCTGTCACAGAAGCAATCAATCAATCAGATTCCAAACTCTCCACCATGGCCAAGACCAAAGAGATGTCCAAGGATGTCAGGGACAAGATTGTAGACCTACAAAAGGCTGGAATGGGCTACAAGACCATCGCCAAGCAGCTTGGTGAGAAGGTGGCAACAGTTGGTGCGATTATTCGCAAATGGAAGAAACACAAAATAACTGTCAGTCTCCCTCGGTCTGGGGCTCCATGCAAGATCTCACCTCGTGGAGTTTCAATGATCATGAGAACGGTGAGGAATCAGCCCAGAATTACATGGGAGGATCTTGTTAATGATCTCAAGGCAGCTGGGACCATAGTCACCAAGAAAACAATTGGTAACACACTACGCCGTGAAGGACTGAAATCCTGCAGCACCCGCAAGGTCCCCCTGCTCAAGAAAGCACATGTACAGGCCCGTCTGAAATTTGCCAATGAACATCTGAATGATTCAGAGGAGAACTGGGTGAAAGTGTTGTGGTCAGATGAGACCAAAATCGAGCTCTTTGGCATCAACTCAACTCGCCTTGTTTGGAGGAGGAGGAATGACCCCAAGAACACCATCCCCACCGTCAAACATGGAGGTGGAAACATTATGCTTTGGGGGTGTTTTTCTGCTAAGGGGATAGGACAACTGCAACGCATCAAAGGTATGATTGACGGGGCCATATACCATCAAATCTTGGGTGAGAACCTCTTTCCCTCAGCCAGGGCATTGAAAATGGGTCGTGGATGGGTATTCCAGCATGACAATGACCCAAAACACACAGCCAAGGCAACAAAGGAGTGGCTCAAGAAGAAGCACATTAAGGTCCTGGAGTGGCCTAGCCTCTCCAGACCTCAATCCCATAGAAAATCTGTGGAGGGAGCTGAAGGTTTGAGTTGCCAAACGTCAGCCTCGAAACTTTAATGACTTGGAGAGGATCTGCAAAGAGTAGTGGGACAAAATCCCTCCTGAGATGTGTGCAAACCTGGTGGCCAACTACAAGAAACGTCTGACCTCTGTGATTGCCAACAAGGGTTTTGTACTAAGTCGAAGGGGTCAAATACTTATTTCCCTCATTAACATGCAAATCAATTTATAACTTTTTTGAAATGCGTTTTGCTGGATTTTGTTGTTGTTATTCTGTCTCTCACTGTTAAAATACACCTACCATTAAAATTATAGACTGATCATTTCTTTGTCAGTGGGCAAACGTACAAAATCAGCAGGGGATCAAATACTTTTTTCCCTCACTGTAGACTACCCATGTCAAGGGACCAGTCTTTTGGCATAGCGAGTTCTCTGCTCTGCTGCTGCGGCTGTGAGGAGCAGGGCCCTCGGGGGTGTGTCCGAGGTAGCGGTTCAAATCCGAGCGTGGGCTCAGCCTGCACCTGCTACGCACTCATTTGTGTTCATCAAACTTTACAAAATGTCCCTGTCATACTCCATTAATGACTGATTCTCCCCTTCACCTGTTCTATACACTTAATTAATATAGCACACAATAAAAACTTCAGGCGGTGTTATGATACTAATACAGCTGTACGATCAGCTGCATTTATAACAGGTGCAATTACTGTGTTAACAATTGTGTCTTTATAGCTGAAAGTATGAAAAAAAAGAGCACAAAATCAATTTTAAGCCTCAGGGACAACAGTAATAACACCCTATTATGTTATTTCAGATTTCCATTACTGAATTATATTGTAGACATGTATAACCATCTATTGTGTTTTCACCATGAAAAAGAAAAGTGTCGGCAAGGGTAACATTACTAGAAAGGGAAAAGAGAAAGCCCTTTCAAGAGCAGTACTGAAATGAGACCACAATTTCTTGCGAAGGGGGAAGTACAGGTTTTTTTTATCTGTCTATCATCTAAAATGCATTCTGCCCAGAATTAGCAATTGTGTTGATTGTCCTTAGTTGTTCTGTATTTATGTATGGAAAGATTTACATTTTAAGCACGTGGAACTAGTAAGAAACAAATACTGCGTCTCTCTTGTGTTGGTCATTAGTCCTGTTCAATGCCTTTCTGAACTACCCCCACCTGAAACACAATATCATGTGTTTTTATAATGGATTGAACAAATGTTGGTGAAATGTATTGCATCTGAACACCCACTGATGCCTTCTATACTCCGAAATTACCACTGCACTAGTTCCCACTGTCACAAGGTGGCTCATTATATCCCACACTACAGAGCCTTGATATTCTCATCTACATCTAATTTCAGTGCTGGCTGTTCAGAGAGATTTCTTTAAACCTTTTACTGAGGTAATTCACAGCGTGAAGGGGAGATCAACCTTTTTTCGATCTCTAGATCTAAATAATATAAATAATTTAATTCTAACCAGTATTTCTTAGCAGACCACCACTGTTAACTATGAAAGTGGGTGGGGGCTTCCCTCATTACCTAATTCGGTGCCTTCCACTTCACAGTACCAGACTACTTTCTAATTTAGCAGATGTGCATACAAGCGGTGTATGAGAAATGCTTAATTGCTATGCTTGCAGTTCCCAAAGTACAAATTAGTATTCACAGCAACTCATCTTATTTCACTGAAGGTTATTTCAGCTCATGAAGAAAGATCCTCTAATATTATCACCGGAGGATACTTAGAGGCAAAAATCCCTGTAATCCTATTTATGATTAAATGTATCCCTTGGAATTATATAAGGTACAAGTTTCTGTGGATGAGTGGGAAAGTCATTTTGTGTAATTTATCTAGTTTCAAAAAAGATGCTGAGAATAAATAGACTCGGCATCTTGAAGACAGTGTAATATGATTGCTGATAAGTGTCCTTTGTGAAATTTTTCCAGACACATCTATATTTAGTAGTGAGCAAGTACGCTGTTGATGATTGAAGATGAAAAAGCTCTATTTTAAGCTCACAACTAGGGTTTGTACACCAAAAGTGACAGATTTCTTTTTTTTCTTAATAATTTTTAGAAGGGCTCTATTGGTGTCGAGGATTGTATAAAAACAGTTGGCGCCATCTCTGCCTGCCTGCCTGTCAAAAACAACATTATAAAACCTTTTCTGATGAAACTGACACACAAGCTGTGTCACATCTTTTCCCAGTTTGTCACTGCCGATGTAATCCCACACGTTCTAGAAATATTGTAAATGAGAGTGTAGATAGACCTTTTTACCTGACAGATATTGCTGAGCTATTGAGCCATGGAAAGGTTGAGCTCTGTGTTGATGACTTTATCATGGTCTCACAAGATGAGCTTAATTCTGGGGAGGGGGCAGTGAATCAGTTACAGCCAATTGACTTTCTCTAACCCAGATGGCTGATGACAATTGTTAATCATCTCGGCTCAGTGCTACGACCCCTGTACTAGCAAAGAAGACCTGATGGTGACATTTACAAGTCCCCCAAAATGTACACCTGCTTCAGTCCACACTGAGAGTGCCGAGCAAACAGCACTGATCTGAGGCTGTGCACCAACGACTAACGCAACTGCTGCTGATAACATGGCTAACAGATGCCTAAAAAACCAAAGGGGTGACTACTACATGGTAAAAACCTGCCTAACTTGCAGCCTCCCAAATCCAGCAGTGCTCAGCCAATTTTGCGTGCCAGCCCTTAGGAAATTCGACATATGTGATTTGTGAACCTAAAGGGCCCAACCTGCACTCCAAGTAGAAGCTTTGGTGAGCCACTTGGGAGCACGTGAATGCTAATTTCGCCCTCCCTGTGGATCTTTAGCTAACAGTTCCCTGAGATGTGGGAGAACATGGGCTGAATGTATGCTGAATGGATTAGAAGCCTGACAAACCATGGAACATCACGTTCTGAACTCATCGACAATATGAGACCCTATGAATATATCTTTTGTGACCTGAAAATTAGATTATTTAAATATACTTTAAAAATGTCTCCTCACAGCTTTCCAATTTTTAACAGCCTCCATTTCAGAATTAAATAACTAGATCTACTATATTTTTATGTACGGAAATGTTTCTATTTATTCACCATCATGTGAAATTACTTTTGTGTTTACTATGGCTCACATGTTGCTAATCCAGTTAAGTCCTCTTTCTACATCCTGGAGAGCAGGGTGTGTCCTATCCTGTATGCTTACTGGTTTTAACTTGGGAATTCACAGTATCCAAATGGCCAAGCACCACAACAATGGCTTCAAATTTACCCCCTCTTCGTTCCCCTTCCTCCAGAGCTCAGTTCTGCTCAGTTATGTTACTGGTCTCCTGTATCAAACCCTGAATGTGGCAGCAGACCCCATGTCAAGGACAGAGTTCATTTGTGGCCCTATAGAGTGACAGCAGTGCATTAGCCACTAAATGCCACATGCTATTTTCTTTGACTCTGAGAAGTGTGAAGTGATGACCTAATCATTGCTCACCAAGAGGATGAAACGGTGCAGTTTGTCATGGCAGAGCAACAATGTGACAAGGATACATACTGTCTTTTCATGCTGACACAGATTTTCTGGACACCCACTTCCCCTCTTTTGGAATATAATTGGTCAGATTGCAACCCCAGTGTGACAAAGAGTGCTTAAGAATTGCATGTGTAATATAGTGCCTTTCTAAAGCAATTTTGCATGTGAAACACCTTAAATGAAAGGTGAAAAGTTTAGGCTTACAACTGGACATCTATTAACCTTTGTCTCATTTTCATTTTTGTTTTCCTTGTCTTGTGTTCCATGTGAAGTCCCTGTTGCTTTTTATATGTTCTTTTTTTTATGTTCGTGTTCAGGAATCATGCAGGTGCATTCATAGTATCAATCTATTCAGAACGGCTCAAGTACTGGGTTCACTTGGTTATCTTCTGGAAGTACTCAAAGATGGCATTTGTAATTCTGCACTCTGTGTTTTTAGGAGTCATTGCATTTATATTTCCCTAGAGTAATAACACGAATATGCTTTTTCTTATCAGCTTCCTAAGAGAGATTGTATTTGAATGATTGTAATTTATCTGTCTGTGGCTTCAGAGATTTTCATTGCCAATCTCTTAGCATTGACAGTCTGTAATTCAACTAAGAAAATGGCCAATGTATTTTCAGTTATGTTTTTCTGTGCGTTTGTTTTAAGATTCAAACTACACATGTAGTATTATTGTATGTATTTATTTAATAAATTAATAAGCAGGTACCCTTATAGTTGATACTATCATGTAATGTGGTGTCCATAATATCTTGGATTGTTCTCAAGATATATATTTCTTGCTCAAAGCAAATCTAAGATAAATCACGGATAAAAAAAATGCTTTACATTACCATGGTCTTTAAATGTTAAAAGTCTAAATTATGCACTTTGTTTATGTCAAAGCCTGATATTACAAATATTTTAAACTGCCTAAATTCAGATGTCATGGTAAAAGCATAATTCAAAACACTGTGTTTCCTCAAGCTATGACGTCCCTACAGAAACGAATGATTGGTGACATTGTAGTCTGGATGCAAAAATGGCCCATAAGTAGTGCTGTGTCATTTCTAGAAAAAACTAACAAACAAAAAACAAATGATGAAGTGAAACTTACGAATTTTGAAATTTGTTTGACTGACAAATGCAAGTTTTTATTTATTTAATGCAAGTATGTTTATTGACCTGTAAACTAGCGATCACTTTCTATGCTGTGAATATGGATATTTTTCCAATCACCCTAGCAGGTAAATAAGAGGTGACGATTGAAAACAGCTTCCTTGCCAACTATCCAACTAATTTTCCTACATAATGCTTTCCATAGGTTTACCACATGATTGTACACCACATGTTGTTACTGTTTAATGGTTGTTTAAAATATTATTTTTCCATAGTGCGAGCAGGAGGTATAATATATAGGGGTATCCAGGGCAACCAGACTCTGTGTTGAGTACCACTAAAACTTATAATAAAAGCCAAACAGACAAATGTGTGACCCAACCAATTGTACCTCCTGAAATAATGTCAATGCCAAAGTTACTAGAATACAAGCAAACATTGTTTATTATACTTGTTAGGCGCCATTGTTCCTGCTGCTTTAATGATTGTGTTGATCCATTGCAGTGGTGGCTGGTGACTTTTTGACAGGTGAGGCACGTATCGGGAAAAACAAAAAACAAAACCAGAATACAGGTTAATTGCATTTAATATGTGTTTTACAGCCAAGTATCAACCAAGATGGTTTGCATTTTGAGTAAAGGTTATTGAACTGTACAATAATAACAACAGCAAACAACATGACGTATAAACTGTAGCCATAATGTCTGCATGAATTTGAAAACGCAACACCAGCACAGATTACAGATTTAGTTTAAAACAAAAAAGGGATGACAATAGAGACTAAAACAACGTATATAGTAACCATTCAATTTATACTTATTTATTCAGTGTAATACATAAATATAAATAAACAACCTAAATATCGCAAAATTATTTTAACAACTTCGTGACAGACTTTTCCAGTCGCAGTATCCATCGCTCGCCCAAACTGATTTTTTTGGTAGCCAAGCAAACATGACCAGGAGTATCATTTGTTTGTCACGGTACTACCGATCAGCCATTTATGTACCCCATACCAGACACCTGAAACTACCTTGTTTGTTTCCCGTCTTTCTTAAAAACAGATGACATGAATAAGGTCAGGAGGTATATGTAACCATTGAAAAAGGTGCAGCTGACCTTCCAATTCTCCAGTTCCCCTGTATGTCTCTTTTGTGAAGATAAACACAATCTGTGCACTCAAACAGTACCTTTTAGCATTTGTTTTATTAGTTTGTAAGACCAGTAGCTGAGGCAATAATAATACATTGCTTTTGAAAGGATCCTTGAAAGAAAAAATATATAGGGTTGTGTTCAGAGCTCCAAATAATGTGATAGCTGGCATACTAATAAGTGTTTTTCAATTTGTAGCCCATATCACAGTGATGTAAGTTCCATCCATTTTTTGTTTGTTCATCCTAAAGCAGGGTTTTCTTAACTATGAAATTATTGCTCATATCATTATATATGTATTGTATTCCTGTTATGCTTGTTCACAGTGCTGCCACCTACCATCGGTAATGTTGATTGTAAACTAACCTGAATATGTACCAGTCAATTCAAACTACGCCATTTTATGTGTCCTTTAGTAAAGTGTATAGTTGGTATACAGTACATATAATTTTACAACATACATTAAATACAGTGCAAATTTACAAATGTAAAGCTTATTTTTATGGCATTTCTAGGTTAATGTTTTTTACATCGATGTACAGATTGTATGGTAATGAAGCACTGGCACTATAATGTATTTAATTTTTACACTCCACTGAAAGCTGGTATCACTGATTCAATAAAAACGCATTCTGTGGGTTAATACTCTTACAAATTAAATATTTTCAGAAAGCGAGAGTTATAATTGTGTACACATGCATCCTAAAGTTTCCAAAGTCATGTCTGCCTTTCACTAAATGTCGTGATGTAGGGCCATGGGTGTTGTAGTTTTGATATCATTTAATTAAGAAGACTGCAAAAGGTAATTACACGAAAGGTATCACATTTAACAGAGATGTTCCCCAGCAACTGGCCAGACCGATAACCATGTATAGGTGTCAGAGTCGGCTTAGACACAACAATGAGCTTTCAAAGGTGAGCGGTTTGTTACCTTAATTATCTGCTTTGGAAAAGGAGCAAGTCTATTAATAACTGCCAAGTGTAACATGCCATGGAAATAATTTAGTACACTTTAATTACTTGGGGTCAGTGCCTTTAATCTAGGGATTGAAGGAATATTAGAGCCTAGATCACCAGGGAGGTTTAGGGGTTAGTAGTGTGCTATGTACTTTAATTCCTCAAGGACATCATGTTATTAGCAATCCAGTCCAGTTAAATCATACCCTGAACATATTGAGCCAATGGGTATGTTTTTTCTTAGCTGTGGAAGTCTTAAGAATGTATAAGTAATCCATCCTACATACAGTGAGGGAAAAAAGTATTTGATCCCCCTGCTGATTTTGTACGTTTGCCCACTGACAAAGAAATGATCAGTCTATAATTTTAATGGTAGGTGTATTTTAACAGTGAGAGACAGAATAACAACAACAAAATCCAGAAAAACGCATTTCAAAAAAGTTATAAATTGATTTGCATGTTAATGAGGGAAATAAGTATTTGACCCCTTCGACTTAGTACTTGGTGGCAAAACCCTTGCTGGCAATCACAGAGGTCAGACATTTCTTGTAGTTGGCCACCAGGTTTGCACACATCTCAGGAGGGATTTTGTCCCACTCCTCTTTGCAGATCCTCTCCAAGTCATTAAAGTTTCGAGGCTGACGTTTGGCAACTTGAACCTTCAGCTCCCTCCACAGATTTTCTATGGGATTAAGGTCTGGAGACTGGCTAGGCCACTCCAGGACCTTAATGTGCTTCTTCTTGAGCCACTCCTTTGTTGCCTTGGCTGTGTGTTTTGGGTCATTGTCATGCTGGAATACCCATCCACGACCCATTTTCAATGCCCTGGCTGAGGGAAGGAGGTTCTCACCCAAGATTTGACGGTACATGGCCCCGTCCATCGTCCCTTTGATGCTGTGCAGTTGTCCGGTCCCCTTTGCAGAAAAACACCCTAAAAGCATAATGTTTCCACCTCCATGTTTGACGGTAGGGATGGTGTTCTTGGGGTCATTCCTCCTCCTCCAAACATGGCGAGTTGAGTTGATGCCAAAGAGCTTGATTTTGGAAATCATCTGACCACAACACTTTCACCCAGTTCTCCTCTGAATCATTCAGATGTTGGCAAACTTCAGACGGGCCTGTACATGTGCTTTCTTGAGCAGGGGGACCTTGCGGGCGCTGCAGGATTTCAGTCCTTCACGGCGTAGTGTGTTACCAATTGTTTTCTTGGTGACTATGGTCCCAGCTGCCTTCATTAACAAGATCCTCCCGTGTAGTTCTGGGCTGATTCCTCACCGTTCTCATGATCATTGAAACTCCACGAGGTGAGATCTTGCATGGAGCCCCAGAGCGAGGGAGACTGACAGTTATTTTGTGTTTCTTCCATTTGCGAATAATCGCACCAACTGTTGTCACCTTCTCACAAGCTGCTTGGCGATGGTCTTGTAGCCCATTCCAGCCTTGTGTAGGTCTACAATCTTGTCCCTGACATCCTTGGACAGCTCTTTGGTCTTGGCCATGGTGGAGAGTTTGGAATCTGATTGATTGATTGCATCTGTGGACAGGTGTCTTTTATACAGGTAACGAGCTGAGATTAGGAGCACTCCCTTTAAGAGAGTGCTTCTAATCTCAGCTCGTTACCTGTATAAAAGACACCTGGGAGCCAGAAATCTTGCTGATTGATAGGGGATCAAATACTTATTTCCCTCATTAACATGCAAATCAATGTATAACTTTTTTGAAATGTGTTTTTCTGGATTTTTTTGTTGTTATTCTGTCTCTCACTGTTAAAATACACCTACCATTAAAATTATAGACTGATCATTTCTTTGTCAGTGGGCAAACATACAAAATCAGCAGTGGATCAAATACTTTTTTTCCCTCACTGTAGCTACACATATTTACATATGATGAAGTTTTAGATGTATTTGCTCTCATCTATTCAAATTGCTTTTTCAATGCATGCAGAAAGCAAAATAGATTTCTCACAGATAGTCCACTAGGTTTCCTTCACAGTTCATCCTGAACGCATCAGTAAATCTACCAAAGATGAGGCTTTTTAGTTTTGTTTTGTTTCCAAGGTGAGCTGCAAAGAGAGATGGCCAAGGACTGCATTGTTCTGATGCAGCCCTGCTTAGCTTTATTTCTCACACATTGTAGAGAATGAGCATGGCTTCTACAACACTCATCCCCATTTGCAATCATTGCTCTTCACATTGGTCTCCGCTCCTTGAAGGCTTTTATAAAGCAGCAATCACTATCGGGCGTTACAGTTCAGCCGATTCATAGACAGTCTTGCTGTGCCGTGGGCCTCTAAGTTAATTCAAATACTGATGTCATCTGCAATTATGAATGAATAGTTTTTCAATAGTAAGGTTTCATACATTTTATATTTCTTTTACCCTCCTCCATCATTATACCACCAGGTCTGGGACGGGCACTGAAATTGGCACTAGGTGGGGTTGGCATTATAATGGAGGTGATACAGAGACCACTTTACAAAGGGGAAAAACTGTACAAGAGGGAAAATTGCTGGTATGCGGCAGAGGTATAAAGCTGTTTTTATGAATGTGTTCCTTGTTTTTTACTTTCCCACACAAAGGTGTGTAAACTCTGCTAAGTCATGTATGCATAAAGAACCCTGACATTATGTATTATCTGTTCTGATCACGCTCGAAAACCTCTTTCTAAAAGGAGATGTGCCATTTCCGATTCTAATCTATTGAGGCTGTTCAAAATCTTTCCATCTGTCTAAGTATCTTTGAGTTTGTGTTTTGGCAAGTAAGCTGTTTTTTGTTAAAAGAGGGATATTAGTCATTTTATAACTATGAAGCATAAACCATTGAATGATGTAAGAGTTTCAGAATAAACCCCTTCGTGTTTTATTTAACGTGTTTGCAACGGGACTTATCAGTCAAAGAGATGTTAAATCTCAATGTGCTACTCTTGCCTGAGGAGATTCAAATAAATAAGAGAACAGATGTGAAAAATCTAGAGCTGTCAATGGGCAAAAATACGCCTTACTGATTCCTGTCTTGTATTGGCCCCATATTGTTTTTTCTTAGGATTTGTGTGCAGCATGCAGTGGGCTCATCTGTTAAGCTGTGAGTCTAAAATCTGCATAAAAGTGTTTTAAATCCTCAATTCCCAATACTGAGAGAGGCTCATTAAGTGGAAAAGAGGAAGAGAAAGTGAAGATACTCATGCAGAACATACCATCTGCACTCATAACTTTGTGCAGAAATATGAAATTGGAAGCCCGAAAAAGGAAATTGTGCTTGTCAAGGTCTTACCAGTCGCTGAGCAGAGTTGGGGAATTCTTGCGAGAGTGAAAGGCCAGTTCTTTGCATTGCAACAGCTTGACTTTTAAGTTCCCATCTCTGCCCTAGGGTCCTTGTTTCATTGTGGATCTTGACTATTTTAAAGCATTTAATCTATCTGATATAGTGTTATGGCAACAGTGGCTTATGATCTGTGGAGAAATGTATTTCACACAAAATGATAACTACTGACCTAGCACAACCAGACAGGCCATTTAAAGGGTAGCCACGGCCTGAAGACATGTGCGGTTTGCAAGTGCATGTAACATCTCAGAGATACAGGCTACATTATAGTCAAACAGAAACCAGAGCAAGCAGTGACAATGCTAACAAGCAGAGGAGATGTAGGTAGATAAATGCAAGACATGTTGAAATGTGTTGTTCAGTAGAAAAGCAGATTTGTCAGTGTAATATGTGTAGAGACCATTCAACTTCACAGTGTACATACTACACAAAAGCTACAAGTGTCACAAATTGCCTACTCTTTGAAACAGGGCCTATTCTTGTCTTATCGTGATCAAAACAAAGAATGTTTTAGACCCTAATAGTCAATGTAACCCTACAGGAATTAAGTCTCAGCGTATTGACTGGCAAATTGCTAGAAGGTTTACATTTTTCCATTTTATAAATGATTTGTGATTACGGCCACCTTCTGAACTGCAGGAAAGATACGTCACTGTTGTTGTTACTGAAATAACATATTATGTGTAAGAACTTTAAAATACCTCAGTATTCAAAAGAGTGAAAGATGAATATCTCAATTGTAGCATCATGAAAATCCTTTGTATTTCAAAGATGTATCTTGGCCTCTGTGTGTGTGTGTGCATGTTGCGTGTGCATGCGCGTGTGAGTGTGTGTGTGTGTTTGTGAGTGTGTGTATGTGTGTGCATGTTGCGTGTGTGTGCGCGTGTCTGTGTCTGTGTCTGTGTGTCTGTATGTGTGCGTATTAAGGGCAATGCCAGTGACCATGCCTGTCTGTATCGTTGCACAGGGAAGTGGCTCAGATCGATCAGTTCCTGCAGGAGACAGCAGCCCGGGAGGCCAACGCCAAGGTGCGCCTGCAGCAGTTCATTGAGGAGCTGCTGGACAGGGCCGACCGTGCGGAGAAGCAGCTCCAGATCATCAGCAGCTGCGGCACCACGCCCAATGGCAGCCTGGGACGCTGCAGTGTGCCCGGGTCCAAGAGCACCAGCCGGCAGGTAGGGGCTGCTGATCCCCTCCCTATGCCTATGCCTGTTTTTCACTTGTATTACAAGGCTTTGCAGCATTTTCTGTTGTTGTTGTTGTTGTTGTTGTTCTTATTGTAATCAATATTTGTAGAAGTAGTTTATTATTATGATGCTTATTATTGTTTATATCATTAATATATATTTTTAGCTTTTTAGAAAAGAGAACAACATTTATATTTTTTCGTAATAAACAAAAAACCTAGCACCCCACGTTCAGAAATATAAGCTTATACGATACCTCTGACATATTGTATTTTTCCATGATATCCATATTGTCATGGAAATCAACCCTCTGTCTGAATTCTGTCTTCACAGAAAATAAAAGGCTTTCTGATTCCTATAGATTCAATAAATATTGCATAGGAGAGTGCATGATGAATATTTATACACATGAATGGCATTGTGCTGTACCATGAATATTAAAACACAAGTGTGTTCCCCCCATTTTTATTATTTTTAGTTTTCCTCCTTTTTAAATATAAACATTAATGCACATTTGAGTTTACTATTTAAACAAATTACAATCCACTGAGCATTTGGCAAACATTATCCTCTATAGGAGCATAGAACTACATGATACAGAAACAAATATAACATTGGTCTGTGTTTTCTATTCCACAGAAGTCAATTTTCAGTTGGAAAGGTTTAATAATGTACTTGTCTTGAGCAGGGTATGATTTTTAGATACATATCAAATTTGCATAACTGAGGAATTATTTTGACCCCCACACTACAGTCTGGGGAAAAAACCCAACAAAATATGTTCATAGTGTGACTCAAACTAAATGCTTATTCAGTCATTTTATTCTTCCATTAAATAATTACGACTAAAAAAAAGTCTAGGATCAATGGAAAGGACTTCTACATTCTACACGAATGGAAAAAGATTCAAGTTTCACTGTGCAGGAGAAACTTCCCAATAGAAGGGTTTTCAAGACAGAGATTGCATGCAGAGTGATGCAGTGAGGCTGACGTTTCAGAGGGACGAGTGAACAGGCCAAGTACTGCGTGAAAAACAAGTCTCTCGGGAGATTTATTTTTTTACGATGAGTTCCTTTCTGCCACATTCTCCGACTCGGGCACATCTATTTCTAATGTTTTCACAAGCCGTTGGAGTATGTTTAGCCAACAGCAGAGCACAGAGAAGTTTATGTGGAGAGGGTACTGTGCTGTTTCGAGCCTGTGAAGGTTTTAAGGTAGACCTTCCTTTTAAAGAAATACATACAAATACAGTTGCAGTTTTTTAGACACCATTTTGTCATATGCTTCGTCATCATCACAGACATGAGTATTGTTTTTCACTAAAATGGCTCAGAATCATTGTCTGCATTACTTATTAATTATAAACAGAATATAGATTGATATTATTTTATCAACATTAATTGATAACAAAATAAATAATTTTGTTTACAAATTATTTGTTTCTGCGAGCATGGTGTCCGGAAATCATGTTCGATTGGTACCTGAATTGGACGTACAGTTAGGTCCATAAATATATGGACAGTGACACAATGGTCATCATTTTGGCTCTGTATGCCACCACAATGGATTTGAAAGGAAACAAGACTTTCATCTTTAATTTGAGGGTAGTTATATTGGGTGAATGGTGTAGGAATTACACCCATTTTTATATGTGGTCCCCCCAATTTTAGGGGCTCAAAAGTATTTGGACAAACTAACATAATCATGAATTAAATGGTGAGTTTCAATACTTGGTTGCAAATCCTTTGCAGTCAATGAATGCCTGAAGTCTGGAACCCATAGACATCACCAGATGCTGGGTTTCTTCCCTGGTGATGGTCTGCCCGGCCTGTACTGCAGCTGTCTTCAGTTCCTGCTGGCTCTTGTGGCCTTCTTGTCAAGCACATCTTGATTGTTTCCTTTCAAATCCATTGTGTTGGCGTACAGAGCCAAAATGATGACAACTGTGTCACTGTCCAAATATTTATGGACCTAACTGTATATCCAATAAGAGCATGTATTCTGGATCTATAAATAACCTATTATTGGCAGTTACCTACTGTAAATTTAGAAGGTTTACTATGTGTCAGGAGTGAAATGTGCGATTTTGTTCGAGGTGTCTCATTTAAAAATATCGACTTGTAAGGTAATTTAAGGTGGTTTTCAGTGGCCATGAGTCTTGTCATATCGAGTACGATGTTATTACATTGTTGTTGTATAAACAAACTGTTACAAAAGACGTTGCATTCGTGTAGTGCAGATTTCTGCAATTGGAACAGTGCAGAGCTATGCAGAACTGTGGAAATTTGTGCTACACGAACCAGACCATAGATCTCAAGCACCATACTTAGTTATCAAATTCACTGTTCACTGTTTCACCGTGACACGTTTTTGTGCAAGTCTACAGCTGCAAAACATCAGAATAAAATTATAAATAACCCAAAAGGTTATGTTGGGTCTGCCAGAGAATGAAACACATGTGACATCCACCCATTCAGACTCTCGTGAACACTCAAAGATAAGCCATTTAATAATTAAAAATCACAAGGATATAATAAAGAATGACATAATAAGTATATACTCATGTATTCATCTGTGCTAAAAACCTGATGGGGAAAATAAAAGTTCCAAATCCACACAACTCTCAGAAATTGGTTTTTTCATATGTGCTACTCTTGTGCTGCTTGGTACATGTTTTTTAGCATTAGTATGTTAATTACTTTGATTATTATTTACAGAAGTTTTATCAGTGTGTATTTTTGACTGAAAACCTAGTTAAAGCTAGGATATGCAATCCTGAGAGGCAGCAGTAGCAGCTTGTTTTGAAAGCATAGAGCCGCCCTCGCTTCAGAGCGTCTCCAAAGCCACGCCCCCTCTATCACACATGCGCACACACACAGAGCAGAGTCTCAGCGCCGGGAGGAGAGACGTGAGGGTGGAATCGATCGCAACACTTTCAGAACGGCATGTCTCATTCACAGGTTAGATATTACAATAATAACGAAAGTAAACAACTTATTTACGGTCATTATTTTTTAAAAATAGTAGCTGCGGCTCGCCTTTCATTCTCGCGCTCGCTCCGCACAGCGTCAAGGTTTCCGCGCTGATGACGTGTGATTGTCTGTGCAAACAAGTTGCGCGACGGTATGCAAATATAGATTGACAGACAGGAAGGACATCCTATCATAACATGCGGACCGAATGCAATGATTGGTCGAACCTTTTTTAGTCCTGCTCCTTCCACAAAAGATATATATATATATATATATATATATATATATATATATATATATATATATATATATATAATATATATACACTCACCTAAAGGATTATTAGGAACACCATACTAATACTGTGTTTGACCCCCTTTCGCCTTCAGAACTGCCTTAATTCTACGTGGCATTGATTCAACAAGGTGCTGAAAGCATTCTTTAGAAATGTTGGCCCATATTGATAGGATAGCATCTTGCAGTTGATGGAGATTTGTGGGATGCACATCCAGGGCACGAAGCTCCCGTTCCACCACATCCCAAAGATGCTCTATTGGGTTGAGATCTGGTGACTGTGGGGGCCAGTTTAGTACAGTGAACTCATTGTCATGTTCAAGAAACCAATTTGAAATGATTCGACCTTTGTGACATGGTGCATTATCCTGCTGGAAGTAGCCATCAGAGGATGGGTACATGGTGGTCATAAAGGGATTGGCATGGTCAGAAACAATGCTCAGGTAGGCCGTGGCATTTAAACGATGCCCAATTGGCACTAAGGGGCCTAAAGTGTGCCAAGAAAACATCCCCCACACCATTACACCACCACCAGCAGCCTGCACAGTGGTAACAAGGCATGATGGATCCATGTTCTCATTCTGTTTACGCCAAATTCTGACTCTACCATCTGAATGTCTCAACAGAAATCGAGACTCATCAGACCAGGCAACATTTTTCCAGTCTTCAACTGTCCAATTTTGGTGAGCTTGTGCAAATTGTAGCCTCTTTTTCCTATTTGTAGTGGAGATGAGTGGTACCCGGTGGGGTCTTCTGCTGTTGTAGCCCCTCCGCCGCAAGGTTGTACGTGTTGTGGCTTCACAAATGCTTTGCTGCATACCTCGGTTGTAACGAGTGGTTATTTCAGTCAAAGTTGCTCTTCTATCAGCTTGAATCAGTCGGCCCATTCTCCTCTGAGCTCTAGCATCAACAAGGCATTTTCGCCCACAGGACTGCCGCATACTGGATGTTTTTCCCTTTTCACACCATTCTTTGTAAACCCTAGAAATGGTTGTGCGTGAAAATCCCAGTAACTGAGCAGATTGTGAAATACTCAGACCGGCCCATCTGGCACCAACAACCATGCCACACTCAAAATTGCTTCAATCACCTTTCTTTCCCATTCAGACATTCAGTTTGGAGTTCAGGAGATTGTCTTGACCAGGACCACACCCCTAAATGCATTGAAGCAACTGCCATGTGATTGGTTGGTTAGATAATTGCATTAATGAGAAATTTAATAGGTGTTCCTAATAATCCTTTAGGTGAGTGTATATATATATATATATATATATATATATATATATATATATATATATTTTTTTTTTTACATTTAGACCACTTAAAGTATTGATTGCTATCAGGATGTGAAGAGACTTTCAACCAGTATACCAAAAAATGTTTCTGGAAAAGATTGCACACCCTACCTTTAAGTAGTAGTTCAATTTATTTTGTCCTATAAAACATACAAACACAACCCATATTCAACCAAACACTTGTAATAACACCCATAGAGTATATCCTAATACCCAGATTTGCCTGCTGCATTAACACTTGCTGACGATATGTAATTCCCCCACCAGTTGGTACTTCGTCAGCACCCCTCCCCCGGGCGAGCCCCTGCCCTCTTAATGCCCTGTTCACGTTACTGTTCAAGGACTACATACTATGCTTTATATTTATTTATTTCCTGACACAAATGTCAACTGCTGTATGCTTTTCTTCACTCCCTGTGATAAAAATAAAATCATATTTTGATTCTAGCCAGTGCATGTTTAAATTAGACTGAACTAGATTCACATTTTTGACACATAGTACCAGAAGCTTACTCACCCCACAATTTAACCACATTAAATACATGAAAAAGTATGGAAAATGCATAGGCCTATGATTTAGATCATCCATTTTGTTAGTAAAGCATCTAACCACACTGATTATGTTTCTTGGCTTGTTTTGGCATGGCAGTAGAATGGCCTTTTGGAAGTGTATTTCATGAATAATGAAAATGTGCTGAACACATGCATATTGAAGTCTGAATAGATAAAGCAGGAAGCAGAATTGTCTAAAGGAACAGAATTCAGGTACCCCAGGTATTGAGGACTAATTAGATAATACTTGATGTAGTGGTCAATATTAAGACTGTTGTTGCATTTATGATCTGAAATAATGAAAATATGATTAAAAATGTACTTTGGATTTTACTTTTTTGTTGTTTATTTAAATGAAAGCACTGGATGTTTGAAATTGCAATAACATTTTTGATTCAAAAAGGCAATTAACTGTAAGACTGAATAGATTTAAGTTTAAATGTACCCATATTGCTGGTGCTATTATAACGATCTTAGCCAATGTATTATTTATATTCACTGTTCTTCTTGGTTAAGGGAAATTGCTGCACAAGCTTAGCAAAAAGAGAAGCCGTGCAATCACAGATGCATGTTCCACAGCAAAATACTCAAGAGAAAATAAAGTAGTTCTCGGACTGGTGAGCACATTAATGTGGAAGAGTTATATATGAAAATTAAATGTATAGCGATACTCCCTAAATCCCCTTATTACTCCAGACAACGGACCTGGTATGTCTTTTAATTGACCTATATACCACAGGTCTTGGGATTTTAAACGCCAAGTAAAGTAATTTATTCTGACTGAGTGGTATTCTTGTCTAGTATACACAATATTTAGTCTATGTTTCACTATGCGATCCTTCTGGTGAAGTGCAATCCTTTGATATTCATTCTAAGTAATTCATCCCAAACACCACACCTATATAACCCTGTTTCCTAAGTCTACACAGCACTCAAGTGTTGGAGAATTTCAGGACGTATTTAACTCTTTAGTTACTTTAACTCTGTTTCTTCCTTCAATTTATTTACAGGAGGAATCATGTCATTGTGCATGATGCAATTTAATATGATTGTAGTTAGACTTATCCAATGATATTCAACAACAATTTAATTTTACTGATTTCTACAGACTGCATACTTTTCAGGAAGAGGACATTGAATGTATCTTTTTGAATTTTCTTTCCCTCAGAGAGAGAGAAACTCCAGCACTTCGGGTGTTTCCAGGGGAGTGTATCAAGTGTCAGACCGACGTTCCTCACCAAGTACTGGGTAGGTCTCTCAAACTGAGTGTACACTTCCCTTTCCAGTGCAATGTAAAAGCATTTAAAAAGATCAGTACAAGAGTATTGTTGTCATTTGAATTACATGCACTAGCTCTGGCCAACCTGCCTCATCGAGAAGAATCCAGCACCAACAACGTTTAAATGTAAACCCATCTTATTCTAATCCATAGTGCATACTGATGGGTCAAGGTAAGCCATACTGATCATTCTAGTGATTTTTCATTGCTTTATTTATAAAAGAAAATAATGTACAC
Organism: Amia ocellicauda; assembly: GCF_036373705.1. NCBI lineage: Eukaryota > Metazoa > Chordata > Actinopteri > Amiiformes > Amiidae > Amia > Amia ocellicauda. The sequence goes on along the minus strand of NC_089862.1, from coordinate 6,179,457 downwards.
AACCCCTTTATGCTTTATTGCATTTCTGACCATATTGTTTGGGGCTGGCATGCATTAGACCATATTAAGTTGAGCTGCTGCTCAGCAGACCATATTAACATGGGTTGCTGTTCAGCAGACTGTATTAACTCCAGTTGGTGGCAAGGAATAAAAAGATAAAGCAAGAGCGCATACAGGAGGCCATTTTCGGAGTCATGGGCCACGTGGATGTCAGCTATAGAAGTAGGGATAGAAACCTGAGTTTTTAAAGCTGATCATTCTTTTCTGCTTTGCCTTAACGCATCAGCGTTAACCTCCTGGCTCTTCTGTCACTGTCCAGGCAACCCTGAAATGATTATCATAACAGAGGATGGAATACATGACTATTTAAGTGTCTCCTTTGGTTACAGACTAAAAGGCCTAGCATTAAATGGTTTGGTCATGTGTTTTGAGGTTTTTCTAGCTAGTGAAACATGTAGCCTTAAAGCTGACTCTTCATCCATGCTGAATGCTCAGCCACATGAATCACAATTATTCAACTAAAATACATAGATACATACATTATTACATGAATGAATAAACTGACAGAAAACCATGTGATATTTATATTGCCTTGATTTCAGGATTTACAACACTAAACACGACAACAAAGTAATTTTTTCCTCTTTTAAACCTGCTGATCTAGAAATATGTAGAACAGTGAATCCATTTTACATCCCTGTGTTTTGCTGTACTGAATTCAGTGCTGTGTAGGAAACCACCAAGGGAAATTTGATTAAGCCTTGTACATACAATAGTGTGTGTTTACCCATGATTGTCAGATCTAGCAAACTTATCCTCTCCTGCCAAGTTAAAGTAAAAAAGGTCAGTTACATTGAATAGTCGGTAGAGGTAAAGGTCTTTTTCTTATGCTATTAATGTAAGTCATGTTTCAGTAAATATGGCATTTAATTAATTTCCAGCAGAAGGGGAATTACAACTTAAAATGTGTAGAAATGACGAGAAAATGAAATCAACTTGACTACTTTCTTTGTTGGTTATAGATTGAACTCTTTACATAATGATTTTAGTTTTACCGTTTTGTATATAGATGTTCGTGCTGGTCCATGTGTCTTACCACAAGTCAGTCCTCTTCTTGTACGAATGGCTGACCGTCCTAGCAAGCACTTGGGAATGAGCATTAGGAATGTTCACGAATCAATTCAGTTCAGTTACTGAAATTAAACTCAGATTCAACCCACATCGAAGTACGTCTGCCTGAGGACTGTACAAAGACAACAGATCTCCTTTACCTTCAGAGAAATACTGTTTCCCACAATAGCCAGATAAAATAGCCCAGCGTGAGGGGTTCTGTCCCCATTTGGCTGTCAAACCTGTCTGCTCTGCTGCCTATCCCTCAGACTGCCCATTTGGAAAACACATTCCTGAAATGTGTGCATCATGTTTACTGATGGATGATACCTAAATAATAATAAATAATATTAGAAATTATACAAAACCTTAAGGAATGAAGGGGCCTTGAGCATTCAGTGCAATAATTAAGACATGTAGGCTTAGTCAATGGCACAACTTTTCTTGTTATTCTACATCCATATATAAACAGCAACAGTTTTTATGGACTGCAAGCACATTGAAATATCACCCAGTCTGCTCAGATGTTATTTCTGTTATCCCAGCTGTGTTCTCAGTATCTAGAGGCATGTTATGCATGATTTGTTAGCCAAATATTACACTACTTTGCTGAAAGAATTCACAATTACCCTGAGTCATATGCCGTGTAACTGACTCCATTAAGGAGCTATAGTAGACTACTAGACTAGTAGTTGCCTCAACTTTCGTGTTTGCACAGAAGATTACCCATTTGGAAACATTTGAAATAGGAATTAAACCTTTTTAGGGGTCAAATATTCCAAAACATATCTTTAAAGATGTTTAATTCCAAGGGGGAAGTGAATTCCTGAATTTGGCATTTGGACTTGAGGGCCAGATGAGAATAGACAGGTTGTATTCTAACTGCAGCTGGTACAGACGTCTGTGAATGTCCTTCTGGTAAAAGTATTTCTTGCTACTACAATTTATGAAATAAACAATCAAACATACCAAGAAAAATCCCCCAAACAGCACAGGTTATTTTGCAGTTTCTTTCGACAGATTAAGCATGAAAGCTGCAGTAGTAGGATGCTATTGTTGTTCTGTAACTATATACAATTCATTGGAGTAAATAATTAGCAGGATTTTGTACCTTAGACTTATCAGAACCTTGAGTATTGTGAAAAATATATATTACAAGTATTACATACTTTATTAAAAGTATGCTTTTCCAGGAAATGAAAAAAATCCATCACCACCTTTAGAAGACTCTGTGAAAATCAGTATCAGTGAGAGCACAGTGGCCTCACATTGTGAAAGAAGCTTAACAGCACAATTGTACAACAAATGTAATTGTCAATGTAAATGAAACGTGAATTTGATCTCCCGTAAAAATAAAACCCCTCCTCTGAGCCATATGCATTGTTAAATAGGGCATGGAATTCCAAGTCCTGACCATTGATCATGTGCTTTAGAGAGTAAGTTAACAAACTGAAATAATAATGTTTTCAGCCTATCCCTTGTTTTCTCAGCTTGAGGCAGTCATGCTCAAAGCCTTTACTCGGTGCAGTGTAGTGTCTAGCATCAAATGGGTCATATTCTGAACTCTTGCAGTCCCTAATGATCAGGGCTGTTTTTAAAGCCCTGCACACAAAGCATAGTGATGTCTCCGTTCCCTGCACCATTCAGTGTACTCTCTGGTTTTAACTTTGAATTTAATTTAAGTTGCGTGTGACCATTATCCAGCCTCATGTCGTTATCTATATTATTGACGAGTAACAAATAAACACAGCTTCTCTTCCCTCTACAAAATTATTTGATCTATTATCATTTGAGCTCATTATTACTGTACATCTTCTTATAGCCTTTTGGATAACACTTTATTATACAGTATTTAAAGTATAATAACTAATGCATAATACATGTAGTTACACTAAAACCCTGTTTATATTATTGCTTGCTTAGAATTTGTAGGGTTTATTTTCAGTCATCTAGAATAGTGCTCAGTGCTCAAACCAAAAATAGAGCGACAGAACACCAACTCAAAACCTAGCTCCGCATTGAGCCTACCTTAACGTATAACAAGTCCTAATAATAGGACTCACACAAACACGGAACAAACAGTAACCCTGTCCAATTCACAATCCAAGCCGTAATCGTAGTCAAGTCCAAGTTTATTTCAAGTATTATCTACTATTTCCGTTTCTCTGTCTCTGAGCGAATGCAACCCATTTTCAGTCTGTTACTCAGATAGGATGAATACATTTCTATGGGAGGAGCTGCATTGTTGTGTGGGGGAACGAAACATCGTTAGCCAGATGCATCTGATCGTCAATATAATGAAGTAATGGCATGGTTTAGTTGCAGAACCATTAACTATCTGTATTATGTATTTCTAATACAGCGTTGTAACTCTTTGATTACTGTGTCACTGCAGTGTAGTTAATTTTCCACATTTTACTAAATTGTATGTCTGCATTGTCTTCAGCTAAATACTGCTAACTCTAGTGCTGACAAATGAGGCTGAAGGATTAAAAAGGAAACATTTTCTCTTTTTTTGACATTACTGTCCTCTTCCTTCTTCTCGGTAATTAAGAACAAGCTGGTAGGACACCAGGGGGGGCAAGCTGAAGCATTAATTTTTTCAGACAAAGAAAAGTCATTTCCTACAGTTTGGCACTGTAAGTTATATGAAATCCCCTACCTACAATGACATTTTGAAACTTGTCGAGTATGACATTGTCAGGAAACAGACTTGACTCTGTTGCGTTGTTTGTGGGAGAACCCCGCAGGTTGAGTGAGGGTTTGGCATTCGGAGCTGACGGCTGTTGTCTTGGCCCTGCAGGGCGTCCAGCCGAGTGAAGACGGTGTCGCAGGGCTCCGGAGGCTACGACAGTGACAGCGTGGAGATGCACCCCCTGGAGGAGTGCCCCGAGGCCCAGTACTACCACGTGCAGTGCCGTCTGGGCGAGGCGGGATACGACCGAGCCGGGGTGTCACGCAGCTGGGGGCTCCGCAAACAGGCCATCCAGAACTGGCAGCGACGGCCGTACCGCAACAGCACGGAGGGGGAGGAGGGCGATGTGTCCGATGTGGGCTCCCGCACCACCGAGTCCGAGGCTGAGGTCTGGGAACAGGAGCGCCGGGCCTCGTCTGACACGCAGCACTCCAACTCCAACAAGGCCGGCGGCGGATACAGACTGGGCACAGGTAAAATCCATAGTCATAGGCGGGGTTTAAGGAAAATAGAGGCACACAAACCAACACCTTGCTCTGAAGCTTATCTACACATATAACACATCCCTCTATAGACATGTTACTAATCCAATCGACAAATAAGACATACAGCCAACAATCCAATCCAATCTGAGGTCCAGGTTCACAAGCCCAGTTTATTAATCAAAAGTCTGTAACCGTATTCCCACTCTGTTTACTCTGAATCTCCACACCAGGAAGAGATCTGCTGCCTGCTTTATCGAGGCAGGGAGGCAGTCGTAGGGAAGCGGCAGGTCAGTTGCTTCCCCCGTTAAATTGCCTCCCCGGGATTATTTTTGTGTATAGTCTATTTCAACCAAAAGCATGGAAAGACTGCCCTGAAAAACTGTAGTAATATTTAACTCAGACTTTTCTTTGAGAATCCCATTGGTGGATGTGACATGTGTAACTTCTTCCACTGCCATGTGCTCTTGTAAACAGCTGAACAGTTGAGAGATTCCTGTAAATACGTGCACTGAATTGATCATGAGTAATTAAGTCTGTGATTCACTGACAGCTGTCATGCAAGGAAAACAGCAGCCTTCAGACATTTGTTTAGGATCTGTGAGTGAAGTGCCCTGCTGCTTTGGTGTTTTTGTGATATGAAATTTCATCAAATAAATTCAGTGTTATTTGGGGCTACACAAATATATTCAGTTTACCTTTTGGATATTTGTTTCATAAGAAATCTTTTGATAATGGATATTTGTTTGTTTTACTATCTGCAGTGCACTGATTTTGCAAGAGCAAGGATCACCAATGGTAGAACAAATAAATAAAGATGTGTATTTTTCTGTCCACAGTGTGGCGCCAAAGGTGATTTTAAAGACTGAACAATAACAACAAATGTGAGGGGTTCTTAGTACTGATGAAAGAAAAAGGGGAAAAAAAACATCCTTCAAAGCTAAGCCTCTGCTGCTTCTTTGCCACCATGACTCTTAAACTCATCCTTGAAGCGTAAACTCAATGTGATGTGATTATAAATGCACGTCCCTCGATTATACTGCAGTTTGAATTCTGAGACACCAAGCAATCTAGAAAGCCTTGCTTAACATTACCTTGCTTCAGCTGGAACTGATTTACCTCTTATTTTGTAAACTTAGGAAGGCAAACTGTAAGTGTACCATCTTACACCCCCCATATTTTTCAATTAAAATAAGTGTTTTTATATAAAAATTAAGTGGTGAAACTGCAGGATGCGTCATTATAAAAATATGCCTACAAGGTCTTCACTGTGTATCAGGTTAGAGGGATGTGCACTGCATACCAAAGAGACAATCAATGAGCATGTCTGACATATAAACCCTACTGGAAGAATACATAACAAATTCTATCACTGGGTGAAATGGAACAGCTATGACAACTTCAGTATAAACCTATGAGATGACACAGGGTTTGCTGAAGGATGATTGGTTGGTACTCAATAAGGAAGCTTTTGAATATAGCACTAGCATTCCATTATTTAACAGTCCAAGGAAAGCTGTAATGTATACGTTATACCTGATTCGATTTCCAATCAGTGGAGATTGTATTACAATAACATAGAACTTGACACCAGTAAATATTTGTATTGAAGTTGAGTATTTGCATGTTTGATAGAGGACATAAAGAATGGGATAGAAATTCATCAGAATGCAAAATTATACTCCCTTATATCATAATTGTTACACTGTTTTAATGCATTCTATGGGCAAGTGAATTGTCATTTACAGGTTGTGCTGTTGGGTTCGTTCTCTTAAATACTTCCTGTGCTGTACCAATTCTACCTGTGCTGCTCTCTGCCCGGAGCAGGCCGCTCAGAGATGGGATACAAGCCTTGTCGGCATGAAAAGAACAGCCCATCCAAGTCCAACGAGGTCATCAGCCCGGAGATCCTTAAGATGCGGGCGGCTTTGTTCTGTATTTTCACCTACCTGGACACCAAGACCTTGCTGCGCGCTGCCGAGGTCTGTATGGACTGGAAGTTTGTGGCCCGCCACCCTGCAGTGTGGACTAGAGTGCTGCTGGAGAACGCCAGGATATCGTCCAAGGTACAGTCGCCTTTGATTACTCACTGGAAAGGGGTACGGAAGTTTATATAAGCAAGGGTGGCAGTACAGGATTGCATGGTACGCAATACATTACAGTACAGAATTCTGTTGGCCCTAAGCACAGCTCAAAAGTACAGTACCATAAAACAAATCTGTGTATGGTACAGTACAAAAGTAGGGTAGAGTGCATCCAGGTGGAGATAGCAGAGAGACAGGAAGAGATGCAAAAGGAAATTAGGAGGTTAGAAAAGGGAAAGGAAAGGAAGATCTGCATAGAAGTGGTAAGAGAACCCATGAGATGCGATGAGGGGGCCCACAGAGCGGCTGTAGACAGAGAACAGGTGGGGGCCCAGGACAGAACCTTGGGGTACGCCTATTAGGAGAGGTTGTGGTGTGGATGAAGACCCATGCCATGTTACATGAGGTCATTGAGGTAGGTGCAGAACCAGGCAAGAGCAGATATTTACAGATCGACAAGGAAGGAGGGCAGTTTCAGTGGAGTGAGTAGTGCAAAAGCCAGATTACAGCGGGCCAAGGAGTGAATAGTGGAGAAGGGAGTCAAGACAGTAATTCTGAGGAGAAGGTAGGTCAGTAGGAAACACAGAGGAAGTAGATGCAGATATCAGCGATTTTACATGAGAAAATGGATGCAAAATCACAACGACACATATTCCTCACAAAGGGTGAAACATCAAATATTGCTGTATTACTTATTTGAATAAAGTATTTGCTCTGCACATAGCCTTGTCATGAACATTAGCTATTAGTTTTAAAGGGCTGTTTTTTAATCCATTGATGGGCATTCCCATGATTTGACAGATTTTAAATGTGTTACTGTCATTGAAATAATGTAACCATGAGGTTGTATTTATACTCTATAAACCTCAATATGCAACACCTTATTAACACCTTCAGAAAAAGTGTGAACCATAAACATAAATCAGAAATACAAAAACATTCTGCAGTGATTACATATGTAGACCTAATGGCTGAGTCAAATTGAAATATGTTGAATACATTATATTTGAAGTGGTGTAATGCAGCCTTTGTTATTCTCAATCTGCCAGTGAGCATCCTGAACGTTTCCAGTGAAATAAGATATTACGGCACCTGAACTCCTTTTTCAAAACAGGAACAGAGCAGTTCATTTGACAACACTGACAACATTGAAACATTCCACATCTCTGTGGTATTCAATTTAAATGAGAAAAAAATATTAATTAATGGCAGTACTGCTGTTTTTTGTTTTTGCTGCTTTTATCATGGCAATGCATCGTTGCAACCATCCTATAATAGTTATTTATTTTTAATTGGATCCTTGAGAATTTTGGTTGGCTTGATTTCCATTATTGTGTTTTTGTTCATATATACAATGGGGGAAAAAAATATTTGATCCCCTGCTGATTTTGTACATTTGCCCACTGACAAAGAAATGATCAACTATAATTTTAATGGTAGGTGTATTTTAACAGTGAGAGACAGAATAACAACAAAAAAATCCAGAAAAACGCATTTCAAAAAAGTTATAAATTGATTTGCATGTTAATGAGGGAAATAAGTATTTGATCCCCTATCAATCAGCAAGATTTCTGGCTCCCAGGTGTCTTTTATACAGGTAATGAGCTGAGATTAGGAGCACTCTCTTAAAGGGAGTGTTCCTAATCTCAGCTCGTTACCTGTATAAAAGACACCTGGGAACAGAAGCCATCAATGAATCAGATTCCAAACTCTCCACCATGGCCAAGAACAAAGAGCTGGGACCATAGTCACCAAGAGGGACGATGGACGGGGCCATGTACCGTCAAATCTTGGGTGAGAACCTCCTCCCCTCAGCCAGGGCATTGAAAATGGGTCGTGGATGGGTATTCCAGCATGACAATGACCCAAAACACACAGCCAAGGCAACAAAGGAGTGGCTCAAGAAGAAGCACATTAAGGTCCTGGAGTGACCTAGCCAGTCTCCAGACCTTAATCCCATAGAAAATCTGTGCAGGGAGCTGAAGGTTCGAGTTGCCAAACGTCAGCCTCGAAACCTTAATGACTTGGAGAGGATCTGCAAAGAGGAGTGGGACAAAATCCCTCCTGAGATGTGTGCAAACCTGGTGGCCAACTACAAGAAACGTCTGACCTCTCTGATTGCCAACAAGGGTTTTGCCACCAAGTACTAAGTCGAAGGGGTCAAATACTTATTTCCCTCATTAACATGCAAATCAATGTATAACTTTTTTGAAATGCATTTTTCTGGATTTTTTTGTTGTTATTCTGTCTCTCACTGCTTAAATACACCTACCATTAAAATTATAGACTGATCATTTCTTTGTCAGTGGGCAAACGTACAAAATCAGCAGGGGATCAAATACTTTTTTCCCCCACTGTATATATATTTATATCTTGACACAATCCATCCACAACACAGCAGTGTTTTCCTTAATCTTTGAATGTTGAAGAGCTAATAATGAAATAATGTAAAAGCTTCCTTCTTGTATTTCTGTAATACCCTGATAATCTCTCTGGAGTGATGTGTAGTAGGTTGGTGTGGTGTTGTCCATTCTGACATTTTTAGTTTTTTATTATAGGTCTTTTTTGGTTTTCTACTAAATCCACTGCCTTTTAAGCTAAATATACATATTTTTAAATGTATTACTTGTAGGCATTATACATACTTCAATTACACTTTTGTTTAATATTTTGTCAAATCTTTCAGTTTGTTTTATCATTATTTCTTCCATCCAGGGAATTGAGGTGTGGGTTTTTCCTGCCACACGAGCTGACTATTGTGTTGTTTGCATCTCTGGTTACAGTTTATGACCACTCTGGCTCAGTGGTGCACACAGACGCACTCCCTCATCTTGCAGAACCTGAAGCCGCGGCAGAGAGGGAAGAAAGAGACCAAGGAGGAGTACCTGAAAACCACACGGTAGGCTGCCCGCTCCTATGGGCAATGAACTGGAAAACACCTTCTGTCTGTATTCCTCTGAAGACACGTATCCTTTACTCTAGGGCCCTTAAGTTGAGGAATATGACCTTCACATCCAGGATTTCACAGCCTGTGATAAATCCTTTCATTCTCTACAGCAGCATACACGTTTATAGCATCTCAATCGCATCTTCTGATCTCAAGATGGTTGGCAAAATAAGTGTAATCTGAACCACTGTATAGAACTGGAGATCTGATTTATTACTGCAAACCACATTGACTTCTTTGAATTGTATTGAATTTGCTGATGAGGCTAGAATTGATTCCCGTTCTTTAGCAAAAACACAACAGGGGCTTTACATGCCTGCAAGGTAGACAAGACCTTGGTTTGATGACTGTGAATAAAACCATTGGATCACACTGTCCTGTCACCCAGATCCCCATTTGTTCTCCTTTTTCTTGGCCAGATTTCAATGGCTGTGTTTACATGCTACCACAAGTTATGACAAGAGAAGGGTAATATCATAATTTATTTATTGTTGGTGGATACAGTTTTGGTTTATGTTTAAATACAAATTAAACAAAAAAATAACAGGACTTAAAGGTCCAAACTGGGAATTAACCAAAACACTGTAATATTGATATCCAGCCATTCCATCTTAAAATAAATCAAGAGTCTACCTCTCAATTTGTTTGGTCTTTTATTCAGCAGATAGTAGAGGAAATCAGACTTGAAATAATTTGTACAGAACAGTGCTTTCAGTCCTGTCTCCCTGGTTCATTCATTAAGAACAGGTATAGCCTGCTTTGCATGACCCTGCTATGTATGGTTTCTTTATAGAACAGATTTATGAAATAAATAAATTTTCTAAATCATGAATATATCAGATGTTAGCAAAACTGAAATGCAACAATCACCTTGCATTGACAGATGGCATAGCTGTTTAATTAATGTCCAGTTATGTTCAGTATTTAAAAACAAGTGAGTCAAAAATCAAACAAAGCACATGCTCCCTGCAATCAGACTAACTCCCCCCTTGAATAAAGTGTTGACAATGGTAGATCTAACTTTATTTTTTTATTTCTAAAACACAAAAGAGAGAGTTTTTTTTTTTTAAAGGCACAAAAAATAATTGTAATGTAATCGTGAACGTTCTGAAGGAGAATCTAAAATGAAGTGAAAGAGCATCAGTCAGGAGCTACGAACTTCAGCAGATTTAAATACAAATACAAATTCCAATAAATATGGTCCATTGATGGGCAATTCCATTAGCTTATTATTATGATTATTTGTATAACTGTTCATTTATCAAACCTATTTTCTGATTACCAGAACATTTATATTAGTATTTAATACATTTTCATGTTAGTGTTCGCATTTATGAAACCCAACCCCATTCATTAAATGTATTCATGACTCCCTTTAGCAGGAATTGTTTAGGAACCCATCTCTCATGCAAAGTGATTTATACCTTTATCGCATTGTACTTTATGTGCTATATTAAGCTATATCCTATCATGTTTATTTATTAAATATTGTGACACAGTGGACATGAGATCTGCAAAATACAAGTGATGGGAAAACCAGCAGAACTGAACAGTAAAACTACTGTATATAAACATGACTTTGACTGAGATTCGCTATATGGATGTGGTGTAGCATGAAGCCAGTGAACAAATAGCTTATTGGAAATGGTTGCTAATAATAAGTAGGTGTTTTGGAAGGACATTTGTATTTAATACAAATGTATGAGAAAAACATGCTGAAGATGTTGATCAAAAGCAAAAGTTGACAAGAAGACATTGAAAATCCACCTGTCAGTTCCCCCCTTAGACTTTCACACTATTTCTGCAGTGTAGTCTAGCTTCTAATACAGTTAGTGCCTCACGAGCATGACCATGACCATGAACATGCAATTAAGGAATGCAAATGAGAAAAATGAGTACGTAATCAAAGCCCTAGCTGGGTTAGCCTTTGATACTTTGGGAGTTGGCAACGTTGTTAATGAGTTCAGTGTTATTTGAACAGAAAGGCTGGTCGAAAAACAAAAACAATGAATATGTTGTTTTGGAATGCAGCAGTCATTGAAAATCCTGCCCCACCTCAGCCGTCCAGGGCACGGTTTCACACATCATCTGTGCTCTTCATTGCTTAGAGATAATCACGCCTGCGGGTTTCTCTGGATCTCTTTAACAGAGGATCATGCTGGCCGACAGATCTCTGGGATATGTATCATGTTTTGGATTCCCACAGCTCTACTTGAACTGGTGACATTCACTGAACAAAACAAACAAACAAATTGCATTAATTTGAATCACAGGCAGGGGAAAGATACCTCCCACCCCCACTGCCAGCCTCTTCGAAAAAAACATACGAGACAACGGCAGAATAGTGAAAAAGAAATGTCTTTGCTCTAAGCTACTATTGTTCTTTCCGTATGTTGAATAGTCAATAATACGTCATCTGGGAAGTGATTACAAACGAGCACAACTGATGTCACGTTTTCCTGTAAATCACCGTCCCTTAAGCAAAACATTTGGCTCAGTCTTCTCCACCTGTTCGGCCCCCAAAGCAATGAGAATGTGCTCTCCCTCTCTTCTCTGGTTCAGCTTCTGAACTGCAGGAGCTGACGTGCAGGGAAAGTGTTGGCTTTTCTCCCGCTGAATCTACGGTGGGTTTAATCATGCTGAGTCAGTGTCCCTCAGGACTAAAGGGCAATGAGCTGTTGCATCAACCCTGCGAATTTTCTTAGCATAATTGGAGCATGGAATAAAAACAAGAATTATTTGTTTAATGGGGCACTTATGCAGCATACTGATCTACAGGGTCAGAAGAAAAGTTCACGGAAAGTATCAGCATGATGTGAAAAATATGAGTTTAAGGCAGAGGAAAGAAAACAAATGAGAATATATTTTTTCTAGTACATACTGTATACTGGGCCCATCATAAGTATTGCAAGCTTAACAAGAGCTAATAAGAGCAGGTTAAAATTGCCAGGATTAAGCCCAAAACATGTTATGTTAAGAACAAGATGCTTAACATAAAGATGCAGTGGATGAGTGCAGATGCTGACTGATCTCATAATCTTGGAAGCAGTCGAGAAACACAGATTTCAATATTTAGGAGACCAATAGAGCTCATATGAGGTTATTTTCAGATCTGTGTACATCAGTGAAGCATACTTCATGTGTCCAAATTGTAATCCACATTTGTACAGCTCCCACTGTGAATTTAATAGCTGCTCTGTGTCTTTGTTACACTTTGCATTGCTCCCCTGCTTTAGTCTGCATCTGCCCTCTGTAACCAGAGCATGTTCCTCTCGTTTTCCTCCCAGTGGGTGTCTGGAAGTGGGGCTGGAGGCGCTCCTGAAAGCGGCAGGAGGAAACCTGTTGATCTTGAAGGTGTCGCACTGCCCCAACGTCCTGACCGACCGCTCCCTCTGGCTGGCCAGCTGCTACTGCCGCGCACTGCAAGCCGTCACTTACCGGTGAGCGCCCATCCTGCACTTGCTGCCCACGGTCAGCTTCAAGAGCGCCACAACGTCACGCAAATACCAGCAAAGAAGACACGTCAATATAACTAAACATTTACAGAGAACTGTTTAGAAACATATGTTACAATATTTGCAAACATACTAGAAATGTAATTGAGTTTGAACATATTGCAGGCTCCAATTGACATATCTTCTGTTTTTTTAGTACATCCTTTGCTTATTTACAATTTACTTTTAGATAATATGAAAATATAGTGGAGTAGAATTATTGGCACCTTTTTTTACCACATTACACACACAATATCCAAATTTGTTTACATTGCTGTGAAATGCAAGAATTGGGACCTTGTAAACCAAATAAATGTGATTATAATTAGGAATATTGCATGATCATAATAACCTTCTTTGCAATGAAGAATTACAGAAGCTGCTAATGGAAATAAATATTTTGATTTGTAATGGTACATAAACATGACTTTACAGGAGATTACATATTTTAAATGGTTTGGTATATATTATGACATACAACACACTCCAGTCAGGGCTATAATAAAACTATGTTCAAAGTGACATATATTAATACACAGAAGCTTCACAGTATTTCTTTCTAGTTTGGTCTCATAATGTTTGTGCTTTAGGAGTGCAACAGATCCTGTCGGCCAAGAGGTGATCTGGGCACTAGGGGCTGGATGCAGAGACATCATCTCCCTGCAGGTGGCGCCACTCCATCCATGGTGAGAAACAGCACAGGGAACAGGGGACAATTTGCACAAAACTATAGACTTGGAAATAAATTAATACATTTGTACTCATGTATTAAGTTCGCTGCAGTGCCTTATTTACCTTGTAGCAGAACCATGAGTGGGCTGTAGGCAGCTTCAAAGTTGTCAAAAAACAAACAAACTGGTTATTATTAGCAGGTTATTTCTCAGGCATCACTGTGTGAAAATAAAGCTGCGGGAAGTTTTTTCGCACCACAGATCTTTTTTTGTTTTAGTACAAAGAAAGTTTCACAGCTCGAGAGAGAATTGATTTAATACCACTAATGGTAATTTGCTGCTCAGACCATTTTTATTTAATCAGGCCCCTAGTCCTGGTTGTTCAAATATATAGGCCTATTGAAAGCAACTTCGTGTATCAGATTTTATAATGGTATGTGTTCTGTATGGCAAGCCAAATCATCATTTAAAGATGATTAAAGATGATTATTTCAAGATATATTGAATTGAATTTCAGATATGTTTGAGCCATTTACACATATCTAATTAAGGTGCTTTTTTATTTGCAGATATCTTTAAATTATTTAGAGATATCTGCAAATCATGTAAAGATATCTTCAAATGACTTCCTGTATGTTGACAGAGATTGTCACTTCCTGTTTCCTCATTCAGTTACATAGAAATGAATGAAAATGTGAACAGAAAGTGATAATCTTGGGATACATACAGGAAGTCATTTGCAGATATCTCTAAATGATTTACAGATTTCTCTAAATGATTTACAGAGTTCTCTAAATGATTTGCAGATGTCTCTAAATGATTTAAGGATATCTAAATAATATAAAGGTCTTATGCAGAGATATCTCTAAATGTACTTTTAAATAAGATATATGTACATATAAATTATTAGTACTCTAAATTATTAGCAGATATCTTCAAATGATTTAGCGATATCTTTAAAAGATATCTGGAATTTTTTGACGATATCTTGAAATATTTGCAGATATCTTTAAATTAATTAAAGATATCTCTAAATGATAATTTGGCTTGCCATAGTCCTGTTTATCTTTCCTAGATGTATTTCACTTATTAGCCCCGTGTAGCTGCATGTTTTCATTTCACCTACATATGACAAATGTTGTATTAAGCAACACTTAATCCCCAATATTCAGTATACCTTCTGGCTATAGACATACAGTATAGTATATAATATTATTAATAGTCCTAGTGTAACAAATCTTGATCGTTCCCAACATGGCTGCTCTGTTGACTATCTCTTGTACCGTCCCTCTGTGTGTTTACTTGGAATCTGTGTTAAGATGCTTGAGACTGTATGGAAATATTGAGTGCTGTTTCCTTTGTGCAGCCAACAGCCAGCTCGGTTCAGTAACCGCTGCCTTCAGACAATTGGCCGATGCTGGCCACATCTGCGTGCCCTCGGAGTGGGAGGAGCTGGCTGTGGCATTCAGGGACTGGCATCATTATGTGAGTTCAATCCCTATATATATACACACACATTTGGCTGTATACTATATCTGTAATCATATGCAAAGTCATGGCCATATTGTTTCTATCACATCAGCAAAATGCACATAAAAATTACTTCTTGTAGTCTTGTTTTGAATTGGTGGCAGACAGGAGATTGGCATCTGTATTACTGAAAATAAGTTGATCCCCCCCCCCCATCTTTTTTCAGATAACAACAAAATATAAGACAGTATAATAAGAATAAGAAAAACATACATACACCAGACTTGACAGGAAAATTATTATTGGCAACACACAAAAAAAGCAATAAATCTGGCAAGGTAAATATTTTGCTTTGAAACAGACTGTCTTTAGATCTTCATCTACTTTCTGCATCTTGATTATCCCGGAGCAGGTGCTAAGTTGTTGCTAAGTTGTTGGTGAGCGACAGATATTCTGTAATGTGGCACCTTTGCTCGTTTCAATCGAATTGTCAGACATCACCTGGGTTAATGACATTGTAACGAGCTGGAGACATCTTCACACTCATGCTCTCTCATCCTCCGCGCAGTTCTGCATGAGCTGTCTGACGATCCTCTTGAAGTCTTTTGAAATACAGGGGTTTCAGTCCTGTCGGTTGCACATCACATTAACCCATCGACTGAGGCGACCCAGAGGTGAACGGAGCTTTCGCTTTACTCTCCGTATGAAGCAGACAGGAGAAAAAATCAATCCCCGTTAATAAAGGTGTCTTACAATTCTGTTCTCTGGGTTAGCGATTGCTGTAATTTATGTAGATCAGGATATGTAGAGCTCTCCAGAAGCAACAATAGTGGAGAGGAAATGAAGACAGGAAGACTTGTACAAAAGAAACTGATGGTGAGTTCAAAAGAAATGCAGGAAATTCAATTCTTGCCCCTTGTCAGAATCATATAAGAGAAGCTGAAATCATGTCTTTCTTTTAATCGTTTATACCTTCTCTTGCAAGGACAGCTCATTACCAGATACATTCTGTTTGATTGTCGATAACAGGCCTTTAACTGCAAGTTCTTATACATGTATAAACAGGAGATTATAGAGAGGGCTTTGTCAAATCAAGGTTTCAAATTGAGGTTGTGTGTTTTGGAAGAGAATGAGGCAGCTTTCCAGTTTTCTCTTTGACATTAGACATCTGGTTTTCACTTCTGTTCTAGGGAGGTGCATCCTAGTGCACCATGCCTTCTAGAGATGGCCATAAATCAGCCAAGAACAGCTTTTAATAAAGACATTTTGGCATAATGTGGGGATAAGATGCAGTTTAACTTCATAAAGGTTCTGTGTGGGAAGTACACTGCAGAAATGTATGTTCTTGCAAACGCCTGTGTGAATTCATTCACTGAGATTTTGCCTCAGATGCCGTTAACATTTCCTGTTTAATAAAACTTAAAGATGTTCAATGAATTATGCATAGTCTAATTCATAAACACTTTCCCTAAGGTTCTTGCTGATATGTTAGTACACAAGCCAGACACTCGCAAGCCATAGCAACTATGATTTTATGGGATCTCTTGAAATGTTATGTTAAGGAAAACATGAAGGACACTATTCTGTCCGCTTTTTTTTTTGTCACATTTTGTTCTGGAGTGTTAAACTGTCCACAGTTTTTTGAGGGATGTTAACCCCTTCATTCCATGAAAAAACAACAATGTGCAAACGGGAAAGAAAATGGTAACCCATGCTAGATGAACTCATCTGGACTGCTGCATTCCTGACCTCCACTTTCTTTCACAGCAGTCTTCTTTGTGGCATTTGTTGTTTTATTTCTGTACCATGGCACTTATGTCTGTTTTGCGTGTCTTCCAGCACGGAACTGCATGCGTCTGCAGGTCCTGGAGCTGGACCACGTGAGCGAGGTCAACCAGGAGGTGGCAGCAGAGGTGTGTCGAGAGGGTCTGAAAGGCCTGGAGATGTTGGTGCTCACTTCTACGCCCGTCACTCCCAAAGCTCTCCTGCACTTCAACAGTGAGTACTGACCCCTGCTCTTTCTCTCACTAGAAGTGCGAAGACAGTGTGGATAGTCCAGATCGTCTTCGGAAACCTTTATATAGTGTATCGAATCCTCTTTTAGTCAACCAGTGTATACCTTTTGTTGGATTTACAAAATCATAAAACACACGTTTCACCTGCAGTGTCTCTCAGTGGGTTTAATCCTCTTCTGCACTGCAGGTGTGTGCCGTAACCTGAAGTCCATCGTGGTTCAGATTGGGATTGTGGATTACTTTGAAGATCCCAACAGCCCAGAGGCCAGAAAACTTTTTGACGAAATGGTGAACAAACTACAGGTAATTCTCATCCCTGACTTATCTGAGTGCTTTCTGCATTTCTTCTTTCCAGAGATGCCCTGGCAACATTTTGATTCAGGCCTTTCTCAGCTGAGGCTACTTAACTTCCCTTCTCTAACTTGATTGGCTCGACTGATGTGTTTTCACTTCTCCACTATATCTCTTTAAATACCAGTCCACAGTGGATGCAGTGTGTAACAGTGGATGAAGTGAGTGTAGTCCTACATGTAAGGCACTCTGAAATGTGTTGTAACATTAAAGATAAGGTGCAACAAATATAACTGGCCTCAAACGTCTCATAGCTGCCTCTGCACCCCACTGACTAGTTATATTTAGATGTATAACCAGACATTAAACGTGTGGCAGAATCATTGAGTGCTTTTAGATCATTTTTCATTTGTTTACGTTGAATAAGTAGCAATGAAGGAATGAATAACGCGTTCGTGCTGTGTAACTATTTGAGAAGAGCGTTATTTTTTAATTGTGCTGTACTAGTGAGTCGTGAGTGATGCAGTAACATCTGGTAAGTGGGATTAGCAATCTGTTTATAATCACTGAGAATCCCAGTTTTTCATTCATTTCCAAAGCCATGTTCTGCTTAACAGTGGGTGCAAGCAGTGTTTCAGAGAATGGGATCCCCTGCAGTCAGTGGTATGAAAGTGTACCAGGATTTGGGTTTTCTTTCAGATTATTTAAACACAAAAACAAAAAAATATTAAGCATTCTTTATTATCTTTCTTAGCAATAATCACTGACCATTATGTAAAAGCATGGGCCACTAACACATCTTCTAGTAGTGATTGTTGCTACTGTTATATGATTTTAATATTCAGTATGTATGTTCAGGCCGATAATGTGACGATATTTTATTATGGAGATGGGTTTAGACATCAGGATGTAAGCAATTCCTTAATATTGACAATGATACCCATTGCTGCACTGGGGAATCATAAGTGAAGAACATTATCTTCACTTAAAAGAAACAGTATGGGCAACACCATTAGATCCTGTGGTTCATAATTGGATAGATTATGGAACCCCTAGTGTATGACATCAAGCAAATATCAGAGAGTTCAAATGAGGGTCAGTATAGCTGCAGGTTTGGCGGGTTGCTGTCTGATATTTGAATAGGGCCAAATTACCAACCTAAAGTTCAGCTCCTCGATAACATAAAGGGTCTAGAGTTCCCTGGGATAAGCCAACAATCAGCCTCAGGGTAGTTCTTCTGTTACAGGCTCATATGCATAATGCATAAATGCTTAACTGGGTTCAATGTCAAACCAGCATTGTATGGCAACTCAATTTATTTTATTTTTATTTCACTCAGGCTTTTATAATTTGATACCAGAAAACATTGAAAATATTTCCCTCTGGGGTGTTGCTTTTCTGGAGACACTGTCATAGATAGTCTGGATTTATTTAAGACATAGAATTTGTACATTCGCTTTACTTGAAATCCAGAGAGTGCACAGATGTAATTATGGGCTGTGTGTGACAGGAGGGGGGAAAAAAACAAGGCATTGCAAGCTTGATAATGCAATATAGTGCATGCTAGTTGCCAAGCTTGCAGTCGTGACTCTGTGAGTTAGTGCTTCCCAAAGGTTTACTTGCCACAATGCTGCCTCACTCCTGCAGACATCTGGTTGTGGACACATAAAGTATAAGCAGTACTGTAAGCATATTCCATCTCGGCCCATAACCAAATCTTGTGTTGGAGGTTTGCAAACGATGTCAGAACAATTAATGATTTAGTGTTTAATCAGAATGGTGCTTATGCTGAAGAGTTATTGTACTCATGTAGCAGTAGTGTTTTCAGCTGGCATTTATTTCCCCCCGCTATACGCTCTATGATTTTCAAGTAAACTAGATACAGGGCAACAGAGATTAATCTCTTACGTGGTTGTAAGACTTTTTAAGTACCCTGTGCATTAAGAGATGGGTATCAGTTTTCACTATAGAAGAAGACTTCTTCAGAGCTGAGTGTCATGGGCATTTTAATAGTTTTTTTAATTTGTATTTTTTTTTTCAGGCCCTAAAGAAGAGACCTGGATTTTCAAAAATCCTTCATGTGAAAGCAGATGGTATTTGCTAACCCCCCCCACCCCCACACCCCCCCAAGTGCTGACACGGCACACTTTACCTCAGAAATGGACACAATCTGAATGAGTTCTTTGCAGTTTTCCAGGAAAGGAACCGTACAAACAAAAAACAGAAATAAAACAACCAACATGTGAACCACAAATTAATTAAGATACATAGAAGAGCAGTTATTCCAATCATTTTATTCAACTTGGTGGCACAAAATGGGAGTGCATTATAGTGCAGTGATTTCTAATGACAATTACTGTTAGAAATTAAAATGGTAGTATTTAAAAATGCAAACCTCAGCTGGTGTAGACACTGGCACTGTGAGCAGGGGGTGAAGGAAGCAAGGAGGTGTGAGGACAGTCACAGTACGCTGAACATTTCTGCGTGTTCACTGGTCCCCTTTGAGAGGATGGAAGCCTTTTCCAGCAGCAAGCTTTCTGAAACGTATTTTCCAGCCAAGTGAGGGAGATTCAAGCTGCTACTCCCACTTCTTGCAAAATGGATGGCCATGAAAAAGAGATTTTGTTTCTCAATAGCACAGGGCAAGCCGGTTTAAACTTTTTCAAGCAAAGCCACTTTTCTATATGATAATCTGTAGGGTAGATCTAACCATGCTTTTTCAGGATGTGAAACTCGGAGAGCACATGAAAACAACAACACTAAAAACGAGAATCTGCAATGTGTGCAAGGCCCCGTGAAAACTGGAACTCTTGTAGAAGATCAGATTACAATATAGCAGAATCTGCCGACACAGTATAAAGAGCACAGGAAACTCCACGCTCATCCAAATTGACACCAATTCAGATACATTACTGTCTTAACCCCAGCAAATATAATATTCAGTAAAGAAAGAACGCCTTCGGTGTCCATGAAAGTACAATGAACACCTAGTGTGTGTATGTGTGTGTGTATATACTGCTCCGGATGTGTTTTTGAAAGACCAAGCCAAAGAAGAGGAATACAGTGTATGACAAAGTAAAATGTGACAACTAGCTAAAAACAAATTGAGACATCCTGTTCAGAATAGGAATGCAAAAATTATTTAATGTTACTTTAAAGGTCATCAGCAGCTCTTTATTTCAGCAATAGTGGATGTATTTACCTTGAGACAAATATGTTTGACCTATTATGAAGTTCAAAACAGCAATAATAATCAACGGCATTTATAACTTGGAATGCTAACCTAATAATAATTATAGTACCTATGAGATACTATAAACCATATAGTGTGCATATATATTTTATGTAATCAATTTAAAATTAAAACTACTGAGATAGCAGAGAAATTAGGTGTATAGTCTCATCCGCCCTCCACTGGCCCAGTGTATAACACACACACACACACACACACACAACACCATCTTGGAATTAATTTCACTTGAGCTTTTTATATCCACTGAAGAGCAGAACCTGTTTCCTATTCATTTATTTGTATTGTTTATACACAGCTGTTCCCCTATTCAGTGTACATGACATTCCCATATGTACAGACTCTTCTCTAGATGTTAAGCTGTGTTTTACTTTGTTGTAAGCAGGGCAGTCCCGACTCCTTCCCCACAGATCACACATACTTCTGGCCGCATGCAGGAGCTCCAGAGGAACGAATGCTGTGCTGGGATCATCAACTGACTGAAGAAAATAAGTATTTTCATTTTCTTGACTTCTTTAAAGGGGCCCCTGTGTGTGTGGGGGGGTGGGGGTAATGATTTATTACATCACCAGTATTACAGTAACAGTTCACATCCAAAGATCTGTTATGACTCCAGGGGTTGCAAATGCAGGTTTATTAAATGTCCACAATCCACAGATAATGATTTTTATAATTTTTAAAAGGCTTTAGTTAATATCCATAACTTTCCTTTAGGTGTATTTGCAGGAGGAGGAATTGTTGTTAAGTGGACAATCTATGGTGCTATATTAATGGTTAACTACTAAGAAACAACACCTCTGCAGGCATTTCACATGTGCACATATGCAATTAGTTTTTGGTTTATTATGAACTTCAGTCCTTTTCTTATTTGATTACTGCAGTATGTGTGGAGGCATGGGGGAAAAGTGCTTTCAGAAACAGATTATATAAAAGACAAATTAAGAAATTGATTGGTAAAACAATATGGTGTCCTTTAATAAACTGTTATTTGCAGTCCCTAAATGATGCAATGGATCATCCTCCAGCGAGTTGCGACTCCCTTGCAACTCGTTGTAATTTCTTCTCAGCAAATCATTCTCTGTCGATGCCTCAGTTGCCTGAAGCTGCTCATTGTTTGAGTTAAAGGCAGGCTGATCAGATTTTTCTTGGTCTGCACATTTCACTTTATCCCCTGAGTCGAAAACAATATATATAAATGGTCACTGTTTTCCAGTAAACCCCTGCAAAAAAATGTTTTAATTCATGTCAGGAAAAAAGGATATATTTTTCCCCTTCGTGACCAAAAAAAAGAGGAATCTAATGCAAAGTTTGCATTTTACAAATTAAAAGAATTTCGGAATGCACTTTTTTTTTTTTCTGTTCTGGATAAGAAAAGTTATATTTGGGAAAAAACAGATCGGATCAGCTTTCCTTTATACTCCGTTTCCTGCCTACATATCAATCTATAGTACTGTATCTGAAAACATGCCCAGCACTGGTGCTCCTTCCAGTTGAGCTGCCAAGCTCAGATATGACTGACTTTGATTTGCATTTCGTATTTATGAATTAGTGAGATACTGAAACTGAAAAATAACGAGGAGAGAGTGCTTAAAATGGGAGAGGAATGACAACTAAACTACAGAGGGTTTGTGGGGCTAAGCTGTAAAAATGAATTTTTACTTCAACAATACATGGAAGCATAACGCAGTAATTGATCATTGTATTTCTGCTATTCAGTTCTTTCCTGGGAAACAGATAGAAGTGACATGCTGCATAGTACTATATGTGGTGCTAAAGTCGTGATTGACTTGACAGCTCAGTTACTTAGACCTGGAAAGTACAAATTGTGAGCTGTGAGTGGCATCCCATTTCAAGCACTTTGGGCTCCACTGAGAACGAGCGCAGAGAAGCCAAGAACAGGCCACCGAGTAATGGCTCAAGCTGGTATTTATGTGACTGTGTGACTGGAGAGGGCCCTGGATATTTCTGTTCACCTAGAGAGTGTGCTGCACAATGATTATACAGTGATTGGCCACATGACAGAGTTAAGCAGAACAGATATAACACTTCAGAAATAATGATTTCAGCTTGTATTCATATTTCAGCCACTTTTATCCATATTTCAGATGGATATCCCACGTTCAATCAGAGCATGTATCAAAAAGTGTTTTTTTTGTTTTGTTTTAGTTTCTTTTACCTTTACCCAGAAACTCTGATCGTTTATTCAATAGATTTTCATTGTACAACACATTTGACGGTAAAACATGATATATAACATGCATGAAAAGATACATTGTTATATGTAGAAAGCACAATCAAATAATGTTACATTCTGCAAATAACTTAATGCAAAATACTTTGGATATGATGCATTTACTGGAAAATGAATACTAATGCCATTTACATAAAGACGTCAGAAAGAGACATTAACACACTGCCAGAGGGGGAAGGAAGGGACAACTGACAGACACTTTCTGACTCAGCTGGGGTAGACATACATAGGTCAACACAGAGGTTCACAGGACAGCAACCACCTGCAATTCAAACCACAGCACAACTATGTATAGGTTTGGCCACAGTCTACTAGGTCCTCCAAACTACCCAAGGGGCCACTCCTGGCATACACCCCGATATGCAAATGCCTGCAGCACCCCCATTGGACCGGGAGACGGTGCTACAATATATTCCAATGGAAATAGGAAACCTAGAGTATAAGGGGAGAGCAACAGCTGTGCCTTTAGTTTAGACTTGAGATGGTAGGAGTGTCTCTAGCAGTACTAGAGTGCAGATGCTCTAGGAGTTGATGAAACACCCCTCAGCCTTTGTCTCATTGGCACAGGAGATACAAGAAGACCGTCTAACTTGATCTTACTTTTTGTGTTTATGTCATATCTTGCACACCCCTTGAAGCAGCTGACACAATGAGCGTCAATTGGTTTCGGCTACATCTCCAACCTGTGGTGGACGGGACATCTTAAAAGCCTATAAACTCTCAGCCCTTTTTAATGTTCCATTTTGTTTTATGTTTAAATAATGTTCCAGATTTTATGTCTGCTTAGAAAAAAGGAAAGACGTCAGAAGTGTGTAATCCATTTTCAGCCCAAAATAGTGCAGTAGCAGTAATTACCCTGACAATAGGGGTCTCCATCTGAGTTACTCTGTCATACAAGGTCTTTTACAGTGCCAGTGCGAAGGAGGAAGTCACTGTATAATCATTTTGTTCATTGCACTTCGGTACTCAAGTGAAAGGGGAAATGTTGAAATGTATTACATTTTCTGTAGCTTAACTCTCTATTAATGGAAAAAGAAAACTAAAATATCAACAGTGGACACAAGGGATTAATAACTAGAGCTTGCTGGGGAACAAGATGCAATATGGCCCAGATTTCATGAATTTCTGACAGTCTGTCTTATAAAATTATTCAAAGCTGTTCATTAGTTCATTTAAAAAAAGTACTGTATCTGGCACTCTATACAAAAACAAGCAACCAAACTAAAAAAATCTTCTGACCTTGAATACCTTCTATACAAAGCTTATTTATCTACAATCGGCCTAGTCTGCCAGCCTCATGTGCTGGGTTTGCCAGCACTCTGAATTGCTCTGATGCTTCATTTGGCACATTCGCCAAAGCTACAGAGAATACCCAAGGAAAGAGACACGTATATATGATTGAAAAGTAGTTGTTAAAATTGCAGTAAGTTAAGTGTATAATAAATATTTATATTAAATGTAGAATGAAAGTCCTATAGAGATGGAAATTATTTAACAAGAGAGGATAAAGATTATTTGAAATATTTATTTCTATAAAAAGAGAGACATCTATACCGTTGGCATGTTTATATGATGTAAAAACATCAATCATCACGTTGCCTTTTTTTAGCTGGTCTGCTGTAGTCATTAGATGATTAGATGTTAATTGCTTGCACTAGTGTTTTTGCATTTTATTTTTAAATTTGTTAGTTGTTGGAAAAAACAAAAAAAATCTCCCTTGTGCAGTATTAAATGCTCTATAGTGTTTTTCCAGTGTTAATATATTTCTCAATATTTGTTATTGATGAAGCACTTTAGAACTTTTTGCTAGCGCTTTTAGAGATCTGTGGTCGTGAGTTCTACGAAATGGCAGTAAATCATGCTTCCTCACTGTGCTCAATGTGATGACTGTGTTCCCATAGTTTTGTCTATTGTGCCAAGACATCATCAGCTCTTCTGTGTGCTCAAACATGTCCCGAGACTCACGCCTTCAGCATACTCCACTCACTAGGATGTGTTCTCTTAATATCTCTGCGTTGAGTGTCAGAGAGAAGTGAAAGGTGCTTTTCACTTAATATTTTCCCTTGTGAAGGTTCTCACTATTTTATGATGGTCAGTCTTAATTTGATCTGCAGAGATTGGCTAGTAAAGCAAATATGTTTTCTTTGTGCAGTACAGGTATGCCTTGCTTTGCATGAGTCTGAGGTTCTGGAGCAATTCATGCTAATCTAAGGTCGCACTAAACGGGGTCATGAATGCATTTAATTAATGGGGATAGGTTTCATAAACGTGAAAATGAACATGGCAATTAGTTAAATACTAATATAGATGTGCTATTCATCAGAAAATTGGTTTGATAAATTAATAATAATACAAATAATAATAATAATCCTCACCATATTTATTGAACTTGTAATTTAAATCTGACGATGTTCCTTGCTCCTGATGCTCTTTCGCTTCAATTCAGATTTTTCTCTTTAATCAATTCTATAGTTTTTTTTTTGTTCTAATCAGATTTTGGATTCATTTAGAGATCTTCCGAAACTTAAACAATACAAGGCAATATTCCTATAAACAATGGACATTCTATTTTATGCATATGTTTAAAAATCTCCCGCAGTCAATTAAGCTGATCTAGGTAATTAGAGCAACACATCAACTAACATCTCGTTGTAAAATATCCAGTAGTTTACTAGAGTAGTATACTAAAAGTACACTTGGGTGAAAATAGTGCAAAATAGTATACTAATAGCATACTACTTTGACCCAAGTGTACTTTTAGTATACTACTTTTTCACAAGGGTTATTACTTCTTATAAAGGTTTGTATTGTTATCTGTGCCTTTGTTACTTTAGGAAGGTAGTGTACTGTCTTGTATGTATCTTAGACAAGTCAATACACAATACACAATACAAATGTTCTGTAACGGGAGCCATTAAGCTAGAATCCAAAATGATATAGAAGCAAAACAGTGAGCGCCAACTTCCGTTTCCTACAGAAATCTTTGCTTTGCTTTGAAGGACTGTGGTGGAAATGGAGATTACGTCCTGTGGCTCTGGCTTGGTGACAGGGGAAGCAGATATCTACTGGATTACAAAGGGCCTTGATGACATCAGCATGATTAATATAGAGCATCCAGGGTGCTTATATTTAGACAGGGGAGAGATATTTTGAGAACACTCCTAGTTTTACATCACATTGAAGGCAGCGTCTTGGGATCGTAGTGACTGCAGCACAGAAGAGCTGGTGCCAGATTGTTTACATTTGTTTAGATGTTTGTGGCCTTGTTTTGGTCATCTACATCAAACCATTGCACTGAGAACCTCAATCAGATATATTGCAACATTGCACTGTAACGTTCAACCATCATGATGAAAAGGTCAAATCAGTCAGTTCCTGAGCAAACAAGTCCTAGACTGGTTAAAGTATGTGATATATGCCTTTCACAAGATAAAATATGGTCAAGTGCTTTAAAGGTTTCATGCTTACATGACCTTACTTGTATAATGTTTATTTTATTTTATTTTATTTTATGTGTAATGTATATTGTCTTATTAAACATGTTACCTGTGTCAGAGAATCAAGGGTTTAATGGTACGTGTGTGTAATGAAAATCAATGTCTCCTGCTGCTTGTAGATGTAATTCTGTCCTTTGCTTTTATATCATAAAAGATCAGGCGAATGAAAACTAGCCGTGGGTGTGGGTTGATCAATTGATTTAAACATTGAAGGTCTCTCATTTTGTTCTAGAAAACATTGTAAATTATCGCTCTTGTGATACTTTCTAATTCATAGTACAATACAGGGGCTATTTTATCTTTTCAATGAATAGCATCCTTGTATAACCAGCTTCACATAACAGTGTTGCTTTTACTCATCTCATCTGATGAAACTATAATCCTCCTTATGAGTCGGGCTGCTTTTCCTTACAAAGGCAGCTACTCTTCCATGGCACCAAAAATATCAGACAAAAAAGTTCATTTATCCAGCAGGTGCATTTCTCTGTAGCAGCAGATTTGTAATTCAGAATTATTTTCCATTCTGTCTGTTGAAAATAACTGTTTGGTAACCCTTGATTCTATTGGGTAATGACCACAAACATAACATAACGTATACAGTAAACAGATACTTTTTATTACAATGTATTGCAGCCATCAGGGATGTAGACCTTGAAGAGAATGTTTTAAAAGCCAGGTTGTGTTACAATGAAAATAGGTGTTTTTGTAAGGAAGTTCTCAAAGTCAGATAATGGTATGCCATGTTTTAATTTTTAAGGATTTAAATGAAGGGAAATGGATTCTATAATTAAGCAGTTCAATAACATTGCATGTTTTTGTATACAATCTCTTGAATAGGACCTTTCCATGCAGTGTGACCTATAACATATAGGTAGTTTTAAATGAAAAGCCATGTTTTTAAAGACAGTATTGGCTGTGGGATCGCATGACTGCTATCTTTTACAGTAAAAGCAAGGAGGGTTGTTCTGTGATCTTTATATCCTTCATAACAGACGTTATTTATTATATTGCAAATAGTTCTTACAATAGTTATTCTTTGAAAGGTAACACATTTTTCCCCCAGTTTTAATGGCAGTTACCATTATCTTGCTTAGAGTCAATCAATGTTCGAAATAAAATAACAAATCTGCTCTTATCTAATAAGAGGTTAATATCTTGAAAAGCATTGGAATACAAATTAGGTTTAGAGAGAAATCCTATGGATTTTCTACACAGGAAACAGGAGTATAAATATTTTTCTGTAAATTGATTTTTGTCTATATATTTTATTTCTCTGCAAGGGTCACCAGACGTTCATGGCTCTTTTCCAACAACCTGACTAGTCCACCTCGTATTGTTTCAGTGATAGGATTTGATCGCATTGCAATGCTATAGGGCTTTCCCTCAGCCTCTGTCAAATGGGTCTTGTAAATGTGAAACGGCTTCAAAATCAAGGACTGAGGAAGCCAATGTAAACCGAAGTGTATTTTATCATTTCAGTTCACATATCAATAATCCTAATGTGAGGTTCAATGCTGTGCTGGGAAGAAGTTTCTAAATGTAGGACTTGATCTCTGAGGAAGACCAGTGTAGGGTAGACTCTTCAAAACATGGCACCAAGTGCAGTGTACTGTCTCCTGTAAAAAAAAAAAAAAAAAAAAGTTCTTAAAAGAAGCTTCTCCACTGAAAATGCTCTCCGATGCAGTGCATTTTATTATGTAGTTCATGCAGTGCAATAAACGCTTACTCTCCTCAGTGTATTTTACCTATTATGACGATTTGTCAAACAATCAAATGGTGCTGGCTACAGTCCAGTCTGTACAGTTGTTCATGTGCCTATATCTAAATAAGTCGATAGATTTGCCGTTAGAAATTGTTGCAAGTTAAATGTTTGCCTTTTTGAAGTTGTGTGTATAGTGAAGAAATAATATAAAATAAAGAAAGAAATCAAAGTCATTAGGAAACCATTCCTCCTGACACCTTTCCAGACTTAACACATTAGCAAATACTGTACAGATGAACAGTTCTCCTTTTAACTAGCTTGAAGGTGGAACTGTTTACCTCAGGTATGCAACAGTAGTTAAAGGTAAATGATTGAAATGAATGGGGAATCAGACAGACAATGCATATTCAATCCATTGCTTTCTTTTGTTACTTGTTTTGCAAAATGAAAATAGGAGAATGTGTTAATTATTTGTACTGGGAATTGAATTGTTTGCTTTAACCAAAACATTCTAGCTCTTGAAACAATCAGTTGAACCTTAAGAAGCATGTATTTTATTGCATATTTTTATTTTTGCAAGTGAATACCCCAGACCTCTATAAAACGACATTGAATTAAAATTCTGAAAATAGCATAATGTTAAAAAGTACATACAAATATGCAGAAGATGTTTATTTAAAACTGAAACGTGTCTAAATGTATCAATTGTTAGTCTTGTTTCTGTTCAAGGTGGATACACTGCCCTACTGTTACATCACAATGAAAAGTCTACAGAGGATATCTGTTGTGATATATTTGTGGCTATGGTAATGTTATGGAGATACAAAAGGCTGGTTACACTTGATAGGACTCCATGATAGATTGCAAAATGTTCAGATTCCTGTTACCTGAATCAGATACGTCACATTTAAAAAGAGAGCTCAGAATGATTTTAAATCTTGAGCATGCTCAGGTGTTCCCAGTGCCCTTGTCACTGCTGGTTAGGTGAGACTGGACACTTGCGCAGTTTGCATCAGTAATCTGAGATGCCACTGAGGAAGGACAAGCTGAGTTCGGTTGGGCTTCTCTTTGAGTGGATGCCCGCTGAGAAAGACTGCCCTGTTTCCATACACATCTCACTGTTGCATGCTCTTAAGAGAACCTCAAATAGTTGAAAGCAGTAATTGAATCATACTATAAAAGGGCTTATAGGAACTTAGCATAACCTAACAGTATAAGAATAATAGTCATAAGATTTTATAATTTCCCCAGATGCCTATATAAGCCCTTTAATGCATAGTAAATGCACATATCACTAGTAAGTATGACCTTACAAATCAAAATTAGAAATGATAAAAATAGTTTTGTCAATTCGTAGCACAAGTGGCTCCATTGTCTGTGAAACAATCCAGTGATTAAAATTCACCATTTAAGATAGAGGGCACTGTTTGATCTCATACCAAGCACACTATGTTATCACATTAAGTTATACATTACCTTCTCACA
Source organism: Amia ocellicauda (assembly GCF_036373705.1). NCBI lineage: Eukaryota > Metazoa > Chordata > Actinopteri > Amiiformes > Amiidae > Amia > Amia ocellicauda. The sequence goes on along the minus strand of NC_089862.1, from coordinate 6,150,013 downwards.
GTATCATTTTGAGAAGTATATGGGCTGTAATCAGAAGATGCCTTTAATTTAAAATGATGTAGCTCTTTTGCGTATGGTGAAATACCTGAACGTTTATTTTTATAATATGCCCCCCCCCAATCCCTTAGTTACCTACCTGATTCTGGGAAAAATACATAAAAAAATTATAAATAAAACAAGGCATGGAGATAACTATTCATCATTAAGTATTAAACCTAAACAAGTGCAATATGAAAATGGTGTCATTTTTTAAGATCAAGGGTACAGATGCCCCATGGAGAGAAATCGTTCATTCTTTTTAATACTATATGTTACGATAGAATCTTCAGTTAGCGTATTGTGACTGTCTGGCTTTAATTTAATTCAGATGGAGCATAACAAGATCATCTAAACTGTGTAACTAAAGAGCCCCTGTAGAAGCACTTTAGATGTTGCTGCTTTTGTTGTGTAATAAGCTGTGCAGAATGCAAGCAAAACGATATTACTGACAGATGTGTATCACTGATACTTTTGTGGATACATGTTAAATAAAGATTGTGAAACTATCTTGTGTGAAATGGTGTTATCTTTTTTCTTTTGTTACTGACTGGATTATTAAGAAGCAATGTCCATGTAGCACAGCTTCACTGCTGTTGTACCAAACCCAGCTATCATACACAGAAGGGACTGACTGGAGAGGAATGTTCTGGATGGAAAAATCGTTTTTCAAGAAATTCTATCAAATTAGTTGCCTTCTGTAGAAGAAGCTCATACACCAAAAAGCTTCCCTTATGAAGACAACAAGCAAGCCAATGCGTTGGAGTTCAATGTATTCATTATAAAGGGAATATAGTGTGTATGCATTTCTCTCCTCGACCTCTGACCTCATTCAGTTTGTTCAAACACAGTCAGAAGCTCCTTGATCATTTTTTCTCGGCCCTGCTGGCTGATGAACATCACAGCCAGCTTTATACTGCATTGCTTTTGTGGATGGCAATGTGTTTAATGATTCCCATTCAAATGACAGATTAGGAGTTGGTGGATTCAATTAGGAGTTTAATACGTTTCTTCCCCTGCGTTTGCTAAGAAAACTCATCAACCCTGTAATTCTCATAAGCCAACACCACGTTTCCTAAGGAGGTATATATCATTGAGCCACATCTTGCAGTATAAGAACAAGAGCGTGGTCACGAACGAGAAGATGCCATTCAGTAAGGCTTGCTTTGTTTTTTTGAAACATACTAAATCTCAAAACTAATCAAATCATGTTGCAATAGCACACAGGCAACTGGCTTACACTGCCTTAAGGGATTTGTTTTACACATTTACACATACACATATATATATATATATATATATATATATATACACACACATGATATATATATATACACACACACACATAATATATATATATACACACACATTATATTCTATACATACACATATATGAGTCTCTGAACTGCAGGGATGGACACCATTCTCTTAAGGGGACAAGTGTACCCAAACTATGCCACCCACAGCATTACAGAGCCTCTCACTGTAGGGGTCAAGCACTCAGGTCTGTCCCGTTCTCTTGGTGTCCCACACATGCACTCGCCCCCTCGTCCAGAACACGAGCCAGTTGAGCCTCTGTGTGACTGAAGCTCCTGCCATTCGTGCCCCAATAATGACCCTCTTTCAAAGTCACTGAGATCTTTTAATCTTGTCATCTTGATCCAAAATCAAGGTCAACTGGGCCTGCTCAGCATTTGTATACATGCCACAGAGCATGATAGGATGTTAATTGCTTAATTGTTCCATGCAGTACACCAGTTCTTAGGCATCTGCATTCGTTATGTTCCACCACTCATTAATTCAGGGTTTTCCTTTAATTTGTCACCCGTCTGTATATACACATTGCATATTTGGTCAATCTCTGTGCTGTATCCACTCTTGTCCAATGAAAAATTGTGGATGACAATCAACCTGTACATGTCATTGCGTCAAAACACATCTTTAGCAAAATTGAGAATAGATAACCTCTTGTTGGCCTTGTTTCTGAGGCTTGCTACAGTGATGGAGAGTCTCTGCTTCAGGAGCTGAGACCTCCATTGTGTTGCTATGACAACAGACTACCAAGTACCTGGAACATCTGATAGGAGACAGCGGAGTGGAGCCCCATCTGTGAATGTCAACAAGGTAGGGTTGGGCAGACAGCAGCAGCTCCTATGATCACTGAGCTGACACTGTTCTGTGGTTTCTAAGAGAGCTGCCATCTAAGATTGTACTGTATTACATAACATACTCACAACTTAGATGCCTTGGAACCCTGAATCAGATTCTATAGCCTTCAGTGAGGGAAAAAAGTATTTGATCCCCTGCTGATTTTGTACGTTTGCCCACTGACAAAGAAATGATCAGTCTATAATTTTAATGGTAGGTGTATTTTAACAGTGAGAGACAGAATAACAACAACAAAATCCAGAAAAACGCATTTCAAAAAAGTTATAAATTGATTTGCATGTTAATGAGGGAAATAGGTATTTGATCCCCTATCAATCAACAAGATTTCTGGCTCCCAGGTGTCTTTTATACAGGTAAGGAGCTGAGATTAGGAGCACTCTCTTAAAGGGAGTGCTCCTAATCTCAGCTCGTTACCTGTATAAAAGACACCTGTCCACAGAAGCAATCAATCAGTCAGATTCCAAACTCTCCACCATGGCCAAGACCAAAGAGCTGTCCAAGGATGTCAGGGACAAGATTGTAGACCTACACAAGGCTGGAATGGGCTACAAGACCATCGCCAAGCAGCTTGGTGAGAAGGTGACAACAGTTGGTGCGATTATTCGCAAATGGAAGAAACACAAAATAACTGTCAGTCTCCCTCGGTCTGGGGCTCCATGCAAGATCTCACCTCGTGGAGTTTCAATTATCATGAGAACGTTGAGGAATCAGCCCAGAACTACATGGGAGGATCTTGTTAATGATCTCAAGGCAGCTGGGACCATAGTCACCAAGAAAACAATTGGTAACACACTACGCCGTGAATGACTGAAATCCTGCAGCGCCCGCAAGGTCTCCCTGCTCAAGAAAGCACATGTACAGGCCCGTCTGAAGTTTTCCAATGAACATCTGAATGATTCAGAGGAGAACTGGGTGAAAGTGTTGTGGTCAGATGAGACCAAAATCGAGCTCTTTGGCATCAACTCAACTCGCCGTGTTTGGAGGAGGAGGAATGACCCCAAGAACACCATTCCCACCGTCAAACATGGAGGTGGAAACATTATGCTTTGGGGGTGTTTTTCTGCTAAGGGGACAGGACAACTGCACCGCATCAAAGGGACGATGGACAGGGCCATGTACCGTCAAATCTTGGGTGAGAACCTCCTTCCCTCAGCCAGGGCATTGAAAATGGGTCGTGGATGGGTATTCCAGCATGACAATGACCCAAAACACACAGCCAAGGCAACAAAGGAGTGGCTCAAGAAGAAGCACATTAAGGTCCTGGAGTGGCCTAGCCAGTCTCCAGACCTTAATCCCATAGAAAATCTGTGGAGGGAGCTGAAGGTTCGAGTTGCCAAACGTCAGCCTCGAAACCTTAATGACTTGGAGAGGATCTGCAAAGAGGAGTGGGACAAAATCCCTCCTGAGATGTGTGCAAACCTGGTGGCCAACTACAAGAAACGTCTGACCTCTGTGATTGCCAACAAGGGTTTTGCCACCAAGTACTAAGTCGAAGGGGTCAAATACTTATTTCCCTCATTAACATGCAAATCAATTTATAACTTTTTTGAAATGCGTTTTTCTGGATTTTGTTGTTGTTATTCTGTCTCTCACTGTTAAAATACACCTACCATTAAAATTATAGACTGATCATTTCTTTGTCAGTGGGCAAACGTACAAAATCAGCAGGGGATCAAATACTTTTTTCCCTCACTGTACGTTAATAATGTATCTACCTCAAATAGGTGTTGTAGAAAGGGTTTTCTACTAGATGTTGACAAGTATATCAAAAAATGTATTCTAATTAAATGTCTGCACTTCAGGCTTTCATTTTCTAAATCTGAATTTGAATCGTATTGCTTTAATTGTTTTGCGTGCATGTATAAACTGATTGGTTTGAATCTCCGTTGGTTCATCTGTACTGTGTAGATGTGGGATTACAATCTGTAATTGCTTTCTGGTACAGATTATGATTTATTTGAAGCTCTATTGGATTTCTAATATACGTATGCTATGTTATCTTTGGTTGGTTTACAGATGCATGCATCAGTGCTTGTGAAAGGCAGGCAAACAACATGTCCTTACCTCACACAGTAACAAAAGTATTTGTACAATAGGTCCTAAATAATAGATGTTCAAAATAAAACAAAGGACAGAATCTTATCACTGGTAGTAATGGGAGAAACCCAGTACCTCTTTTTCTAAGAAGTGGTGAATTAAAGCTTAAACTCCGGCAGGTGGATGGGAGGTGATTTACACTTATTTTATGTGTGTGTGTGTATTTAAAATAACTAAATTTTAAGCTTTCGAGCATTGATTTCCAGTGATAAGAGCTGTGCAGTTTTGACAACATTCTCATTGCAAATAATAAGGGTAACATGCCAGAACAAGAGGAGGACAGGGCCACAGCTTAGGCTCTTACTTAAAATTATGCACAATTAGTGGTCAAAATCCAATAGTCAATTAGAGTTACAGGAAATGTAATATACCCACAATTGGAAAACAGTGAAAGATTCAAGTCTATTTTTCCTTTCACCACTAGAGGGAGGTCATGTATAACTTATCTGTGCTTTTCAGAGACTGAAAATTACATGACTAATCAGCTGCCAGTCTCGATATTATTATTGTTTAACTTCATCTTATTTGGAAATGAAACGATGCATTTAAATTCAATTAAAACTACAAATATCAAGGCATCCACACTTTGACCCAGAGAATCCACTCCAACAGTGTGTATTCATTTTTTTTTTTAATATATGTTTCCAAGGAGAAAGATTTTTAAGGATTTACCCTGAAAAAGTATTACACACCTTAATAAAACAACAACAACAACAAAATACTTTATCTCAGTGTAGTAAAGTTGACTCCTCTAGCAACCAGTCCCAGATATTTACAAAAGGATTAGCCTTATGTTTATATGCTAGTATATCTACCAGGTCAGCAGAGGAAATACTTATTTTTATGGTACACCTGGTCTTCAACATTTTAAGAGAATCATTATGGGACCAACTGTGAGATGCTGTTATCAATCAGGATTAGCAAACAAAAGATGCCAGGTCAAATAAAGGTGCCTTAAAAATTGGTTCCAGACAGGTGGGGTGAATATAAGTGGTGTTATTTTTAAGAGTTTCTGAATTTAAAAATATATATGTGGAAAGTAAGACCTCTATAAGATTTTCCACTTTTCCATCAGAACTCCTGTGCTTCCGGCTGTATGACTTCAATGCATTCTTGAATTGCTATCTGTCAAACCTATGGATATTTATGTATTTTGGATCATCACATTAACCATTATTATGTGTATTATATAAGTACTGCAGTAACACAATTACAATTAAGGTCACAAGGCAATGTACTCTACAAAGAGTCTTTCTGTTGATGACTCAAAATCTGTGTTGAATAATATTTTACGTTCACTGCAGAAGGAGAACTAATATATTTATTTTCTTCTGAATTACATCAAATCTAATTGAATTTACTCAAACAAAAACTGCAGTCTTTTCTATCTCTATAAAGGACTTTTTGCTCTCTGATCTTAATGTGTATTTTGCATCAGCTAATTATTACTATTGCATTTGGAGGGTACTGACATCTTTCTACTGGAAGCATGTTATCTGTAGGTATTATTTCCAGAAGTTGACTTTGAAGTGGCCAGATGAATATCTGGAAGTAGAAACGTTTGTTTGATTAATGGAGTACTCGGTAATCTACAACTTCCTAAAAATTGCTGTAAAACATAATGGCAGAGTACAGGCTTCTAACATCATATTATGTTGTGAAGAAGCTGGTATAGTGCTTGGTGCCAATACCTGACATTTTCTGAAAGATTGAGCATTGGTTGTGTTATGTCTCATTTATATTGTTTAAATAAAACTCCAAGTGAGCCTTTGTTACACAATGTGCTGTCAGATATTTAAAGCTAGCTATTAATGGCTATATAATGTGAAAGAGAAAACAAGCAAAATGTCATAGAATTAATGGATTACTACTCTTGTTTCTTTTTTAAAGATTTTTTAAAGTTCAAGCTCTCTACTTTGCTGATGATGAAAAACAGAGATTATTGCATGTGGAAAAGGTGCAGTTCTTATAGCTGACAATGAAGGAAAGCCATAAAGAATATTTAGGGTTGTACTATATAATAATAACTTGTGGTTTGCAGCATTACACTTAAGCAAGACCTATCAATGCTGGTATTCATGGCTTGTTTACTGCCCCCTTACTGAATCTAGGGATTAAAGCATATTACTTATATTGTATTACGTGTATTTTCATGTTTAATGTTTTTTGTTGTTAAGTTGAGGCACAAAAGTGTTTAGGAATTGTTCACTATTGGTACTATGTTTTAATCAATAGTAAAAGTGTTACATTAAAATACTGCAGTGATAAATGTATGCTAATGTGTCAGTGTGACCATATTCAGAATACTATTATCATTTTACACTTAATCACAGTATACATATGTATACATATAAATATAAATATGTATGAATTATATCCAGTGGGGGACTGTAAGAAACCAAATGCATTTAAAGTGGCTTCATATTTTACATCTCAAAACAAAGATATTTAATTTAATGTATACATGTATTCACTTTTGAGAATGCAGTTGCCCTCCTGTATTTGAAAATGTGTATTTTATATTCTCTACTTGGGTGTTGTACACATAGGAAACAGACTAAGGCCTGCATTAAATACAAATGGTAAACCAGCTGCCTGTCACGAACTATAAAACCATTTGCAAACTGTCTTTTAGCTTCTACCAATTTAACATCTGGCAACATGTATTGGGATTTGAATTTGAACTTGGCGAGAGGATGACAGTTTTGATTTTATTCAGACCCGAGTCCGCAAATGTATTACAGGAAATTACCTTTGGGGTCTTCTATGAGGAAAATAAAAGACCTATCACCACACACTAAAGTTATACATTTTTTTGGCATAAACATTATTTTAAAATGTTTAAAAAGACTTTAAAAAACACTTTAAAAAGTGTCACAGGCCATTTAAATATTGACTATATATAGTACATATATACATAAGTACATACTTACCAGGAAGCCTAAGTAAGATGGGAAAGTCTATTAAAAATTAAACAAATAGAAGAAGTGTCTAAGACATAATAATGTATTCATTGTAGAGGGTAAAAGAGAAGTGCAAAGAGTGAGATTGTTTTGATGGTGTCCACTTTGACCAATATATGTGTGATTTTATCTATCACTGATAACTTGAATTTTACAGACACTTAAGACTGGGATTACTAACTGGAAAATATAAATAAAATACTGATTAATGAAATTGAATATATAAGCCATGTAGATATGGAAATGGAAGGTTCTAGTTTACTGTCACAGTCTCTCATTTTGTTTCAAGGAAAAGTAAAACATGTCACCCTAAATAAAATACTACACATCTACCTGAAGAACTACTCTTCATCCTGGAGTGTCTGATAAAATAATGACGGGGTCTGCAATGTAAATCTTAACATACACCTTGCTATAAGCAAAAGTCCAGTTTCTCCTTATTGAATATTAATTTCTGCCTGAGAAGAAACTTTTATTTCATCCACTTGGAATTTGCCTCTGCATTAAAGACAACACGCAGGAGGAGAAGGGGAATTCCAGTCAGTAGATCACAGTTCTAGACTGTAGTCCCACAAACAACAAGTGCTCTGTGCATGTTTTCATGACACCATCGAGTAATTTCTCATAATAACACTAATGTAAAGAGGCTAGTCACCGGGATTTACCAAAAAAGCATAAACAGACTTTACCCAGTCATAAGAAAGACTGATCCCTCCCGCCCCCTTCTTAATTTCCCATAACATTACAAATATTTAATAACCAATCCTGAAACAAGTAATGATTAAAAAAGCAAAGGGATCAGTTATATAATTTCCATTGTGTTTTCAGGTTTCTCATATATATATATATATATATATATATATATATATATATATATATATATATATATGTATATAATAAGCTTAACTTTTTTGCAGAAATGTTTGTTTCATCTGACCACAAAACATGGTAGCAGTGGACTTCTAATTTTCTTATGAATGCAGACCAGTGATATAACTGACCCAAAAGATAATATTGAGAAGAACCCAATATAACTGACACTTAGAAACATTCCCCCAGTCAAGGCAAAATATATCTTCCAATTTATCTCCTCACTCCATTACTCCCAGGGGCTGTCTGAAACACCTGGATCATTCCTAATACATGTACAAACACTATGATCCCCCTTAACATCTAGTCTTGATCAGTATTTCGACAAGTATTATGAATACAATGCAAGAACAAATACATGGTAAATCTGGTGCTGGTATCCTGCCTTGGGATTTCCGTTTTCAAATTTTTACAACAAAATATAACAATTGCAGCAGAGAGAAATTAGCCATTCTTTACTTGACTAGACTAGAATAATGGGAAATGGATCACTTTATTCTGGCAGCATAGATTCTAAAACAATGGCACCATATCCACCCATGATCCACAGTTGCAGATGTATGGGATACCAAGTTTCATCAGGTAACACTATCTGTCCAGACTGTGCTCTCATCTCCCAAAGAAACAGAACAGTGAAAAAGGTTGTTTCTCTTTCTGCTTCATGGTTCAACAGCTTTATTTCTTATGGTATCTAAGCATGTATTTATTCATTGCTTTTCTGTGTTAGAGAATTGTTTTTCAAAGCACAGTTGAGCCCACCAGAGACTGCTGCTTCTCTTTACTTGCTCCTGTCTTTAATTGCTAGACTATAATATCCACTGTCTGCTGATTTACAGTAAACCATTCTTAATAATTCTGCTGAATTCCCCACACATGGGATGTGTTTTTCATCTTGCGAACATCCTGCCAATATCTGAGGAATTTGGGATTTTAATTTTTTCCAACTCCACTAGGAGTGTAAATTCCCAGCACTTTAAGGATTTTGGATGTTCAACAGACCATGAAATGTGCTCTCCCAGTCAAAAACACTGACTTAATTGGGGTTGGCTCCAATCGTATTACACCCTAATAAATATATGAAAGCACAGAGTGCACTCAGACAAGGGGGATTTCCATGTTTTTGCTGCATTCTTTGGTGAATAGGCATCTTCCACTCTGTAGCAAAAATATTGCATTTAATGTTAGTTTCAGCTAACAGAACCTATTTTATGTCAATTAAATCTCTTTATGCAGTGGTGCTTCATACATTTTGTGCTTCCCCAGTGACAGTGCTGAAAAAGTCATACATTTTGTAAACAATGTATTAAAAATAGTCTTTGAAAGTTGTTTAACGCGTTGTGTAAATTAATGGTTTTCCCGTTTATTATAAAAATGTGGGTCTTCATATAGACAACCCAATATGAAGCTATGCTATGCTATACCCATCCAATCTTAATGTAGCCAGTAAAATAATAAAAAAAACTACCACTATTCTACATTTTCTGCGTAATTTCACCTTAACACTAGCTCCAATTTGCATTTCTACCAAACACTGGCAGGTACAGGAATATTTGCATGCTTGAATTTCAGTGTATAAAACAAAGATTGTTGATCCTAGAATTATTTTATCTTATCTTAAGAACATTTCCTGTGAATTCTGCTCACCGATCTATCAAATTCAGACTTGTAGAAATCTGTACCTATATAGGATTATTCGTTCTTCACCAAAGGAAATACACACAGAATATAAAAGGAGGCCTGTTAGCTTGTCAGGACTCTTTCAGGTGGATGTCATCTAGAAAACTATCTAATGCAGCCCTGCTCTCAGATCATTCTCTCTCACCTTGTCAGCTTCAGTTAGGGTTTCCTGTGTCTGTCCAAGGAATGATACATCGTTGCTTCAGTCAGTGAGCATCTTCTGTCCCTGATTGACTCCCTGTGGATATTTAGACTGCTTTGAGATCAAATTCAGTTTTGCAAATTAAGCAACAATAAATAAATAAACCCCATACAGTAACTATGACTTAATCCACCTCTTTGTGTCAACTGACAAAGTATTTATATAGGAGTAAAAGAGGCATTGATGTAGAAATGATCTATAATAGTAAAACACAATGTGATGTTAACACAGTATTGCATACGATTATGATGTACGATTACCTTGAACAACGCACCTTTCTGACAATTGGGTTGCAACCAAAACAACCACCAACATTTTTTTCCCCCACCTTTTTGAGATGCTACATCAATATAAGAAAGGAAACGTAGATTCCCGTGGAGAGATTAACAGATTACCCATTTTGTTTTTGGCTGAAATGGGCCTGAATTTCAGCCAAGGAATTGGGACAAAATGTGAGGGGTTTTAGAAATGCATAAAAGCCATGAACACTGCCAAGGTTTATGACAAGACAAAGACGGCCGATTGAGGAAAACTGACCCACCCCTCAACAAATTCCCATCTTTATTCAGAAAGCGGCCGTTCCCATGACCTACATGCTCCTATGCTGTACTATAGGATGTCAGCCATAACTAACACTCCATTGAAATAACTATCCTATGTACAGCTGTTTAAATGTATACATTTGCCACTTCTTCCTGTGTATTCACATAGTGAAAATCAAGGTTCTACCATGTCTGTATCATTCAGAAAATAACCATTACATATTTTCAGTACCACATTACATCTTGTTCACTCTCAGTTAAAAACAAAGGTATACAAGTAAAGGTATTGTCTATAATTTAGGCCTATATTATATATCTTACCTGTAAAGAGAATATAGAATACACACGCAGTGGTCATCAAAGGAGGGAGAAGAAATCAACATAAACTTAATTAGAACACATTTTACTATAATGTTGATATATTTTGTACATGGTTACAAAATGAGGTGTCAGTGCTTAAAATAAAGTTAAATTTTATAGTGATTTGTTTACCCTTGTAATGTTGACATATGTATTAACATGTTTGTGTTATCTTCCCTGGCTTAATTTTAACTGAGTAATGAGAGAAAGGGTTTTGCTTTTCGAAGCTGTTTTGGAAAACCGTTTTGCTTTTTCACCTTGCAGTTGACAGAGCGTATCACCTTTTAACAAGTACTGCTAAATATTAATTGTGAAAACTGCAATATAAGGTCAAAACAGACCTCTGACAAAAACACATACTGGTCCAAACAAGAATGGGTTTTGCAACTTTGACTCAACATCACAAATCACTGTTTTCGCAGATCAATTAAATCCTGCGGCGACAGAAACGCCCTTATATTGTGTCAGATTGATGGGTAAACATAAGGGAGGAAATGTGGCATGATCTCATGGTTGAAGTAAACAATCGGATTCGGCTTTTTAAAAAAGCACACACTGAGAATGACAACATGTAGGGGCTTTGGTGACACATTTGCCATTTCCCCGATGTTCCCAGTGCTGTAAAAGAAGAGGAGATGGTGCATTGCAAAGTGAGAATAGTTGGTATTGAGAAAAGCTATTATTTCTGTATATCAGTATGGAAAATGAATGCTTCAGATAAAGTTATACATGTTTCAAGATTTGTGAATTGGGTTTCAGGGCCCATATGCATAAAACATCTCCTAGGAATCATTAAAAGTTAGTTCAGGAGTAAAATTACTCCTCGCTCAGAGTAGGAGGTAGACATTTGTCATAATGTCTCTTACACCTACATTTACCTGGGAGTAGTTTTCAATCCTAGGAATAACTTTTAGCATATTTTCACAACAGTTTAGGTTAGAATATGGCTCACTGTAACTTATTTTCATTTTGGAGAAAAAAAACGCCAACGAAATCACATGTAGACAAGCAGAAGCGAAAATACAACTATACGATTATGCTAACATTTATTTGTTTATAATTTGACTCAAAATACGTATTTCCCCTTCATTCCTTCATTACTAGGACATTAAGGTGCTACATGGAATTAAAATGCTAGATTAATTTCACATCCATAATCACAATCATAAAATATACATTAAACATCTTAGGATGTTAGGAGTACTTTTGATTCTAAAGAATCTTTATGAATAGATTTCACTCCTAAGAGTAAAAGTAGGAGCAAATTGACATCAATCTCAGATATTTCAGAAACTTAGGACCGATGTATCACTCTCAGATGCTTTATGAATACGGGTATACAGGTGTATAAATATAGTAAAGACTAATAAAACCTGAAACACCCACACACTCAGAGGTGCTTTCACTGACAATCGAAATGAAAAATAATAAACGATCTCCAAAACTTTATATTTTTTATTATTTACAATTCAAGTCAAATCACATGCAACACTTTTTCATTTAAATGAATAAAACATGAAATTAGCAACAAAAAAAAGAAAAAATGCATCTCAGTTTCAAAATAGCAATTAAATATACAAAAATAGAGCTTACAAATACAGCAAATGTCTCCAAAAATATTCTGCTGCAGAATTCTTAGTTTATAAACATGTCTATGAAACTGAGTTACTATGCTCCATAAACATTATCAGTGTTAACAAAGTGTCTAAAGAAAATGTCCAGAGACTCAGTCATTGGGTCATTTGAAGACAGTCTTTTAGTTACATTTTGATTGGTGAAACCATCCAGTTATAAAAGACGTTTTCAAGTCTCAAATGGGGGGGCTGACACTGAGAAATGTTTGTACAGCATAATACTGAATAAGAAGTTCCTTGTGCCTCTAATCAGTCAAACACTGTCTATTGCTGATGGTGACAGGGTGTGGGGGAGGGGAAGCTCAAAATATACATGAGCAGCAGTCAGTGGAGCAGCAACTCAAACATATTAAATTCTTTATTATTAAAAGTTATTAAAAACAACTTCAATGATCTGTGCGTTTCTTTTAATGACTTGAAGGAACTTGGCAACTTCCAATGCACCTATAGAAATGGTTTAAACCAATTTAAATTAAATATTACAAATGAGCTCTTCACATTTGAAAGGGAACCAAATAAGTTTCCTCCTACAATTTGAACTGCAACAACCACAAAAAAGTGCTGTGAATCCTTCAAAAGACAGTTGAGAGTTTCTATCCAGCTGGTAAATGCTTTGTTCACTGTCAGGACTAAAAAACTAAATGTCAGCCATACATGTTCATGAAGCCCATGTCCCAGCTTCATTAAAAGAGATCATTACACCCACTCCCCTTCCAAACACTGAGTTTTAAGACATATTTCAAATTAATATCTAAAAATGGTACCCACATACATTTTATATACCAGTTCAGTTATTGCCACTCTCCGAGGAACCGCTTTTCCTGAAGACAAAATTTAAACTAAAATCTTTGTTCTTAAAAGGGCTGATTCAGCCTTCTCAAATAGCAATGGTTAACTTTAGTTGTCCATAGTAGAAATAACCACAGAAGCACAAGGAAAATCTGTATTATATCATTCTAGATTAAAATGGCTGGTTTGAACATTGATCCTCATGGAAGAGGATCTAACACTGAATACGGAATTGATGGTAAAGGGTAAAAGTGTCGCATTATCCCAGGTAATATAATGTAAAAATGTATATTTACATGAAGAATTCTTAAGCAAGCCAATAACCCAACCCCATACTCCACCACTTTATATTTAGACCCCTGGACAGGAAAATCGAGAGTTAACACCTTGAAGAAAACACTGAAAAGTTGGAAGGGAATCTCTTTTGTAGTATTTTATCTGCAAACTTATATTACACAGTTTTATTCAATGCTGGACTCTAGTGTTCAAATATTCTGAGCATATTAACAGCATCTTTCTTCATCCTGGCGCTGAGTCTATGCTGTAATCCCCTTGAGAGCTGAAATATGTATGTAACCCTTATTAAAGTGGTCATAAGGGCAGTAGGGACCTACATCTCGTATACAGGTTTAGCAGACGAAGTCTTGGAGGGATAAAAATCAAATAAAGTATATTATAAGGCATTTGGGAGGTGCCCCATCTTGAAATAAAGAGAGGAACCCCAGTCTTTTAACAGTGCCTGCCTTGTGATAGCACATTTAAACTGCACAGAGGAATTCAATAGATCAATACATTTAAATCAAAGGGGATATTGTAGCTACATATCACTAAAGTGCTACTGACTCGTCACTTGTCATTTTAAGTGCTATGCAACGAGTTGTTTGCTTATTGTCCATTAGACGCATTCCCATTTAAGTAATGTCTGAAATTGTAAGTCCACCTCTCATTTTAAAAAGAAATGGCATTTTACAATTATATCAGATATGATACAAGCTAGTGATTGCCCAGTAAGTGTGTTCACATTATCCAATACTCCCGTACCCCCCGCCAACCAAAATCATTATTTAGTAACCAGTGGCTCTTAAAGCAACCTGTCCACAGATATCATTTAAAACCCAGTCTCATTCAGGCCCTCTACACAAATACACATTACAAACAAATAAAAAACAAAAACAATAGCATAATATTATATATACACTATTGTTTTCTTTTCAAACAAGACTCACAATTCACAATCTTGACCGTAACTCACTCTATTCAAGTGGACAGTGACTATCTTTCATTAATATGATGCTTTGTTAACTGCTCCATGTGTATTTTTAGTGAGAGCAAGTCGGGAGACTGCCGTTAACAATGCAGTGATATTAAAGATGTCTGACAGACTGACAGTCAGGAGAGGATGGATAAACCGAGCCAAAAAGTATTAATACTAACAGAGAACCCACAGGGATAAATAAAAAATTATCCATGAACACTGTACTAAGCAAATGCTATTGCCGAGTAAAACATTTTTGGAAACCAACTGCGGAAACATCAGTCAATCTTCCAAAATGCACTTATATATTCAGTAATGAAAGGACTTTGCCACAAAAAGGCACATACCTCTGATTCCCATGTTAAGGGATTAACAACATAGTAAAAGGTACCAAACTGCATTCATAGACCAGGCTTTTAAATTTCTCAAAGGGAGAACTCTTACATGATTTGAATTCCATATAGCAGGGACTATTAGAAAACCTCTAGCTGGGTCCTGAATGAATTTTAAACTTCTAAAATGCATTATGCTTTGAATTGCACTGTATTATGCAAATTGGAATACGTAATATGTTTTATGCCTTGAACTGCACTGTATTTGTGTACTTTGTATTGCGATTATATTCTGGATAAGGGAATCTGCTAAGACATATAATAATAATAATAATAATAATAATAATAATAATAATAATAATAATAATAATAATAATAATATGTGGGAACTTTTAGAAACAAAATAAAACAAAATGGGGCATCTGTAAAAGATGACAAATCATGAGTTTGTTAAATTACTGGTTCATTACTGTCTGACAGCAAATCATGTTACCTTCCTGGATCAAGGTGCTTGTGTTCTTTAACTGAGGCCTGATTAATTGGAGTTACTATTAATCTGCCACACACCCTGTGCATTTTATTTACACACAGCCTGTGTTGCACCAAAAAGAACACATAGCATTTCCCCATGAGTGAGCATGCTATGTGTAGTGCAATTACAAAAGGAAATGCACAAAAAAAACAGAAACAAAAGAAAAGGGAAAACGCCAGAGTAATTGGTAAAAGCCCCTATTCTCTGTGAAACAGCCGCTTCAGCCCAACTTGCTGACTGCTGCAAAATGTAACACTTACAAAGCTATACATTAGCTGGCTAACAACTTTAACTCTGGTTCAAACTGTCATATGGATCTATGGGGTGGATGGAAAACAGACACCAGGAGTCAGTATGACATAAATTGAATGACGGGTAATGTCTCTCAATGCACTTGCAGCTGAATGAAGGAGGAATTGATTTGCTGAGCAGCAATTGATGATGGTGAATGTTATATCAGAATATGGAACGGCCTTATTAGTGTTTTGGATGCACAATATCAGGAGCAATAAATCCTGAAGGATAATCTTGCCTATGCAAATTCAAGCCTGGATCATGTTCCTCCCCAGCTTGCTTTCTGTACCCCTGCTGACTGGTTCTTTACACTGGTTCAGCAATTCTTTGTTGGGTGTTCCTAAAGGTGAATCCATTACCATCTGATGTACAGAAATCGTACCCTTTCTGGTGAATGGAAAACTTAAAAGCAATGGTCTTCTAAAGCAGCATGGCCTTTTGTAGATCGCCACAGTGATGAAAACAAAAAAGAAGCCAGTCTCGGGCAGGAAATGTGATACTACTACTACTACTACTACTACAAAAAAAATTAAAAAAGACAAATAAATACATCTCTTTGCATAGTGTCACAAGTTGAGAACAGTGGGAAACACCCTGTCTTGAAGCTCCATATCATATATTTGAGATTTGATTTCTCCAAATTGTGTTCAGTTTAGAATTCAGTGATGTGTTTAGTCTACAAATCAGCAGGTTATTCTCATTATTTATCTAGGCTTAAAAAAAAATCTGTGATTGTTGCAATCTGGGCATTTCTTTTTTTTAACATTTCAGAAAGGGAGGGTTTTAGTGGCTTAAATCTCCAGGGCCATACAAGTCTTTTTAGAAACCAATTTCACAGACTTTGACTTATCTGGAGTATTTCAAATGTGCCCTTAGGGAAAGTCATCTGATATGTGGTAGTTGAGGTTAGCACAACCTACTTCCCCTTAATACTTCACAACAAGAAACGGACGTCTGGTAATTTTTTGGGGGATTATAGAAAAATGACTGAAAATTCCCCCCAATAAATGTGGCTAAGAATTAAAGATCCCTAAAACAACATCAAAAGTCTTAGCTAAACGTGTCATACTGCCTTCCTCCAATAATGAAACTAATATAAATTGATCTCCTTAAAAGTCACATGATACTGAGGCAATTTCTTATCTAAAGGTATTAAATACAATAAAAACACTCTTCCGCTCAGGTTTTCATGTTAGTTTGTGCTGCAAAACGCTAACTAATTTCCTTTTAAATCCCTGGGGTGTTCTTTGCGAACAACATAAATCATGTAACCCTTCTGATTGGCTGATTGTTATACAATCCTGTCATATCTCCTTCTTCCCGGGGTATAGGGTTTCCATGCTCCTTAAAGAAAATCTTAATCTGAAGAAATGTAAATAATTGGCTGTGGTCTAAATAAGAATCCTGTGACAAAACAGAACGTTCTGAACTTATTCAGACAGCATCTTGTTGTATTTGTTTTCCATATTTAAACCAATGTATTTCTCCAACCAATGAGGTTTAGGATGCTGGGTAAAGTTTAATTACGGAAAAAACACTTTATTCTTCTGTTTGTTCTCGATTTAAAAGCCAAAGAGAAAAAATACCTGAAATGGAACTTTAAGTTTTCACAGGGTTTGGAAGAAACCACAAATGTTTGTACAGCTTTTTGAGGAATGAAAAAGACTTACATGCTATGTCTTACAGATAGCTGACTGAGGAGTGCACACCCTACATGTGCACACTCTTTTTTATCTGGAGAGTAAAGGCAAAAATTCAGAATGTAATGAAATTGAAATCTGCAAATTCCTCTATTCAAAGAAAAACTCACAAATCTTTGTGGTTTCTTTGTCAATAGTGTGGTATCAGTTTCCCAGTTCATGTCTATATTTCAGCCAGCAAAATAATTTGTCCCTTTTTTTGTAATCCCTTCTATTTAAAATGAAACCAATGTGGCTCTGTACACTTTCAAATTAATAAAATAAAAAAGTAATAATAATAATAATAATAATAATAATAATAATAATAATAATAATACAAAAAGTTTGACCTTGCTACTAGCTTCACAAGTAATTAGGGTTGAGTTCTTATAAAGTGCTTGTTAAAAAAAAAAAAAAAAAAAGTTTGTTTCTTAAAAAATAAAATGCAACTGTTCTTTTCTTTTCCTTTTTTTGCGCTGGTGTCCCAAGAAAAGTGCTTTGGTTGTGAAACAGTCAGAATGACCATGACCTGCCCAGTGAGAAACAGGATTATTCTTCATTGTCCTCAAAAAACAAAAATGGTCAAATAAGATTAATACAAAAAAAAAAAATCCTTTGTGAATCCACCAAGGCAGGAAAAAAAGCAGCAGATTCACATGTTGTGGGTCTCTGCATAGTATAACCAGGTCTTTCAGTCTCATATATATGTGTGTGTGTATTTATTTTCTTGCTAGGTAAGGCAGTGTCTGCAAAAGCTGCTACACCAGGTTCTCCACCCCAGGCAAGGGCTGCTGGGAAGGTCCCTGGGTCTCTGTGTTGCTCTGCTGCTGTGCCAGCTGCAGGACGGGCATGTTGCAAAGTGGGCACACCTTCCGCACCTCCAGCCACTTAATGAGGCACCTGAGAGGAGGGAGACAACATTAGGGCATCTGATAATGCAAATTCACATTATCACTTGATGTGCACACAACCAAACATCTGTCATTCACATCAATCAGTACAAATTATACTACGAATGCTAGTTAAAATTTGGATTTCCCATAGGGGAGATGTGGAATTCCTTTATAAATGTCAATATATACACATACATGTAAACTGAAAACTCAAACCTCAAACCAAAAGAAATACAGAGAAAGGTGGTAATACTCCTACATCCGATAACTTCATACACACAGATCTGTGGTGGAGCACCCGGGTTATAAACCGATCTTGAAAACACTGGGTTTAGGCCAAGGGGATTCAGCTGGACTGTTGCCACTTGAGACACTCATTTTATCAAGGGCTTCACTGTTTCAAGAGTTAGAGCAGCGCATGACGTGGGAGCAGAG
Source organism: Amia ocellicauda (assembly GCF_036373705.1). NCBI lineage: Eukaryota > Metazoa > Chordata > Actinopteri > Amiiformes > Amiidae > Amia > Amia ocellicauda. The sequence continues at coordinate 6,131,254 of NC_089862.1, read as the reverse complement.
CCACAGATCCAATTTATATGTAAATGTGGGAATGATTACTTCGTTTTTTTACTAATACAGCCCATGCTAGAGCTGGACTGGAAGGACAGCAAGGGGCAGGGAGAGGGTAATCCACGTCAGGACAGCGTTAACCCTTCAGACACCTCGTCAGCCTACAGCATATGGGTTGTCTCTTTTTTTTCTCCTATGGGGTGGGGGGGCAGACTGCTACTTAATTCAAACTGATGCTGCAAATGGGGATACTGAAAAAAAAAGAGGACAACTAGCACAAAAAAAACCTGAAAAGTAACAACAAATAAGTGTTTAATATATTATTTTACAGAACTACAGAGATGTAGAGCAAGAAAGTAAAGTGTTAGGAAATATTCTCCTTTTTAGGGGATCTGCATAATTTCTTGTCACTCTTTCCAATACAGGGCTTATTCTCCAGTAGAACATTTAAACAAAACATGTATTCCTTTTTACTGGTACAAATAATTTTAACTTATTTTTCATTAAATAACAATCCCAAAAACATAACTAAACAAAGAGCACATAACACTGCAGACGGACTACATCATTCTGGAAGGCAGAGTGGAAACAACAGGTAGTCTATAATTTACTGCTCATTAATATAAGCCTACACCTGGAGCTAATTACAGATTATGCCGTTCTAGTCCTTACAGGAGGCTTCTACAAATGCTTCGTTACTTTTTTCCTTGTTCATACTTACTTTCTGTGAAAGGCATGTTTGCATGGACATATCCCCAGCTCATCCTTCTGCTTGAACTCCTCCAAGCAAACTGCACAAATCTGGGGAAGAGAATTGCAGAAGTTGAATTGATTCTTTAGCTTTCTGTATTGTAATAATCTAATAATATAAAATACAACAAAAACACTTTCCGTGAAAATATACTGAGGGGCAAAGTGTAGATTGTGTGGTATACTGATGAGAGAGCGTGTGAGAACATAAATCAAAAGTCAGTAGGTGAAACAAAGACAGGAAACTGTAAGTGATGCTGATTGTTTTTTTTTTTTTTTTTTTTTTTATAGTAAATGGTTTTACATGATGGAAAAACAAGAAACAAACCCAGCATCTCAAACACGGTAAATGTTTTTAAGTCAAACATAAAACAAGATACAAAACGCAATGCCATCCATGAATCCAATGTGAATCAGTGTATTCTCCACTGATAGAGTATCACTAATTTAAAGGAAGCTCAGCAAACTATCATATAAAATGATTAGTTAATTAAAATGAATACAATTTAAATGATGTTACTTGAAAATGTTAATTGCATTTACTTATTTTTTGTGTCTAAAAGTCTGCTACACTCAAACCTCAAAAAGTATAGGTGAAAAAAATTAATAATAAAATAATAAAAAAAAATCACACACTCCAGGGCCTATACTAAATCTAAATGTGAAAAATTCAGATTCACAAGTATGATTGGGATTCAACATTTAACAACTGGAACCGAACCATTGATTCTCCCAAATGTGAAACTAGACCTTAAAATTCTTGCCAGTGTGTAAGGCTTTTGATTAATCTGCTCAGTACCTGTAAAACAAACTTCACTACTTTAATCACTGAAGACTATTTGGCCAGAGCAGTTTCTAAGCCTCCACAGAGCAGCAGATATTGCTTTAAATTACATTTTGACGTGTAATAAACTGGGTCTGCTGCTGCAGCAGACGCAAAAGTAAATTCCAATGTCTCTAGGCTGTCTGACAGCAAACTCCCTGTTAACGCTGAAACATCTGGCTTCTTAAATGGAAATAAAATCACAATGCCTGGCATCCTCGCTCTGTCACGGGTGTGTGCAATGAGAATTTTGCGTGTTGGCTTAATTTATTTTGTAAAACCAGTCCAGATCAACTGGCAACATTCAGTTCTAGATGGACCAGTCATAGTCCCAAAGTATTGCTCTAGGAAATAAAATACAAAATAAACTGAACAAAGGCCAACCAAGCAGTTAAACTAATTTGTGCATATGACATTTAGTTTAGATTGAATATTTTGTATATAGTTGCTGGACATATATAATAAAAAAACAAACAGGTGTACACAGAGTCATGTAGTTGCATGAACACCTTTATTAGTGAAAAACTTTATTAGTTAATTCCAAATGCATGGTAGCATATGGAAAACCGATTTGCAATGGCAAAATACATGAGAGAGTCCGATTGCAGATTTTTTCATAGGGATCTGTGTTTGCAGAAAAATTCCAAATGAGAATTAACTTATGATGCCATGTCTGACTCCAACTGGACAAAAACAATATTTAATATAAAAATGAATTATTATGCACCATCAGTCAAAGTTTTCAGTCCTTGAAATTTTGACCATGGTGTTAGATGTAGAGAATAACCGAGCCTGTAGCAGGGATGTTGGTTCAGTATTTACTTAAACGAGGTAAGCTACAATGCTTATATGTCGGTTTGTTTTCCTTGGGGAAGTTGGCGGTTGCCAGACAGCGGAGGTGTTGGTATAATGGGTGACAAAAACAGTTTTCATTTTGAGAGATTTGCCCACCTTCTTTAAAAACAGTTGCATCTAAATGTGCAGCACTGCTGGATTAAAAAGTAAATATTTTAAATTCCATGCTAAGGAATTTCAAATGCTGAAGCATTACTGAAAACGGTCACTCATTCCTCCCCCTGCCCAATCGAAATAACATTTTGTAAATAATTTGGAGTGGACAGGTTTTTATTTTGGTTTTGTTAGGGTTAAACAAAGACCTCACTTCAGAAGCTTTTGTTTTTGTTTCGTGCTTTTGCTTTTCTTTGTGCAAGTGCACACTCCGCCCCGTGTAGGAATCCATGCATCTTTCTCTTTTGCTTGCGGTTGCTCTAGTGGTATTTTTATTGCTGTGCGATTCTGAAAAAGTTTATTCTATCAATCTATCTTTCTAATTGAATTGTAATCAATGTTTATTTTTTTCTGTATCTTGTTTACAGCAATCATTCAAATACACATGAGCACAGTTATTATCATAAGCACTTGTTCCGTGGGTGTGTTTATTGCTTTGATGTTCTGGGGAAAAAGCTTTCTATAGATCTATCTAGTAAATGTTACCATCAACAATAAATGTTTTTGTCAAAAAGCACAGTTATTATTATAGTCTATACTTAAATGCTTGTAGAAATGCTATACACTAAATGTCTACAATATTAATACTATACATAGAGAAAATTAAGTGCCTGGAAAAAAAAGTACTAAACTGACTTGATTCCCTCACTCATGACAACGTGAGACATTTGACAGAAGTAGCGAACGTAACAAAAAATCTAGTATTGAACAGTTTTTGTTTTCAGTATAGAAAAAGTATAAAATGTTTCGGTATACCGTATGACTTGGCAACTGAAAGCATAGGCGCTAAATTGCTCTTATTTTGTAAGTCTCCCTGGACAAGGGCATCAGCTAAGACATAAATAAATACAAATAATAAATGGCAGTGGTACGCTAAACACAAAGTATGTCAATATTAACAAGTACAAGCTTAAGTACAAAATCCTCCCCCTGCCTACCTCCATTCCATTACAGTACTGTTCCCAGAAGCAAAGCATTTATGGTAAATGGGGCAGGTTTGAGTAAATGCAATTGGAACACAAATTTAAATAGGATGCATCATTGAACTTGATGTACATGTAGAAATGTTTCAATTAAATAAAGAAAAAATGCATTCAAAATCAATACGTATTTCATAATCCCACAAGGGATTAAGGCATTAAAGCACCTAAAAGCAAAGGGCAATGAGATCAAAATTAGTAGAGATAGGTGCAAATACACAACTTCACTAACCCTCTACTAATGTCTGTGTGTGTTTCATGAGGGGCAAATGGACATCTAATGCAGGCAGACGTTTGATTATATTAATGTGATCCACAGAATTTTGGAGAGCTATGTTAATGTCAAATGTCTACAACACATGTTAGGAGCTCTTGGGAAGCCTCTTTTGCAGACACTTTTAGCTACATTACATAATCACCAAATTAGTAGGATGTCAGTGAGAGGAGCATGACCCATTTAACCCATTTGTATATAAACCATATTCACAAGATTTGAATATTCTGTAGTATTGGTCAGTCATGCTTGCTTTAATATATATATATTTATAAATCACTGGTTTAAAATGCCATACAAGACAGAAGGCCTATTTTGCATCATAAATGCAAGTAAAAAAAAAAGAAAATATTAATAACCACAATAAATAATTCACTACACTAAACTGTTATTGTGCTTGAATTTGACTACCCGGTAGGAGGCAACTGGGAGGCAGTTATTCAAAGCCAGACACAAAGAGATGCATGAGGGACAAAAGGAGAAAGTGCTGACCTTGAAATGTTGGCTGGATGTGAGGTGGCTAGGCTGCTGTCAGATATGAATGTGAGGCCCATTGTTGACTACTGTATTGTCTGCTGTAAGGTTTAGAGTGTAATGCAGACAGCCATTGAATTAAACATACAGTGGCTATTGGAAGTATTCACTCCCCTTGGACTTAACATTGTGTTACAACCTGACATTTTTGATGGATTTCAATAGATTTGTTTTGCCTTTGATTTACATAACCTACTCAACCCTCTGAAGAGTCAAGATAATTTTGTTACTGTGAAACAACAGTTAATAGGGGGGAAAAGATTGATTACAGAAGTATTGATTCCCCCCTGAGTCAATACAAGGTATAATCACCTTTGGCAGAAATTACAGCTGTAAGTCTTTTGGTGCAACTCTACCAGGTTCTGGATTGCGCAATATTCACCGATTTGTCTTGGCAAAATTGTTCAAGCTCTCAAGTTGGATGGGGATCGTTGGTGGACAGCAATCTTCAAGTCTTGAGACAGATTCTCAATCGGATTCAAGTCCAGGCTTTGACTGGGCCACTCTAGAACATTTGCTTTTTCATATTCTAGCCACTCCAGTGTCGCTTTGGCTGTGTGCTTGGGGTCATTGTCCTGGTAAAAGGAAAATCTCCATCCAAGTCTTAAGCTAGGCTCACACTACACACATTTGTGCCTGATTTTAGCCCAATTTATCCATGCGACAAATCTGCACTTATCTTGATGACAAGCATTGTGCACGTTACTGATGAATATTTAGTGTGAAAGGGACCGCGATGCTGCTACGATAATATTAAACAGGTTTAATATTTACAACTAGAATTGGCACGGGTCATGTAGGGTGAGATCATCAGCGACACATTCTGAAACCAATGGGAGTTGAGTTGACTGAAAAAAAAACAAAAAAAAAAACAGGAAGAATAAACATAACAGGAGTATTAGATTTTTTTGAGAATTTGAAGTATTTATTCAAATACTTAAAATAACAAAGGTTGTTTTGGGGCAGGTTATTAAAAAATTCTCTAAAACAGGGAAAATAATATTTTCAAACACAAATACCAATTAGTATTTGTAATTGACCCAGGTCTGCACAAAATATCAATACCTACAATGCGATGATCATACTCTGGGATGGATATAGCCTGACACTGTTGTTCCTCTCTAGCACTTGAAGCAGAAGGTATAGGCTACAATCCAGTTTGCCCTCACCTCCCCAGCCATGACTTCACCCACATCCTCTTTTCGCTTTGCTTTTGTTTGTCCACACAGACAAACGCACAAACAAGGGCGGCAAGGTTGTGAGTGTCCAGGTCCATGTTTATTTACTTTTTCTCTGGATGGATCACGCGTGTTTCTGTGAGTTTTAGGGATTTTTTCAGAGATCCCCACGATAAAGGATTTCAGATCAGTCATTAAGTGTTTGCCCCGTCCTTAAACTATCAAGTAGTGTGCATTCTTTTACAACGCAAAAGACAAATTTGGTGAAAGCCGGTCGTTAAGTGTGTTTGGATTGAAAGAGTTGTGTAGTGTGAGCCTAGCATTAGGGCTTTTGGAAACTGAACACAACACAATATGAAAAAGTCGAAAGGAGGGTAAATACTTCTTATTGCCACTGTATACATTTTATGTATTGCAGATGTTAGTCAATTTTTACCATTTAATTAAATTAATTGAATTGAATTTACTTATGTAAATATTCTTGTGTTACCATACAAGTGTCCCTTTAAGCATTTAATATTTTAAACTTCTAGTACTTTAGGTTTTAACTGGTTTAAGATGGGGACAGTTTTTCTAGTTTATGTGCAAATATCTCAAGTTATGTTCAGATGTCAGAAGCTTTTACTCCTATACACAAGTTTGAATTGACCATTGTCCATATTTATGAGTATCTCTAGTCATTTGCAACTAATCACACCCAAAATATCATACTGAAATATAAATATAATTGTGCCTAACCATACCTAAACAACAATAAATAACAGGATTTCCCCCCATAAAGTTGAACTGAGGTACTGTAGATATAAAAAAAACAACAGGACACATGACACTTCAAATCCTAGCATTTGGGAGGATAATGTTGTAGTCTGTACTTGCAGTAGACAAAACATGCAATGTTGCCTCTTTTCCAACTGTCAAAAACAGAAGTTCAAAGTACATCAAGAACTAAATTCAAAAGCATAATTGACAATTGGTGTATTATAAAAGTGAATACTATATGCCATTCTGATGGTCCTAAAATTCCAACAAGTACGTTCCTTATCATTCATATTTTACCCACCATATAAACATGACATGCAGTTACTGTACATATTTATATTCATGCTATGGCTAGACTGCAGACAGTCAGAACATAGATAATAATAATAATAATAATAATAATAATAATAATAATAATAATAATAAGTAAGATAAGTAAGTAACAATAATAACAAAAATACATTAAAATACCTGTTGCAAGGTAAATACATTTCCTTAATTTCTTTCCACAGTGTTGTGTCATTTGTGTACCCTTCCCAGCACACAACTTTCAACTAGTCAAAACATTTTGAGCATTAATACATCAACATTATCATCACATTAACCAAGCACACAATTTCAGTCCTAAATATGGGAGTGGGGAGTAAGTCCTGACACACCCATTTCCTTGCACTAGTGCAGAGATATTTATGTCTAGAAAATCATGTGATCTACTGGAAGAGATTTCCACATCTCCAGTAAGAACATTACAGACAGATATCCATATTACAGTCTCGAGTTCATGTAACTGACTGCCACTCAAATCAAGCATTTAGGACAGCAACCAATCCAACAACTCATCATCTGCCTTCCAATGAACCACAGGAAGCGCGGGGGGAAAGAAGTCCAACTGAGCTGTACTGATAAAACAGGGAGCCGCATATGAACATGCCAATTCACACCAGTCCTTGACTCCTATACTGGTCAAAGTGGTAGCCTTTCTGCATGATTGATATCCCTCACACAAAAAAATAACAAATTCTTACTGGAGTGATACAAAACTGCGATGCTGTTTAGATCAATTGATCTGCAATGATTCTCGCATATTGTCACTAACAAGAGAGAAATTGTTGTGGCTGGCTCTGGAGGTTTTTCCTGCCTTCTCAGACAACTTTACTACTCCTACAATTTATTGCTGGGACTCAAATTAACCCAGCTCTCTTACATATTCCATCTAAACATGCACTTTAATTCTGATTGCGTGTTTAGACCCCCCAAAATATAATGTATAACATTACATAACCACTCAGGAAACACTCTGTGGGGTTCATTTGAATCAGGCTCATGTTTCTTCGACTCCTAATGGGATTTCTGATAAGGAACAATGGATGAACATGCAGCCTGTCTTTACAAATAGTGCTGTGGGGTCTATGCTTAAGGAACAGACAGGAAATGTTTGCCTCTTCTACAGTGGGATTTGACTCATAGGATAAAAACAGCCAGTAGAACACAATTACAGTAATATTCACAGTATGCAGGTGCACAAAACACATTTTGTCAACAGAAGGTTAAGGTTTACTGGGGTTTAAAAATACCCCAATATTCCGCATAACATTCCAAGATTGCCGTAAATATATTCAGATATAGGTGTTGGATGGCTTGGCAAACTCCTGCCACCTAGAATATTTCATTAGCATCGATGTGTCAAAAACACCCAGAGTCCAAACATCCAAAGTCCCAGGCAGAAGCTAATAACTGCCAAATAACTGTCTGTCAAATAACTACTCAGGAGAGGAATTGAAGAAACATTTATCCCACCTGTCAAATCATATCAAAATGGGTCAAAGACGACCTCCGGAAATAACAGACTGACTGTGACTTTAGCTCTCTTATATTCTGGAATGACGCAGATGGCAATTGCATTATAATTTTCATTTCACTTTAAAAATATGTGCACTAGACATGACAAACCTGATTTAGATTGTAAATTAACATTTATTTTTCTAGGTGAGTAATAAAATAATTAACAAGGGTGCATATCAATCACCTACCATTAATGCCATATAGAAATGTAATTAGTATGTCAATGAAAGGACTTTGATGTTACACTAATAATTACAGCAGTCATGAAAACACTTTGACCAGTTGTCTTTTCTATTTATTTGTCTGTTGTCCCAATGCTTCTTTTAATGTACATGTTTTCACCTCCCACATCTCCTTTAATCTAAAGCTAAAAGAACCATAGCAACAATCAATAAATCAATTGACTGAAAAAGTAACCCCATTCCCACAAAGCTGCATCATGTAGTTTACACAAAACAGCCTTCATTTAAAAGGAAAGACAAGATTTGTGAAGGATGCTCAGTTTAAAATACTATCATGTGAGTTGACTTCTGGAAATAACCTCAGTTCCCTATCAGGTTCATATGACAGTGATTCAAAAGTCTACTGCTAAAAACAAGTTGCATATAATCATGAGGCACAAGCTTGTTAAACAGCAGTAATATAAAGCCAGATGATACCGCCCTGAAGTACTGTATGAAAAGTCGCTTTGTTCACAATACATTTGTAACAGGTAAGGAATGAATGTACGCAATATTCATTGGCACAATACAGAATAAATAAATAAAGGCTGTTATTCAGGGCAACATTTTGCAGCCAAAATAAATGTTTTATAACTTTCAATATGCAAAATCTCGAGAAATATTTAAGATTTTAATATAAAATTCAGCATAAAATATATCATTATATAAATATAATTTGGCTCTTAAAAATCCTGCAACTGTGGTATGGATTTAGACAAATACTGCATCACACATACCTCATGTAGATTAAGTTCCTTTACTTTTTCCTTCTGAATAACCTAAAAAGGAGAACATAATAAGTCAAACTTCATATTATGGTAGTGACTTGCGACAGCATTTAGATTTTCAGAGTTATGTTTTCCCTGATAGAGCACAGACTATTGTTTTTTTCTACTGGAAGAGGACTAATCTGGACCTGTAATTGAAAATGGAGATATATAACAAGGAATCAGAGATGGTACTGCCAAAATGAGTGTACGTCATTGCCTTTGCAATTAGACCTCTAAGGTTTTTAACAAGTCCATTTCCTTAGGCCATCCTTTAGTTTAACAGAGGCTGTATATTTTAAAACGAATGACTGTGAATGTTTGGCATTATAAAACATAGAACAATACAGCAAAATACATATTGCTGAAGTACTGAAGAAAACCAATTCCTAAAGTATTGAAATACATTTCTTTCTTAGTCAAAATAAGGAGAGAGAATAGCAAATGCATTGTATTTACCTGTTTGTATGCATAGAGCTCCTTGTGTGCCTGATGTCGTAGCCTAAAGAATGCAGAGAAGAATATCTTTCGGTTTAGTAAATGGGAACCATAGACAAACAAACTATTTGTAAGCATATTTTTTTCTTTAAAAAACAAACAAAACAAAACTAGCTTGTTGCAGAGAAAACAATGCTATCCTTCTGGATCAATTCAAAAATTAATGCACCGGAATAAATACAACCTGATAAAAATCAATAGTCTTGCAAATGTAGAGAGGTGCTATAATTTCGAGTTATCATGGAAAACCTGGAAAAATCTAAGGGAGATAATAGAGCATACAAGTCATCCATAAACTTTCAACAAGTACAATACCACCAAGAAAATATCTTATTTTAATATTGATTTGAGTTAGACGTGAATCTAATGTAAACAAATAAATACAAAAATAAGACATTAAAATAGATTCCAAAGCACTGTAAAAATGGCAAGCAGCATACTACAGTCATTTCCTTCCAACAGTTGTTAGACATAACATAAGTAGCTAAACAAAATCATTTAGTCAGTTTTTGTTTCCTTTTTGGTTACTGCTTATCCCATATGGGGAATTCATAATCGCAAAAATAAGAGGACTTAACAGGTACATAATGTTTTCATATGTTTGTCCCTTATTTTCTCTTTAAATATCCCACATGAAGTACAATACATTTTAGTAACAATTACTAGCTTAATCAGGGCTATAGTTTAAAGTACTACATGGTTCAGGGTTCTACTTTTCCACAAAATATCCTGTACATTTGACAAACTGCCAAGACATTCCTTTTTTGAAATAGAAAAACACTTCATATTCCAATTAAAAATCTATCTTTACCTTAAAACCGTAATACACAATCTTATAGTTGGCTGCTTCCAACTAGTAAATAGTTTTTGCTAAACTCATACACCAAATACTTACAAACAAGGCGCTCCATTGCTTTTAAGTAATGGTAGACGTGAACGTCACAAGTCTACCACGATCTCAGTGAAGCAATACATCATCAGAGGTGAAGAAATGCCAGTAACCCAATGAGAACAAACATTATTAACCACTTAGAGTTCTTTATTAAGTTAAAGTTAGCAGACAAGTCTAATAATGGTGAATAGTGACCGAATAACTTACCATGGACAGTTGAAAGCAGCCAACTATGTTAAAGACATAACAGTTAACATTCCTCAGAATATTTGTAACACTGTGATGTTGCTATGCATTGGGTTATGTTGTGTTTGTGCGTGCAATAATCTTTTGGGTGTAGATGTGTGTGGGGAATTGTTAGCAATATTATGCAGCAGTCGAACAATGCTGTAGTCTGTTAATCAACTGGAGTTGATGCAATGCATTTGCGTTTGTCTTTATTCTCTTCCAAATGGTGTGGTTTCAATTAAAATGGAATCTGGATAAATGCCTAATGTGAGTGAGAATATGTATACTTCATGTAAATATTAAAACGTGACTCGAATCAGAATTACTTAACGATAAAACATGAATACAGTAGGTATCAAGAGTAATACAAAACAGGGACAGAACACACACATATATATAATATATATATACGTGAGAAATACTAAACAAAATGTATATCACACCAGAATACTGTTTGGACCATGCTGTTTGTGTATTAAAGCACAAACACAGAAATTAAAGAAATTAAACAAAAAGAAAGATAAAACATATTGTTAGATTTACCTCCATTACTAGTAACCTTAACCTCTCCGAGTTCAATGAGAGAAATCTGTAAAACAGGCAGCACAGTCTAGGAGAAAACAATGCCTCAAAGCAGAACTGACATTCTGAAATAGACCAGCATGTAAAGGTGCAGCAACTCCCTTGTGGAAAAGAAAAGTAAAATAAAGCTAGCTTAAATGAAATTAGGACTGAGAACATTAAATTAGGAAACTGAAGATTGTTGGACAAATAAAACCTCCACATTTTAACAAAGGTTTTAAAGTCATTTTGGTGTTATGGCCAGGAAGGGAATAGCATTTTGGAGCAGACCACCACTAATTCAAGGAAAATAATGGATTAACACAATTCATAATTTAGTCCTAAAATCATTGGAAAAGAGGACTAAAAACTAAATTCTGCTAAGAGAACTACAGTTAAATAAATGATACATCCATTATGGATATTTGCATTTTACAGTCTGGAATACTTTATAACCTAGTTCAGCTGGGAAATTCCTGTGTAGGTACTTAGGCGAGACTTCTGTCAAGCTTCACCATTTATCTTTGCACACTCCACACAGAAAGCCATTCACAGGTAGACTCACATCACAACACATGACTTCCAGCTCAAGCTGTCCATCAATGGCTCACATATGTAAACCATTTCTGTCCAGACAGAGTTAAGTTATTATATCTCAAGATTTAATTATTTTTCTTTACATCTATAAACTTAGATATGACTGTTGCTCTATAGCAACACAAAATTCATGTTTAACTGGGTTTTCTATAGAGTATAAAGTAGTCCACTTCCCTATGTCATTAGAAATAAAAGGTAAGTTTAAGTCTGTGTCACTCTGTCATATTCAGCTGTTTCTGCAAGAAAGTTAACCACTGGTCAGGACCACTCTTACAGGTTTTTTGCACCTAAAGTTTCTCCATGATGGCTGAAGACACAATCTGTTCAATTAATTAAAGTCACGATGAACAATTCATAAATCACTTAAACAAAAAATATACAGTTTTGTTTAGATTCAGCAATGAGTAAGCTTTTAGTTGGCTTGAAAATACTTTCCTTTTGAGCAAAATATTATAATTTGAGCATCATGTCAATGAGACACCTAAAAATATTTTCTTTGCAAACATACCAACTCTCCCCCAAAAATCATGATAAGTAACTCTAAAGATCTGCATTTGATTGACTCCAGTGACCAGTAGAAATTTTCCCACAGTAAAAGGCTTAAACAGAATGACTGTATGACTTTGTGATGTGTAAGACTAGGCTATCAGATCAATGGTCAAATGATCTGCCACATTGCAAGCAATTATATACATTAATGCATATATATGCATTATACAGACTAAAAGGGAGACTGCATCTTTAAAAGCTTTTGAGAAGAAACCAATACATGTATATTTCTGTATATAAATGACTTGGTAATCTGACCACCTTTCAAGGATCTAATCAAAATTGCATTTGTTTTCATGAACCGAGCAATAGTAAATACATTTGAAATGAACTTACCAATTTCCTGCTGGTTAGCTTACAAGAGGCCAGGTTGTATTTGGTTGAAAGCTGCCTTCTCACTGTGTTTGGTAAGAAATGCTTAAATTGCATATTATTTCTAGTCAGTAGTAGGGACAGGCAGTGCCAGTACGGAGCCTAGGGCACGTCTGCCAATCAGACTGAGCTGTTGATGCTCCTGGACTAAACAGAAAGCTAAAGCTTTAATGTAGCACTGCGAGTAAAATGTACACAGCTTGTGAAGTGGGGCACATGATTGCAAATTGTATTTTCTGGCAGATTTAGTACAACCATACACATCTAATGTAATTCTATATTATATCTATTTAACCATTTCCATGTAGATCTATAAAAAGCTTTCTTAAAAGATTAGTATTGCTGGTTGACGTCGTTCTCTTCTTGCAAGTGCTATTATCAAGGGGTCTGGTATTTTGATTTAAGTACTGTAAATATTGACAGTTCGATACAGACCACAAAGTAGGCACTGTCTTGAAGTTTGGTCTCTTCACTTAAAGCTGGTCTGTAGGCTATTTTTCAAATTAATGCAAATTATGTACTGAGAAAAAAAAAAAGCGTGACAAATGCAGCATTTGCTTGCTAATAATCAAGGATGTGTCATGGTTCAGGTCATTTAATTTGTTTAAACTGATATGAACAGACTGAATGAAACAGCTCACATTGTGTTTATAGTGTTTACAGGCAAGCTTAAAACTCCCGACAGTCACATTATTATCTTGTAGTCATTATGTGACTTGTGCTAATGGATATCTGAATACACGATGGATAAAAAAGTTTTCCAATGAATCAAGTTTCTGCAAGGTTTCAGCTGCAAAAAAACGGACATTGATCTACAGTGTCTATGCAGCTGTGCATCTACAACATCTGCACATTTAAGGCAAAAATGTAATTCTGTCCTAAGAGAGAAGGAAAATGTCTCTGAATTTGGAGCATATAAATTTGTATGTGTATACAAATTAATGTATATGCTCCAAATTCAGAGACGTTATATAATAATATATATATTATATAATGCCTCTGAATTTTGAGCATATACATATACATATATATACACACACACACGCATTGACTTGAAAAGATAAGTAGTCTATTTGAACAGTTTGTAAACCAGAAACACTAACATCAGCAATTTGTATTACAGTACCTGTGACATACTTAATAACAGTCTTGTCTGACATGTTTTCTATTGCATTTCATAATCAAAAGAAAGGAATTTTGTTTTTAAAAGTGAAGAGTTCTGAAATTAATGACAGTTAATGTGAACTGAATGCCAACTGCACACCAATGCAGTCATTAACAGAATTGCTTACATAAGACCAATTCAGCGCCACTTCACAAGTCCTTTGTTTTTAAATGTTCTATTCATGAATACACTTGGCTGTTTATACAGTCTCACTATAGAAAAAACATTTTAAAAATGATGTTAAACTGTTTTATTCCTACTTATTAAATCTCATACACACAAAAAACCTGTTGGGCCTGAAAGCAAACGTTATCAACACAGTGTTTTGGGAATAATTCTGAGCAGACGTGCCCTGAGTTTTGGTAAAAAACTTATCAAATATGGAGAGTGGACAAACAAATGCTTAGTTCCAGGTGCTTAAAGCTTTTCCCGGTGGATTTTTCAGATTATCAAGTCAAAATGTCATTACTATCCCCAAACTGTGCTGATTTAACCTTTTAACCATCGGTGTAAAATCCTTGTTACACAGTTACACAGATCAAATCAGAAAACACCAAAGGCACTTCAAACAAACAAAGCCCACAAAACATCTGTTCAATATGTAAATGTACAGTATCATGAGTATTGTTTCCTAAAAGTAATTTGAATGCACTTTTTAAAATAACTCAAAAGCAAAAGAAATTGTGATGCTCTAGAAGACAATCGAACTCTAGTCACCAAGATTGCAGCATTTATTTATTTATTATTATTTTTCAGCAACTTAGGTATCCGATGATTCTACAGAGCAGCCAAAAATAAAAATATGCATTTGCATTTTGGGAAATACCAATATTTCCTGAAGACACAGTATCATCCTTTTACAGAAAAATAACTCCCTACTGCTGCTGTAGGAGTATAAGCCATGTGTTGTCCATATAATATAAAACAGTTAGGAATCATTAATAATTACATTTATAAATTATCAACAGCCTAAATCTTTATAAGATATTATTCATCATTTAAAATCTGAAACACAATAGTGGTTTGGCAGCTCCCAAAACACTGTTTTGTATCATCATTTTTTAAATGATGAATCACATCTTATAAAGGTTTATTGATCAATTATAAACAGTGTTACGGATCTATCGCGATCATATCAAAACATAATTGGGACATTTCAGTCAGTGAGGAAGAAATGTGCCTCTTTAATGACAATTATAGCTCACTTCATCTCAGTCACTAAAAGGGATTGAGTTAGATGTTTGAGAAGGGAAAGGGGCAGATAACAGAAAAACAGTGCCCGATGTCAGACAGGTTTATTTATCATAAACAAAACACCAGACATTAAACTGCATTGAAAATAGGTGCTTCCCACTGTAAAACTACTTTGGAAGGGATTATTTTTTCATTTTAATTAGTTTTTTTTCTGTGGAAACTTAATCCGAGTCTGGGTAAAAAAACAAATGTCACAATGTTAATATTTAATAGATACATATGTGCAGAACCACTGTAATTATGACAAAGAAACACCTCACACTAATGGATTTTCAGCTTAGAAACATAAAGCAGTAACGATGCAGTTCTTTTGATTATTATTAAAAGAACTATGAATAACCTTAAGAAGTGGAAACACAAATGGAAAAATATTCCTTAAGAGTCCTAGGAAATTTAAATAAGGCTTGATGGTGCTTTATTTCTCTTACCTAATCAAGTAACAGCAGAAGAGTAAACTGAGGATGAACACAAATATGGCTGTTCCGAAGACGACGATGTAGATATTGAGGGGTAAATTCTGGAACCCAATGTTAGGCATCCTGAAGCTGTAGTGCCTGTAGTCGGAGGTCATGGATATGCTGAGAGAAGAGAGAAGAGGGCAGAGAATAAGAGATTGATAACAGGTCATCACTATTGAAGCAGAGTTTGTTTTTGTTAACTTTGTAAAAATTTAAAACAGATACTCAAATAGGTAACCATCCCATGGGTGACATTAAACCATTGTGTAACTCAGGCATTTCACATGACATTAATTTAATGGTTCTGCCTGAATGTACTGTACAGTTTGCTTCGAAAGGCCTTGGAATGATTGGTCCAGATGTTGCTACTTTAAAAACAAACATAAAACAGAACCCAACATTCACATATGCAGTTACAGCAACAACTACAGTGAGGGAAAAAAGTATTTGATCCCCTGCTGATTTTGTACGTTTGCCCACTGACAAAGAAATGATCAGTCTATAATTTTAATGGTAGGTGTATTTTAACAGTGAGAGACAGAATAACAACAACAAAATCCAGAAAAACGCATTTCAAAAAAGTTATAAATTGATTTGCATGTTGATGAGGGAAATAAGTATTTGATCCCCTATCAATCAGCAAGATTTCTGGCTCCCAGGTCTCTTTTATACAGGTAACGAGCTGAGATTAGGAGCACTCTCTTAAAGGAAGTGCTCCTAATCTCAGCTCGTTACCTGTATAAAAGACACCCGTCCACAGAAGCAATCAATCAATCAGATTCCAAACTCTCCACCATGGCCAAGACCAAAGAGCTGTCCAAGGATGTCAGGGACAAGATTGTAGACCTACACAAGACTGGAATGGGCTACAAGACCATCGCCAAGCAGCTTGGTGAGAAGGTGACAACAGTTGGTGCGATTATTCGCAAATGGAAGAAACACAAAATAACTGTCAGTCTCCCTCGGTCTGGGGCTCCATGCAAGATCTCACCTCGTGGAGTTTCAATGATCATGAGAACGGTGAGGAATCAGCCCAGAACTACACGGGAGGATCTTGTTAATGATCTCAAGGCAGCTGGGACCATAGTCACCAAGAAAACAATTGGTAACACACTACGCCGTGAAGGACTGAAATCCTGCAGCGCCCGCAAGGTCCCCCTGCTCAAGAAAGCACATGTACAGGCCCGTCTGAAGTTTGCCAATGAACATCTGAATGATTCAGAGGAGAACTGGGTGAAAGTGTTGTGGTCAGATGAGACCAAAATCGAGCTCTTTGGCATCAACTCAACTCGCCGTGTTTGGAGGAGGAGGAATGACCCCAAGAACACCATCCCCACCGTCAAACATGGAGGTGGAAACATTATGCTTTGGGGGTGTTTTTCTGCTAAGGGGACAGGACAACTGCATCGCATCAAAGGGACAATGGACGGGGCCATGTACCGACAAATCTTGGGTGAGAACCTCCTTCCCTCAGCCAGGGCATTGAAAATGGGTCGTGGATGGGTATTCCAGCATGACAATGACCCAAAACACACAGCCAAGGCAACAAAGCAGTGGCTCAAGAAGAAGCACATTAAGGTCCTGGAGTGGCCTAGCCAGTCTCCAGACCTTAATCCCATAGAAAATCTGTGGAGGGAGCTGAAGGTTCGAGTTGCCAAACGTCAGCCTCGAAACTTTAATGACTTGGAGAGGATCTGCAAAGAGGAGTGAGACAAAATCCCTCCTGAGATGTGTGCAAACCTGGTGGCCAATTACAAGAAACGTCTGACCTCTGTGATTGCCAACAAGGGTTTTGCCACCAAGTACTAAGTCGAAGGGGTCAAATACTTATTTCCCTCATTAACATGCAAATCAATGTATAACTTTTTTGAAATGTGTTTTTCTGGATTTTTTTGTTGTTATTCTGTCTCTCACTGTTAAAATACACCTACCATTACAATTATAGACTGATCATTACTTTGTCAGTGGGCAAACGTACAAAATCAGCAGGGGATCAAATACTTTTTTCCCTCACTGTACTACTGTCCAGTCACATTATCCTGTGGGCAGATAACAGTCCGAACTGTGGTAAGAAAAGCCAGATCTCACACATGGGAGCACATGTTCAGCTGAGAAGTTCTTTGAAGATCTATTTTTTTTTTCTCTCCAGATGTCTAAATAAACCAAACAAGTGGTCTTACATCTGTAATCAAGGGTGACTTTTTGTAATCTGCGGTTTAACTTGACCCACGCAATCCCTCTGTGGTCTACAGTGAAATTCACTCCATTGTCTTGAATATTACAAATTACAGAATACTTAAGGTGCTTTATTTAATGGTTAATCATGATTAATTTTAAACATTCATAACCAGTCTAGCAAAGACACTATGCATCATTTGACTTTTGGAGAAACATTTTAAAACAAGAGTCTTTAGGATATATTGGCCTACTCAAAAATCAATAAGAAAGAAGCTACATAATGGACATAGCAGCAATTCCGACCTGCCCAGCCACACTGGTTAACGAGAGCTGTTAGTACTTCTTCACACTTCTGGAATATGAACGCGTCAAATTAAAAACTCTCCAGACAAGCAAATAGTATTCTAGTATACATACATTGTAGTTACTGTGTTACAAGTCTAACCAATCTGTAACTTGCAGTTATTTGGTGAGAGGCTGGTAATTCTCTGCCTTCTTCTGCATAAACACACACAAAAAAATAACAAAAACACTGACCCAAGAGGCCTGTTTGTTTTAGAAGTATTACGATCAACTGCAGGATTGTCCTGGTGAGAGTGCCCTGCTCGTTTAAGTCAAGTCGCTCACTAGCGTGCTTTGTTTTGTCTGAATGCCACTACCAAACAAGTTTAATGCATTTCCTGATATAAGTGGCACCCAATAACATTCTTCCACCTACCTAGATAGCACCAAGTATGTTGGGTTTAAAACAAAATCATAAATGAATAAATATAGTAGTAATTAAATAAATACTATAACAAAATAAATTGATGGATGCAGCGTGTCCAGTACTGAAGAAAAGAACAGAGAGGAAGATCATACACTAGACTAGACCAATGGGAATGGCAACCCAGTCGAATCGTAACTCTGCACTGGCAGAGTCATCAGTGCCATCCCCACCGGGTCCCATCAGTACAGCTGCCAGCACTCGCTGAGAATACACAGAGCCATTGGCAGAGACTGGGGGAAAAACAAACCAATCCACAATAGTTTCTCTCACCCTTGTCACACCAAATACTCCAAATCACAGGCAACATGTACACTTTCTAAGAACTGCAAGCAGAATTCTGCACTTCTATCAAATATGGCTTAATTATTTCCTCTACTACCTTTCAAATCTCTGCAAATCGAACAGAAGGTGAAACAAAAAAACAAGAGTTTTGGAGAGTGAAACATCAAGGCTTCATTCTCTGTAAATTAAAAGTATCCTTCAGACAATTTATCTGCATCAGCAAGGGGCAGTACACATGTAACAAAATACAGTATACAGCAATTCATCCTTAAGTGGTTGAGCTATGTAATTCATTGCAAATTACATCCAAGGTCATGGAAAATGTATGATTCTTGTATTTATTTATTTCAACTTTTATATCTGTCTGTTGTGTTGAGTTCTGCTAGGTCTGAATAAGCATGAAAAGCAGTAACACCAACTGCTCATTGTTAAATGCACAGACTAACGTTATATTAGCTAAAAAGTTTTTTTTGGGATGAAAAATTGAATCTAATGAGAGAGGGGAGAAAAAAAAAAAGGTTTCTCCGTAAGATGCAAACCCTTACAACAGATCCTGTGGCACAGTTTACAATCTGCTGATGACAAATACTTTAGCCCGATAGTGTCAAGACCACAAAAATGAAATAACCACAATAAATTAAAATATAAACCATCAGGAACAAAACATTTTCCACCCAGAAAAAGGTTTAAGACGGAACGGTACAAACAGTCATGTAAAGATCCCATGTGAACAAGCTTAATTGCAGAACACTGAAGATGTGTGCAGAAAAAGGTGCCAGTTTTTCCATCTACTTTTAGCACACAACATAAATAATTTGTATTGGCTATGCTATTGCTGTTACAGTTTGGTGTCAGCTGAGGTTTTCTGACTGATCAGATGACATGGGTAACATGGGTATTTGTTGGACCTGATTAACAACATCACTGAAGTAAACCCAGATGCACACACTAAATTGTAGTTAAATAATTTCCTACCTCTAAAACTGCAGAGATATGTGAAACAGTTTAAGAAACATGAAATCTACCATTACATAACGCAATGGGTTTGCACTCTGAGATAATGCCAAACAAAGACCACAAAACGTTTGTGTTTGTTGCAGTTGGAGAATATTATGGAAGGCAGTTATATTTCCTGTGCACTGATTTGATCATGACATTTTGAATCTGATAATATCATCAGTCTATATTACATATTTTACAGAATTTAAATGTTGCAATCTCTAAATCAGGTTGTCCAAATAATTTATGAATGTCAGATTAATATTTCTCACACATGACTGAATTAGCCTAAGTAGAAGACAATAAATGTTGCAAGTTTATTTCTAACTTCTCTGGCACAAGAATTCCAACAACCTAGACTTTTAAAAAAGCCTTTGAGTTTGCATTTCACTAAAAGCACTCCATGTCATACATAAGAGTGAGAAC
The DNA here is from genome assembly GCF_036373705.1 of Amia ocellicauda. NCBI lineage: Eukaryota > Metazoa > Chordata > Actinopteri > Amiiformes > Amiidae > Amia > Amia ocellicauda. The sequence continues at coordinate 6,110,899 of NC_089862.1, read as the reverse complement.
ATTGAAAATGATACTGGCTGTTCAATGCTTCATCACAAAGCACGTTTATTTTCATAAATGCTTACACTTATGACTGTATTTAAACCATAATTAATTCTGTTTTAATAAGAAGTCAAAAGACAAATGGGACACCCCTATAATCTCTGACATTTGTAAATACCTTTCTAATGTGTGTGTCTTTATGTATTCAAACCAAGCTTCATAAGGGCAGGAAAACAAATGGGAACAGTAAGTACTGCACACACATTTCAACACGGATCATACTGTAATCAACAGTTCATTATACTTACTGAAACGGACACAGATACAACCTTTTACCATTTAAATATTGAATTGGTTTGAACTGGAGGGGAGGGGATGGGATGGGAAGTGGGGAGCCTGGGAGGAGAGGGAGGTTGACCCTTTGCAAAGGCCTTGTGCACAGTATCAAGATTCCCTGAGCAGGACTGCAGTAAACACTTCCTTGCCATTGGGGTAACTATATCCAGACGATATAAACAAGCACAGCTGCACATCTGAGGTATCCATCAGTGCTCAGGCTCTTTCCTGCCTAGAAACACATCATCAACCTTGAGGCACTTTCATTAACAGTCATGATAGTCTCATGGACACGAGGCACAACATGCACTGGGAACCTTTTGCGTTTGGTTTAAACCAATCTAAATGAGATAAAGCAAATCAATTGGCTTTGTGCGTTTGAACTGAACTGGCAGCGGATTTACCTGGCGAACAGAGCAGGCAGTGAGAGTTCAGTGTGTTTAGTCTAAGGTCCTCCCAGTACTGCAGAAATTGGCTACTTATAGGTGGCTTCCCTTCCCTTACCTCACCCTCCAGTCTGCGAAGACTATTCCAACCACTTATCCTAAAATATTTAAAAACACTAAGATAAATTAACTTACAGTATAATGTATTCTTCCCAGAAATGCGTTACTTTCCCATGGAATGCTTATCAACAATACCTGTGGAAATTAGCCACTTGAACTACAAAGATTCAATATATAAAATTACCAAAATAAATCAGAATAGATACATGGCTTCACTCCAGCCTCAATGATTGATTGGAGCATCAAACGTAACTACTTAGGCCAAACATTATTTCCCTGTTGAAACAAAGCAAATGCTTTAGAGATGGTATATATCTTAACAAGAATAAAAACCTAAATAGAACACTGAGATTTAATAACCACTTCTTTTCCCAGGTAATTACTCTGCTTTGTTACATGCTTCTTTTACAGGGACATTTCCAAGAGCATTTAGGCCTATTGTGAACCCCTGAAATACCTCAAAACTGCAGATTATTCTTAAATAGATAATTTACCAGGCATCTAAATCGGTCTATAAATCCACATGTAAGACAAGACAGGCCTACATATTAATGACTTCAAGATTACAGTTAATTTGTGGCTTCTAATAGTATACATCATTTTAATAATTTAATAAAAAGGTACACAATTTGACTAGTCTAAACACTTGATTATTTTTTTTTACTATTTTTCTTGTGTTCATTTAATGGGAGTAAAGTAATGAAAGATCACCAAATGACAGGGCTCAAAAACTTAATTACTTTTGTAACAATTTTTTGTAAACAATTTGACTTCAAGCAACATACCTATACGAACTGAATAACACTAATGAGTGTTGATAAGTCACAAACAAAGATTAAAATTGTCAGTTTAATCACTTACTGTCCCTACAAATCAATAGTTTTCCTTGCTTCCTATCTCACTGCATGAAGATAAAAGAGAAGACAAGGCAGTATTATATTGTAGAATGAAATGTAAATGTAAATGTTTACTTTGGTCATGTATTCCCTCATCCAAACATCCAAAGTACATGTTATGTAATGACAAAACTCCAAAATAAACACATAATATAAAAACATTCATGTAATATTTCTTCCTTCTGAATGAACATTCCTGTGATCAGTATCAGTACTGATAATGTCCCTCCACAACATTTTGAGGAACAAGGAGTCACAAGCTGAAAAATTAAACACAAAAACAAGCAAAATCAGTTATGGATCTCTATCTAGTTTATGGAGTTTTAATCTAACATTCAGGACGTGGACAACCCCAAACTCTTGGCTGACTCCCACCTTCGCAAGCACACATATCTGGCAACACACACTTTCTCAGTCTTCGTTGCTTTGCATCCCTACTCAACCTCAAACCCCAGCTTCATGGTTCGTTCCACCTAGTGGGGGGTCCTGATGGCCTCAGCCCCATGGCCAGGTCATCTTTCCCTTAGTCAAGCCAGTCTAGGTCATAATAAACGCCATTTTCCTTTACAGCATGTCTATTGGGGTGGTCTGAACTATTGAAAATATAAAGTAGTTATTTTAAATTGTGATGAATCCTGTGATGTGAAGAGTTGCCTTATAAATCAGATTTTTCTGTCCTTCCAGTTACCAGCCAGGGTAGAAGGTACTCATAGCATAGAGGGAATGAAGCAACAAACATGCTTAATGCTTCGCTTTTCAAACTAAAATGGCAGTCATAGTGGTTTCTCTGTTCTCTCTAGACCAACACTATTGTTGTACATAGATATATCCCAGCATGACGTTAATTAAACCACAAATCACTTTCTAAATTACAACCATTTTGTTTCCAAAGTCACCTGGTCTACAATGTCAGCAGTTTCTGAAGCCTTGGGGAAAAAACAGAAATAATAAAATGAAAGAACAGCTATTACAATGTTCTGCTTTTCGGTAGTTGAATGTTATTTTATGTTCTATATTTCATGTAAACAGACTGCATCATTCTTTCCTTTGAGACTTACGTAAGGTTTATAAAAAATAGAAATACAACAATATAAATAGACCTCACACTAGCCAGAAAGCAATCAGCCATGTGGAAATAGCTCCTATGTGGAATGTAGTACACTGAAAGGAAATACTCAGCCATGTATACAAATTCCATAAGGCACATATAGAGATTAGGCCTTTACCTAAATGGCAACATTAAAGACTGAAGATGAAAAGGAAAGACAGTACAGTGGTCCTTTGAATTGTCCAATCTGAATCACTTCAACCCCACTAACTCAAATACTTTAGCTCAAACCTCAAGCAGCTATAATGTCATATTGTTGGCAAATGTAAATGTTACATTTTAGGGCAGACTTTCCAATTCAGTCTGTTAGAATCTCGTTGACGCTACTGCCTGCGCATCGATAGTGTATTTCTCAGTGCTCCGGCTGCGCTCCACATGAACCCAGAGCATGATCAGAGCAGTGTTTATACAGGAAGCTCAATAGAGATTATGAAGCATTAGCCACAGATATCTATAAGGGCCTCTCCACTGTATCCCAGCAGCGTTTGACAAGGATCCAGCTAGAGATCAGTCTGTTTTCCAGGGGTAACATCTGTTCATGTGGCGATGTTCAGTTCCAAAGTGTTTTCAAGCTGACTTCCTAAAACGCATCGTTATCCTTAGGTCTAAAGAATCCTCCTGCAAAACTGAAATCCTGTAAAATGGTGACTAAATTTCAGCAGTTCATACAATCATGACACAGAGTCCTGAGCAAATTGAGTATAGCAGTATACAGTGAGGGAAAAAAGTATTTGATCCCCTGCTGATTTTGTACGTTTGCCCACTGACAAAGAAATGATCCGTCTATAATTTTAATGGTAGGTGTATTTTAACAGTGAGAGACAGAATAACAACAAAAAAATCCAGAAAAACGCATTTCAAAAAAGTTATACAGTAAATTGATTTTCATGTTAATGAGGGAAATAAGTATTTGACCCCTTCCACTTAGTACTTGGTGGCAAAACCCTTGTTGGCAATCACAGAAGTCAGACATTTCTTGTAGTTGGCCACCAGGTTTGCACACATCTCAGGAGGGATTTTATCCCACTCCTCTTTGCAGATCCTCTCCAAGTCATTAAAGTTTCGAGGCTGACGTTTGGCAACTCGAACCTTCAGCTCCCTCCACAGATTTTCTATGGGATTAAGGTCTGGAGACTGGCTAGGCCACTCCAGGACCTTAATGTGCTTCTTCTTGAGCCACTCCTTTGTTGCCTTGGCTGTGTGTTTTGGGTCATTGTCATGCTGGAATACCCATCCAAGACCCATTTTCAATGCCCTGGCTGAGGGAAGGAGGTTCTCACCCAAGATTTGTCGGTACATGGTCCATTGTCCCTTTGATGCGGTGCAGTTGTCCTGTCCCCTTAGCAGAAAAACACCCCCAAAGCATAATGTTTCCACCTCCATGTTTGACGGTGGGGATGGTGTTCTTGGGGTCATTCCTCCTCCTCCAAACACGGCGAGTTGAGTTGATGCCAAAGACCTCGATTTTGGTCTCATCTGACCACAACACTTTCACCCAGTTCTCCTCTGAATCATTCAGATGTTCATTGGAAAACTTCAGACAGGCCTGTACATGTGCTTTCTTGAGCAGGGGGACCTTGCGGGCGCTGCAGGATTTCAGTCCTTCACGGCGTAGTGTGTTACCAATTGTTTTCTTGGTGACTATGGTCCCAGCTGCCTTGAGATCATTAACAAGATCCTCCCGTGTAGTTCTGGGCTGATTCCTCACCGTTCTCATGATCATTGAAACTCCACGAGGTGAGATCTTGCATGGAGCCCCAGACCGAGGGAGACTGACAGTTATTTTGTGTTTCTTCCATTTGCGAATAATCGCACCAACTGTTGTCACCTTCTCACCAAGCTGCTTGGCGATGGTCTTGTAGCCCATTCCAGCCTTGTGTAGGTCTACAATCTTGTCCCTGACATCCTTGGACAGCTCTTTGGTCTTGGCCATGGTGGAGAGTTTGGAATCTGATTGATTGATTTCTTCTGTGGACGAGTGTCTTTTATACAGGTAACGAGCTGAGATTAGGAGCACTCCCTTTAAGAGAGTGCTCCTAATCTCAGCTCGTTACCTGTATAAAAGGCACCTGGGAGCCAGAAATCTTGCTGATTGATAGGGGATCAAATACTTATTTCCCTCATTAACATGCAAATCAATGTATAACTTTTTTGAAATGCGTTTTTCTGGATTTTATTGTTGTTATTCTGTCTCTCACTGTTAAAATACACCTACCATTAAAATTATAGACTGATCATTTCTTTGTCAGTGGGCAAATGTACAAAATCAGCAGGGGATCAAATACTTTTTTCTCTCACTGTATATATATATATATATATATAAAGTATAACACCAAGCAAAAGAAAAAACCTGGGACATAATAGCACAAGATGTCTTACATTGGCCCAAAACAAATATAACACGTGTGACCTACATTCTGTCTGGAATAGGCCTTCTCAATATTTATATTTAAAAGACTTGGCAGTCTTGGTGGTATTGCGTGTTGAGTAATCTTCAATCATCAGTACATCCAACAACAAGACAGCTAAGAGGTGGAACCAGATGCACTTGTTTAAACATAAAACCATTCAAAACCCTGAAATTGTGGAAAATGTAGCTCCCATTTACAAGACTTCCTAATGCTTCTGCTGGGGTTACACTTCCACACAGCATGCAACTTTGAATTACGCTTTGTAAAACATTATTAAAATGCTTTGGTTTGATGTACTTAAAACTTCACATACGTCAAGGTGAAGTTTGTCATAATGCAATCATGGAGAACACAGGGGAAGTGTGGTCTGTTTTCAATGTGAAATGGCCATTAAACAGAATAATTCTTCATTGAAAAACATACTTTGAAGTTGTTTAAGCACCATGTTTCTATGAAAGTAACTGTATCTTCCATAAATGTGGAACCTAATTATAAGGAGCAGGGTTTGAAAGTATTGACACTTTTCTCCTTTACAGGATCCAGCTATGGGTAGGCTGTTTGTGTAGCTTCATATGTCAAAATAACCTTTACCTAGACTTTTGGTTCTAGGAAAATTAATGTTTGGTGAAATAGTTATGAAAGACAGACAAGGAACCAAAACACAACAAATAAATAACAAAGCAAACATCTTTTATGAGTGCCAGGCCAGGTACAGGCTAGGATTGCTCTGTTCTGTGACGAGGAAGACACCTCTTGGTTGTTTTCTGCATCATGGCCATATTTGCAGAGGAAGTCTACGCCTAACGTTTCTCAGAAAACATTGACTCTTGGACAGTCATACTAATATGACTTATTGCAAACAAATCCATAAATCATATTAAGCAAGGACCAAATCTGAACAGTAAATAAGTACCTCTTCCTTGCCGATTCATTGGAATAGAACCAAAATGCTGCAAGTACAGTTATATGTGAATTACAGGAGTTTTCCTTTGTGAACAACTATGTGAAGAGTCAGAACCCAATTAATTTGAACTATTAGGGATTATTATAAAAATTAAATGTGTTATTCAAGTCTTTACATTAAATTAAATTAAATTAAAGTCTTGTTGATTATCCAGGATTATTCCTGAGAAAATAGAATTAATACAAAATAAATTGTATATTAAAACCGCCAATTGAAATCAATGTTAATTGAAATTTAGGTAACCCCACCCATTTCTCTAAATATATGACAACACTTAGCCTACCTATTACCTAAAACAAAAGTAAAAAGGAAACTGATGTATTTTGAATTTGAAGATGGAAGATCTTTAATCATAATCAATGTTCTACAGAGTTTTGATAAGAATTTTGAGCGTGGCATGGTTGTTGGTGCCAGACGGGCCGGTCTGAGTATTTCACAATCTGCTCAGTTACTGGGATTTTCACGCACAACCATTTCTAGGGTTTACAAAGAATGGTGTAAAAAGGGAAAAACATCCAGTATGCGGCAGTCCTGTGGGCAAAAATGCCTTGTTGATGCTAGAGGTCAGAGGAGAATGGGCCGACTGATTCAAGCTGATAGAAGAGCAACTTTAACTGAAATAACCACTCGTTACAACCGAGGTATGCAGCAAAGCATTTGTGAAGCCACAACACGTACAACCTTGAGGCAGATGGGCTACAACAGCAGAAGACCCCACCGGGTACCACTCATCTCCACTACAAATAGGAAAAAGAGGCTACAATTTGCACAAGCTCACCAAAATTGGACAGTTGAAGACTGGAAAAATGTTGCCTGGTCTGATGAGTCTCGATTTCTGTTGAGACATTCAGATGGTAGAGTCAGAATTTGGCGTAAACAGAATGAGAACATGGATCCATCATGCCTTGTTACCACTGTGCAGGCTGGTGGTGGTGGTGTAATGGTGTGGGGGATGTTTTCTTGGCACACTTTAGGCCCCTTAGTGCCAATTGGGCATCGTTTAAATGCCACGGCCTACCTGAGCATTGTTTCTGACCATGTCCATCCCTTTATGACCACCATTGTACCCATCCTCTGATGGCTACTTCCAGCAGGATAATGCACCATGTCACAAAGGTCCAATCTTTTCAAATTGGTTTCTTGAACATGACAATGAGTTCACTGTACTAAACTGGCCCCCACAGTCACCAGATCTCAACCCAATAGAGCATCTTTGGGATGTGGTGGAACGGGAGCTTCGTGCTCTGGATGTGCATCCCACAAATCTCCATCAACTGCAAGATGCTATCCTATCAATATGGGCCAACATTTCTAAAGAATGCTTTCAGCACCTTGTTGAATCAATGCCACGTAGAATTAAGGCAGTTCTGAAGGCGAAAGGGGGTCAAACACAGTATTAGTATGGTGTTCCTAATAATCCTTTAGGTGAGTGTATATACACACACATATACACAGTATGATTTACTGTCACATAACAACAATAACACAAGTAAAAATACTCACGCAACACATGCGCTGTAAAATGGTACAGATTCAAGTAGATTTACCACAGCCGCGTTTATAGTGGCGCATTTCACATCTGCTAGACAAGTAAGTTTCTTCTCTGACTCGTCGCGTTTCGATTCTACTTACCGGTACAGCATGTGTTAATACAAAATAGTTATTATTATTATTATAATAACTGTTGTACCACTTCACCATCTTAATAAAATGAAACTTTCTGCACCTGTTTGCATTGCTTTCCAATTTATTAAAATGTAAACAAACTTTATTATTCTTTAATTTTATACAAATGATATACATCTAAATTAGCGGGGGGTGGGGGGTGCTGCAGATCGAGTTTAGCCCGGCGACGAGAGCGGGGCGGAACGTGTTCGCTTGTGCATTAAAGTATCTCTTGGTTATTTTGGTTATTGTGTGTCAGTTCACTCTCCTCCATGTCTGTCTGTGTTTCTGATGCACATTTCTTGCCGCATCCGACACGTGTGGAAGAACCCGGAAGAACGCAAAGTGTCGTCCAATTGACGAAAAATATTGCCGTAGAGTGGGATTTGCGACACAACGAAATTAACGAGAGCATACTATGAAACTATGTTTTTCTGTCTTTTATATCTGCAACAATCTATCTGTTATATAAATAAATACATACACATACTGTGTCCTCCGGTTTCATTCATACCCATGAATAAATAGGAACAAAAAAAGTAATATGAAAAATATAGAGCCTATGTATTGGATAATGTATGCTGCTGGAAAAAATATAGCCTAAGTATTGCACAGAGCAAAGTCATAGTCTTCATGAATAATAAGGTGCCTCCTACTGTTCTATTCTGGCACTTCTGAGGGGGAATATGTGACCATTCCTCAAGGCATAAATGCTCTAGGTCATTTTTCGTGAAGCCTTCATGAGTTTGAACAACAAGTGTTCTATTGGATTGAGATGGCCATTTGAGAACATTTATTTTGTATACAGTTAACAATTTCTTTGTAGATTTTAGATGTATGCTTTGGATCATTATCATGCTGGAATGTCCTTTTGTTGAGCTTTTTGACTGGAAACGATTATCGGGTTGTTGTTTTTTTGTACAAAATGGACTTGTTGGAATTCATGATTCACTCTATCTTAAGGTCTCCATGGCCCTTCGATGAAAAACAACCCCAAAACATAATACATCCCCTTCCATATTTCACAGTGGGCATACATTTCTCAGCATGAACTTCACCTTGTTTTGTTTTTTAAACCAAACATAACACTGAGTATTATTATTAGTATTAGTATTATATTTCTTAGCAGACACACTTATCCAGGACAGAATACAGTACATCACATTTTTACATACTGGAGCAATCTAGCTGAAGTTCCTTGGTCAAGGCTAAAACAGCAGTGCCCCCCAAACTGGGACTGAACTCACAACCCTCTGGAATCCTAACCACTACTTCACACTGCTGTCCAAAAAGCTGTACTTTGCTTTCATCTGAATAAAAGACATTGTTCAAATTGTCATTCCTTCTGTTCAGAAGAGGCTGCTTCTTTGCAACCTGGCCATGAATGCCACATTCATGCAGGCAACTTTGAATGGTAGTTTTCAACATTTATAATCCTGAAGATGCCAGTTTGTCTTGGAAATCTGCAACTGTGAATTTACAATGTACTTGCATCCCAAACCACTTGTCTCACAGCCTGTGGTGGCAAGAAACATATGCATCCTGTTTCTGCCAGGGATGCCACTGTACCAGTAGCCTTACATTTCTTAATGATGGACATTTCAGTGGAAAGTGATTCAGCTTTTTGTGGATTGTTTTATAACCATCACTGGATCAAAGAACTCTCTGACCTTATCCATGATGATGCATGCCATTGTTTTAAGATCCTCTGTGTATTACTTCCTTTTATACCCCAATCAAACTGGAAACCTATCCTCTATATACTTCCAGAAGCTTCCATTGAACTTTTTATGTTGTTGTAGATTTGTTTCTGTTGGATTATTTGTGTGAATATATGTGACCTTTCTGTTGTATGGAATTAAATGTATTATTCATGACAAATATGACTTTGCTGTGTACAATGCTAAAAAGATTAAAGTGTGTCAGCAGGACAAATTAACCAGTATGTACATCTTTATCTTTATATAATGTTTCTTGTTCCTACTTATTCCGAAGTATGAATCTGGAAGAGACTTTGTACAAAGGCCTGTGGTTAGCTAGTTCACAGAAACCAGTGGCCAACTCACACCACAGAACAATGTGTTTATAGTGGAAGTATCAAAGTGAAACATAATGATTTACACTACAACATAGCATGTTTGAAAGACAACATTCTAGTATCAGCTGCTGCGTTAATCATCTGTTTGGACTGCCCGTTTCAAAAACAGACATCTCACCCACAATCATTAAACAGTCATATGCAGCAAAAGGCTGGAATTATCATAGATTGCATTCTTTCTTATTTTTTCCTCCTCTGCAAATGGTAAAACAACCACAAACTGTAATCAATGTTAATCCATAATGCCTGGAGTTAATAGCACAAATACAAACCAATGACTAGATCTAATTTATTCTGGAGTTTCTGGCTTTGATTTGCTGTGCTGAAAAATAAAATTGCCTATTTCTTACATTTATTTTTGTTTTCTGCACCCGTTAAAATATAGGTGTTCAGGGCCTCTTTATAGATATCCTCTATGCACCGGTTATTAACAAAATATGTTCATAATATTCTTTGATAAAAAGTCATCCATATGTCACTGTTTGAAACCCAGTTTAGAATATTCATGTTATAGTGATCAGATGATATTTACATACAAAAACTTAATGATTTCAGAAATTTTCTGAAAACCCCTTGCCATGCAGTTCTGATTTAGGAGGAGAAATAAGCAGAATTGTGTTGAAAACTCAACATATACCAATACATAAGACTCCCCAGTGATGTGGTTGAAGCTGAACATTTGGGAACATTTAAAAATAGGATCTTAGGATCACTTAGTTATTAATGGCCTCCTCTCGTTTGTAAACTTTCTTATATTCTATTCCCAATCAAGCAAATGGATCTAAATATCAGATGCATGCATCGAGAACCAACAAGTATGACGTTCAAAGGCAGCAAGGTTCATTTCCCCTCTAATCCAGATAATTGTGTTGGTTTGACAGTTAATTAATCCACTGCCATTACTAATCTGGAATAAAAGGATCAAATCAGAGATTCCCAGAAGCAGAGAGAAGCAGACACCTGTAAACGCTAGCAAGTGGACAGGTGATGATATGGGCATCATGACGGGCACGCTCTCCCACACTGAAAATGTCCACAATAATAATCCACTCTGAAATTCCAACATACTATAACAACCCACTGAGAAAACTGCAAACACACAATCCAGGCCCACTGACTTCACTAAGTTGACCTTTCAATGCATCTCTCTTTGGCAGAGACTCATTTGTATTTTTTTCTTCTTCTTCACTGGTGTTTAACAGTAATGCAAGATGGCACACATATCAGCACCCCTTGGAAACAAGTGAGCAACTGACAAGCACAGATGTTGCCTGTAACATTTAATTCCCTACCTAAATGTCCAGCTCAGCTTCTGTTAACTCTTAATCTGCTCAGTCACAGAATCAGTGCTGCCATGTTCAAAAATTAGTTCTGCTCTATATCATTGAGCTTTTTCATGATTTCAACTTGAACACACATGTTTTGGGGAAAGGCTGCCCAAAAGGTTAATGCATTTATCACTCAAGAACTGATTTATAACAAGCAGAATTTTTCAATCAAGTTCAGAAATAATCTGCTCAGGCCTTAACTGAATGATTTAATGACAATTAAAACAAAAAATAGTGAAAAATTGACTGTTTTCCTAGGGTGAACAGAGGCTGTAGTCTGTCAACCCTCACAGGAATAAAACATCCCAAAGGATTCTCACTGAAACTAATGAGATACCAGTGTTTTTAACATAAACGGTTTGAACCTTCAAAACATAGCAATACTCTGCAATGTGACGGAATCCCCCACGGTAACAAGCAGTCTAACTCGTTAGGCCTAATCTGCATTCATAAAAACAAGCAAAAACAATATAGTTGAGAATAGTATTTGTACAGTTACACCCTAGAAATTCAAGTTAAAAACAAAATGGTGTGTTAATTATCAGTTTGGTTACAAATGCTTGCAATTCTGATAGACGCACACTTGTGTTTGGTTACCACATCCATGCTACAGAAGAACCGGCTCTGCCAAGGAGAAAGACAGAGCTCAGAATAAACCTCAGATTTTAAAATGCCATTACCCGTGTGATGTGAAGTAAATGGCTTAATGCTCCACATGTTTCACTTACTATAGTGCTCTCTATGAGAAGGGAAACCCTGTCAATGCTAAAACATGGGTAAATCCACTCAATACTCAATGTCTAAAGCCATCTGAAATAGTATATAAAGAATACAAATACATAATAGTTATATATAAACATGCCATAAACAGCCCAATAGTAAATACCATTTGAGTCTCTGGCTCTGAGAAATTATGTCAAAGCAGAACTAAAAATAGACTGGTCAAAACACTTGCATCTCATCTGGTAACCTGAACTCTGTGCAGCTCAGCAAAGACTGCCTGCAAAAAACATATCACCTTTCCAACAGATAAATCTAATTTTCACTTTGAGATCATGTGCTAAAATAAAACAAATGCACGATAAAATGTGAGTGACAATGCATTTTACATACTCAGCTAACAAACATCATCCATAATGGAGTACAAGACGTTGTGTATGGACACTAGAGCTGTGCCGGTGACAGATTTTTAGTATCGACCGCTGAATATTTACTGTGGCGGTGTTGGGGCATTTACCGTCGGGGGGGTGGCGTTGTTCTGAAATAATATAAGTAGGAGAACTGTTTTATTGTTCAGTCAAACCATATAAAATTCAAATACAAAATAGGTAATATTAAGAAATACACAACACAAACAGAATCAAAAAGATTTTTTTTTAAGTGTTATAAAGTTAAAATCTCAACTTTAATAGCAGCATTTGAAATAGCCTACACTTTTTAGATTCAAATAAATATTTAAAAAGAACTATACGTCAATTAATCTGTTTCAACATTGTTGTTGCTGTAGTTGTTGTTTTTAAACATTACAAACGTGTGCTTTCAGTTATGTTTGTGTGTCGAGATTCTGTGCCAAAAATACCAACCTATTGACTTGGCTTTAACGATGATCACCTCGGAGTTTGCTATAAGTCATTAATAACAGATACAGTATATTCAGTTACAAATTACATAAATAAAACCCCAATAATAAATGCAAGCAACTCTGAGGCACTGATTCATCAATGTGAAAAGTTCAAGGAAGTAAGACTTTCTATAAGCAGTGTGTGTATATAGGTCTATATATAAACTTCTTAAAATCACTACATTAAACCTGCATGTTTCGCTCTCTATTGCATCTTGTGGACCTGTAGTTTCCATGTTCCATGTCCAATAAACAACATTGAAAATAAAGGAATACAATGCCCTGGCCTGGCTGTCTCATCTTGTAGATCATATTTCTGTAAGAGGACACTATAAATTGTCACTTAATATGCTGAACTTAATATGCAGTGTATTAGGATCATCTTGGTATAAGGACTACTTTTATAAGTATTATTAGAAAAAACACACCTTAGAACAACGGGGTCTAATCAAATTATGCAACCGGTACGAAAGCCAAATTGTGTCCCGTTTCTTGTCCTTGATGTAGTGCATTCACAGTTTGTCTGTAGAGCAGTGTAAAAATAACCCACCGCATAAACTATTAAACTGTTGTGGGTGTGTCTGTAAAACAAAATTCATATAACTCAGAAGTTTTTAGGCTTCAGTCATTTTCAATCCCGTGATTAGCCTCAGTAATTTCCTTCTTCTGAAAGCATTTTCACTGTAACAACAGGATTATATAATTTGGATTAACAACTCTTTGCTAAATCTATTAAGCCAGAGAGAGAAAGGGAAAAAGGATTCAACAAGAGGAAATGAGTGTTCTGCTTGTGTCAAGGCAGGTGGGTGCTGTTTTCACCTGCGATTAAAAACTGCCATTCGGCTAGCAATGAACTAACATGACATCGTCAGACAATCATCTGCACAGTAACAAGGCTCTGATTGCACTTTAATAGCTGGTCTCACAGGGATTTAGAGGGCCCTCCGCTGTGCATAATGTAACAGTAACTTTTGATTACCATCAGTTGGGATCCCATTATTTTGGCATTTTCTGCTTCTTTGAAAGGATTAAGTTGAATAAATTAAATTGCCAGGCCCCATAGATAACAGTGCAAAAATGTACAGTCCTATTCTCGTACATAATGCACCATGCTGCCAATATTTAATTAAAAAGAAAATTAAATCAACATTTTTATTTTCCACCACAATTGTGTCCAAAAGCACAGTACATCCGATTATTAATGATGCATAGTATGGGACAGAGACTAACGACATAGGGGGACTAACATGGTGGATTCATTAAATGAACTTTTAGTATGAATGTGAATATATATCTTTCTACAGAAGAGAAAGAAATTATAATAAAATAACCTTTAATATAGCGCCTTTCATAAATATCACAAAGTGCTTCACTTTCAGTAAACAGTTTAAATATCAATAAAACAATCATGCCATGTACAAGAAAACAGTATACCAGATAATTAGAATGTAATCACAACAAGAGTTAAAACAATGCAGTTGGAATTAGCGGATCACGGATCACAGTGGGAAACGTATTCCACAGCCTAGGAGCACAGGGGGAAAAAGCCCTGTCACCCACGGAGCAACAAAAAGGCCGACATCAGAGGTCCACAAAGTACAACTAGGGGTATGGTTGGTAAGTAAGTCAGAAACATAAGGGGGAGAGATTGCCCTACTGGCAAAGTAGTCAATATGGTATTTGACTGGTAACGAGTGTAGGGATTTAAGTATAGGAGTTGTATGCTCACCACCACTTCAGCACCTTAGCAGAGATCAAGTCGAAGGACACAAAGGCACGTACAAGCTTTTCTGTAGCAAGATAAGGGTGCAGCCAAGCAATGTTCTTGAGGTGAAAAAAGGACAACTTGGTAATATTCAAAACACACAACTCAGAGGTTAAACTAGGGTCACAAATAAGTTTTTGTGCAAAGCTGGGTTACAACCCCGTCAATAGTCAAGTTTTGACGAATGGATTTATGCAACTGCTCACATATGTTAGGTGGGGCTGTAGCTTACACCGATGTGATTAATTTTCTTTTGCCATAATATTACTGCTTCATACAGGGCTTGTGAAAATGTTATCACCTCAGTTGTGGCCACATTGATTTTTTTATTTTTTTTTCGTTAGTTTTTACTTCTCAAAATTCTATGAAGTATCTAAGCAAAAATAAATTAAAAAGTGGACTACTACAATTATCTGGAAATTTATAAAATAAGGCATGCTCTACAATAAAACTACTTCTACTACTGAAGTATTCAAACTCATTAGCATACTGAAAACCTTTTTATCTCCCAAACCAGTCAGGTCTGTAGTAATTGCACTAATTTCACATAGGGCCAATGTGACAAAGCATATTTAAAGAACCACAATATTTATTTTAAGAGATAAAAGGCTGTAGCTATCACTTACATCAAACCATACTATAAAGTCCTCGGTTTAGCCTCTCTCTCTATTTTCCTGCAATAAAGAGTGGGAATATTTTGATATCTGTAAAATGAACGCAGGGCGTACCTTGCATTAGATGTGTTAATATTTGTTTTAAGACGTAGAAGACTTATATTAAAGCTTTATAAATCACAGCTTTGATGGAGTCAAATCAACCAACAGAGATAAGTGATAAGGACGTGATAAATATTCCTCAATGCTTACCATAATGGTACAAATGTTGGAAAAATGTGCTCAAAGAGTAGCCTATTTTATGACAATTTGTGATTTTGGAGTAAGACTAATTATTATTATTATTATTATTATTATTATTATTATTATTATTATTATTATATAACTATGTATGTTACCCAAAAATAGGGGTGCAACATGTTTAATATCAGAATATCATCCAAACAGGTTAGGTATTATATTAAACTGATTTTATAACCAACGCTCAAAATGTACAGACTAAATATAGAAATTGAAATTAAAAAGATTAGCAACATGAAAGAAAAACAAATGTCAACATTACACCACAGATAAGGATTGTTATTTACGATTAGCTAGTATTTGGGCAATTGACAAGAAACCTCGTGAAACTACACATCATGTGTGATTTACCGCAAATCACTTTTAGTCCGGTTCATTTCAAATGGCCAAACTGTTCAAAAGTGCAATCATTATTTCTTGGCATTGCTCTAGTCTAACAAAAGTGCTTGCGGGTTTACTCTAAGCATTGGTTACGTTTTCATTCATGCAATTTGACTTTCGCTTCGCAATCCCTGCGGTTCAGCACAGTATTTTAATTACTTGTTCGCAATGACGTGTATTGTGTTAATATAAACTTAACAGCATGAAATAATGAAGTCCTGGTCCACAACAATAAACTCTCCTATTGATACGTTACCTCTTCAGAAACAAAATGTGCAAATCAATCCAGCGCAGCCCGTTTCACAGGTATTTACGGCACAGTACCTTGCTGGCACATGCATAATAATGACGTCATCCTCCGCCTGCCGCACAGTGGACTCGCTTGGCTGAAAACGGACCCGCTGGAAACAGGGTCACAGCCCAGTCCTATTGCGTCAAAACAGAGACCGCAAGTCGCAAAGGTTACACCACGACGTGGACTACGTTTAGCGTTGCTTTTCTTTATTTGATCTCCCTATAGGCTGCGATTCAATACCACGACGCCGATTCAGGAGCAGAATTCAGTGCAAATGGCGTGTGCTGTCCAACACGTATGTACAGCAGCAGCACTGTCTGTTGATATTATTGTGCAATTCCCACATGCTCTTCACACTTCCCTGGCTAGCTGCTCAATGCAACACTGCATCTAGAACAATCCGAGCACACCCACTTCCTGCGAAATCTGCCCGGCGTAAAATGAGTGCATTTACAAGCCTCGGCAAGAAAGAAGAGCCAATGCCATGATCTCTTGGGTTAAAAGCAGCATGTAGTTTGCGATCTGTACTTGGACACGACACGCCTTTGTAATATACTAGTATAATCTGATGGTCGTGTTTGCAGCGTTAAGTAAAACGAGCAGTACGTGCGTGTGGCATGTGGGTTGTTCATATTACACATTCAAAATACTAATAACGGCATCATTAATAATGGTAAGCGACCAACTGTCTTCCACGATCAGATCTCTTCATGTGTATAAACTGAGCGATGCGATTTGACGTGGAGATGAGACAGAAGTGCAATGGGCAGCCTTTATCAAACGTCATCCCAAAGAATGGTCATGTTAACAAAAACATGCATGTGCCTAGAACATGCCAGTCTCGGACACGATGCTCTGCGATCGGATGCATGTTTAACCCCTCACGTTAGAAAGAAAACGAGGAGAGAAAAAAACAGACATTTTGTTATACATGCATGTCAAGGGCTTGGAGGCGTATTTCAACACCTAGCACCCAGCTTTCACAGACTCGAATAGCTCAGTTCATTCGCAGCAGGGTGGCTTACTTCGTCCTCTGCCACATCGATGCCAATTCTTCAAATATCAATACACACCAACAAAATGTCCACTTACCAATGTATATGTCGGCTCCCACGCTCTTGTGTCCCTGGACACCACTGCCCGTGCAATACAGGGTGTCGGTCCTGTGTATAATAATAAAGGATTGACAGTGCAGTCCATGCAGTGGATGTGACAACAGGACAGCCCCACTACCTCTACAGCTACTACTGCTAGCTCAGATCAAAGTGCTCTACTCAGATGATACTCATGAACACTTCCACGGCCCTTTGGAGCCAAACACTGCCAGAGTGATGCTCCTGTGTGTCTGTGTCTGTACGCACCCGTCCTGTGGGCTCTTCAGATTTGCGCTCATTCCCTCTGCACTCCGTTTCCGTTTTGCACGTAGACCACGACGAGGCCCCGCCTCCGAGCAGCCGCGCCGCACACAGGGCGCTGTGGCGCAGCGCAGATGTACGCCTTTATGCGCGGATCTGCGCCGCTCCGCCAATGGCGTCGCTGGAATGCTGCAGATCTGCGCAGAAGTTCGGTAGACGCGAGCAGAGACAGGAGGAGGGTGAGATCCAGACGGGCGGGAGCAGTCCGGGAGGCCGGAGAGCAGGCGGTGCGTGAGTCCGTGCAGGAACGGATCTACGAACAGTATTGCCATCATGGTTAACATCAGCCTGTCCATCTAAGTTATGACACATTACGTGCGATCCCACGCCTATGAGCGCAGAGGTCCTGCTTTTCATTTACAGTTCGCTTAAACTCAAACAACGAATGCATACAGTTAACGATAAACCATTAAGACAGTGATGCTATTTCACCAGAGAAGACGCCATGGGCAGTATTAGTAATACAGCTTTTACTGTCATGCTCATTTTAAAACAGATATTTTCCCTAATGAAAAAACAACACAAAACATATCTCAGTATGATAATTTAAGAGGTACTTAATAAATTTAAATGTCATATATATATACATATATATATATATATATATATATATATATATATATATATATATATATATAGCAGGGGTGTCCAACAATGGTCCCGGAGACCATATCCAGCAGGTTTTAGAGGTCACCCTTGTGTCACCAATTTATAAACACATGGATGTGCTTCATTCTGATCAATGAAGCAAGTGGTTTGGTAAATTCAGTCCTTTAGAAACTAATGGAGCAAATAGCTGAATACCTGCAGCCTCCTGAGGGAAGAATCCCCTTGGTTGACTTGCTTAATTGATTTATAACTCACATGTGTTCCCAGGATTTAGAAATTGTTGATTTAGGGCAACCTATAAAATGAAGTAGATTGGGGCTCACAGGACCAGGATTGGACACTATAGCTATTTTGACAATTTTGGCATCTGTGGGTTTTCGTAATGTTTGCAGAAGGGCAAACAATAAAATACTAAATGTTTTACATTATTAGACAGATCATAAAAGGTCATGGAGGAGTGTCTGCATCAAATACATTAAAATAGACTACATACAATAATATCAATAAAATAAACAGTATGGATTAACACTTATGTCTTTGATTATATCAGTTAAGCTGCGTTCTCGTAGATCATTCTGCACAGAAGCAAACTGAGCCAGAGGATGTGTTCACAGAAAACTTTCTTAGGACATCATTGGTTAAAGTTGTCATACGGCACAGGTTCTGAGATGCGAGGATGTATTCACTCAAAATACACATTACATTAACACATGC
The DNA here is from genome assembly GCF_036373705.1 of Amia ocellicauda. Lineage (NCBI taxonomy): Eukaryota > Metazoa > Chordata > Actinopteri > Amiiformes > Amiidae > Amia > Amia ocellicauda. Next base: position 6,091,891 of record NC_089862.1, on the reverse strand, counting down.
ATGATGTAGAACAAAAGTAGCCCAACATTTAGGTACCCACCCAAAGCCATTTATTTCACGCGCAACGGAAAAAGTCTAATTGGGCAGGAAAGCAACTGACACATTCTACCTGCGTTCTACCCACGAAATCAAATCAAATCAAATCAAATAACACAACAGACTTGAGAAGGCTATCTAGTATGGCAAGCCAAATTATAATTTAGAGATATCTTCAAATATCTCAAGATATCTTTAAATGCTTTACTGTTATTTGCAAATATTTCAAGATATCTTCAACTAATTCCAGATATCTTAAAATATTTCAAGATATCTCTAAATCATTTTGAGATATCTGCAAATGACTTCCTGCATCTAGCCCAAGATTATCACTCCCTGTTCACTTGTTCATTAATTTCTATGTAACTTAATGTGGAAACAGGAAGTGATAATATCAGCCAACATACAGGAAGTATTTTGAAGATATCTTGAAATGATTTAGAGATATCTCTAAATGAACAGGAAGCCATTTGCAGATATCTCTAAATGATTGCAGATATCTATAAATTCTTTAAAGATATCTGCAAATCATTTAGAGATATCTTTAAAAATCACCTTAATTAGATATTGCTAAATGGTTTGCAGATATCTCTAAACCATTTAAAGAAATCTCTAAATGATAATTTGGCTTGCCATAGCCTTGAGGTAAGTGAAGGGACATAGTAAATATTACGATGCTGGAATTTTAAAAAACAGTTATCCTTTTGCTAAATTGGTGTTAGACTATATTGGTACGTTACATTGGTGTCAGGAGTGGGATTGAGCAAAACACTCGCCATTATCCTGACAAAAAAGGCGATGGAAGCCAGAGGGAGACGTGATGGTCGAGCGCCCTCGACCGGTGGCAGACTATTGGGTGAGAGACCACAACCCCTCATGTTGAGGGCACAGCGGACGATGATGGAGAGCGGGTATGGAGAGGGATACACCAGGGCAGCGCGTCGGGGCCCCCATGAAACAGAGGCACCAGTCCATTACCAGGGGATGAACCAAGAAATTGGGCAAAGGATACATGAGGGTGCGGCAGACCGGAAGTGTGAGTTGGGCAGACGAGGTGGCTGCAGAAAGTGAAGAAGAGGGCGTTGACGAGATGGCCGTAGCAGACAAAGTGGCTGCAGAAAACGAGGAATAGGGCGTAGACGAGATGGCCGTAGCAGATGAGGTGACCATAGAGGACGAGATGACTGCGGGGAAGGAGGCGGAGAGCACCAACCTGGCAGATTAAGTGGTCCGGAGGGAGCCATGGAGTGAGAAGTTGGAGGCAGTGGAGAGGGAGCTCCAGGACCTGCTGGGAGAGTTGAGAGTGTACCCAGCAGGAGTGAAGCCGGACCCGCCGACTGGCGAACTTATTCGACTGTGATTGTGTCTGTGTTTGGGCGTAAGGGTGAGAAGGATTGGGGGGAGGCCAACCTGTAGTTGTTATGTTGATATGTTGTTTGTTGTTTTCCGCGTGTGTGAGTGTGAATGTGGGTAGATGGGTAGTTAGGATTAGAGGATGCCACTCACCAGTGGGAGGGGGGAGGTTAACACTGCCTCTGAGAGGACCCCAGTTTATTCTTTTTATGGTTTTGTGTATCTTTTGTTTCACACTCGGGACGAGTGTTTTATAAAGATGGGGGCAGTGTAGCGTGTAGCGTGGTAGTGTTTCTTGATGGCCTGCAAACGTTACAATATTAATTACGACAACTCAGAAGTTCTTTTGATAATTGTGTATGTTCTCTTTCACTCATGAATAAATAAAGTGTATAACTGTATCATTATTGTTTCCTCCTTTATTATTTATGTTTTCCCACAAAATTATAGGGGCTGTGAGGTTGAAATACAATAAAACAGCAAACATTTTCCAACATATGTTTCAGTTCAGTTGGGGAAAACGTCTTCTGTTTATTGTATTTCTTCCTTACACCTCCTATATAACATATTTTATGTAAATTAATGGCCAGTCCAGATAAATTAATATATCACCCAGACAAGTGGACCTGTGGACCAATGAGCTTTCTGTATAGACATTTCCATTCCTGCTAACTTTGGGATATGAATGCAGTTGGTCCATTTGGATTTTTTGATACACATCAAATAAATAATCTTATAATTTCAGCAATAACAAATTACATTTATTGAAAGTTCACTTGTAAATGGTTACTTTGAAAACTAAAAATATATGGGTGGAAGTTAAATGCTACAGATAAATTAATAATACCAACAGGAAAGAAAGAATTAAAGGAAATGAAAGTAAAGAAGGAAGAAGACTGTGGATTACATCAAAAGCATTACATCAGAAATGTTTTTTTTTCAGTTTAACAATCAGTACAATCTAGATGAAGTGCATAACCCTAGACACTAGCTGACTGTACAGCACCTATTTGCATTTCCCTGTCCTATACTACTGGAATCTGAGTGCAATAAATTAATCTGATCAGTCAAGCCTCCTGCAGCAGATGCATGTTAATGAAGTGCCAGTCACAGGGGAACATTGTTAGTGGTCCAAGTGGGCGTATCATGTGACCTTCTGAATGGGATGCCAGGGATAGGCAGGAGGCATAAACTTAGCTGTACACAATAGCTTATTGAGCATGGCACACTGTGATACTGGCTGCTCCAATGGCACAGACTCAGCTGAAAGACCAGACTAAAAAAGCTGGGCTGAAGCCTGCAAGCTTGTACAAGTGGCACAATCTCTGCTCCATTGGTACTGGGGAAGAGCCAAGATGCATCCGATCACCAATTGAGATTAAACGTAGGTTTACCACACTTTATCACCATCTCATTAGTGCTCAAGGGCAACATTATGATTGAATATACTGTACCATTGTACGGTCAAAGTGATTTTATCTTACATATACTTCTCTATGTTGTACGTTTATCATTTACTTCCCTCCCCATGTTCTGTGTGGGGGAATCCTACAGTGTTGCTTCTGTTCACTCCTTGTGTTTCTCTTTCTGCTTTAAAAGCAACACAGGCCAACTGTGACCTCCCCTGTCATTATGCTTTTAAAAGTCTTCTCTAAAGGTATGAATGGTTTAATAGTTTGCATGACCAGCAGAAACCTAGGAGGGAGAAAGTAGAAGAGAACAACACAAATCCCATTCAACACATACAACAACATTATATGAACTGCTGCAAAATACCAAGACATTTGAGAGTTCCTAATTTACCCAACACCTGAGCTATGACAGCAATTCACTCATCAAACAAACACTGTGAAGCACCAAAATGGGTAGGTCTGACCTCTATCCTTTCAAACATATCATAATTAAGAGTACATATAGGGAGATTCTGGAAAAAATGTTTTGTTTTCTGCACTCATTTTCACAATTTTAGTTGTAGAGGTTGTGTCTTCAATGCAGTTGTCTATTCAACATCCCTTTAAAGTGCAGGATAGAAGCACCTCCATAGCATAATCGTTTTGAGAAAGGTGTTTTTCTAGTTGTGAGTAATTGTCAGTCAGACAACAGCTTGGGTACACACACCTATACACAAGTGCATGCTAAAAAGCAATTGCATTAGAATAATAAAAGGGTATAAACTCATCAGGAGGATGTGGCTTGTTATTTAAATAGCAAAATGGAGGACTCTACAGTAGATATTGAAGTAAAATCATTGCATTTTAAAAATATTGAATCAGTTTAATCAGCATCAGCTTATTCTGTAGCTATTAAAGCATTCCTATGGTGTAAATGGCCATGTTAAAGAATCTCAAAAACATGTATTTTTAAGGAAAGACACACCCCTTCAATGCTGATCATATTTACTGAGTCAGAATATGATATAGTTTAATATATCAGTATTGTAGTGGATTTATTCTGCGTTATCTACAGAGACTTATCACTCTGGTTGACTCTCAGCTCCGGATATTTTATTCAATGCATGCAAGGGAAGAGCCACCTATCACTCCTGAAGCGATAAAGCAACTCTTAAAGAAATGGCAGAAATACAGAGAAATATGTACAGTACATGTAGTTTTGGTGGGCGTATTGATTGGGAGGCACACAGTGCACTTGGTGGGACCTGGGAGTGTCAAATGTATCACAACCAATCATGACTGGAGGAGACAGAGAAATAGCTTGGAAAAGTATTGGCTTGGTTGACCATTTTCTGAGGCAGATATCACATTCCTATCATAGCAGGAGAATGCATACCTTTTGTTTCAGGGGTCAAAGAGGAGTTACACCCGACTCTTGGGTGTCCGCAGGCCTGATGGGCAAACTTGTCTGTGCACAAGAGCTGTACCCAGCTCTTGCCTTTATGCAAACCTGGTTCTCAACATGCCTGCAAAGTGAGGGCTGCCCCCAGCTATTATGTTTAATACAGAGTTCAGTCTGTCTCATAGGAATGTTAATTTTCCCCTCTTCACTATATATAAGTATCTAACAATACCTAGAATGGTGACAGGCTATATAACAAATGTATATGTTTTGTAGGATGCAGAATTAGTCACATTTGGTGGGTAAATTCTTATGTCACAAAATATACCCATATGGTCTAAAGGTTAGAATTACTATTTGACTTGTATTTAATGTTTTAAAAAGTCCCACATGTAGGTATAGTATTATTTTAACCGCAATATCAGAGACTGACAGGTTCACTATTCATTTTAACTTTATTTAACTATGCTTCCTTATGCTCCTGTGTATGTTTGTATTGTTGGCACTTCTACTGTTTAACTGCAACTTCTCCAAGGCCCCACCCTCAACATACCTAGGACTAAACTGTATTATGTCTGCATTTGTTACCTCATTGATCTAGGATGTATGGTTATTGTATTTTGTATTCTGTATTTATTGTACTACTACACTTACATTTTATTCTGATGTGATTGTATTCCTGCAATAATAATAATAATAATAATAATAATAATAATAATAATAATAATAATAATAATAATGTACATTTTCTGGAAAACTGGATACAGTTCACAGAACAGACCAATAATACTGCTCACACACTGCAAAATTAATAAAGCCATTTCAGCTAGCCTAAAATTGTGCCTATTAGGTGTGGTTTGGCAGTCAAGAAAACCTGTAACATCAAAATATTTATATTTCAGAAACTGACAAGATTTCTAAATTCATATGAATTCAGCTTAATTTTCCATCACATTTGTATTTGAACCTGTTTTGTATTTTTTTAATATATTGATCATTCTTGAATTAATAATAATAATAATAATAATAATAATAATAATAATAATAATAATAATAATAATAATAATAATAATAATATATACATGGTGTTTTAGCAATTTAACTGAGATTTGAATGGTGTCATGTTTGTCATTTATGATGTCATTTACTTTTTTATTCTTAATTGGACATAGACTTTTAAACTTTAAAACCCATTTGTCACAATGAATAAAAGTTCCGGAAGCAATCCTTCCTGTCCAATAAGTGCAATGATGAGATGTGAAATTACAATACTGTTTCCAAGTAAAGAAGTCTAAGCTTTTCTTTTCACCTTTTATATGTATATATTTTGTACTTCAATGTAGGATTAGTAAATTATTACAATCTGCATCTGTCACCAAAGGTCTCTTTGAGACCTTATAAAAAGTACATCTGTCTTGACGTTGTATCCAAATTTATTTTTGTAAACTTTGAATCAATATGTTTTCTTTCCTCTGAAGTATGGTACTAACTGTACTTCATCTGTGCAGATCTGAATTCTGTAATAAGTGCCAATCAAGGTGACATCTGAAAGCTATGAGCTAAAGGCCTCCTAAAACAACCAAATAACCAGAAAGAGCGGCAGGATTACATTTATAGCATTAATTTTTGAAATACTACACTTAACTATACTTTATTACATGTACATTAATTTGAATATGATATATTTTAAATACATGTAATGTTTTTTCATAAACAATGTCATGCTCTGTTTTCACATTTAGATGTATTTCTGGAAGAATACCTTCATTCATTTTGTAAAATCAACTTTTATTGACAGAAATATGGAGGCAACTTCATATTAAACAGTGACTAAGGACTGATTGAAAATGCTGACATGCTTTCCTTATACTTTTTGTTTCTTTACTAAGGAGCTAAGAAACATTAATTAAAATAGCAGAATTCTGTGTCTAAATGGTACACCTTGCAATATTCTGCAACAGATGAATTAAATAAATGCAGAAAATAGAAAAAGGGCAGATTAAAACAGGAAATCCAGTTGCCGCTTTTCAATTTAATCCCACTGAGTTTTGTCTTTGCGATTCACAGGTACTTTTGAGTTAATCTGTACCCAAATAAATAACTCTTCTCTTTATCACCACCTTGTGGTAGAAAAACTGCAGTAGGAATTATAATTGTGTAAAGACAAGTACATGAAGTTCTAATACAACTCACCTCATCGAGAGTCTCAAACACAAGGATGAAAGCAAATGAACATGAGAGAAAAACAACCCATATTTATCTATTATAAGGCACAAGATCCCTTTCCCAGAACTCCAGGGCTATCTTTGTCATCACAATGGTACAACAATTTGGAGTAAGAGAAGCCAGGTGTGCTAATTCTGATTATAATTGTGTGCTTAGCAGGGGTGTGCTAATATACAACGTATTGTTTAAATTCAATATTGAGTGGTATGTTATCTTGGCCTATTCATAATGGATCTGGATGACACTACATGTCAGCATGCCAGATATTTCTCACCTAAAGTTTAATGAAAAGACGTTTAGTAGGGGTTGAAATATTACATTTTAATTTCTAAAAAAATTGCACAGACAAAGCCCAGAGATGACTGCATTGGGAAGAGTGCCCTTTTAGGGAACCAAAACACCATGTTTAGGGACAACACAGCGACACAGGGGTTAGCACTGCTGCCTCACAGCTCCTGTACTCTGGTTTCCCAAAGACATGCTGCTTGGGTTGGCTACTCTAACTTGTAGTCAAGTGTTTGTGTGCTGCCCTGCAATGGTGTCCCATTCAGCTTGTACCCTGCTGTGCATCGTGTGCCTGCTGGATTAGTGTCCGGCTCGCTGCGTCGCTGCTGTTGATGATGGATGGATGGACGGATGGATGGATGGATGAAACAGAATACTCCAGATCAGGATTTTCAGAATGCTGAGGGTGCACAATAGTGCATACGTAAAAAACGAGCTGGAGTGACGTAAAACATGTTTGTGCAATCCACAATTTTTCCCCTTACTAACAGTAAAGACATAAATGCATCAACACATCCCACAGAATTAAACCTATAAATACCAACACAATCTGAAAATGTGAACTTCCATTTCTGAAAATAAATAAATAAATGTAAATGTCTGTCTGTCATTTCTTTATCTCAGTGCAGCAGATCTCACATTTACTGTCATATAATATGGTGAAATCATGTGTAGGGACATGAGATGGCAGCAAATTCTGAACTCTAATCAGCATGCACCCAATTGAAAAGCTTTCAAATTCTGCAAAATCATATACACATGTAATAAAGGAGGCTCACACAATAACAATGTTCATGTAACACAATACAAAAAGAAGTACGCACATCAGTAGTATAGATGAGGTGCAGGTCAGTGGGAACAATTCATTTCAAAGAGGAAAAAGAAAACCACACACTCAAAATGCAATTCCCAAAAGATTGTACTTAGTTATTAGAAAGCCGACATTTCAACACTTACGTGCCTTCATCAGGGTCATGCATTTTTAAACAACAGCATCATATTACAGACTTTAAGTTTATAGAAAAGAAAGCCTCTTGGTCCATATTGAAACTTGAATGAACTCACCAGAAGCAAAATGACCTTATAGGACACTGGCAATACATTAATGGTACTAATACATTTGGTGAAAAAGACACAAACAAACGTACAACAGATAATTGCATCCCTTAACCAGAGAAAAAATAGCATCATCATTTGTAGAAGACAATTTGCAGACTCCAGGGATTATTTTTAAGCATTCTGAAAAGAAAATATATACATTTTATTTGCTTTATCATTTACAATAATTATAAAACAATTAGGAAAGCTTAATAATGAACAGTAGATGGCAGCAACAAGCCTTCTATGGCATCGGGCAGCCTTTACCAAGTTAGAGCGTGACTGTCACAGTTTACATTGAGTCCATAATCATAATGCAGCCTAAATTGTCAAGTGCTTTCCCTATGCATTTGTGGTGTGTGAAACATATTTGTATATGGTGATAGAGCCATATTGATTAAACCACTTAGGCTAGCATCATGTAGTAGTTCATTTGTCTTATATACTTACTAAATGTAAAATACTAGTTTTTACTCCATTCAAGTTAGCAGAACTCCTGGAATTGAACTTCCTGCCATTATCATAAATGCACCAGCAGTAATTTATCATGCAGTAATGGTTGTCTCCTGGTACATGTCAGTCAATGGTGATTCACTAGGAATTTGCAGGGCACTTATTTGCCAATGTAAGGAAATGTAAAAATGTAACTACCCTACTAACAATTATAATAAGAATGTAAGCTTAAGCTTGTGCTGTACTCTGTTCTGATCTGACACTGACTCAGGATTGGGTTGTAATTATGTCAGTCAGAACATTTGTAATTACTCTGACTTTTGAAATAATTGACAGATTTTCACAGCTGAATACACACTCCTAGCATTATGTTCTACATGGCATTGTGATCACTGGGGATAACTCTCTTGTGAATGTCAATTGATTGAAACAAAACTTTTAAAAATAAGTTTGAAAAGCTGATTCATTGTATTGTTTCAATTCATTTGCAGGTACAGAATGTAGTGCCTGTGAATATCAAGGAAAAACACACAAAGTATCAACATTTGTTTTAAAACGGTTTTCCATTGACCTTTAAAATAGCTCTACATTCTGTAAAGTAATACTCTGGTTCTCCATGACATGCCCAGGCCCAAGTAATCACTAGTTTGTGTATTGATAATCTCTCTAAGGATTTTCTGTGATAATGCTGAAATCCAGATTTCACTCCCTGGCCTAAAACCATGCAGTACATCCAACAAATACCTTTCTTAGTACTGGAAAGATATTCAGGGAGTGCACAAAATAAAATATTGGGCTCAACCTTGCCTCGTGGTTATTTCAAGAAATGTTTTTATGGTGTTGCCTTTCTAAATCAAAATTGTATTATGAAATATTGAAGAACTTTAAATAAAGCTTGTAAAATGTCTTGTGTACGGGAGAAGCATCTGAATGTACTCACCTCTGTGTTGTGTTACTTGTGGAATATGTGTTGGCTGGTACACAATGCTTTTATTCAGGATTAACTAAGAATTAATAAATATTTTTAGCCTAGGATGAACTTTGATACTTGTTGTTTTTTCATCTGAAAATATGAACTAGTCCACTAATAATATACAGTATTAAAATGCACTGTATAACAGCTATTTAATTGAATTTATTATTAAGTCACTTACAAGAAAAAGCTTCCTAATATATAATATATACACACACACAATAAATACATGCTACATTAAAAAGAGAAACAAAGACCCACTGTAAAAATGTAACGTGGTGTCTACAATTCAGATGTGACATTCAACCCAATTCATTTTCTCCTAGAGGCTACTTTCTTTGTCCTGAACAAGGTGCAGCATGGCCTTGCATTGACATGGTGTCACAGTATGGCACTACTCAGGTGGCTGCCATATTGCAAAGGTCACCCCTCACTGGGATTGCATAACTGATGACCTCAGTGCACAGCTGTCCCTTTTGAAAAATAAAATACAGACCTGAAAACAGACTGCATCAAAATAAATGACTTAACAATTTGTTATTTTGGAAAGATGCATCTATGTCACAAAGTCCCTGGAAGACAGTCTATTCTTAAATTTAATGCTTTTAATGCTTTATGCTGCTACAAATGATATGATATCCAGAGCTAAGGAGCTTATGAGACCATCCAATTTAGCTGTGAACACTTTGAAGTTGTTATGTAAGGGCATTCATGTATTTCCAGCTTTGAATCAAACTGTTGAACTGTTATTGGCTGATGGAGTGTGTGCAACATTTAAATGTGCAGCCACGTCTCTTGTTTTCTTAACTTAAAGCTGAATTTATTATTCGCAGTTTCCTTTTCATTTTCCACCATTGTGCACTTTTTCATTACAGCATTTTTGCATGATTTTAGTTATACATACCTATGACACTGATGCGTCTGCTAAGAAATAAATAATAATAATAATGTGCTTCAAGTCAGGAAAAGCTTAATTAGTCATCTTTGATGTGTGTGATTCAAATGTAATTTATATATAATTGTTGATTAGTAATTAAGCTAATTGAATCATCATTTCTAATCGTGACACTACTGTTCTAATTGATGTATTAATTGTATAATGATTAATTGGAAACTGCTTGGTCTTAAAAGGGGGAAGTGAGCTTTGCTTTGAAAAAAGGAAGGAGTTTGAATCTGCAGCACAAGCTAAACCAAATGTGTTTTGTTGCTGATTTTGTTGGAGCAATAGCTGAGTTATATTAATACATTTAGAGGGCATGCTTGTAAAACTCAAGAGCGTAAAAAGGTCACAGTGTTCCATCCATTTCCCTTCCAAATTTGTATTTTTTCTTGTCCAGCTTAAAATAATATGCACAATATAATGCCACCACTGTTTATTTTATTTTTTATGTGAATCAGGTATCATTAAATATTAGAAGGACATGTTTCCCTTGAAACTAGCAATTGGTTGAGCTCTGTCTACTAAGAGAGGAGGTCTATAAGATATTGACAGATCTCATCCACCTCCTGACAGTTTTCCGAGACGTTTTGGGTCAATCTAAAAAAAGATGTCTCTTTTGATGCTGGGAATCTCCCATTCCCTTTTCTGTGCGTTTTAACTTGAGAAATATCCGTGGGATTAGCATAGTTTTATGATTGCTGACCAATAACACAGCGTCCTTGGGGAGAAACACAGTTTGCTCACACTGTGGAAGTTATTTTATTTTATTGTTTCATACCAAACAAAATCATTGCACACTTTGAAAGCATCAGATGTAAAAATCAGACTACACATTTGGAGTTCAATTTTGCACTGGTTTATAACTTTACAATATATACGAGGGCCAGGATTTTAATCAAATAACTTATCTGGGATTTATGGAGAGGTCGCACACAAAACACAGTCCTTCATGTGGAATTCATGTTAACTTCACAGCCTCAGGGTTTGTTACTGGCTAAGCTGTAATGAATAAAAGAGCCATGAAGTGAACTCAGAGGCGAATTGAGCGAGCAAGCTGTTAGTAATGAAAAGCTGTTACACAAGTTCAGTCTGGTGCATGAAGTCATTTCAGATTCTTTCACATTACCAATTTGGTTTCTATTGCAAATAGACCTTGAAATTCTTATAGACTTATAAGACTTCCTACAAAATTACTGATTCAGCGATTTAATTCAACTGTAATTTTAGCCTGAGGTTTTGATGTCTGAATTGCAAAACCCCAAACGGTGAGAAAGGAGATTAAATAAACACATGCATTTGCACATTTATTTCAACTTTTTCTTTACTTCATTGTGCAGTCTGGTGAAGACGCTGTAATGTTGACAAATACATAGCCTTTGACAACACATTGATTACTTTTTCTTAGCTGTATGTAGTTACATGGAAAATTTAAATCCTTTAAGATGAAAATTAATATACATTTATATTGCATTTATATTTGTGCAGAACATTACAGTGCAGAAAATACTTCTAAGATCTTTACAATATATTTAAGAGCATGGGCATATTTATTATAATATCGAATAATGTAATGCTTTGTTTTGTCTGTGAAAAACTGAATAGGTGTCAGTTGAGGAAGCAAATGATTAATACATGACTTATGGAAACAGTTGTATTGCTAACAGTTATATTATAAGGTATTATACACTCACCTAAAGGATTATTAGGAACACCATACTAATACTGTGTTTGACCCCCTTTCGCCTTCAGAACTGCCTTAATTCTACGTGGCATTGATTCAACAAGGTGCTGAAAGCATTCTTTAGAAATGTTGGCCCATATTGATAGGATAGCATCTTGCAGTTGATGGAGATTTGTGGGATGCACATCCAGGGCACGAAGCTCCTGTTCCACCACATCCCAAAGATGCTCTATTGGGTTGAAATCTGGTGACTGTGGGGGCCAGTTTAGTACAGTGAACTCATTGTCATGTTCAAGAAACCAATTTGAAATGATTGGACCTTTGCGACATGGTGCATTATCCTGCTGGAAGTAGCCATCAGAGGATGGGTACATGGTGGTCATAAAGGGATGGACATGGTCAGAAACAATGCTCAGGTAGGCCGTGGCATTTAAACGATGCCCAATTGGCACTAAGGGGCCTAAAGTGTGACAAGAAAACATCCCCCACACCATTACACCACCACCACCAGCCTGCACAGTGGTAACAAGGCATGATGGATCCATGTTCTCATTCTGTTTACGCCAAATTCTGACTCTACCATCTGAATGTTTCAGCAGAAATCGAGACTCATCAGACCAGGCAACATTTTTCCAGTCTTCAACTGTCCAATTTTGGTGAGCTTGTGCAAATTGTAGCCTCTTTTTCCTATTTGTAGTGGAGATGAGTGGTACCCGGTGGGGTCTTCTGCTGTTGTAGCCCATCCGCCTCAAGGTTGTACGTGTTGTGGCTTCACAAATGCTTTGCTGCATACCTCGGTTGTAACGAGTGGTTATTTCAGTAAAAGTTGCTCTTCTATCAGCTTGAATCAGTCGGCCCATTCTCCTCTGACCTCTAGCATCAACAAGGCATTTTCGCCCACAGGACTGCCGCATACTGGATGTTTTTCCCTTTTCACACCATTCTTTGTAAACCCTAGAAATGGTTGTGCATGAAAATCCCAGTAACTGAGCAGATTGTGAAATACTCAGACCGGCCCGTCTGGCACCAACAACCATGCCACGCTCAAAATTGCTTAAATCACCTTTCTTTCCCATTCAGACATTCAGTTTGGAGTTCAGGAAATTGTCTTGACCAGGACCACACCCCTAAATGCATTGAAGCAACTGCCATGTGATTGGTTGGTTAGATAATTGCATTAATGAGAAATTGAACAGGTGTTCCTAATAATCCTGTAGGTGAGTGTATAAAGTATCTGTGTGTTCATTCAATCACGAAACCCATAATCCAAACCAAATATCATTACACTAAAATTTTTGCTATTGTGCTGTGGGAGAGTTAAAAAACGATTAGCATAAATTATAGTATATATATATATATCGAATATTTACACAGATTTATATCATTACAATGATTTTAGACTCTTATTTTTATAGAATTGTTTAACATTGAGGTATTCAATGCTCTCTGAACCATAGCAGGGCTACGGTACAGTCAACCACAATGTTTTCCATTCTGGATATTTGTTTAGTTGCAGCCAATGAAGTGCAATGGGACCAATGCCCTCATGTCTCTGGCAGCCTCCTGAGCCAAGATGAACAGTGACCAAGACTCTTCATAATAATCCATAATAATCTTTTATTATTTAATATAGTTCACAAGCAGGGCTACCTCTACAAATTTTCTCTGCATTGAAATGAGCTATACTAACACCCTGTGAATGAAGATGTATACTATAAAAACAAATAGTTCAATTCAGTAACTGCTTATTCAATGGGACTATTAATTCTTCATTTGACAATATGTTCAGAAACTGTAAAAGGTTAACTACCCTACTGACAATTATAAAAAGAATGCCCATGACAAATTATTACAGTCAGGACAATGTAATTACTGTAATATTCTGGACGAATTATATCTTTGCAACCTTTAACTGGCCATCCAGTGAAATAAATGCATAATTATGATGGGCAAAGTCAATGCAATACCATTTTGCAATCCCCCCTTCTGATGCTAGTTTCTTCTTAACATTTTCAAATACTAATCAAGAACTATTTATAAAAATAAATACCCTGCCAGCTTTCAACAACATAATTTGTGCCATGCTGAGACAAGTTCTGCACAGCCAGAGCCACTCCTGCAAACAGTTCACAAAAAGCTTTGATTCAGTCTCCACAATGTTTGATTCTTTTTAAAAATAAAATACATAATTGAATATGTAATTTCAAACACAGACACAAATAGTGTATAGGTGCAAAGTAAAGCTAGATTTTAATAAAATGTTAGTAAATTGTAAAAAGTAAAGCAGCCAATCCTAATCCTAAGTAACACAGACGAGTTGAGAAGAGGACATTTTGTTTCTCTGTTTTGTCATATGATCTTCCTGGCACATGACCTACCCTGACACATATAGCTGGCAACAACAGGGTTAGCTCAAGTACATGACCCCATAACTCCTGTTCTCAGGCAGCTCAAATGACAAACAGCAAGGAAAATCCCAGTCAGCAGTAAAATATAATATGAAAAAATAAATACACCATATAAATAAAATGGGGGAAAAACACAAAATGAAACAGTATGATTTCAATAAAAACACATTTATGCTTGAAGAAAAATGCTGAGGTTCATCTGATGCAAAAAAGTTTGAGGAAGAAGAATTTTGGTCAAAATATGAACTCAGCTGATTTTGTAATTTGATTGTCATGTTCAGGCTAACATACATTCTATTCAAAAAAGAAAGTTAAGTGTAGTTACATAATTCAGACAATACCAGGTGCTGAGACAGAACCAGGTGAGAGGGAACATACTGTACATGCTGGTCTTGTTGTAGAAATAAATACCATCTGTTTGTGTTGTTAAAGTTTTTATACCACATTATTTAGCATATTACATAATATATACATATTTATCTTATGCTGATGGTCTAAATGAGGCACAAAACCAGTTACTAACATTTGCAAGTGATGTAGCCTCAAGCATTAAACACATTTACAGAAGAGTTATGCACTGAAAACATAGCTGCATTTAAAGGGTTAGTTAATAACACAAAGTATTTAAAATTAGCAATGCTGTGCCTAAATGTACTGCAAAAAATGAATTTGGGGAGTTGTGAGGTTCATCCCTTTCCGGAAAAAGCTTTCAAATTATAGGCTGTGCAGAGATTTGCATGATACTGTGTGTTATCTCGTCCTGCAGTAAGAGTTTGTGTCTGAATGATTGTTATTAATTTAACTTCTGACACTTCCTGTGTATGATACTGTGAGGAAGCAAGATAGTTATCTTAGTTCCACCCCTTGGGGTTAAAAAGTAAAGCCTTAGGATCCTTATGAAGGGAAGAGTCTAAAAATAGTGTGCAGATCCTGTTGCTGTCTGGAAAGGAAAGTGCTCCCTGCACGACACAGCTATAAAACCACCTGTACATACTGTCCTAAAAGTTCAAACAACCTAAAATCCTTAAATATCACTTTACACTCAGACCCATGTTCGCCTGGTTGGAACTTCTTAGACGCGTAAGTGTTTAATATGGACATTATAAGGAGTACAGGTATGTGACACGTATCAAATGAAATTAGACAAACTGTACTATAATATTCTGCATAGTTGATCATGATTAGACAAACTATATTACACTACTACCATGTTTTTTCACAAAAACAAAAATGCATTTTTGAAATGTTAACCTTTTTGACCTTCTTCCTCCATTAAAGTAAGTTTATGTTGAAATACCACTCAAAGTTATTTGGTGAAAATAACAAAATAATAGAGGAATAATATGGATTTGAAAGAACCTAGCCTATTCAGAAAAGTTTAGAGAAAAGTGTCAGCATTGTTGATCATGTTTAGACACACTATATTGCAACCCTACCCAACCCTATAATTTTGAAATGCCTCCTGTGGGATTTTAAGATAGCAGTCACACACAATCGAGCACAGCACAAAAAAGGATTGACTGATGGCATGTTTGAATCTGCTTCCCTGTGGGGGGGGGGGCGGACAAAATCTAGTATGAACCAATAGTAATTTTTAGCAGGTTTATTGTTTTTTTGATTGAATGGTCCGCAATGAAAAGATTAAATAAATAAATATATATATTGAAATAAATAAATGTTGAAATAAATAAATAAATGATGAAATAAATATATATATTTCAGTATATATTTCAACATTTATTTATTTATTTATGTATGTATTTAATTAAGTGCACTATATGCTTCCATAGATGTTGATGATGATGATATATCAATTATATATATATACACTCACCTAAAGGATTATTAGGAACACCTGTTCAATTTCTCATTAATGCAATTATCTAAACAACCAATCACATGGTAGTTGATTCAATGCATTTAGGGGTGTGGTCCTGGTCAAGACAATCTCCTGAACTCCAAACTGAATGTCTGAATGGGAAAGAAAGGTGATTTAAGCAATTTTGAGCGTGGCATGGTTGTTGGTGCCAGACGGGCCGGTCTGAGTATTTCACAATCTGCTCAGTTACTGGGATTTTCACGCACAACCATTTCTAGGGTTTACAAAGAATGGTGTGAAAAGGGAAAAACATCCAGTATGCGGCAGTCCTGTGGGCGAAAATGCCTTGTTGATGCTAGAGGTCAGAGGAGAATGGGCCGACTGATTCAAGCCGATAGAAGAGCAACTTTGACTGAAATAACCACTCGTTACAACTGAGGTATGCAGCCAAGCATTTGTGAAGCCACAACACGTACAACCTTGAGGCGGATGGGCTACAACAGCAGAAGACCCCACCGGGTACCACTCATCTCCACTACAAATAGGAAAAAGAGGCTACAATTTGCACAAGCTCACCAAAATTAGACAGTTGAAGACTTGAAAAATGTTGCCTGGTCTGATGAGTCTCGATTTCTGTTGAGACATTCAGATGGTAGAGTCAGAATTTGGCGTAAACAGAATGAGAACATGGATCCATCATGCCTTGTTACCACTGTGCAGGCTGGTGGTGATGGTGTAATGGTGTGGGGGATGTTTTCTTGGCACACTTTAGGCCCCTTAGTGCCAATTGGGCATCGTTTAAATGCCACGGCCTACCTGAGCATTGTTTCTGACCATGTCCATCCCTTTATGACCACCATGTACCCATCCTCTGATGGCTACTTCCAGCAGGATAATGCACCATGTCACAAAGGTCGAATCATTTCAAATTGGTTTCTTGAACATGACAATGAGTTCACTGTACTAAACTGGCCCCCACAGTCACCAGATCTCAACCCAATAGAGCATCTTTGGGATGTGGTGGAACAGGAGCTTCGTGCCCTGGATGTGCATCCCACAAATCTCCATCAACTGCAAGATGCTATCCTATCAATATGGGCCAACATTTCTAAAGAATGCTTTCAGCACCTTGTTGAATCAATGCCATGTAGAATTAAGGCAGTTCTGAAGGCGAAAGGGGGTCAAACACAGTATTAGTATGGTGTTCCTAATAATCCTTTAGGTGAGTGTATATATATATATATACACACAGCAGAGGTGTAGACTTGAGTCAAGTGACTTGGGACCCGAGTTGACTTGAGTCAGAATTAATGAGACAAGACGTGAAAAATGCTGAAATTACTTAGACTTGGCAATCACTAACTTGTCACTAAGCTTACAAAATGCTAACTTTTAGAAGAATGGAACTACAGAACAGATGCATGCCTGTGTCATCTCCTCCACTAGCTAACACATCCTCACTGTCGCAAGCACGGTCACCTAGCTAGCTAAGCGTCAACTTTCTACATTCTAGCACAATCGGCTAGTGTTTATTTTAGTAGTTAGCTAGCTAGTTATCTCTAAACAGAGTCATAAAGTGCTACAGTTACTTATAATATGTATCAAAATGTATCTCCTGCCCTCTCAGCTCAGCCAGTACCTCACAATGTGTGAAGGACAAAACAGCGTCCTGTTCTGGGCTATGAATAGGAAAATTCTGCCATCACTCTTTAGTGTGGCAGTGAGGGCATTAGCTGAACAGCAAAAAGTGTACCTATTGAGCTGGTTTTGAGCCATGCTATACAGCCATCGTGCACAGATGGGGGACAGGGTTCTGTCCAACTTGATATTTTGCAAGTGCAATCCTCTGTAGTACAAGTACAATACTTCACTGATGCATGAAGACATCTAGCAACATGATTGATGTTCTTCTACTTACATTCAAAGTAAGGCTCAGTAGTAAGACTGTGCATTTTCTGCTTTGGACCAAACAGAAAACCCAAATTCATATTTTTTCCTTGGATTTTGTCCCATAATTCACCAATATATATATATATATATATATATATATATATATATATGAACCTACTGTGTATATATATATACAGTATATCTATCTATCTATCTATCTATCTATCTATATCTATACTGTAAGTAACATAATCATGAATTACATTGTGAGTTTCAATACTTGGTTGCAAATCCTTTGCAGTCAATGACTGCCTGAAGTCTGGAACCCATAGACATCACCAGATGCCGGGTTTCTTCCCTGGTGATGTTCTGCCCGGCCTGTACTGCAGCTGTCTTCAGTTCCTGCTTGTTCTTGGGGTGATTTGCCTTTATTTCTTTATTTCTTTATTTTATGTATATCTTTATTTCACTGTATTTCTTTCACAGTTTCACTGTGGTACCTTTTTTTGTCTACAGCAGCAAAGCATCAGAAAGAAATGATAAACAACCCAAATAGGCAGCAAAATGTTATGTGCCAGAGATTGAAACATATACCCAAACATGGCTGCAGCATGCAATTTGACATCCACTCATTCAGACTCTCAGGAACACCCACAGATGCATGCAGACATTGTTAATATGTTAAAATGAACATATAAGACAACCAAAAAACACTTGATACTGTTTGTTTATATACTTTTTGTACTTTGGTGTTTTTGTTCTAATCAAAACCCAGAGTTGGGTCACTCTCGCCCGTGATAAATGTCATTGCTTAAATCTCACACATTTGGCCAAACATTTTTGGTGTGCACACAGTCCCCCCACGGTCAAAAAATACACATACATAGCCGGCGAGAGTGATATCTGTCACCACATTTTTTTTACATTGACGTTTGGAAAACTTGAGAGCTATGTATGTACAGTATATATCAGCCTGGATGATGATGTAAGGAAAATCAATTCTCTGAATATTTCTCTTTGATCAGTGACCTATGATCTTAAAGAGCAAAGAAGTCTGGTGAGGTATTTAAAGGTTGTAAAAATGTCCAAAGAAAGAAAACGCTAAACAGCTTCATAGATAAAGATAGGTTAGTGATGATTGGTGGAAAACTAAAGAAAAGGAATAATATATAAAATGTGGGTTTTCTAACAATTTGAGAATCTCTGTGGAGAACTCCCAACACGTGTTGCTGAAACTCTGAGCAGACTGTTAAGACTAGAGACTTGTTTGCAAACAAGATTTGTATTTGTCTGTGTGTTTATTTCTAATTGTAAAAGAACTGTATTAAGGGATCTCTTCTACTATGGATAACTTGCAAGTATTATATATTGATTTTCCAATAAATTGGAAACATTTATTTTTTAGTCCTGTTTCTCTTTCCAGAAAAACCTTTACAATGGCCTCCCCAAGATGTTTCCCCTTGCTTCGATCTGTAACTTATCTTTGTCACACCTGCAAAGTTTATTCAAGTTTATTCAAGTTTAAATTTATTAAATCGTCTTCCCATCTTTTATGTGGCCATTTTCTAGGTCTTATTTAATCTCTTGGGATCCATTAATCTCTTTGTCCATCTCTGATGTGTTCTTCTTGCAATGTGTCCAGAAAACATACCTCCGCAGTCTCTAAAGTTTGTAAAAGCTAGACGCTATTATAGTAAGACATTATATATTATACATTTCAAGTGCCTATTATGAGTATTCTTTTGGCAATATTAAGTCCAATAAAACACATCTTCTTTTGTTCCAATTCATTTGCATTCCATTTGGGTTCAAGGTGTTTTAAAATGTTTTGCTTGGGAATTTAGAGTGTGCCATTTACAGTAAAGATTTCCCGGATTCTTCACTGTTTTTCAGTGGGGCCAATTGTGTATAAACTCCATACTATGAGGACATACAGCTCTGAAACTTGGTAGAGCATTCAAATCCCCCACCGCAGGGGACTGGCATTTTGACTGAGTGGGTTTGTTGCTCTGCTGTTGGAGCTGTGAGGATCAGATGCTCGGAGGTGTGACTGAGACTACAGTGTCAATCTGAGCAGGTGCCTGACTGTACATGCTACCTTTGCAGTTCTGTTTGAAGTGCAGTAATATCACTATTTACTTGAACATTTCCTTTTAGATGGCATGCACCGTTTGTGGGGTAATCAGTTTATTAATACTATTTTCATATTCAGTACATGTATAATTATTGATACAAATGTTTTGCTTGTTTTCTTAAAACATACAGAACAAAAATATTGACAGCTATTTTCTTCTCTTGTGTCAATGTGTGTGCCAATTACATTGGATAACCTTTGTTATCTGCAAATATAATATCAGCTCCTGTTTTGTCCTTGGGTTGATGAAATATTTGAGTTTCTCTGTATGTGTATATATGTATGTATAAATAGATCAATCCATCAGAATCAGTACATAGAGCTATACATAAGACTTGACATTTACTGATTGTATAACAGGGATAATGATATTTTCAAGATAATACATAATAAAAGAAAACAGACATAAACCAAGGAGTAACACTAATGAGGCATACTATTATTGCAAAGACTTGAGGGACAAAAATAAATTGTATCCATCATTGTTAACATTATTTTCGCTTGTCATGTCTGTAAGGAAGCTGCCCCCCAGGCATAAAACATTAAAATTCCACAGCTCATGCTTATTTCACTGGAATAAATATCTGTAATAGCAAGCTTCCTCTATGAAAGTATGAAATGCAAAATGACAGTAATATTTTCAGGAAGGAAACCCAACCACATGGGATTCCCAGTTACTTTTTACAGTTACCTTTGCATGTTTTATTTCTCATCTTTAAAGAAACTTAAGTATAGATTTTCTGGGACATTTGGAGGGATCTTATGCAGCAAGACCTGCACATGTTTGTATTAATGATAAAGATCAAATTAAATGTCATTGCATTTTTATGTTTTTCAGTCATTCAGGTCTTTGTCCTTTGCCATGCTAAAAGTTGATGTTATTTCTTAATGTTCTGGCTTCATCTCGTTTTCCAAATCAACATGAGTTATACTCCATCTTTGGGAGTGATCACCCACACAAATTACATTATCTTATGTCACAGAAAGGTCCTGCCAGATGAATCTGTACATTTGTAAGCATTTGGGTCCAAAATATTGCATTTATTTATAACAGAATATATATATATATATATATATATATATATATATATATATATATATATATATATATATATATATATATGTATATGTTATAGAAATAACAGAATGACTGCTTGTTTGGCCACATGATGTGGGTGTCAGTTTCTAAATCAGTGGCAGTCACTGTGTTCAGAGAGAATAGCCTATTCAGTGTACTGTCCCTGCTACTCCTTTTCAATGCTTATATAACAGATGAAATTGAAGCCTGTGAATTGAAATTACAGTGTATATCTTTAGGACTAGGAAACTTCAGTTCATATATGGATTTATATATTGTGTAAAGAACTGTCACACCCAAATGAAAAACTGGACTAAGATCAGGCTCCCATGGGTATACATTGACATAAACTTAGCAATCGGATATTAATCCTTTATTTTCTAGTCTTTTTGCAAGTTGGCTCCATTTGCTGAGCAGCTTTCTCACACTGCCTCTCTTTACATAATGAATTAATGTTTGACAATTTGATCTCAGCTCATTCTATTTGTAATTTTGCTTTATGCCCCTTTACAGCTTCTTAGTGTAATCCAATATTAGTGATATATAAAAAACTGCTTCC
Organism: Amia ocellicauda; assembly: GCF_036373705.1. Lineage (NCBI taxonomy): Eukaryota > Metazoa > Chordata > Actinopteri > Amiiformes > Amiidae > Amia > Amia ocellicauda. The sequence continues at coordinate 6,070,165 of NC_089862.1, read as the reverse complement.
CATATCCTTTCAATGATTTCAGTCTTAGCTCATCTTACAAATGCAGCTACTTAACGACATTTACAAGCCATCAGTAATTCAATTTGGGTTCCACTGCCATCATTTTTCAAAACCCTCTTCAAATCATACTGTGTCTTAAACAATTTCAAACGCTTCCAATACACGGTCAACTCCTGTGAGAAATGTGGTTCCAGTCGAAGAGAAACCTTACATTAGCTGATGTCATAACAATAATTACATAATTATTTGTCTGGGTAGATACTGTTATCTATTTCTCTTTTGCTTTTGTTCTCCCAGTCCCAGATATTTTGATGACCACAGTTGCTAGAAAAATGCCAGGCATTCTTCAAACCACAGGCTCCACCCAGCAGAGTAATAAGCAGTCTCAAAAGACCAGGTCTCCCGACGTGGGAAGTTTATCACTGTAGTGATTTTACATAGGGGTAACTGCACTGTAACCTTACCAAGCCGGATGTGCAATGCCATGTGTTATGTGAGGTATGTCCATTTTTCAGGAACAAGCTTCATATTAGTGACTTTGGTAGGCTACCAAACTGGTTTAACACACCTGATTTCTATGGCTGCACTTCAGTCCTCCCCCCACAAGGTGGCCATTAATAAGTGGTGCTTAATTAAACCACTTATTGATTTAATTATCTCACAATCATATATTTTTAGTAAATCAGACATACACATTGATTAAGCAGCAGCTACAGACAGTTATTTAAAGACACATGCATCCCTTTATTACTAATACATGTTTTAGTCAATAATATTTGTTAGAATGTGTAAATACAAAATTTAAATGTTTTAAATTACTAATAGGAATACATAATTTGTGAACAAGAGTAATAAAAAAACAGCACTGAAGTTATATAAAATACCAAATTCATAACATAAATGTTATAATATATTACAAAGATAAATTGTACACAAGCATCATATTAAGTGTCACTTAATGAGGGAAAACATTGCGTTCTTTACATTTTCCTATTAAATTGAAGCATTATCAGTTGCTTAATCCTGCCTTTATTATTTATTATTACGTTTCTTATCAGATGTCACAAGTTCTACATACATTTATGACCCATTTATACAGCTGGGTTTTTACTGGGACAAGCTGTAAATAAGTTAAACATTTATTGAGCATGCCACAAAATAGTCTGAAAAAATATATTGTTGAGGAACTATCAATTTTAACCATTTGAAGATATAGTAGTATGATCACTTTGAAACAAACAGAAATGGCAATAGCCCTTCCCTTTACACAGCAATTATTTGTGTAACTTTTTTTTTGGTTAAAACCCATACAAACAAACCAAAGAGCACACAGGATTATTTCAAAGCTGTACATTTAATATAGAACACTAATGAGTAAGTATCAGACACAACTTTTGATTTCTATATTGTTTAAATAAACAACTAGCATGTATTAGGGATTACTGATTACATCTTGTAAATACTTTTGATGAACACTTATTTAATTTTATAGTGTAAAATATTTATGTTAACTTACTACGTTAGCACATATTTCCTAAATTAAATTTCCTTCATTCTTGTCCTTTAGCCTTATTCATGCCCTGTGGAGATTTTAAATAGGTTGCTTGTCATTAACTCTCATCATCCAAATAACTATTTAAAATGAAATTAAGTTTACCCAATAAAGATATACTTAAATGATGCACATGTCAGGTGTACTTTTCCCACTTGGTTGAATAAAATGTCTCTTTTGTTACTGCAAAATTACATAAACATACATAGTCATTACACACCTGTAACCAAGATGAATGTGCTCTAACAACAACCTCAATAAGGAGGTGCAAAATTACACAGGAGTAGTTAAAAACAGAATCTCGGGCGTCTTTAGTTAGTCTTGACCTAAGAGGGGCATGAGAAATAAAAATCACTGAACAGGAGGATTGCTCCACATCAGAGATAACAATAATTTTCTTTTCAACATAATAAATAAATACTACAACATTAAAACTGCTGATTTAACTCTAAATCACTTCACTAACTAGAAACACAAATAAGGCACAAATATATGAAAAACACTCTCAGAGAGTCTCTGGAAATACAACTATGTGTAACATATTAAAGGTGGAAATTAATTCTCTGTGGGGAGGAAATGAGCTGTGTGTATGAAAGACTGTCTTATTAATTGCCATCCCTTTGGAACCAAGGTGGTTAAATTGAGAAGCTGTTAATTTGCACATTACAAGTTTGAAAAAAGTAATTGATTTTCCTATTCAAAATACCATGTTTCAACTTGTATGCTTAAATGTTAGGTAATCCATTCAATGTCATATCACAAGCTTTTCTGAACGGCATGGGAAGGAATATCTGTTCACAGTTGGCTACCCAGAAGAATATAGAGATGTTAAAATTAATGAGAAAGCTACAGAAGTTTTTTCTTAATTTTTCGAATACAATCAAAGAGTCAACCACGCATTATCATATCCTTCAGGTGAAGCAGTTGTGACATGTATAGTCTTTTAACATTCATAGTCCTTCAAAAAATGTCCCCAAGTTCTACTAAGCCTCCCAACATTTGTGTTTGATTCAGATTTCATATTAATCAAGTGACAAAATTGATTACATTTTTTGAATTCATAAAAATGTAAAACAATTTATAAACTGTTCACAAATATGGCTTTTATGAAGGATTAATGCTTGCAGCGTAGATTTAATATGATTATTAAATACACTAATCCCTTGTTTTGCCTGTCCTTAGAGTACTGAACTGAGTAAAATAAACTGGATTGAAGTCCATGACCTAATCTTCTGCAAGCAGCAGATCTCATCAAATCTCTGCCCAAATCAGCCTCATGTGCATTATGAGAGTGCACCAGGCACTTCTCCATCCAGGCTGAGCATCGGTCTCAACCAGGTCCAACACTGAGATTGGACTGGCACTGGTGTGGGCATGGTGATGCACAGTGAAGATTTCATTTGAGGCCTCAGTACAGACTCAACTATACAGACATACCGTCATAGTAAAGAAAACAAATAATCATTAAAACAAAAGAAAAATAGCAATCTAGGCCTTTGGACAAATATCTGGAATATAGTGGTATTCAGAATGATTATTCTCCCGGCAGGACAAAAAGAAAACAACTCTGTTATACACCCAACCTCCTTAAAACATGTATTTTCTGTAATTAAAATGGGTTACTGGTGAATAAATATCAACAGTGGAATTTAAAAGCAATCTTTTTGATTTGTGAACTGATGACGTGTTCTCAATTTTATGATTGACATGGATACTTTTCTTTACTGTTTGGCTCCAAACCTTTCATATTTGGCTCAAAAACTTGTAAGAATCAGGTTTGTCGCCAAAGGTGAAGAAAAGTATCCATGTCAATCATAAAATTGAGAATCCAAGCAAATATTAAAAAATGACAACATATAAAATCCAGGCTCAATTCCACATGTAAACCCACATTTTCACATGCAAATTTGAAAGATGTCCTGCTATCCACATTTTACCTGATGCATACATCATAATAATGATACAACTTTTAATTGCTGAGCATAAAATGCTTTGTCTGCACATTGCTAAGCTGATGTAAGCAGCTTATGCTCAGGTCCCATCTGACAAGCAATCAGCTTAACAGTCTGCACCTTATGCTGTTTTTCAAAGTCTGCTGGGTGGGAAACGGCATTTATTGCCTTGATTACTTGCTTCACTTGGTAACAGAACTTTGGTCACATTACTTCAATTACGGAATTGATTGCCCAGTGAAAAGATGCAAAAGTTGAAAAGTGTGTCTGACAAAAGGGGTAAACAGAGTCATGAAAAGGCATAAACAGTTCTGTGCTTCTATGTGCAATTAATGCATCTCCGGTTTCCCAGGCCTATTCTTTTCAGTTTATTCATCTTGTTTGTTATACTTCACAGAATTTATCAATACTGCGTTGTGAAGAGCCCCCTCTCTTTCTCTCTCAGCCCATAAGAGCCTTTTTATGGTCACCATTAAAGCAGGCTCTGTTGTAACAGTTAGGCGAGTCTGCTAATGAAATCATGCAACTGCACTGATGATTTAGAGATCCTAAAAAACTTGCCCATACATCTTAAAAAGGGGTATTTGTTTAAATCTGCAGTCTGCTAAAAGATTGCTGTGAAAATGCTATTTTTGTTTTCCCTCCCCCACACCCCCAAGGCATTATATTGCGTAGGTAGTGATTCACTAAACCATTTTATAAAATACATTTTTAAGCACTCTGCGTACAAAGAGTTTATTTTTTACCTAAAGTTATTTTTTTAACAAGACTACATTGTTCAGGCGATGCTATACAGCACAATGGCTTTCAGTTTTCACCGGCCTGCATTCGGAGCCAACACTTTCCAATTGGTCATCAACTATTTCCCATGAGTAGTGATTACATAGTATCCATCCTAAAGTTGTTTTTTTCCAGTTATGTTACCTTCGAATGACCAGCCCCATAAGTCCTAGACAGGTTTTTAATAGGGTTTATCTAGCCAATTACATAGTTAATTGAAGCAATTTAAGTGGAATGAACATAGGATTCTAATTATCTCATTATACCACAAACCCACTTTCAAAATGAGCTAAACTCTCAGGAAAGTGTATCTGGTGAAGAAAAAGTGCTGAGAACATTATGATTAGGTTACAGTCAAGCTGTTACCATCGCTTAGACGCAACCTAAATCAACAGCCTTACAGTCTATGCTCCTGGAATAAGACAGCATAACATTTTCAGTAATTTATTATTTGTGGAAAAAATTATGAAGACAAATTACAGATGCACTTTGGGACCCCATTTGTTGGTGTTGTTGATTGATTTCATGGTTCTATTAACTGTAAAAGTCTAAGTATTTACCAGCTGTTTATTCACAGTAAGAATTCAGTTGTAAACATGCTAGATGTAAACACAGTTCAAGTGTTTGTTTGTGATTTTGTCACATTAGACGTTTTCTCTTTTACTTTTGATGATCGTGTGTCCTGTTTTGTGATGTTTGGTTGGACATGTTTTTGTTATTTCTCATGGCCTTTAACCTCTTCTTTCATTTGTGGAAGTGGATGGAGTCAAATTACACCATGCCACCCGGGGGGGTTTAAATGACTGAATAATAAAAGGATGTGTGCTGAGTTGTAGACAATGGCTGCAAAAGTTGAAATGTGGAGAAGATTAACCTAACCCCCTAGTGGTTAAACTTTAAAGTACCTTCAGCTTTATTAATTTGAGTATTCTTTTTGTTGATAGAATTTGATACAGTCTCTAGGGCTGTACTGGAGGTGTACTTATCCTACTTTATTGTGATTTGGTCCTGCACAGTTGGAAGTCCACTTGGTTCTGAAAAACCCACAGCCCACGTTCTGAGAATCTGTATTCTCTTTTGACTGGGGTCCAGCTGTCTTCACCTTTTCCAGAACCTTGAAAAGGAAAACCATAGACCCAGCAAAGGACATTTTCTTATTTTGTCTTATGCACCCTAGTCAATATTCTGGGTGTTGCATTGTGTTTTTAAAGCTTGGCACAAAAAAAAAAACTAGTCAGTCTTTTATGCACACACACATGTACATTGGCACCAATACAATACAATCGCTGTCACTGTATTTAAGTTGTTTGCTTTGTCTTACGTGCCTCTATGAAATCACTGCAGACAGTTCTCTTAGGATGAAGCAGTATTCAGAAATATTGAACAAAGAAACAATTTTTTGAGAAAACAACATGACATTGTTGAGCCTTAAGGTTTCCTCTCTGAAAAAATTATTACAAGTACAAGTAATCTGAGTGTTAAAAATGAGTGTATCACTGATCTAACCTTAGTTAACATACATTTACTGGATAAACAAACAAACAAACACAATTGTTAATTCGACCTCATGATGTTTAGAAAGGCTAATAAAGTTCAAATTACCTGGTTGCACAAGAAAACAAATTGCATAATATTGTATTCTAAATGAAGGTGGGATAAAAACATATTCCTAAATACCTTGCAAAACTGACATTGACAAACACATGTCTCGTAACTCTTAATAACTTCTGAGGGATACATATATTTTGCATAATACATATTATTGCAAAAGTCTGATAATATCAAGCTGTTATTGAGCAGAACAAGTCTTGCTTCTCTTGCAGTAACTTTCCACCTCCTTTTTAACAAAAAAAAAACACTGACTTTGAGTGTTGCTTGTTTTTGAACTCCTGTGGACATGGCAACTTTGAAAACGTTCTTACAAAACCTGTTCATCAGCACCCAATGCTGCTCCAAACAGAATTTAATCAGAATCTAAACACTGAATCTTTGAAACTTTAGGAAGTCAACATTAAAACAAGAGAAATATTCTTTCAGAAGACCATCAGAGGATTTCTTTTTTTAGCTCTTATTTGTCTTTTGCCTTGTTTTCCTGTTTAAATGCTTTGTGTTGACTAAACTAGAGGAACTTACACATTGGTTACTCTTAAGTAAATGAGGGATCACTTGATAATTTGCTAAAGGCCAATTCTAGCCTGCAGACATAACTGCTTCCCCAAGTTCCTGTATTCATTTCCCTTTCTATGAAAAGATACTTTCTTCTCTCTTGTTTTCGATATGGCAAAGACTGTGGGGGAAACTTGCTGTGGATTAGGGCAGGCTCAGCTCACAATGCATGTTTTATCAGCTACACTGAGGGAAGGAACAGAGAGTTCTTTCTCCTATCTTACAGACTTGGCATGAGCAGAAATTACATTCTTCCTTTCTTCTCATTCAGCAGCTACGCACTTTACGTGGAGAATACTCAGCTCTGTCCAGCTCCCAATTAAAAAACAATATTTAATCTTTTTTTTTTTAATGGTTAAAATAGAAAAACAAACAGATCATTCCTTTGGGGTAAAGTTGCATAATAAAACATGTTAAACCCGGAAGAGTTTTCAAGAAGCATGAAGAATGTAATATAATTAATGGAGAAATCTGCTGTTCATATACTTCAGTTACACTGTATATATTTACTAAGTGTCATAAAGAACACCTTTAACTGATAAAATCCAGCAAGAAACAAACTACCGAAAATGTACACTATTACTGACAGTTGGCGACAAATGTTTGCACATTTATATGCATTATATATGGACAACCAATTCACAATTAGGATACTCATAAACAGTTAGGTCCATAAATATTTGGACAGTGACACAATTGTCATCCCTTTGGCTCTTACGCCACCACAATGCATTTGAAATGAAACAATCAAGATCTGCTTTAAGTGTAGACTTTCATCTTTAATGTGAGGATAGTTACATCCAAATTGGGTGAACGATGTAGGAATTACACCCATTTTTATATGTGACCCCCCAATTGGACAATTGGCTGTTCACTGGTGAGCTCAGGGACACCAAAAGGCTCGAAAGACCACAGAAAACAACTGTGGTGGATGGCAGAAGAATTATTTCCCTGTTGAAGAAAAACCCCTTCACAACAGTTGGCAAGATCAAGAACATCCTCCAGGAGGTAGGCGTATCTGTGTCAAAGTCAGCAATCAAGAGCAGACTTCACCAGAGTAAATACAGGGGATTTACCACAAGATGTAAACAGGAAACAGGAAGATTAGAGTTTGCCAAAAAACATCTAAAGAACCCTGTACAGTTCTGGAACAACATCATATGGACAGATGAGACAAAGATCAACTTGTACCAGAATGATGGGAAGAGAAGAGTTTGGAGAAGAGAAGGAACTGCTCATGATTTGAAGCACACCACCTCATCTGTGAAGCATGGTTCCCTTGTATTTATTGATGATGTGACTGCTGACAAAAGCAGCAGGATGAATTCTGAAGTGTTTAGGGCTATATTACCTGCTCAGATTCAGCCAAATGCTTAAAAACTCATTGGACGGTGGTTCACAGTGCAGATGGACAATGACCCGAAGGATACTGCGAAAGCATCTAAACACTTTTTAATGTGAAGAAGTGGAATGTTCTGCAATGGCAAAGTCAATCACCTGACCTGAATCCAATTCAGCAGCATTTCACTTGCTGGAGGCAAACTGCCCCAAGAACAAGCAGGAACTAAAGACAGGTGTAGTACAGGCCTGGCAGAGGCCAAATGATTAATATACATAAATTATAAATTTATACTTATCAGTAGAAACAATCATCAGGGTGTACTTTAAGTAGTGTATGTATGTATATATATATATATATATATATATATATATATATATATATATATATACACACTCACCTAAAGGATTATTAGGAACACCATACTAATACTGTGTTTGACCCCCTTTCGCCTTCAGAACTGCCTTAATTCTACGTGGCATTGATTCAACAAGGTGCTGAAAGCATTCTTTAGAAATGTTGGCCCATATTGATAGGATAGCATCTTGCAGTTGATGGAGATTTGTGGGATGCACATCCAGGGCACGAAGCTCCCGTTCCACCACATCCCAAAGATGCTCTATTGGGTTGAGATCTGGTGACTGTGGGGGCCAGTAAAGTACAGTGAACTCATTGTCATGTTCAAGAAACCAATTTGAAATGATGCGACCTTTGTGACATGGTGCATTATCCTGCTGGAAGTAGCCATCAGAGGATGGGTACATGGTGGTCATAAAGGGATGGACATGGTCAGAAACAATGCTCAGGTAGGCCGTGGCATTTAAACGATGCCCAATTGGCACTTAGGGGCCTAAAGTGTGCCAAGAAAACATCCCCCACACCATTACACCACCACCACCAGCCTGCACAGTGGTAACAAGGCATGATGGATCCATGTTCTCATTCTGTTTACGCCAAATTCTGACTCTACCATCTGAATGTCTCAACAGAAATCGAGACTCATCAGACCAGGCAACATTTTTCCAGTCCAATTTTGTCCAATTTTGGTGAGCTTGTGCAAATTGTAGCCTCTTTTTCCTATTTGTAGTGGAGATGAGTGGTACCCGGTGGGGTCTTCTGCTGTTGTAGCCCATCCGCCTCAAGGTTGTACGTGTTGTGGCTTCACAAATGCTTTGCTGCATACCTCGGTTGTAACGAGTGGTTATTTCAGTCAAAGTTGCTCTTCTATCAGCTTGAATCAGTCGGCCCATTCTCCTCTGACCTCTAGCATCAACAAGGCATTTTCGCCCACAGGACTGCCGCATACTGGATGTTTTTCCCTTTTCACACCATTCTTTGTAAACCCTAGAAATGGTTGTGCGTGAAAATCCCAGTAACTGAGCAGATTGTGAAATACTCAGACCGGCCCGTCTGGCACCAACAACCATGCCATGCTCAAAAATGCTTAAATCACCTTTCTTTCCCATTCAGACATTCAGTTTGGAGTTCAGGAGATTGTCTTGACCAGGACCACACCCCTAAATGCATTGAAGCAACTGCCATGTGATTGGTTGGTTAGATAATTGCATTCATGAGAAATTGAACAGGTGTTCCTAATAATCCTTTAGGTGAGTGTATATATATATATATATATTTATTGATACCAATCAATGCATAGACATAGACTTTGAGGTAAATTGTATTATTGTGTGCTGGTGTTGCTTAGCTAATATTAATTGATATCAGGTGAATGTATGGATACTTAGAGCAAAGTTGAGACATTTCTTCATTGTTTCTCGTCAACAATTTTAAGCTAATAAACTGACTTCAACTTGGCGAATGTGTGTGGCGAATGTAACTAGATGGATGTGGAAGGTTAAATACAATTTTATTCAAGAGATGTTAAGCACCTGATTAAGAAATGTATCTAAGGAGGTGGTCAACGCATCTGGCCAATGTACTGAGTCACTGCTAACAAGCCCCCATGATGTTGAAACAAAATAAATGCTGCTGCCAAAACAAGCTGGTCCTGTATGATTGTTCTTCTTGGTCTGGAGATGAAATTCATAAGCTACGATTCTTTAACCTTAATACTCAACTGCAGTCCATTAGAAATCTCTGATAAATTACTCTTTCAAGAGGAATGCTGACGAATATTAAAGGATTATCAGTAATGCGAGAATTCAGAACAAGAGTCAGCTTGAGGCGGATATTACTTTCTGTACTGTGTGAAGGTGGCTCTCATTCCTGAATATTATAATAGATAATGTCTGATAATAAAGATACAAGACTGTTGCCGCCAAAAATATAAATAAAAGCCTGTAAAAAAGTACACATGAAGTTGTATGCCAGATTGTAATCATCTTTAATTTCATATGTAACATACCAAAGTTGAAACACAATATTTTGCCTGTAAGAAATGCATGAATAATGCGTTTTGTTTTATTTATATTTGTATTTCAAAACTACTTGAGAAGAATGTGATGAGTGGCTGGATACGTTGGGTAGTAAGGAAGCTTGCACTTGATTTCCTGTTTAATCACATTATTGTTTAATTAGCTTGTTTGGCTTTTCACAAATTGTTTGAATATTCACGTGTATTCTTTTTACTACATTTGCACAAGTTTCCTTCCTCGAACTGTAGTGCCTTTCCACATGTTTCCACTTAATGACTAAAAGCCTCCCTGACTATAAAGACTGGTAGAGGAACAGTTTGAGAGTGCGGATTTCCAGCTGTCATCTGACTTGGGTTCACTGAATATTGCGGAAGGGTCCACGAACAGTACAGCTGTTTTCCCCATATTCCCAGCTGCGCTCTGCTCTCTGGTCAGAAGCACCTGCCCAAGAAGAGACAGTATTAGATCCAAACAATTGGTCATTTGATGTTCACTTACCTTCCCAGAGCTGGTGGAGACGAGGTCCCTCTGTGAAGGCAGTATCCTGGAGCCTGGATTGAGCCAGCCTGGGGAGAGAGACACGCTGTAATGAAGGGCGAGAAAGAGACGTATACTGTTAAACTAAAACTGGAGAAGTGTGCAGAAACTACTCATCTATTGTTGTGCAGACATTTGTCCTGAGCCCTCTCTCTCGCCTCTCTCCTGCTACGGTCATCGGCTGTGCCTGGAGGAGTCCAGGGAGGAGTGAGCTGTGAAGAGGGACCCATGCTGCCAGGCCTGGACAGACACTCAAAAGGGGAATTGGACATTGTGCACTTTTGACCGAAGAGACTAGAGACTATGAAGCACTTTCTGTTTAGCCTCCTTTATTGTTTTATTCAGTGCCTGTTACATTTTTTGTAGGAAATCACTCTTGGTCGCTCTTCTTTGACCTCTTTCCAAGACAGAAATATCCGTTTAGTGAACAGAAAATGTCAAAGGGAATCTTAATAGAGCATTGTATCAATTTAAAAAATATTTCCTTTGATTTAAATTCTAGTTTTCAGACCATAACCAAAAATGTTATTAGGCTTTTTTAACCAGTCTAGATGAAGATGAATCAACATAAACACTGATTTCCTTTGCAGATGTTGCTTATTCAAATTCATTGCAATCCATTTCAAATGTATAAATTCTGTTTCCTCTACAGTGAGGGAAAAAAGTATTTGATCCCCTGCTGATTTTATATGTTTGCCCACTGACAAAGAAATGATCAGTCTATAATTGTAATGGTAGGTGTATTTTAACAGTGAGAGACAGAATAACAACAAAAAATCCAAAAAAACGCATTTCAAAAAAGTTATACATTGATTTGCATGTTAATGAGGGAAATAAGTATTTGATCCCCTATCAATCAGCAAGATTTCTGGCTCCCAGGTGTCTTTTATACAGGTAACGAGCTGAGATTAGGAGCACTCTCTTAAAGGGAGTGCTCCTAATCTCAGCTCGTTACCTGTATGAAAGACACCTGTCCACAGAAGCAATCAATCAATCAGATTCCAAACTCTCCACCATGGCCAAGACCAAAGAGCTGTCCAAGGATGTCAGGGACAAGATTGTAGACCTACACAAGGCTGGAATGGGCTACAAGACCATCGCCAAGCGTCTTGGTGAGAAGGTGACAACAGTTGTTGCGATTATTCGCAAATGAAAGAAACACAAAATAACTGTCAGTCTCCCTCGGTCTGGGGCTCCATGCAAGATCTCACCTCGTGGAGTTTCAATGATCATGAGAACGGTGAGGAATCAGCACAGAACTACACGGGAGGATCTTGTTAATGATCTCAAGGCAGCTGGGACCATAGTCACCAAGAAAACAATTGGTAACACACTACGCCGTGAAGGACTGAAATCCTGCAGCGCCCGCAAGGTCCCCCTGCTCAAGAAAGCACATGTACAGGCCCGTCTGAAGTTTGCCAATGAACATCTGAATGATTCAGAGGAGAACTGGGTGAAAGTATTGTGGTCAGATGAGACCAAAATCAAGCTCTTTGGCATCAACTCAACTCGCCTTGTTTGGAGGAGGAGGAGGAATGCTGCCTATGACCCCAAGAACACCATCCCCACCGTCAAACATGGAGGTGGAAACATTATGCTTTGGGGGTGTTGTTCTGCTAAGGGGACAGGACAACTGCACCGCATCAAAGGGACGATGGACGGGGCCATGTACCGTCAAATCTTGAGTGAGAACCGCCTTCCCTCAGCCAGGGCATTGAAAATGGGTCTTGGATGGGTATTCCAGCATGACAATGACCCAAAACACACAGCCAAGGCAACAAAGCAGTGGCTCAAGAAGAAGCACATTAAGGTCCTGGAGTGGCCTAGCCAGTCTCCAGACCTTAATCCCATAGAAAATCTGTGGAGCGGGCTGAAGGTTCGAGTTTCCAAACGTCAGCCTCGAAACCTTAATGACTTGGAGAGGATCTGCAAAGAGGAGTGGGACAAAATCCCTCCTGAGATGTGTGCAAACCTGGTGGTCAACTACAAGAAACGTCTGACCTCTGTTATTGCTATGTTGAAGGTGTCAAATACTTATTTCCCTCATTAACATGCAAATCAATGTATAACTTTTTTGAAATGCATTTTTCTGGATTTGTTTTTTGATATTCTGTCTCTCACTGTTAAAATACACCTACCATTAAAATTATAGACTGATCATTTCTTTGTCAGTGGGCAAACGTACAAAATCAGCAGGGGATCAAATATTTTTTTCCCTCACTGTACCTACATGCAGTGCTTTGACATTAGATTGCTGGTGTATTTGTTTTGGTATTCATGTAGACCCCAATAACAAAATGTTTACCAGTTTGCCAATCACAAACCTTGATCTAAGATCTGAGAAATAAGATAGGGGGTGTGTAAACTATCAGGTGCTCCTATTGAAATCAATAGTGTTATCCAAAAGCATACACACCCTATCTTCTATTTTCAGTTCTGAGAAACAGTACAGTCAGAAATATTACATGAATTATAAATCCAACCACCTAAAATGTAAAAGCATCTGTTTTATAAAATACAAATCCCATGTGATTCACAGTCATTATTACATAATAGAGTAGTTTAATCTGAAAGAGTACATTTTAGTATAACCTTAAAATCTAGGAATTTAGCAGGAGTGATGGGGCTTGGGCTTGGGCTTCGTCTGCAGGTTCATCTTTGCTTAAAGCTTTCCTTAAATCGCATTTTCAATCCTCAAGCTGATTTACCATTTATAACTTACTCATCATGTTAGTCATGCATGATGTCAACATTTGATCTCCCTTCAGGTATTTCTTGGAAACCTTTGTCATTGAAAATAATTTCTCAGCAGTGTTAAAATGATTTTATGCAGCACGCAGTCTGTCCAAGTCCAATTTAATTTCCATGTTGATCATAGATGAATTGTAATGACCATAATATACCACCAGTTGCAGAGTGTACATCTTAAACAGAAATGATAGGTAGTTTTGTGTTGATGCCCAATACACCTGTCTAAATCTGAAAATGAAGAGAACATCTCTTGACCTCACAAACATCATGTCAATTCTCCTCCTGCCATGATTTTCAACATTCAACAATGATCTCTCAAGACAAATAGTAAAGATTGTATTTTGTAAAGCACAGTCTAGGGCTAGCATCCTAAACTCAATTGATCTGTAAAATGTATTTGAATGGGTCTACACTATATTGAAAAAACTAGGATCTGTGCAATAATATAATGCTTATCCTAGCCTTGAACATAGTTTATCTCTAAACATATTACATTAAATCCCCAAGTGGTGTCATTCATCTATGTATATTACTATTATATCACTTACACAGACACACACAAAAATAAAAAGATCCCCCACAAAATGATAAATATTTTCACCAACGTTCCTTGTAGTTGTACACCTATCTTGAGATTTGGCATTTATGGGATAAAAAGGTCTCTATTACTATTATGATGAATTTATTACCAATTTAGCAGTGACTTAAAACACCTGGTCTGCTCCAGGCTGGGGCTGGGCTCAAAACACTGTGCTGAACCCCTGAACGAGTGCGGAACGGAGCAAAATGTTTTGCTGCTATCAGTAGCACACTACTTGTAATGCAGATGCATGAAGCAACAAGAAGCTGCTTGTTTAATTCCTTCTCAACAGCTTCGACTTTGTTTTTCCTGTGAAAAGGGTAGAACGTAATTTATAAAGCTGACTTTTAAGAACGTGGAAGGCCTCCAAGTGTTTTCCTACAGCATATAAGGTATGTTTTCAAAACCACACGAAACACATCTGAAATTTAAATTACAATTAATCAAATTGTATTAATTCACTTTGCAAATTCAGACATAGTACTACATAGTTTTGTTGCACTGTTTGGATCATGTCAAAATGCCTCCAGGGCACATCTTTCAAAATGCAGTGTACAGCCTTTGCTCTTGTTTTTCAAAACATGCCTATAAATGCCCATGAATCTGTATTCATATTATTACTATGATTCTTTATTTTTCTTTCTTAGCAGACGCCATTACACAGGGTGACTTTCAGTGACTGCAAAAACAAACCGTTACAAATTGCAATAAGTATAAAATACATTTTCAACAATATATAGCCATAGTTGCATCAATAATGTGCAATGGGGTCGGAGGAGGCATAGTTACAGTAAGGAGACTGCAAGAATGAGAAGGGAAGTAGCTGGGCACAATTACATTGAGACATCGGTGGGCAAGGAAGAGACTTGCACAGGATGCGAGCTGAGATTGGAACCCAGGAGAGGAAGTGGAGTAGTATGGTAGTGTGGGAAAATTGGGGCAGAGAGAAAACCAGGCGAATAGCACAGCTGTGGAAGAACAGGAAGATTGGTAGATGCTAGGAAGCTACTGTTAAAAGTTATAGCTCTCCATTTAGTCTGTTGGTTCCTCTGCGTTATGCAATCACCTAAGGGAGACAGATGTGCAGATACTCATTCAACATTCAGGATTTGTGAATCTTCAGAAAAACTATTTATGTAGAAGGGTCCCAGAATTCAACAGCTTGAATGCGAGATTCATTTACAGGTACATGGTACAGTCAAAATCACAGGACGATAAACAGCATTGTGCAGCACTGCATAAGAAAACATTTGTGATGATTCATTTTGTTTCTTTTTTTAAGCGTCCATTTATCTATATTCAATTCACTCTTAAATATCACAGTGACATTTAAGACCGGAATGACAAAATGCACCATGCTACACTCATCATAAGCCCCATACATATTTATTGCTATGCTTTTGTATATGCTATACTTCAATGTGCCAGCTGAGCATTACTGTAACATGTAAAGATACTATGCAAGTAACAGAGTTGTGGAATGCAGGGACAGCTTAATGTGTCCAATAAATAAACAGGTTATTTAAGATACGGGAGTGCAGATGATGAGTCAGATAAATAATAAATCAACCATTATTATTAATACACATATACAGAGGTTTAAAAATAGAAGAACCAAAGTATCCAGTCCCAAATCAAATCATCATAGTTAATCAACATGCTTACACATCTTAAGTGTGGTGATTACTCAAAATATCTTAGACTAAAAATTATTTAAATAAAAACAAATCATCTATTGAATGACCGAATAAGGGGACTGAATTCTTAAACTGTACATTTAACTCTCAGATTGCATTTTTCCTGTACACCCTAGAACTCCAACTTGAAAGTGTAGTCCTATCTTACTAAACTCACCTGAACAGTATTACTCATTGAAACCAGTACTCAGTAAACTTTCCTTACTGAGAACAACGATTATACACATACTTGATGTATCGTGTTAACAAAATGAAAACTTGTATTCTATTTTTTGACAGCCAACAGTACACAGAAAGTAAGAAGTAAAATTAATGTTTAAACATTTACACAACATTCCATTGGCCCAATTGCAGCCTCCATAACATCTGAATAATTTCACACTGGATATTGCCATTTGAAAGCCACATAATTATTTTATTAGAAGATTTTCAAAATGGTAAACCAGGAGATATGAATTTCTTGTTAAATCAGTAACTGCAGTTGTGTTTTTTTATTAATTACATGATAACTGCGTATTGCCTACTTATTCTTTGCACTGCGTGTGATATGTCTTTAAATTTTAAGCATTCCAAGTTAAAATATAAATTTTGTGTTAAATAAAGCAGTAATATTAGTTTGGATGCTACTTTGCTTTTGCAAGGATCTTGTTAAACTGCTCCCAAAATGATCCCAGTGACCTAGTTTCTACAACTTATCTTGGTAGTATTACATAAACAAGCACAATTGCATATAAAAGAATACCTTTCCAGGCCCAAACCTATGGACTTATGAGACTTTTGTTTTGTTTCTGGTATCCATGACTGACTTGAAGAAATGCAATAAGAAATAGTAATTTTGTTTCTCAGCCTTTTCACTTCATAAGCTTCTTTGGAAATGTATCAGGACAAACTGACAGGAGGAAGTAGGAGACACTCAACAATCAAACAAAATAAAAACCAAACATTTGAACACAAGAAGACATAGGAAGAACATGTGAAGCCAAAGCTGAACAGCAGTTTAATAAGAGCTGATAGATCCCCGATAGATCACCTGTTTTCATTGTGCAAGCCCCAAATGAAAGAAAATAAATAAATTTTTATACGTTAGCAACGATGAGTCTCTGTTCAACTTGTTAGCTTAAAACTCCATGCATCCTCATATGTCTGCCAAACAAAGATAATTCAATAATTTACCGGACAAACATCCTATCACATAGAACAATACATGTTTTATAAACAGCATTCATATCTTGCAAGGGTTTAAGAATGTAGCGCTGTGGGTTGTGATGAAGAAATACATTATTAAAACTGACATACTTCACTAGAAATGTGGGGTGTCCTCCATCCATTTATATTATAATAATTCAAACAAAGACGCATTGTTTAGATAATTCAGTTTAAGATTATCCCAATGTTCATCCTGTGTTTTTCTAAGCTTTTGTGATTACAGAACAACTTGAAAATGTTAACAAACTTTTGATACTGGCTTTTGGACTAGTCTGTTTTCTGTTTTTGAAAAACCGTTGGAGGCTTATGGAGTAAAATACTGCAAATTGATTCTTTTTTGCAGTTTTGCAGTGGTCAATTCTGCACCCACAGGATGTACTTGCAGGACTTTTGTAAAGTAACATGTTTATTTTACCTCCCTTTTGCACAGATATTTGTATCTGTCATTTTATATAGTATAATTGCATAAAGTCTCTGTTTTCAGTCCTGGATGCAGGACACTTGAGGCTTAACAAATGCACTCATTGCATTCATGATTGATGAATTGCTGGATTGAAAGAACTTTCTTGTGAGGCAGTATTCTGTGTTTCTCCAATGCAACAACATACTGGCAGCCAGATGTAAAGAGACTTTGGTCACAGAGATCGTTTAGAAAAACAGGAACAATGTGTATTTTCCATCTGTGCAATAAAAGCCATGTTTAAAAGCCCAATCACAGTTTGACCTTCACCAGCATATGTCACTCACCCCAGAGGTGATATAATCATTATGTGTAAAAAAGATGCCAAGGCAGTACAATTGAATACAAATACTATAGTAACCACAATATACTTTTGCATTGGCAATATAACATTTTATTTGGGATCTGTAATTGGGAAGCATTGGATTTAATTTAATTTAAACAACAATTATCTAATCAAACCTGCTGACAAGGGGGGTGAAAATCTGAATTCTTAATATTGCTGCATATCAATACAAGACTGAAAGACAGTTGCGGAATCAAATTTGTTATTTTTTTAGATAGGATTCAACAATTACATAAGAAAGAACATTATTTGTAGATATATAGACCCACAAATCAAATGGTTTTATGACTACACGTGCCAAGATGAAAAATCCAGGCTTACATACGAGCATATTACTGATTTTGTTTAATTGGAGGATTAGACATAAAGGACAATTTAATATGCTATAACTAACAAAGTGATGCACAGCCCTTTCAATATTTTGGATATTTTGATTGTACATCTGGAAACATCTGTCTGAGAAAACTACAGAACACTGGGAACATATTCAAAAATCATTAAAAAGAACAGTGGACATGAAACAATGTATAGAATCCTTGAAATGAAGAGGTATTTTGGGTATAAATGAGTGAGTATTTCTGCACTTCCAAAATATTTAGTGCAGTTATGTACAGTTACAATGAAGGTAATGTGTAATTATTAACACACAGAAACATCACTTGTGGTGAAGGGCAGCCACATTTAAAAAGGTCACAGTAAATGTGATGATGACTTTTTGAACGTTATTATGTATAACCCAAAACTATTCACACTTAATAGTTTCCCCTTAAGAGACCAAACTGGACATCTTTTAAATGACCATAAGTATGTTTTTCAGATACGAGACTGCAATTGTATTGTCACTTGGAACGTATCCAAGACACACACCTAACAGTTGGTTATTGTGCAGTTACAGTGTCAGGCTGTAATGCTCGCTTGTTGCTCTCTGTATTCCGCTTTGTTCACAGTCGTTTTCTGGTCTCTCCACATGCTCTAGATCGCAGCTTACATCCAGATCAAAACTCTTCTACTTGTTCAATGATATCCTGACCAGATTGTACAGCTACAGTGAGGGAAAAAAGTATTTGATCCCCTGCTGATTTTGTACATTTGCCCACTGACAAAGAAATGATCAGTCTATGATTTTAATGGTAGGTGTATTTTAACAGTGAGAGACAGAATAACAACAAATAAATCCAGAAAAACGCATTTCAAAAAAGTTATAAATTGATTTGCATGTTAATGAGGGAAATAAGTATTTGATCCCCTATCAATCAGCAAGATTTCTGGCTCCCAGGTGTCTTTTATACAGGTAACGAGCTGTGATTAGGAGCACTTCCGAGTGAGAAGGTGACAACAGTTGGTGCGATTATTCGCAAATGGAAGAAACACAAAATAACTGTCAGTCTCCCTCGGTCTGGGGCTCCATGCAAGATCTCACCTCGTGGAGTTTCAATGATCATGAGAACGGTGAGGAATCAGCCCAGAACTACACGGGAGGATCTTGTTAATGATCTCAAGGCAGCTGGGACCATAGTCACCAAGAAAACAATTGGTAACACACTACGCCGTGAAGGACTGAAATCCTGCAGCGCCCGCAAGGTCCCCCTGCTCAAGAAAGCACATGTACAGGCCCTTCTGAAGTTTGCCAACATCTGAATGATTCAGAGGAGAACTGGGTGAAAGTGTTGTGGTCAGATGAGACCAAAATCGAGCTCTTTGGCATCAACTCAACTCGCCGTGTTTGGAGGAGGAGGAATGACCCCAAGAACACCATCCCCACTGTCAAACATGGAGGTGGAAACATTATGCTTTGGGGGTGTTTTTCTGCTAAGGGGACAGGACAACTGCACCGCATCAAAGGGACGATGGACGGGGCCATGTACCGTCAAATCTTGGGTGAGAACCTCCTTCCCTCAGCCAGGGCATTGAAAATGGGTCGTGGATGGGTATTCCAGCATGACAATGACCCAAAACACACAGCCAAGGCAACAAAGGAGTGGCTCAAGAAGAAGCACATTAAGGTCCTGGAGTGGCCTAGCCAGTCTCCAGACCTTAATCCCATAGAAAATCTGTGGAGGGAGCTGAAGGTTCGAGTTGCCAAATGTCAGCCTCGAAACCTTAATGACTTGGAGAGGATCTGCAAAGAGGAGTGGGACAAAATCCCTCCTGAGATGTGTGCAAACCTGGTGGCCAACTACAAGAAACGTCTGACCTCTGTGATTGCCAACAAGGGTTTTGCCTCCAAGTACTAAGTCGAAGAGGTCAAATACTTATTTCCCTCATTAACATGCAAATCAATTTATAACTTTTTTGAAATGCGTTTTTCTGGATTTTTTTGTTGTTATTCTGTCTCACTGGTTAAAATACACCTACCATTAAAATTATAGACTGATCATTTCTTTGTCAGTGGGCAAACGTACAAAATCAGCAGGGGATCAAATACTTTTTTCCCCCACTGTATTTGCAGAGTCTCATCTCTCCCTACATTCCTTCCTGACAATTCCACACCTGTAGTGTGTCTGTGGAGTAGACACACCTCAACCCTGCATTTCTGGGTAATATGACAAATTCTTTAATGCATTCTTTAAGCATTGAAACTTCCACTTATCTGCTCCCAGTCTTGATACTCCCTACCACTGCTCCTTCTTATTTCCACTTTAATTCTTGCACTTTAAATTGCCTTACTTGTTAACTGTACGTGTACCTATTTTCACTGCTCTGCATGTAGCACTGATATAACTATTGACAAATGTTCTGTTCTTACTTAAACCATCCCTAAATTGAAACATGCACAGCATTTTCACAGCATGAAATCTCTTTGGAGAAATCAACCTTGATTTCTTGTTAATGGATTTTATTAAGTTGCTCATTAAACAGTTAAGTTTAATACAGCAATAAATCAAACAACCAAAGACCCAGTGTAAGTGAGGAAACAGCTCTGCATCCCTAAGGGAAAAGCATATATTATGTTTCATTTAACAGTCCTTAATGCAATATTAACTGATGTGCAAATGCCATGTTAGTGATTTATCTTTAACAGATAACTCTTCTTTAATAAAGCCAAACAAAATTACACCTTGAAGGTAGAATTAAATCACAAACATTGAAATGATATGCCTCTGTTGCGGTCAAAGGCTTGAAAGCACCCTTTGAGAAAATAAAATATGTAAATGTGTGTCCTTTTAATAAGTACAAACGTTTGCTTGATTCTCATTTTAACAAAGTGATGCTAGACTTAGTTCCGCTACAAGCATCAATACTATTTATAATGAACCATTACACTTTTTGTATTGCCCAACATGGAGCACATTAGTAAAAACTGAAACTGAAGATGCATAAGTGAATTGAAGCTTGGATTTCACAAATGTACAGGCAAGGTAAAATAAGATATATAATTACATCAAGTATTTCTGGAGGTAGTTTTGTTGTTTTGGGTTTTCCTTTCATCACAACCAGAATTCTGATTCCCATTAGGGCTGATCCAAATGACTCACAATAGTAACATTTGCCAAAATCAGTGCTTCCACTTTTGAAAATCTAAATTGTTGGAGGTTTGATATGTATTTGATTATTATTGTTTGCATTTCTCAACTGTAATATATAATTTTTATATATATATATATATATATATATATATATATACACACATATATATATACATATATATATATATATACACACACATATCATTAACACCCTTTCAGCACAAATGTTTGGGTGTTCTAGTGTGTAACACAACATGCCTTTATTTGTAATACCTAATATAGCTGATGTTGCCTGTTATTTTCATTGCCATATATTCTTTGTGATGCAAGCACAACTATAAAGTTCCACATGTGGTTTTATTACAGTCCAAAACAGGCCATTATTTTGACGTAGTTATCACTAAATCTCTCAACATCTCTTAATATTTACTGAATAGTTTAAGATATAGTGTGATATTTCAATTGAGAAATCCCATGTATTGTTCAGTAAGTAATTACCTTTGTTTTGTTTATTTATTTATTTGCGTCAGCAGGATAAATCTGTAGCATCATACTCTGACAAAGCGGATACAAGAGACTGAAGGGAGTCCTGGTAAATCAATCAGAAAGCCCTATTTTAGGAACATTTTCTATGTTGTACATCAGGCACATTATTTCAGTTGTACTCAAGAGTATACTCCTTTATGCTAAGGGATAATGTGATTTAATTGATATGCAAAATTGTTCCACTGTTATAGAACAATTTAAGTTACAGATTTATAGTTTTTTTCAATAAATCAGGTTGAATATAGTGCAATAGTTTACTGTGATTGTATAAAGGAAAGTTATACCTCCTGTAAGCTTTTATGGTTTCAATTCATTTTTTGTTTGTCAAGAAACTAAACATTTTATTAAACAATGAATTATCAAACATGCACATCAGTGTTTACTGGCAAAGTTATGAACTCATCGGATGCATATGTTTCCAGTTCGTTTATCCGCTTTTATACAATTCTTTGACAAATATACTTTGGGGATGTATTCAAAGACAGGGACATTCCTTTTTACCAAGTTTAAATACCAACCTTGGTGACTGTAGGGCGTTCAGTTGATATTCACATAGTTTAAATATATTTAACAGATCTGTTGAATGTAACTGGGTTATGTCAACGTTAATCAACCACATGTATTGTTGAGTGCTTAATTAATAAGAACATTAGCATTGGCTAAATATTTACCTATGGTAAAAGTTGTTTGGGCCTCTTTCCCCTCCACACTTAACGTATGCTCCATAGTTCTGATTAAAATATGCCTAACCTTAGGTGTCAATAAGACTAGATCAAATCAATACCTTGACCCACCTGTGAGTTGGAAATTATGAAGTTGTACCTTACGAAATAGAGAAATAAAGCAATGACACACAAGGTTGACAGACTTGAATTTATTAAAAGAAAATGCATGCGACTTATGATTTATACAAATGTAAAACGGCTATACTGGGTATAGGTACGTGACTCCATAGTGAACTGTTATTCCCACTGTTTGAGCCAGCTTTGCGCAGTTATTGGTCAGTTACCAAACACAAGACAGAGCCCATCCAGACCTGCTCCATGGAATTGGCAAACATCACCTCAGACGTGCAACCTGTTGTGCAGCCACATCAAAGAATTCCCTTCTTCCACATGAGAAAGGAGGTGGAAGAAGAACTTGTATAAATTGAAAATAAAGGCAACATTTTTAAGGTCAGCAGCGCAACCCCAAGGGATTCCCCAATTGTAGTCACTCCCAAAACAAAGAACCTTTCTAATGTGTGCATCTGTGTCTTCCCAATACTGCAATTCTTCAAGAAAGACACCTAACAGCTACCATCGATGACCTAATCCATGACCTACATTTTCCAAAGTAAATTTGAAAACAAGTTATCATACAGCTACATAAACAACCCTTTCCATGCATGCCGGCCTCTGGTGATACAGTTTTGGCACCTCGTCAGCAGCAAGACTAATTCAAAACATGATACAGCAAGTATTTTAAGGGATGAGAAGACTCAAACAGAACATGACAAGAGTCTCAAGGCTGTTTTCCAAAGGCTCCAGGAAAAGAACCTCACATTGATTGTACAGGTTGAATTCTATGGATACATATACTCCAAACATGGCATTTCTGCAGAGCTGAAGAAAGTTGCTACAATCTCAAACATTCCAGCACCTTGCATAGCCACAGATGTGTGCAATTTAATTGGTATGGTAACTCACTGTGCAAGGTTCATACCTGATTTCACAACTTCCAAACCACTCTGTGAACTAACCAACAAGAATACAATCTGGAAGTGGGAATTGAAGCCCCAAGTTGCAATGGACAAGATAAAACAGCAGTTGACAAACCACACCACAATGGCCTAGTTTGATCCAACCAAAGAAACACATGCATTAGTGTAGGCCATTCCTGTTGTATTGAAGTCAGCAAAGTCTTAATTGCAACAACAAACAATTGCAGCATATGCAAGTACAGAGCACTTGCACCAGTGGAACAGCACTACTCACAGATGGTATGGGAAGCTTTATCCATCATCTGGGCTTGAGAACATTTTAATTTGTGCTTGTATGGTGCTGATCACAGAATATATGCCTTTAGATCTGATTTTTAACAACCCCCAGGCAACACCATCTGCAAGGCTTGAGCCCTGGAGATTAAGGCTTCAACCTTACACATTCCAAGTGGAATACAAAGATGGACAAGACAACCTGTAGGGCATTTGCTAATAAATAAATCATAATAAAATATATATCCAGAAACCCTGTTGATACTGCATTTTCAATTCTCCAGAGAACTACAAGAATGGGGAAGGAGTACATAAACGTCACTGTCAGCAATGCAGTCCTCAAAGCAATGACAACAGACGAAGTACGTCAGGAAACCAAGGATGCTACACTGCATATTTTCTGCAAACTGGCAAATGCATTGACATTGCATGCAGTGATCCAGCTGTTTATGATTTTATATTGCCTTCAGATTTAACTCTCTGACATCATCATTTGTTGCACCAAACGTGTCCTTCAGGGGAGACTACGTGGGGACTTGATTCAAGTCTTCAAAATTATGAAAGGCATTGATCACATTAAACCAGAGGAGCTTTTCCAGATCTGCAGGGACTCACAGACCCGGGGCCACAAATGCAAATTGGGCTTCAAGGCATTCAAGACGGAAAACAGGAGACACTTCTTCACACAGAGAGTCGTCACAATCTGGAACAAACTCCCCAGCGATGTGGTTGAAGCTGAAAACTTGGGAACATTTAAAATCAGACTGGATAGGATCCTTGGATCACTTAGTTATTAATGGACATCAAACTAGCATGATGGGGCGAATGTCCTCCTCTCGTTTGTAAACTTTCTTATGATCTTAAGACACCTAAGCACCACAACCCCTCCGCTGTGCGTTCATGATCAAGCGGATTCAGCTTTTTTGCGCCGATTTTTTTGTCATTGTTTTTCATAAAATGAAACTGAATTTGCTTTGTTACAGTTCACATGTGTGGCGCCGTGGCCCACAGTCACATATAGGTATAATGATAATAAATATAAGTTTGAATTATTTACTTTTTTCCATACCACACGTCAGCTATTTCAGAGGTCTGTCAAGCAAGCAACATCATTTTTTGAACTTCGGTCAGAACTTTTTTTAGAATAAAAACTCTCTATTCAGCTTGAAATAAAGCATTGATGCAAAAAACTAACTTTCTTGCACTTTTATTTTATAGGCAAAATGGCAAAAAAATCTGATTATCAAAATAATCTGGCAGGCCGACCGCTGTCCTAGGTCTTTCTAAGGCGTTACTTCATCTACTTCTACTCCTCCCATAGTGTAATTATAGTGGACATTTTTGATACCTGCATGTAATACCTTGCACTTGTCCACACTGAATTTCAACTGCCAGGTGTTGGTCCACAAATTAATCTCAGTCCCTTTGAATAACTGCTGAGCTACCCATTTTAGTATCATCTGCAAATTTGACAAGTTTTCTAACTTGGGGGTGCTGACGGTGATTTCGTATTATGTTTTCGCACGTCAGTATAATATAATCGCGCAGAAATGCCGTTATGGGAAATAATCTGAATTGGATCAAAAGACTCAGGGCTATTACTAAGAGACCACCAGGTGTAACGACGCTGATGGACTGGCTGCTCTAGGCCGAGTCATGGTTGTACCATATTCTTTCAATTTTTGCTAAATGGATATAACTGTACTGTGGGGCATGTTCAAAGTTTGGGATATGTTTTTATATATATATATATATATATATATATATATATATATATATAGTCCAACCCTGTCTGGTGCTTTTCCAGAACCTTCTCTTGGACTTTTGAAAGCTCCTTGGTCTTCATGGTGTGGTGGTTTGAATTTGCTCTCTGACATACTCCGGTACCTTCCAGAAACAGGTGTATTAATCTGAGATCACATGACACTTTAATTGCACACAAATGGACTCCATTCAACTAAGTATGCGACTTCTGAAGGCAACTGACTGCCCCACAGCTTATTTAAGTGTGTCATAGTAAATGGGGTGAATACAACCAAGACTATTCAGTTTATCATTTATAGCAAAAAGAAGATAATATAATTAAGCTGTGGAAATATGCGCTACAATTACACTGCCATTGTCAGTGTTTTCAAAATATGCCAACAAAGACCGTACCAATAAAGCACATCGAGCACCCTGCACACGTCAACGTGTTAACCTTGCCAGTAAACATTGTGTTTGGCTCTGCTCCACGGCAGTGTCACACTCACACGAAACACTTATCTGTATTTCTCCATAGCTCGGTTTCCGGGATGTGGACACGTATAGCAGCTGGGAAAAGAAAGATAGAAAGACACAGCCCTGTTTCAGCGGAAAAAGTTAGGAAGCAGCGGCTGCCCGCGTCTTGTTTGCGTCGGCACGGTGCGGATGGCCGAGGAGGCCGGGCCGCCGAGGCGCCGTGACGTCACGGGCGCTCATGTTTATGCAGCAGCAGGCGGCGACGTCGGGGAACTGGCTGCTTCTGGTTCCGACACAAGAAAATACAAAGCACAGCCGGAGAGGAGAGGAGAGGAGAGCCCGACACAAAGACCAGAGACGCTCAGACGCTTTATGCTCAAGACGATCGGAGCCAGGTAACCCGCATTTAAATACCGCTTATTCACCAGATGGTTGAGCTGTCACTCCGTAGCTGTCGCTGGGGTTTCACCGTAATTATACCACAGCCACAATGTCAACATTTGGAAACAAAATACAAAAAAAAAAAATAAGTACCATTTGAAGATGACTTGAGGCTGTCACATAGACTAGATCAACATTCATCTCATTTCGCGCGTTGGGTGTATTGTCGCCTACTGGTTTTTGATTTGATTTTCTTTCGTATGCATTGCCCCGCATGAGGACACAATGAGGGTTAAGTTACACAGATGTCACAAGCAATAGATGGTGGAATTGGAGCAAAGCCTTCACAGGGCACTTCTGTTGCAGATGTCAACAAGCCCACCCTGTGATTCACATCCTGCAAGAGCTGGCCACAGGGAAGTGAAATGTGGAGAGGTGCAAGATGTGAGAGAGATACTGTACGCTGCACCGTGTTGTCTTTTCCCTTTACGTGGCAGCGCGAAGTCCGACAGCTGTAACTCCGTGCACTGTAAACGTGGTCGAGATTCAATCACATCACTTTGATCACCTCCAACTGATCTGGAAATTGCATTGCACATTTCATAGCCACACTCCTTACCTGTGATGCATGTGTGCCTCGGCTTCAAATAAAGAGCAAATTTGGCTGAATTTGCTTTTACAGTTGACACTATTAGTTTATCAATAACCGGTGGGACCGAGGAGCTGGTTGCATTGCAGGTAAAATAGTAAGTCCTCTAGTTCAGTTATCTTTCCCCAAAAGTACAATATGCACTTTGAATTGCTTTTGCCAGAGACGTCAGCTGAAGATACTATCAATTGACAGAAAGGAAAAGAACAACAAGTGCAATAGATGCCGAAGAAGTGTAAGCAAGTAATGGGAAGTGGAAGAGTCCTATTAAAGACGATTTTTGAATGAATATGAATGACATGCAATTACACGAATTCAATACAAAAACAAACAATTACATAATGCATATTCACATTTTTAAAGTAATACCTATGTGCACTATGTGTGTGTATTAATGCATGCGTCTTTTGTTGTTGTTCTGCAAATAGATGTTTCCTGACAGATGATGCAGTGCCATCATTCAGCAACATGGCAGTTTGTAAATTTGTATAATGTTTATATTTTAATGCACTTGGCTGATTCCATTTTCGGCTTCTGGTTTCTTTACGGAGTGACACGTCATATGTGCAATTAAAAGCCTATAACATTTTTTTCACATTATTCACTGGAAACATGTTTCCTTAGAAAGGAGAATGAACTGTGGAAATCAATGCTAATCTTTTTTATGACCTTTAGTTTAAGGTTTATAAGGTTTAGATTTTGAAATCACTGAACTCTTTAGCAATACACAATTGATTGTGTAACAGTGCAATTTGACTGATGGTAATTTTCTGGCTACAAATGTACATTTAAATAAGTGTGTTGCAATTTAACAACTACAAACAGAGGTTATGTGCTGAGTTTGTGTAGGCTTCACAATGCAGTGACAGTAGGGCCCATCATAAGGGTACAGAATTGGAACTGGAGAGCACAGCTCTGTTTTTTGATCAATAAATATTATGAAGCCTTAAAATAATAATTCTCCTAATCCACCATTGTTTGGTGTCCCTTGTTGAGTGGTTGCTATAACATTGATAAACAGAGTGATTCAAGTACATTACCAAATAGCATCTTTAGTTAGATACACTTTAACTTTACATATACATACACTTTTCCTTTATTTATGTATTTAAAGACATGTCTACATTCTTGAATAGCCAATAGCTTTACCTTTTGACATTATTTATTTCACAGGGAAGATGTTCTTGTTTACAGTATATAGACAGGTGGCAGAGTGATATGCCAGGATTCAACACTTCTTTCTAAAGGGAAATGCCTCAGATTGGTTTAAATGCAGAGTAAATCTGAAGTAATGATGACAGAAGCTTAGAGAGGAATAGGACTTGGCAGGCACCTAGTACTTTATGTATTTTTAATTATTAGGAAGTGAGTTGTTATGTCACCCACCAGTGTTGTCAGGGTTTGTTCAGTAACTTTTCTGTGTGGCCCTGGGGCAGTAAACAGCTCTCTCAGGATAACTTTGCAAGGTACTTGTTAGTACACATTTACATTTAAATGTCATTAATTTAAATTGTTCATTTTACTGTAGGTCATGGGTCATTTTCTGTAATCTACATTGAAAGAAAAAAAAGAAAAACAGTTCTGAGGCGCTGAGTGAGCTAACAGTGTGTAGCCTTGATAATGAGGTCAGAGAACAGAAGGTACCTTTACTGACGTGATGGTTCTTTTAAGAGGTCAGACTTCTCACGTCAGCAGAAATTCCAGCAAAGAAAAAGGAAGAACACAGCAGAACAAATCAAATAAGAGAAGCATCTCTCAACCATGGTTCACAGTTACATGGTCACAACACTGTTTTCCTTACTGAGAATACATTTTGCATTTTCTTACATAGGTGATACTTAAATTGTCATATTTAAAGCTTTGTGGACTAACTGTTTGGTTAATAGATTATGAAGATATTTTCTCACATTGAGTCCTAAAGGAGCAAAAGCTTCAGTGCACCCCACATTGTATGAGACCAAGTTCTGAGCTATTCTCACCTCCATACACCACTTCATGTGTATATGTTTTCTACAGCAAAAGGTATGAGGGTGTTTGTTTTCCTTGTTTTCTTTGTACCTACATTTAACAAGGAACAATTGAAGACATTTCTGGAAATAATTTGCATTCTGGAAAATCTGATTTAACCCAAATGAGTTGATCGATTTTTCTTGATACATGCGATAGTAGTGAGCAGTAATTGTCAGCCATGTATTTTTCCAAATGTATACATTTTCATGTAATTTAAATGATCTCTAGATTAAACCAATTATTGGTTATTTACGATATAATTACTTGATTCCCTTGAAAATTGGTTATGCTCCTACTCTGTTAAGAATATGTTACTAAAATTAGAACATGAGGAAAAAATAGAACACAAGTTTCTAATTCAAAATGAAAACTATGACATTTGTATCAGTGGCTAAAATATATTTAGCCATATTATATTTAGCTGTGTTATATTTAGAGAGAGTGAATTATATAGTCTGTTGGTTTTCACGGATCAGTGTATGATTATAGATGATAATGTGAACCACAGTTTATTTGGATTCAATTCTGGAATCTGTTATTTACAGTATGGTGATAAAGATGTGTTGTATGTGTGTGTGTATGTGTGTATATATATATATGCTGTACAAAGGTGAGTGGAAGTGAGGCAGAGGTGGAGTTCATTTCCTATTCCTACTTATTCATGAGGTATGAAAAGCTCTAAACATCTGATGATGGGATGTTTTGTTAAAAATAAGTGGTGAATTTTGCCTACTGTAATATACTTTTGAATCTTCTGAATCTTGTTAATTGTGTGTGTGTGTGTGTGTGTGTGTGTGTGTGTGTGTGTGTGTGTGTGTGTGTTGTAGACAGTCACCAATGTTTCCATTTTGAAAGGAGGAGGATTATAGGATCACTTCTTAAAGCTGAGTTGCAGCAGTAGGCTTCAAAATTATGCGTTTTTACTCTGCCTTATGTTTTGGTTCTTAAAGGATAACGGATAAGCATTTTTGTTTAGATTTTTCCCAGCTTTGGTATGGTATTTTATCTGTCAAGCTTTACACTGCAGACATGGAATTGAAAAATAAATGCTTTTATTTGGTGGTTTATTGATAAATAAATATGTCAGAAAACACACCCTATTATAAATGTAATACATTTTGTTGAGTAAAGGACTTGTCAAATTAATGCAGAAGTACAAAAACTGAATACAGGTGTGATGCCAGATTGCTTGAATTTAAAAATATACACAGACAGGTCTCTACTTTCCAGATTGTGCACAAACATATACAGCTGTTTTTCATTATAATTCCAAAAATAAAGCATCTAAAAGATTATGATAATGGGGTTTTGGAGAGAACCTTGGTTCAAATAGAGTTTTTAGGCCAGTGTTATAGCTGGTTCTGGCCTGCATGCAAAGATACACAAGCAGTTAGTTTGGCACATATAGAGAATAGAGGAGCTGCTCATGCAAAACCCATCAGTGCTTAGCCAAGCTTGTGTGTTTCAGGTCACTCTGTCCGCCTAGTTATTTGCTTTCTCATTGTCTTACTGTCTTCCCATGTCTTTTGGCCTTTCATCTAAAAACACAACTGCAATTAAATATTTAATTGGAATTGACCTATTTGAGCTGCTGTTGGTGCTCAAAGGTTTCTCAAAAGGGATTAGATGGTGTCTTCAGCTATGAGCAAATCAATCTATGAGCAACTATACAAATAATCTCTCCAGCTGTTACAGCTTTACTGCTCACACCAGGTAAAGTGTGTTTATTCCCAAGGAAGATTCCTTTTCCTGTATCATATCTAGAACAGCAATTGTCTATGTATGCTAAAATAAAAAGAAATCCAATAAATTCTAAACAGAAAGACTCGGTCTTTGTAAAAACACTACAAACATGATTATAGAAATCCCCTTAATCTCAGGCAGCAGATTTGCTTGTTAGAAATTTTTTAAATTCCAAAAATCCTAGTCTCTTAACAGTCCTTGATCTGCTATTTCCTTTGTGTTTTTTCTTTAAGCTCTAACTTTGTCCTTGCTGAAAATCTAACATTTAGATAGATTGCTTTCTATTTCCATAAGAAAAGGATCATGCATAGGGCGTTGTTTAGTCTACTGTGTTAAAAGTCTCTGCTTCATAGTGTTTGACTAACCTTGCTGTTTTTCTAAAGGCTTTTTATCCATAATAAAAGGCTTTTGATCCATACAATTTCTTGCTTTTTTATTTTTATTTTTGTATCATGTTGTGTCTCTTCGGTGGCAGTATGTAAGTGCTTTATTGAGCCATGTGCTTTGACACTTTTAGTTTGCAGCTGCCAGAGTGGCAGAACTTTATATGTTGGAAGACATAACATACCCTTTCAGTTCTGTGTAATTTAAAGAAATGTAATTACCCAGGCTTTCAATTGGAAAATTGTAGGTGGTGAATTGTTTTTTTTTTCTTATTCATGTGGACCATCCAAGAGACAGACAGGAGAGTCACACCCATTCGTTCTCTGGAGAAATGTGCATGGATGTTGTGATTGCTTAATGCATTGTTGTAATTCCCGCAAAATGCATACAGACAACAGAAGTCATAATCCTATAACTTTCAGCAGCAGGAACATTTAAAGTTTTGGTGATCGTACCGAAATCTCTGAGAAATGATCACAATTTGTGCTTGTTGATAGTTTGTTTTGAACTTTTTATTCATGACATGGAAAAAGAAAGGCAAGACTCAGCTTTGCCCTATTGAACAATATATGATTAGCGCTGGATTGAACATGGAATTTTATTGTTCGAATATCCTGCCAAAATTTAAATATATTCAATGGTTAGCAAACCATGGGCCAGATTAAGGGCCGGATTAAATCAAAACTTTGACCCACCCGCTAATAGCAAACTAAAAACCTGTATACATTTCTGATTAGAAGAAAGTGGCATCTTACTAAAAATGAAGCTGCAACCGAGTACAGTTCTGTAGTTTTCTATTAGTGGGTGGGTCAAAGTTTTGATTTAATCTGGCCCCATAACTAAACAAATATTTCTGAGAGAATTAAAAAAGGCACTTCCCATAGACTATACATTTGCATGTTCTTAGCGTTCCTGCAGAACTTCAGACCTAATGCAACTAAGAGACTTCAGTGCATTTTGGTCATGTTATGGGTAGTTGCTCTCTCCACTCTTTTGCAATCCTTGTGGAGCATCTAATACCAGTAAAATATCATCATGCCCAAAAAAATATGAAAATGTGAAATGTACTGCTCAAATGAAAACCGATATGTTCAATGCACTTATCCTCCCTGTCTTTTTCTCATTTTTCTTTTCTCTGATTCAGATCCCCTAGAAGAAGAGTGTTGACGGCATGCAAAGTAGTGAAATATCTTCAGACAGCACTGATGATCCTCTTAGTAGTGGCCTACACCGAAATCGACAGCCTCGAATAGTAGTAATCGGTGCTGGCTTGGCTGGCCTCGCAGCTACTAAAACCCTCTTGGAAAACGGCTTTACGGATGTTACGATCCTAGAGGCATCAGACCGCATTGGAGGGAGAGTGCAAACCGTTCAGCTCGGTAAGAATATCTGATAACACATGGCACAGAGGGGCAGTATTTTCAAGTAAGTCTATTTTAAACCATTGAAGGAATTGTTTGAAAGGCTGAGGTGACACCGGATGCTGAAGATTGTCTTAAAGGGGCATTTCCTTCTTCAAGTGAAAGGAAGTAAACCTGCTACATTTCAACCCAGTGCTTGTGTGCCCCTTCTATCACTATTTGGCTGTATTTTGTTTTCAGACTGTCTCAAGTAGCATTGCAATGTACTACTTGCTGGTCGGCAATGCATGCCACCACTGTTGTTCATCAGAAGGTCCAGAATGAATTAATGGGCCAAAGGGAGACAATACTGGAGAGTCACGTCACAAAGTCACTAGGCAGCATCAACTCCATGGCACTGTTCATCTCAAAACTATTGGGGTTAATGAGTTTATCACTTAAGTTAATATCATCAAAATCAGTGTGCTGGATCAGAGAAGGGACAGACACATCCACTGCAGACCTGCACCAGTACAAAGAAAATTAGATAAAATCACAACCCATTCACTTATAATCAAGTGATTACTATAATAACAAATTCAATTAAAAATAAACAGTACACAACAAACTCTCCACCAAGATGAAAGGGTTGTGTTTGTCCCTTGCAGATCCACACACAGGTTCAGTATTGTAATAAAATACATTTATGTTGTTTAGTCAGTACAGGTAAAGCAGTAATACACTTTGTATTACTTCATTAGATCCAGGTTCTTTGAAAGATCCTGTTGGGAGCCTCTATTTAATGGTGCTAATTAGTTAATTAACAGATGTAGATTTACAATTCTATCACAGTAGATAGATATCGAGATTATGAGAGAAAAAACTAAATAATGGGATACTGTGTGGACCCAGAAAGAGAAAAATAAAACCAAATCTTGTACTTTTTTTTTGAGAGAGGGAAGCGGGCTTTCATACCGCTGTTCATAATTTTAAATAATATTTTACAAGAACTTGTGAAGGCATTTACACTAAGTGGGGAATATCTAACGAGTCACAGTCAAAACTAAGAAAAAACAAAAACTGGCATATTATTCTGGCTGTTGAGTTTCAGTTATACTTTAGGATAAAGGACTAGGAAATTATTTGACTAAATGCTTAAAAAAGCACGTTCAAACTCACCATAATGAATACTGTTCAAAATATAGTGTAGATACAAAATGACTGTGATTACGCTGGACTGACTTTCAGGAAATAAGGAGCATTATTTTTGCATTTCATCTCTTCAAAGTAAATTGTACGTGTGGTTTCTAAGAGATGCAATCACTATGCAGTTCTGGTTCAGGAGAATGTACTAAACTGTGCAATACTGCTCGATTTCTGCAGGCCTAGGACAGTGTGATTGGGTTAGGGCTATATTTTCTTTAAGTTCCATATAATCTTTTCCTCTTTTGTTGTTATTATAGCTTTGTTTAAATTGGTTATAAATGTAAATAATTGGCAGATCATTGTAAAATAGTGTACAAGTACTTGACAAGTGGAGCATATTTATTTATGGCTTTGAAACTGTAACCAAGCTGCTGTCAATGGAAACACACCTGAGTTGTAGGACGAGTTAATTCAACATATCCACATTTTTTTAAGGCCAAGCATGTGGCAAAGCAGGAAAGACACAAGATATGGGTTTATAAGAATTCATGTGTAATATCCAACTGAGCAATCTTCAATAATGCTTTCATTTGTCTGTCCCACTGTGTTCTCATGGTGTGCTTTCTAAAATTGTGTCGAAACTTTGGTAAACATAAGAACAAACAGTTTTGTTCCAGCCACAGTGTGCAGGAAGTTGGTATTCATGTTTCTTTGCTTTTTGATTTGACAAATCTTGCAGGACAAGCAACCTTGGAACTTGGAGCTACCTGGATTCACGGTGCCAATGGCAATCCAGTCTTTCATCTGGCAGAAGACAATGGCCTCCTTGAGCAAACCACTGATGGGGAGCGAAGCGTGGGCCGCATCAGCCTTTACACCAAGAACGGTGTTGCCCACTACCAAACCAACAATGGCAAGAGGATCCCCAAAGACCTCGTTGAGGAATTCAGCGATTTATACAACGAGGTAAATGTGCAATGTATGACTTGTAGTCAGACTGACAGGCCTGTCATCGCTGAAATGGCATTGCTTTTAACTTTTATTTTATAAGAAGCTGGAAAACTCTGCAGCGTAATAACAAATTATCAAAGTGGAACAATGTTAAGACATTTATTTGTAAATCCTTCTTTGTTCTATTTTCAGAATTGGAAGTATTACAATAGGTCATATTTGATATAATACCATTATAGGTGATTCAAATCCCTCTGAAGACCCATCAACATAATATTCTACAACAGATTAAATCCTGTCATTTTTAATCTTGTTAGACAAGAAGTCTCAGATATTAAAAGAGTTCTGTTGCTTCCCTTTTCAGCACCTGTTGATTCTCCAATTTCCTGGTTACAGATATAGATTTAATTATGTGTTCATGTTTAGCTGGATCACAAAAAGGGTAGCCCTGGGAATTACTGTATTTCAGTTCTTAACAAAGGGTCTTTGCCAGTTTGCACTTGAAGGTTGACATAAGCAAGTAGGTAATTCTTTGAACCATTATATTGCCTTTCATAAGGACCATCCGCAAAAGAAAAACAATCATATGCTAGTTAAAAAGAAAATGTACAGTATTTCTCTTGCAAAGGGATGCTGTGTTTAGCACATTTACTTTTATTTTGGCAGTAGTATGGGGTACAGATTAGGGCTCTGGATTCCTGAGCGGAGGGTTATGGGCTCAATCCCAGGTGGGGTACTGCTGTTTTACTACTGCTTGAGCAAGGCACTTTATCTACAGTGCTCCAGTAAAAACCCAGTTGCATAAAAGAGTTATTGTATGTAAAAAATTCTGTGATATATTGTAACAATTGTCAGTTGCCCTGGATAATCATAATAATAATATAGCATGAATGTTTGTACATACCCTGGAAGGTGGTGTATTAACAACGCCCTGTTTGGCGGGGTTCTGTGTCAGATATCCAATGATGCTTTATATGATTCGGTTATGTGCTGTGGAAATGCAATTAGGTTGGTTTTAAAGAGATACTATACAGTGTCTTATCTCATTTCTTTATTGTTAAACAGACTATGCCTGTACCTTCATAAGGAATGCTTCATTGGTCAGAAAAAACACACACAATTGTATTTTTCACATTTTCTTTTGATTATTGATTAACTCGCAATAAGAAACATCACCAGTCA
The DNA here is from genome assembly GCF_036373705.1 of Amia ocellicauda. Lineage (NCBI taxonomy): Eukaryota > Metazoa > Chordata > Actinopteri > Amiiformes > Amiidae > Amia > Amia ocellicauda. Next base: position 6,034,430 of record NC_089862.1, on the reverse strand, counting down.
GTATTGCAGTACATTGGTGTAGCACCTCTAAACGTCCTTCATAGTGGAGTCAATGAAATTAGCCGTTCATGCGGAGCCTCTGAATACACGTTTGAAAAACTATTCATCATGAGAATGTAATGATAGCTGGATTGCGAACCCAGCCTCCCCTAGCATGAATGAGGTGTATTATTAAATTAACTGTAGAGACCTGGAGTATAATGTAATCGATTATTTAAATAATAGTACTGTTTTTTTTCAAAGAAGATCAATGTACAATTTATTATAGATTTGGCACCCTTTCTGTCTTTTGTTAATGTCATTTTTCAGACGAGAAATTATACAGGATTACAGAATTTTAATTTTGTAATTTTTACACTTTCTTTTATAAGATTTTATACAATGCTGCATACTTTCAAATATATAGTTCAGCTGCTCAAACCCATGGAATTTAGTGTGGGGAAAAAAAATGTTAAATTTGATTTGAATTGTAATATGATCAGTTCTGCCATTTTCTGGTTTCTGTAACAATGTTTACAAATATGATGTTTCCCACTTTGCTCAGCAGATTTAATTTAATTTAAATATTTTATTTTACTACTTTAGCAATATGCTGCTTTGGCATGATTTAGTACTATTAAAAATCATGATATTTTAATCATGAGAATTTTTTTTTCTTTGGTATTGCTGAAAGCTTGATTCTGACACAATTGTGTTTCTGCCCTGCAGGTCTACGAGCTGACTCAGGAGTTCTTCCAGAGCGGGAAACCAGTTGGTGCTGAGAGCCAGAACAGCGTTGGAATATTCACACGTGATGTGGTGCGCAAGCGAATCATGGTTGATCCGGATGACTCGGAGGTCACAAAGAAACTCAAGCTGTCCATGCTGCAGCAGTACTTAAAGGTGAGCAAAACCTGCTCCTCCACTCAGAGTCCTGAAAGGGGCTGCCAGAGTGAGCTTCAAATTCTGCTTTTGAGAACAAGAGCACAGAAATGCAGTACAAATAGTCTTTGGATTGAGGATAGAAGGTTTTTACCCAATGAGCCATGTGTATATGGAGGAAATTAACCCCCAACTTTAGAAGCTTAGCTAAGCCTGTGCCCAAGTATAAATGCAAGAAGTTATCCCAGCTTTTACACCATTGTTTACTTTGCTTCCATGTGCCTCCCCCATTTCTGCCCTTGCTAGGTGCTCCTGGGTTGTCTTTACATGAGTGGTCCTATTGAACTGCCTCATCCATAAGGTCCTTTCTCCAAAACCCAATATAATTTATTATATTTATTGTTTTGGATTGCTGTTTGCATCTCCTGAACCACAGCAGTATGATGGCCTCTTCTTGGTCATAGGTGTTAGGCTAAACTGAGCAGAGATTGAATTGTCCTGGTTACATGATTCATGATGATGTTTCCAGAAGTTGTGGGAGTTTGACCAAGCATTTGGAAGGGAAGACTGACCACTTTCTGTGGGTTTTGTGTTTTCAATCAGCCTTACCATTTTAACACATTTTAACATAACTTAACAATTAGTTTAACTGAGAAGTTTGTCACATTGTGTACACCTTAGTTTATGGTAGATTACAGAAAAACTATAGAAAACCTGGGGATACATACTTCCAACACATTTCAGGGGATATTTGCATTGAGTTTCAGAATGAACCATGAATAGTACTGGGAATAGACATATGGGAGGAAAATATTGGTATATATCATTATAGTTCCAATACAGTTTCCTTCAAGTGGAAGGACTCAGGTCAAAAGTACACACTTGAATGGATAAGAAACATAAATGTTCACATACTTTTGCTGTGACGACTGTGCCATTGAAAAGCTGCAGAATGCAGAAGGACCCTAGGGTAGACCGCTGCACAGCTGAATGTCTCACAGATGGTCATCAGACGCTTATGGTCCTGATTCCAAAAACATGGGAATTTTCAGTGATATAGCCTGTAGTGGATTTCAGGAAGATAATGCCCCCCCCCCCAAAAAAACAAAAAAACAATCCCCAGATTCAACCTGGATTATTTACATCAGAGAGAAGAAAAACATCTTTTGAAAATGATGCATTGGCTTCTGCAATCCTCTGACACTAATCCTAGAATGAGAAAAGTGTGCAATAGCATAGACATGTTCTGAGGAGTCCAAGGAGATGATTAATGGACAACAACAGATGGTAGTTAGGAATGACAGAATGTACAGCCATGATAATGAACAATGGCCATAATAAAATGTTGCAAAAAACTGGAAACTATGTTTATTTACAGCATTCTTGTAAATCGAGTAGTAAATGGTGATACAAATGAAAAACATGAGTCTATCCTCTTTGCCTTAATTTCTATGACATCAGTGCATGGCCTCATAATTATCACACCCTGCCCTAAAATCCTTTTACTTTCTGTCACTCTCCTAATTTGTTTCTTTCTCCGTCCGTCTGTGTCAAGAACCTTGGTGTTACCCTGAATATCTCTGTCTCTCTCTGTCTCAGGATACCTCTTCCATGACACACTCCTACTATTGCTCTCTAATTGTTTACAGGTTTGTTTGTTTTTTTAAAGAACCAGCTCTCTCGGGTTCCTGATCCAGGCCCTATTTCTTGCTAGATTGGACTATTGCTGCTCTTTCCTGGCTGGCCTCCATGTGTCAGTAACCCCCTCTCTAGCTCAGTGAAACTCAGTATCTTCTCTGCCATTTTCCTCCCATGCAACCCCTCCACTTCATGCTTGTCACTGCCTACCTATCTCTGTCACATCACAGTTTAAGATTGTTTTTGCCTACTGCTTTTGTCATCTAAATCCTTTGACTGTCTCTGTAGCTCCTCCTGTCCTCTATGATCATCTTATAATAGTTGTACCTTCCCCTCACTGACCTCTGTCCTGTTTAACTGCTCATTCTCTTCCTTTGCCTGGTGGAACTAGGGACATCAGGACTGCAGCACATCTGAGCATCTTCTTCCACCTCCTCTAAAGTTACCTACTCAGACTTCAGCCTGCACCCATTGCTTCTCTGGTGTCTTGTCACCCAACCAGATTTAACAGTTTTCTTCTACTTGAGAAAACAAAATATAGGTAAACTATTTTATGCTAAGAAGGGTGCTGCCTGGTTTCTTTATGATAAACAAGCTTGTAAATGCAATCGAACTGTTTCTCATATATCATATCAATGTATTGTTAACCTTAAAATTAATATATATATATATATATATATATATATATATATATATATATATATATATATATATGAATATTTGTTTACGGCGTACCGTGCTGAATCTTTACAAATCAGAATTGTAATTGTATCTAAATAAACTGTGAAACTTATATTTACTATTGTGTTCATGGAATAAATATATTCTATAGTAAATTGTAATATTGATCAGCTGTATTAAATCAAAATGTGAACACTTTAGAAAATATGAAACCGTGAAGATCTTTCAGCCATGAGTAATTCTAACTGAAATTCCCCATTTTTATCTTTTACCACTGAAGTAATTATATTAATTGCAAGGGAATATAAAGTGCCTGTCTTTGTGCTTTGGAATTTACCAACTTTAAACATAGTATGTATGCCTTTTTGTGTTAGAAATACTATAATAGTGCCTGTAATTGGACCCCTGCCTTGCTCACTCTGTTTTTAGCTTAATTAAGACTACATTTTCTGGGTGTTGACTTGGCAGAAACTAGTAATTGTGAAATCAGATGTGCACATCTTTGAGTTTCACAACTGCTTTTTTTTTTTTTTTTAAATCAAAGCAAGTCTACATATAGCATTGAAATGTTTCGGCTCCAGTTACCGGATCTTATCTATACATTTTTAAGTTTGTGTAGGTGTGGGTGTTTTGTTGTATTTTTTATAATAATGTTTTTCTTATTACTTGCATATTTTGAAAAGCCTGAGTGTGAGTACAGTTTGCCAACACTGGAAGAGTTAAAGGAGTTCAGTGCCAGTGACCTAGCTCTGCTCTTTGTGCTCTGGTCTTTTTTGTCTCTCCTGTGCAGGAACAAAGGATTGTGGCTACTAGTAATAACACTTGCTGATTCCAAATTGGGTGGTTTATTAAGAATAAATAATGGGTGGATCTACATTCTACATACAAATAAAAATGCGTAGAATGTGTAGAAGACAGGTAGAACTGACTTTGTGCTATCACACAACAGAAGTTGGAGTAGGCCTCTGACACGACTAGTGATGCTGCAGAAGGAAACTCACTGTTCTTACCTCCAAACGCTGATAAATGTTGGAACCCACCGTCTGCTGCTGTCCTATTAGGCACATCTGATTTCTTCCCACTATGCAGGTGGAAAGTTGTGAGAGCAGCTCCCCCAGCATGGACGAGGTGTCATTGAGTGAGTTCGGGGAGTGGACCGAGATCCCGGGCGCCCACCACGTCATCCCCAGCGGCTTCATCAAGATTGTGCAGCTGCTGGCGCTGGGCATCCCAGAGTGTGTGGTGCAGCTCAACAAGCCCATCTGCTGCATGCACTGGAACCACTCGGTGCGCCAGGAGATCACGGACACCGAGGACCACAACAGTGACCACCGCGAGTCCTCCATCCGGGGGCACCAGGTGTACGTGGAGTGCGAGGACTGCGAGTTCATCCCAGCGGACCACGTCATTGTCACCGTCTCCCTGGGGGTCCTCAAGAAAAACCACGAGAGCCTGTTCTCGCCACCGCTCCCCGCAGACAAGGTGATGTCCATTGAAAAGCTGGGCATCAGCACCACCGACAAGATCTTCCTGGAGTTCGACGAGCCCTTCTGGAGCCCCGAGTGCAACAGCATCCAGTTCGTGTGGGAGGATGAGGCCCAGCTGGAGAACCTCACCTACCCAGAGGAGCTCTGGTACAAGAAGATCTGTAGCTTCGACGTGCTGTACCCACCTGAGCGCTACGGATACATGCTCAGCGGCTGGATTTGTGGAGACGAGGCCCTGGTGATGGAGAAGTACGATGACGAGACCGTGGCCGAGACCTGTACTGAGCTCCTGCGTAAATTTACAGGTTAGTGTGCCTACCAGGATACCTTTCCGGGAGCTTCAACTGGGAAACCGGAAGTATGGTCAAGGATGTTGTTTTTCCATGTGATGAATCTCAGAGCTTGAGTACTGGCAGGAGAGGGAGAATGCTCATACCCTTGTTGACCTGCTGCTTTCTGATTAAGGCTGAAAGGTTACTATGATCTTGAGGGAGATGTCCTAAGCGTGGCTGTTTCCAATAATGGCAGCAAAAAGCAACATTGTTGTGCTGCAAATACCATGAAAGACCACCATTGGGCTCACTCTGCTTAATGAGGTGTAGCTTTGAGGACACACTCAGTAGATAAAAGGTTAATTAGCTTTTTCTTTAGCTCTTTACCAACAGCAGAGGTTTGGACACATGAAAGGTTTCCCAAATGTCATTCTTAAAAAATTCTGTTAGTTAAACTGTGACGGGGAAGGACGCTAAGTTGAATTAGGGTTAAGTGTACTGAGATTATTTAATCTAGTAACTGCCTTCTGCCTTGAGGGTAATTCTTCAAAGTATGAAAATGGATTTAAAAGTAGGCCTTCAGGGCTAGATGCGTAACACAAAATTGGCTTTAGCTCCTGCATTGTGAATTTGACTATTAGTATTATGAATATTATAGGAACATGTAGTTATTCTATTTAAAGTAATGACACACTTTGTTTTATATTTATAGCTGATAATACCCATTAAAACAATTTTTGTATTTTTGTTCTTGCTGTATTGTTAATCATTTTGGTGCATAAGAAGGGGTTTTTGATGGTGGCATTTTACTTCACTTTTTCCAGTTACGTTTCCTGAAATAATTTTATCACATGATTTAGTTTTGGTCCCTCAGACATCAGTATCCTTAAAGAAAAGTTGAATAGCTGCCACAATAATAGTACACCATTAAAGGCAATTATTTCAGTTTTTGTTAGTTAATGAGATTGCCTGTGGGCGGATGATGCACAACTGTACATTTTACAGCAACTCTGCATTCTCCAGAATGGCCAGTTTCCTTATGAGCTTTACAGTAAAGCACAATGCTGATTCATTGACTGACAGGAAAAGTTGATTAAACCGGTAAGTCCAAAGTTATTTAGAGCAAATCTTTCATTTAAATGAGAATGAGGTTATTAGATCTTCTGTCGGTTTCCCTAGGTAGGCTTAGTACAGAATTAAAAGGCCCCTCTGTGACAGCCAAACATTAAGATAATTGCCTTTCGGGCTGATTTATTACACATATATTCCTTCAGCTGGTGGTATTACTTTGAGGCTAACTGGAGTTAATTAGTATCCTGGAGGTGGAACTAGATCACTTCTGAGCCACTCTAATTTTGATAGTTCCACTGTCAGATAGATTCATTTATATTCAACTTAAGACAAATAACCTTATTGTTCTCAGTTTGTGGTAAATGCCTGAGCAAAGAACAAAGAGATGAAGGAAAACGACAAACCAAGTATTTTTAAAACGGTGACACATCAGTGCTATACCTGTCCTCGTCTGGCTGGGAGCTTTTTTGGACTGTGCATAAACGAGGTAAATGGTAACAGCAAAAAGCATCAGATCTCCTTTAGAAATATTCGAGGGAGATCGCTTCAGTGAAAGTGGAGTGGGTGGTTCAAAAATGATGTTCAGAAAGTGGTTAAGGATAGGTCTCATAGTGGAAGGACTTGTTCTGCAGAGGTCTGGGATTTCAAAACAATTATTTCTCAATTATTTCAGAACTCCCAGCTGTTACAACACCTGTATTATATAACACTTCATCTTCAGCACAGAGAGCCAGTTGACCAGGAAGGAAAGACCTTCAGTGGCTAAGACGGCTCTCTGCAGCCTGTCTACTGCCTTCAGAATAACCTGCTGCAAATAAAATCAGAATTTTTACACCCTGCAGAGGATGAATGTCCCAGAATACCTTTCAGCGTTTTTTTCCGTGTTCCTCCCTGTAGGGAACCAAAACATTCCAAAACCTCGGAGGATCCTACGCTCCTCCTGGGGCAGTAACCCGTACATCTACGGGTCCTACTCCTACACTCGAGTCGGCTCCAGCGGGATCGATGTCGAGAAGCTAGCCATGCCGCTGCCTTACAACGAGAGCACAAAAGCGCCAGTAAGTGGAGGTTTGGTCACATTGTTATTTAAACCAAACACCATCATCTCCAGACAGCACTTTCAAATGAAGGATGTCAAGACTACATCTGTACATTTCCTGTGTTTTATGATTTTAATTTAATTTCACCAGGGCTTTTCACAGCTTGTATTTTAAAGCACACATTCCTCTTTGTCATTCAGCCCTTCCTGCTGTGATTTGCATGTTTCAGCTTGCATCCTTCCTGTGATGCTGCTTTCAGCTGAGACAAGACTATGACAAATCTATGTGTAAAGTGTTTTATGATCATCATCCAAGTACTGTATGATGGGTTTAATGAATGCAGGATAAGGGTTATATCTCCCATGCAGTAGGACTTCAGCAATATGGCCCACATGTGGTAAATGGATTGATCTGAGGCCAAAATTATTATGAAAACACACTTCCAAAAGTGAAGGGATAGTGAATTAATCTTGGACACTAGCCATTCCGTCTTCATTATAAACTGTGGTGCCAACAATGACACATTCAGTGTAATTAATTGAATTACACTGAGAACCTTTCTGTTAGCAATTTGTTTTTATGGTATAGTTGCTTATAGTATACCTTATGTTCACATCTTCCTTTCTCTTATTGTTGTACAGCCTCTGCAGGTGTTGTTTGCTGGAGAGGCCACCCACAGGAAATATTATTCCACCACCCATGGTGCTTTGCTGTCCGGTCAGAGGGAGGCAACTCGCCTCATTGAAATGTACCAGGACTTGTACAACGTAGTAACGGCAAAGCCTAAAATGTAAAGAAGAACCACTGACTAGTGATACAATTATCTGTTCATGCATCTTTTTAATTAGTAGGGCATCTAAAGAAAAGTAATCTTGTTTTTGACTGTATTTGAATATAGAGCTCTGTAGGATTTATTTTGAGATGTACTGTAAGGCAGAAAAAGGGTGCTCCTGCATCTTTGTTTTACATTTTCTTGAGACTTTTGTTGAAATAATACATTTTTAACATTTCTATATATTTCTTTTATTTTTTTTGTAAGTGCCTTCTGTATTTAATTTTGTGTTACAAAAAATGAACAATGAATACTAATAAATCACATTGTATTAAGGATGCAACACTCCATTCGTGTTTTTAGTTTAGTTAGTTCATAAGATCCACCTTAATACACAAATTCATTGCCTCCTGGTATTCAACAGAAGACTTCTTGAGAATTGGCATTCTACTAGTACTTAAGGGGGATCTGGTTTGGTTTTGTGTCTTTACATGTTGCTGTAGTTTATGAGTAAGATATGTCAAGTTTATCATATAAGCAACTTTTAAGACAGTATGTATGTTATTTCAGTGTTTCAGTGTTTCCTAGATAGCAGAAACACAATGGAAAAACTAAAAAAGCACCACATTTGTCTTTCCCAAAGGAACCAGTCATTACATTCAGTGGTTCACATGTGTTGCTGTGTCAAGACTGAGTTATTATATTCTCCTTTCCAGCAACAGAGGAGATGAATGCACAGTGCAATCTGCAGCGGTTGTTTTGATCGGAGTGCATTCCAACATTCGCACCGATTGAATCATCCCACTCGCCTGTGTTGATTTTGTATGAATAGGGTAATGCATGGGAACATGTGTTAGCTGTGTGCTTTTCAGGTGTTCGCAAGCTAAATACTAACTTTCATAGTCCAGTACAATCTGCACAAAGTAATTAGTTTTGTCTTTTGTATAACGGGGCTTTTAAAAATAAATGCCATCCAGTCTGAGGTGACTTCACCACCAGAATATCTATTTTTTTATTATAGTTGTATGACCAAAATGAGCATTATTATTGCTTGATAATATATATTATCTATTTATATTTGATGAAGGCCTCCCCAAGATCTTTCCAGGTACTTCGATCAACAGCTTCTCTTTTCCTTGTTACGCCTGCAAAGTTTATGATTTCATCTTTCCATCTTTTATGTGGTCATCTTCTATATGCATTCCATGTGATCATGAATGTATATTAATTTTACAGGATAGATGACAGTGAAGTACCTGTCTCCTCATCCATGATTGTGGCAAACCTGTTTACACAAACATTTTCCACTGCAATATTTTTTTTTCCAAACTGAAATGGAAACACTCACTTCTGTAGGTATCTAAACAGAACAAAAGCACACAATGACACATTCGTACTTGTTTATATATTAACAAAATGTGTGTATGTGTTCCACATACATTACAATAACAGTTGGAAGGGAAAAAATCAGTGAAGTGAACATGGTGTATGTGAAAATGCTGATGTAAAATATAAACCTAGTAACATCCATTTATATACTGTAAATACATTCTGTGGAGACCGCAATTGGCTTTTGACGGACATCTCTCTATTGCTAATGTGTCTCGGATTGTATTTTATTTAGAAGAAAAAAGCATGATTTATCTTTAACTTGAGTCTATATAAAGATATAATTAAATATATGTATCTAATATAGTGGGAGAGGAAGAGGAAGGTCCAAATCTCCCCTGCATCGCCTACTATCTGACCTTCCTGTTCCTCTTTCTCACCTCTCTCTCTGACACTGAGCTGTCCTCTCTGCTTCAAGGCCACAAACTCACCATGTGTGCCCTTGACCCCCCTCAACTCCCTTTCATCTCCTCCCTTCTTTCTGGCTGGTGCTTTCAAATAAGCATCTGTGATTTCACTTCTCAAAAAAAGACCCTCCACCCTACTTCTATTCTTCTGATCCCCTCTCACATCTCTTCCTGTCTGTCTGTTATTTCCTCCTGGATGCACTTGCATTACCTCAAGCTCAACTTCTCTAAATCTGATATCCCATTCTTTCCCTCCTCCTCACCTTCTGCTGACCTCTCCATCTCAATTCCCTTGGAATCTACCACACTCTCCCCCTCGTCTTCCACTAAGGAATCTAGGAGTCACCCTCGATCCTGCTCTATCCTACTCTCGGCACATCTCCATGCTGATTCTTCCTGAACAAGATACGCCAACCTACCAACTACTTGATTCAGCAGCTCGTCCAGACCCTGGTCCTCTCCCGCCCGGCCTGCCTGCATCCACTACCCGCCGCTCCAGCTCATCCAGAACTATGCGGCTCGTCTGGTATTCTCTCTGCCACGATTCGCACACGCTACTCCACTGCTCCGCTCCCTCCACTGGCTCCCGATAGCGGCACCCTCACCTACCGCTGTCTCGACCACACTGCACCAAGTTACCTTCAGACCCTCATCTCTCCTTACACTCCCTCCACACCGCTGTGGTCTTCCGGTGCCAGAAGACTAAATTTGCTACCTTTCTACTACCCTTCCTCCAGAGCTGCTTCTTCTCAGCCCTGGCCCCTAAATGGTGGAACGACCTTCCCACTGAAATCAAAACAGTAGAGTCCTTGACCTCCTTCTGGTGATTACTCAAAATGCATCTGTTCAGACTGTACCTGTAATTTAGTAGTTCATTCCCCTGAGCTGTTTTATATAACTTTATATAACTATTTTCATTTCATTATGCTCCTGCTTATGTATACAATGTTAGATTTGCTGTTATTTTCGTATGATTTCTCCTATGCCCGCCCTTTAGCTCATACCTAGGAATAAAGGTATTTCTGCACTCTTTGAACTAGGGTGTATGCTTTGTATTTTATATTAACCGTACTTCTGCATTGTTGTAATTCTTAAATTGTACTTTGTATTGAAATATATTACTGTACTTTTGTAATGCTTTATATAGGAATACAGTGTGATTGCCATATATCAATATGTATTGTGGTGATGATAAAGAGAGAAAGAGAACAGTGTGGGGGGTTATAAAATGATTGTTACTGGAATTTGATCACTGGAAGAGTGCTATACATCTTACTTATACAGTATAGCAGCACGCAAAGACACATGAAGCCATAATTTTAGGAAAATGTGCTAGATCCCTTTAAGTCTAGGTATGGCATACTAGACAACACTTGTCAATATTTTGTTTATTAATATTAAAGTATTTAATTGAAGGATATAAGCCTCTCCCTCACTTATACTTTCATACACCATAATATCATTTCTTGACCCAATTTAGGAAAGACAGCTGTGGAAGGTATCCTGTACTTTTTAAAATAACACATGCTATTAGTATATTACTAAAGGTATTAGGATAAGCCTGCCTCTATTCACAACGGATTATATGTATTGTGCTTTAACAAAGCAGTGTGTGGTAGTTCAAAGGTAAACAATGACAAGCTGCATCCTGTTACAGCCAGTTCCTGTCAGCATGATGCAAAGATCAGAGCTATGTGAAAGGATAGTTGATTGCCTTATTTTAGGTGTCACTATCCGAAAAAAGTTTGCAGTGCGTTTGATGGACCAGTCATGTCCACCTCTGAATTGATGTGCGGTATTACACCTTAACACCAACTTAGATGGGCATATACACTCTGTGAAATGCACAGTGACTAATTTGTGTTGTTGTCTGCTCTCCCAATACATTTGATGATATAGTGCATTTTTTGCAAAGTTCTTTCTAGGCCGATAAATCCGTTAGCCCCACCTGCTGGAATTAAAAATAAATGACAAAATCCAACATCCCAAACTGAAATACATGTCAGTATAATATGTTAGCATCAAAAAAGTACAATACACAGCTACCAGTAATTGAGCTACAGGGGCACAAATCTTACTGATACAAGTGGACAAAGTTGCATCATAAGAAACGCAAAGGCTCTGCAGAAATGGAGCAGTCCTTCGACACTCATGAAATCTGACAAATAGAGTGCAGCTCTGTGAAGCATTGACTGTAACCGAATTCGATATCTCTAGTTCTATGTGTAGGGGATTAGGCATTAATCTATTTTTCACCACATGATACTGACTTGTGTGGAATATTTTACTTTACCTAGGAACCTACAAGACTAAAATTGTGTATAGATACATTAGCTATTTGAATTATATATAATAGGAAAAAAACACTGTTTTATACATTTTCTATGATGTTCTATTCTCCTGACTGCAATTCTATTTCTACTCTTACCATACATTATTCAGATTGGTCAAGGTCTTGTTCTATATGTAAGTGTGTAAAACTATTAGTATTAATAACCTGAAAAGGAACATGGTGGATGTCAAAAACACGAGCCCTTTGAAAGGAAATTCAGTATTAGCAGCAGTTTCACAGGTTTGTGTGAAAGGTGTATGACTCGTAGATTTTCTCTTACTGAAAGAATAGGATAGTCACAGACATTTTTGCAGGATTCGTGCAATTCATTAATGGAGTCTCTGTAAAAATAAAACACAATAGACTAAAACTGAATCAGTGAGAGGTTTGTATGCTATGTACAGACATAAATGTAGCTGAAAATATTTTAAAGGGTAATTTACATGCCTTTGAATAGTTGTTCGTTTTAAGAAATTAATAATAGACGCCAACTATTGTAATGTAATGTGATACACTTGATTGAAATTAGCTGGATCTTTTCTCTCACCCAGGCTTCCTAGACCTGCCCATATTTCTGTCACACATTCCTTCCATTAGGTTTTTATTTATATTTTACATTACACACATAATCAAAAGCAATTCATAGAACAGTCAGTCCCTAGCAAAATGACGCCCAAATATCTATAACTTGTAATGTGACCACTTACTTGGACCCCTCCAGGGTACACCCTCAGAGAATTCGGAGTCTAAGCCCTGTTGACGTCATATTTTTATATTCACCATTCCATCCTTTTCTACAACATTACACTATGAAATCAAGGTGTTCTCCTCACTCACCTCCTCCCTGGACTCTCTCTGTCCTCTCACATCTCGTCCTGCCCGTCCCTCCTGTGGAAGAACAATCATCTTCAATCAGGTTGGAACGTTTGTTGCAATGCTTTTATTACACGTGACGTGGAGAACAGCAGTGAATCAAGAAGATCCCATAGCTCCTCTGCTTCAATGTTAAAAGTCTGAGCTTTTTATACACAGAAAACAAAGATCTGGTTACAATTAATAAGTCATTACTATGTTATCTTAAAAGCTTGCTAAGCAGAATATATTATTAGAGGACAGAGTCCATGGGTCAATACAAGGATTAAGGAGCAGACACTGAAATCATACTGTTTGTCATCTTCTCCAAGATGCTCATCGAAAATAACAAACGGGACAAAATACCTTCTGGCCTGGCTGTTGACTTAACCTTATCTTTCTTAGGTATACATGAAGTAAACCATTTGTGAGGGGATTTCTAACTTTACATCCACACTCCCCTCCTCAGCCTTGGCTCTCTGCTGTTCTCCGCTCAACCCGAACTAGTCTGCGTGCCGCCGAACAGAAGTGGAAAAGGACCAAACTCCCAGCTGCCATCGAAGTCTACCGCTCTCTACTGTCCTCATTCTCCTCCTCTCTCACCTCAGCCAAGAAGTCTTACTTCCAATCACTCTTTGAATCCACTGTCAACCACCCCCTGCAAACTCTTCTCCACCTTCTCCTCCCTCTTTGCCCCCGCTCCCTCTCCTCCTCCCTCATCTCTCACCGCTGATGATTTCGCCTCCTTCTTCTCCTCCAAGATTGCAGACATCTGCAAGCTCTTCAACAGTCCTCCGTCCTCTCCCATCACACCCAAACCTCCCACCGATCAAGCTTTATTTTTCTTCATTCTCACCTCTCTCAGACACTGAAGTTTCTGCTCTCTTCCCACGTCACAAACCTACAATGTGTGCCCTGGACCCTCTCCCTTCTCGCAATCGACTGCTCCTGATCTCCTACCATTGACGCCACCTCTCCTCAGAACTACCGCCCTGTCTCCCTACTCCCCTTCCTCTCAAAGTTTCTCGAGCGGGCGGTCCACCGTCAGCTCTCTGACTTTCTGTCCCAACACTCACTCCTTGATCCTCTGCAATACGGCTTCCGTACAGCTCAATCCACTGAGACGGCTCTCCTGGCAGTCACTGACTCCCTCAGCTGTGCTCGGGCGGCCTCCCTCTCCTCAGTCCTCATCCTCCTTGATCTCTCTGCAGCATTTGACACAGTCGATCACTCCATCCTCCTCTCCTGCCTCGCTGACCTTGGGATCTCTGGGACTGCTCTCACCTGGTTCTCCTCCTACCTCAGTGACTGGTCCTACCAAGTGACATAGCGAGGTTCCTCATCCACCCCCCAACCTCTCCTCACAGGTGTTCCCCAAGGCTCCATTCTGGGCCCGCTCTTGTTCTCTCTCTACACTTGCTCCCTGGGCCCCCTCATCACATCCCATGGTTTCTCCTACCACTTCTACGCAGATGATGCCCAGATCTTCCTGTCTTTTCCCTCTTCTGACCCTCTCATCCCCTCTCACATCTCTTCCTGCTTGTCTGCTATCTCCGCCTGGATGCACTCACACCACCTCAAGCTCAACCTCTCCAAATCGGATCTCCTGTTCTTCCCCCACTCTTCCTCACCTTCTGCTGACCTCTCCATCTCGATCCCCTTGGAATCCACCACACTCTCTCCATCTTCTTCCACTAAAAATCTTGGAGTCACCCTCGATCCTGCGCTCTCCTACACCCAGCAGCACTACTCCACTGCTCCGCTCCCTCCACTGGCTCCCGATAGCGGCACGCAATCAGTTCAAGACATTGACCCTCACCTACCGCTGTCTCGACCACACTGCACCAAGTTACCTTCAGACCCTCATCTCTCCTTACACTCCCTCCAGACCGCTGTGGTCTTCCGGTGCCAGAAGGCTAACTCTACCTCCTCTCCACTCCTCTTCCTCCAGAGCCGCTCCTTCTCATCCCTGGCCCCTAAGTGGTGGAACGACCTTCCCACTGAAGTCAAAACAGCAGAGTCCTTGACCTCCTTCGGACGATTACTCAAGATGCATCTTTTCAGACTACTTGTAATTGAGTCATTTATTCTCCTGTAAGATTGCACTTTACAACGTTTTGTCATACTCTTGCCTTCGCAGTACTTGCACTTGTATTGTTTATTTTGATATCCCCTACACTCCCTCTTCCTTAGCTCTTAACTTTGACTTAACATTGTGTCTGCACTTATCAGCTTTTTCATTAAAGGATGTAACACCTTATATATTGTATACTGTATATCTCATATACACTTGTATAAATTGTGAATTTGTAAAATGTATTACATGTATGTATTAAATGTATCCCTTATCCCTGTCCTGTGGTGTAACAGATGGGTGTGCTTAATATATTTTATCTAAAAGATCTACCTTGCACTTTCTATGGCTGTGTTTGGATGTGTATTTGTTATTCTTCTGTCTTAAATTATGGTATATGTTCAATTGGAAATATAATTTGAGAGCTTATTCTACACATTGTTCATTTGGATATGTGAACACATTGATTACATACATCTGATTTAAGTTAGCTCAAAGTTGTGTGGTGTAATATTTACTTTCCACATTGCCCTGGAATAATTACTCTTCTCCAGTCATTTGAATTTCAGTGTCTGATTCTTTTTGAATTTTTAATGACTTTAATGCCGTGGTTTTATACTTATGTTTTTTTTTCCATTCAGGACTAGATAAGATAAGGCGCACTCATAATCAGGTCATTCTGTTTTCATTTTCCCAGAACGTGCTTCAGACATATAGATAGCAGGATGTGGCTGCAAAATTAGACAAACTAGAGTCTAAACATGATTCTGTTTTCAGAGCCTCGGTCATGGTTCTATTCCATGAAAGTTCACTCATGCTTTTGTGGAAGTTCTGGATAATTGTAGTTATATTTATTCAGCCCTGGGTGCCAGTAAGTCCGAGAGGCTGAGTGGATTGAGACCCATAAACCATTCCCACGGTCCCCAGCATGCATGGGACAAGAACTTATTTTTAAAGCAACTTATGTCTCGCTGGTGAATTATAGAATTGTTTGTGACCTTGTGACTTGTCTCATTGATAAGAGAAACCAAATACGAGTTGTTGTTTTTAAGAAGTTGTGAATTAAGGCTGAAACTCCTGTATGATGTGTTAGGAGTGGATAGGATGGGATGTAGCTGTACAACACTACTTGTGTGTGTGTGTGTGTGTTATGTGTATTTAAAATATCAAAGCTTTCGAGCAATTACACGATAGCCAATGATAAAAACTGTGATATTTTGAGGACAATATTCTCAGTGAAAATAACATGTTAGAAAAAATAAGACTGTTGGGGCTTCAGAACACTATCTTACATCAAATTCCATAATATGGATTTGATTAGGCTGAAGAAACTTCCCTCTCGGGTGGCAGTCTTAAGCAGCGTGTAATCAAAAGATCTCAGTTGCCCTGCGGAACAGTGTTAGGAAATGTTCAAGGTTAAGGTGAGGAATCTTTAATGAAAATTTGAAACCGTTACACTTTAAGGTTATGGTTAGCACTGATGGAGAATGATGGTAGTCCAGTTAAAAGAGGATTGCTTTCGGCTGGCATCTTCTCTTGACATGGTCCGATGCTGAGATAACGTTGTAATGTACAGTATAGATCCAGACTCCACTGATTAATGGTTTGACTGCTTCCAGCTTCCACAATTTCTTGATCTACAGAATGGATCCATGCCCTTTGAAGAAGTACACAAATACAAAACAAGAGAGAGATTCAGTTGCTTGATAATTCGCATGTTTTGGAGAAAGCTGTGCAGTCTGTGCCTGAAACCATGTGTTCCTTAAAGTGAACTTCAGACAGATTTAGAAAGTGTCCCAGTAAACCCCCTTCTCTGGACTTCATGACAGAAATGCTATGCCATGACCTTCTACAAAGAGTAGGTGCATACTGTTTTCTATAAGGCGAAGGACAACAGTTTTGCATGTTCTATGGTTCAGGACTAAGAAGGTGCTTTATCCTAACTTTAGTGACTTTACAGTAAGGAAAAATAGGTCAGAGTAAACAGCTTACTGTTTTTTTTATTTCATGAGCGTAAGTTTTCCCATAAGATCTCCTGTGACTGTTTATGTTTTCTTACTGGTAAGATAAACAGATTGAAAAAGCACGGAGCACTGTACGCTGTCATTTCTCAAGTGAACTGGAGTTTCTCTGCAGTTACATTATGGCTCATATAGAGGGACTAATCAACGTGGATTACCAAGAGCGTTCAGAAAGCAGTGCAGGACAGGTGAACCACAAACACAGGCTACTCTCTGGCTTCCTAACCACTCTACAGGAGAGCTAAGAGCTGTATTTGATGATTTTTTGTCAGAAAAATAAATTATTTTATCAAAGAAATTCTTTAAACTTCAAGCAAATAAACAAGCTGGTAAGTGGCATTTACCTTTTAGTTTGCTTGTATTGTAAACCTCATTATTTTATTTCAATTCCAATATGTATGTATGTATGTGTATATATATATATATATATATATATATATACACACACATGTATACCTCTCTTTGTACGATTAAAAAAAAAATAATATACTCAATACATTTACCATATTTAATTTTTTTATTTTAATGAGCACAAGTTCCTGGCTCCTGATTGATGCTCTTTCTCTTCATTTCAGAGCTTCCCTCAGGACTTTCACGTCCGGCACATATTGGGACAATTATGATAATAATTTTTGAATTTGTCTCAATTTTTTACTTATTTTTTAAGCTAAATTTGATCTACTGTTTAATCTACATTATTCAAGGGGAGGGGCAGTCAGTTAGATTGCAGTTAATGAACATGTACTTTGCTAGATTTTTGACTCACTTAGTGCATTTGAATCATTTTTTTTTAATTACATTATATACCTGAACATTTTTAAAACACAGCTATACTGTTTATCTGTGTAAGGTGACAATTTTAGTTGGACTAACATTTGATATTATATATATTTAAAAAAAAATAATAATTTACCAAACTTGTGCTATAACGGATCCATGCATAATTAATCGTGCAAAGTGGGGATACCTGTACAGTATAAGTTACATTACATTCATTCAATGCAGGGTGATGGTACCTGAGATGTGTTAAAAGGTTAGATGTGTTTCCATCAAGAGTACAAAGCAATGTTTTCCAATGTATACAAAAAGGATCTTCTGTGGCCTTTTATATAAACATGTAATCAGTCCAGTTATATTTCTCAAGCAGTGCATCACCAGTGGGGCTCATGTTACAGGAAAGGCATATACCACGTATACTGTAATTACGATAATCGCGGTGAAGAGCAAGATAAATTATATCTAAACTTAATGTATCCAAAACGTAAAACCGGTATACTCCCCATACCTTATATGTATAATTTTTACACAATGAAGTGTAAATAAAAGTGTAACTTGATTTAGAAAGAAAATATAGATGTACACTTAGTATTTTTTTTAAATGAAGAATGAAGAATTGCATGAGTACCAATGTTGTATGTAACAGCAGTGTGTCCCTCTGGGTCTCTGGGGGAGGCCAGCTCTACAAAATCAAACCCTAAGTTGCAAATCCATTCTGAAATCATAAACCAAATACAGTGAGGGAAAAAAGTATTTGATCCCCTGCTGATTTTGTACGTTTGTACGTTTGCCCTATAATTTTAATGGTAGGTGTATTTTAACAGTGAGAGACAGAATAACAACAACAAAATCCAGAAAAACGCATTTCAAAAAAGTTATACATTGATTTGCATGTTAATGAGGGAAATAAGTATTTGACCCCTTCGACTTAGTACTTGGTGGCAAAACCCTTGTTGGCAATCACAGAGGTCAGACGTTTCTTGTAGTTGGCCACCAGGTTTGCACACATCTCAGGAGGGATTTTGTCCCACTCCTCTTTGCAGATCCTCTCCAAGTCATTAAGGTTTCGAGGCTGACGTTTGGCAACTCGAACCTTCAGCTCCCTCCACAGATTTTCTATGGGATTAAGGTCTGGAGACTGGCTAGGCCACTCCAGGACCTTAATGTGCTTCTTCTTGAGCCACTCCTTTGTTGCCTTGGCTGTGTGTTTTGGGTCATTGTCATGCTGGAATACCCATCCACAACCCATTTTCAATGCCCTGGCTGAGGGAAGGAGGTTCTCACCCAAGATTTGATGGTACATGGCCCCGTCCATCGTCCCTTTGATGCGGTGCAGTTGTCCTGTCCCCTTAGCAGAAAAACACCCCCAAAGCATAATGTTTCCACCTCCATGTTTGACGGTGGGGATGGTGTTCTTGGGGTCATTCCTCCTCCTCCAAACACAGCGAGTTGAGTTGATGCCAAAGAGCTCGATTTTGGTCTCATCTGACCACAACACTTTCACCCAGTTCTCCTCCGAATCATTCAGATGTTCATTGGAAAACTTCAGACGGGCCTGTACATGTGCTTTCTTGAGCTGGGGGACCTTGCGGGCGCTGCAGGATTTCAGTCCTTCACGGCGTAGTGTGTTACCAATTGTTTTCTTGGTGACTATGGTCCCAGCTGCCTTGAGATCATTAACAAGATCCTCCCATGTAGTTCTGGGCTGATTCCTCACCGTTCTCATGATCATTGAAACTCCACGAGGTGAGATCTTGCATGGAGCCCCAGACCGAGGGAGACTGACAGTTATTTTGTGTTTTTTCCATTTGCGAATAATCGCACCAACTGTTGTCACCTTCTCACCAAGCTGCTTGGCGATGGTCTTGTAGCCCATTCCAGCCTTGTGTAGGTCTACAATCTTGTCCCTGACATGCTTGGACAGCTCTTTGGTCTTGGCCATGGTGGAGAGTTTGGAATCTGATTGATTGATTGCTTCTGTGTACAGGTGTCTTTTATACAGGTAACGAGCTGAGATTAGGAGCACTCCCTTTAAAAGAGTGCTCCTAATCTCAGCTCGTTACCTGTATAAGAGACACCTGGGAGCCAGAAATCTTGCTGATTGATAGGGGATCAAATAATTATTTCCCTCATTAACATGCAAATCAATTTATAACTTTTTTGAAATGCGTTTTTCTGGATTGTTTTTTGTTATTCTGTCTCTCACCGTTAAAATACATCTACCATTAAAATTATAGACTGATCATTTCTTTGTCAGTGGGCAAATGTACAAAATCAGCAGGGGATCAAATACTTTTTTCCCTCACTGTAAATCAATGTTATTCCATATACAAACTTCCACACAACACACACCCATAACACTCTAACTTGAAGCGTCTCCCCAGGTGAGTGCTGCCCCTGCTTTTATTCCTAATGAGAAGCACCTGAGAGGACTGTTTATAAAAATGGAATCCCTTCCGGCTCAGTCTAGAGCCAAAATGGTGATCAGTCACCTGCTCTGCATGCTGCCAAAGCCCTACAATACACGTGGAAACGTAATTTACTTTCACAGCATGAAATGCTATTAATTTCACACATAATAACCAAATCAGCCTCCTTGTTTTTTCAAATTAAAACAATACATTTTAATATACAAATTATTACACAAAAGTGGGTGTGTTGTACATGTTTTTTCATTAATACATTAAGCCTCCAATGCACAACCTGATGTTTGTTATTTCAGGACCTGCTGTTGCAGATGGAAGGTGTTTTTCAAGCATTTCTACTTAGAATCTTATTATCCTGGACAGATGGATTAGATTTTGAATTGCTGATCTCAATGCCTGCCAGATCATCTCCATTCATAATGGGAAGAATTGGAGCTGGTGCCTTAATTGCCATCGATGAAGTAAACAGGAGCCCTAGCCTATTAAAAGGTCAGAATCTCTTGTTAGGGATGTTAACAACAACGCACACTGGGACACAATTATGAGTGTAGTTAAAGTGCATTGCATGATTTGTTTTATAAAGAGTTGACAAGGACAGGATGGTAGTCGGTAAGGATTTGAACATTTTGTATTAGGACAGGAAGTTTATCATTTGCATTTATTTATTGAGACATTTACAGCATAATGCCATGGTCCAGTTAAACACCAGTTGTAATATAAGTATTAATGAATACAATTTCTGTCCAATGAGTATTTGAAATCTCAGACTAAGTAATCTTAATCATAATAATATTAACTGGTAACAATAGTTCACTCATATTCCTAAAAGTCAGAATCTACAAATAATAACCTACCTCTACACTGGCCCTGAGTTTAGCTTGAGGACATTTCTAGTTCTGATCTAATTTATTTGTTAGGTGTATATAGTTACATTGAAGTACAGATAATAGTTGCAATTCTGTACTTCTTAGGCATGAATTAGGCTTAAAAATGTTCTTATTGCAGCCAACTGTAATCACAATTTTCAACTGAAGTATCAATCTGTATTTCTTTTATCTAATTCAAGTGTGAAGTGTGTTTTTTCTGTGATACTTTATATAGAACAGCAAGGAGACATACAAAAAGATTTCTACGTTGCATATAGATATGTATATATATATATATATATGTATAGATTTTTTTTATTTGGATGCACTATAGATCATCAACTATTGTACGAATTTGTCGACGATGAATGTGATGCGGTGAGAGGAACGGGAAAAATTGTAAGTCTGCAGCGGAACAAAAACTACAGCGCGTTCATAGGGCCATGTTGTTCCAAGGTAAGTAAAGTGTTACCTTTGATTTTGTTAATTTCCACTAATCTGTCAGCCACTTTGATTTAGCTTTTGTAAGGAAAATGCCAACTCCTGAGATTTTAAATGGCAGATTATCAGCTTCAGTCTTGCATGTATTATAAGAATCTGACAGTTGCAAGATCTTTCCCATGTTCACTTTTTACAATCTTAAACTGAACACCAGAGGCTCTCTGGATGGATTGCTTGGTTTTTTCCACCCGTTCATCACACTCAAAATTCCATTGTGATTTATGTGAATATTGTGTAATGAATACATAATACTTTTTTTAGGTTCTAGGTTGGTCAAATCTAATGCAGATTACTAAAATTGCTGTAACCAGAATGGGGGCGATGGGGCATAGGTAGCAGGGCCCACCGCATCTAGGGGACCTGCAAGGAGATCCACATTCCACCAGAGCTGTATATACACAGCCCTGAAAAAAATTAAGAGAACACTTAACATTGATTTCTGATGTTGGAGTGGTCTCTTAATTTTTTCCAGAGCTGTATATATACACACAATTATATACCAAAGAACAAATATTATTTAACAGTAAAATTCAATATATATATATATATATATATATATATATATATATATATATATATATATATACACAGTGAGGGAAAAAAGTATTTGATTCCCTGCTGATTTTGTATGTTTGCCCACTGACAAAGAAATGATCAGTCTATAATTTCAATGGTAGGTGTATTTTAACAGTGAGAGACAGAATAACCACTCCTCATTGCAGATCCTCTCCAAGTCATTAAGGTTTCGAGGCTGATGTTTGGCAACTCAAACCTTCAGCTCCCTCCACAGATTTTCTATGGGATTAAGGTCTGGAGACTGGCTAGGCCACTCCAGGACCTTAATGTGCTTCTTCTTGAGCCACTGATTTGTTGCCTTGGCTGTGTGTTTTGGGTCATTGTTATGCTGGAATACCCATCCACGACCCATTTTCAATGCCCTGGCTGAGGGAAGGAGGTTCTCACCCAAGATTTGATGGTACATGGCCACGTCCATCGTCCCTTTGATGCGGTGCAGTTGTCCTGTCCCCTTAGCAGAACAACACCCCCAAAGCATAATGTTTCCACCTCCATGTTTGACGGTGGGGATGGTGTTCTTGGGGTCATTCCTCCTCCTCCAAACACAGCGAGTTGAGTTGATGCCAAAGAGCTCGATTTTGGTCTCATCTGACCACAACACTTTCATCCAGTTCTCCTCTGAATCATTCAGATGTTCATTGGCAAACTTCAGACGGGCCTGTACATGTGCTTTCTTGAGCAGGGGGACCTTGCGGGCGCTGCAGGATTTCAGTCCTTCACGGCGTAGTGTGTTACCAATTGTTTTCTTGGTGACTATGGTCCCAGCTGCCTTGAGATCATTAATAAGATCCTCCTTGACTGCTTCGGTGGACAGGTGTCTTTTATTCAGGTAACGAGCTGAGATTAGGAGCTTCTAATCTCAGCTCGTTACCTGTATAAAAGACACCTGGGAGCCAGAAATCTTGCGGATTGATAGCGGATCAAATACTTATTTCCCTCATTAACATGCAAATCAATGTATAACTTTTTTGAAATGCATTTTTCTGGATTTTGTTGTTGTTATTCTGTCTCTCACTGTTAAAATACACCTACCATTAAAATTATAGACTGATCATTTCTTTGTCAGTGGGCAAACGTACAAAATCAGCAGGGGATCAAATACTTTTTTCCCTCACTGTATAATATCATAAGTTATGCTATATGATTTCATTAAATCCTGGCACTGATCTGAGCTGTTGTTGCTTATTTTATAAAATATTGTAAATAGCAATCTACAGAGTCTGTCGTTATACCTACTTGAGGGGCCCCTTTGCCTGGGACTTGCATCTGCGCTGCTGGTGGGGTGGGACCAGGGTCTTCAAAATCAGTATTCATTTAGTAATTTGTTTAAAATACTTTTGGTATTTTATGTCATACTGTATCAAAACAGCATAACTATTCTGAAA
Source organism: Amia ocellicauda (assembly GCF_036373705.1). Classification (NCBI taxonomy): domain Eukaryota; kingdom Metazoa; phylum Chordata; class Actinopteri; order Amiiformes; family Amiidae; genus Amia; species Amia ocellicauda. Next base: position 6,011,002 of record NC_089862.1, on the reverse strand, counting down.
TATTCTGAAATAATTGAAAACAAATTGTTTAGTGCAATGTTCATCTTTGTTTTATCAATAAAATAATGATGGGTCTGTTTTAATATTTGATTTACGTGTAACTTATCCTATCATTTGGCAAACTCTGTGTCTTGTTTAGACTCTAGTAACTAGCCAACTAGCTACCATTAAGTTAGATACATAAAACAATGAATAGAAAATACAGGCGCTCTGAAATGTAAGGAATGAGAAAAAAAGAAAAGTGTAGCTTTAAGACGCCGCGCTTAGAGTGATGTATATTGTCCTTCATGGAGTGAGCTTACAGAGTGTTTTTAACTCCATTACACTGGCAACCCCGTTATATATATATATATATATATATAAAATAAACATGTTATATCTCTGCAGAGGACTACCTGGAGGACCCCGCAGTTGTAGGCTTTACAGAGGAGTGGTGGGGTGGCCCAAGAGAGCGCCCCGCCCCCTCTGTGCTTAGAGTTAGTTCTGCCGCTGGCTGTAACCTGAAGTCATGTACCCTTATTTACAGTATTTATCCCATGAAATCTCTCTTTCAGTCCAATCATTCATGGGAATTTCCCCACCACATTATGTATTGACACAGAATACCTGCCATGTTCCATTCATGTTTTGCCTAACTGTGGGTGAATGGAATTAAGTTTATTCCACATAAAATAATTTGCTTTGGTATGGCTGTCACTCTAGGGACAAGATAAATGTAAGATTCCTGGTATTCTTTAAGTGTTTTGTTTTCAACAGGTGTGCTCCCATGCAGCCAGACTTGCAGCTTACTGGAACATTGCTGTCATCAGTCCCATCTGCGCTGATTCAGAATTTCTGGATAAAACGGTAGACTACTATTTTTAGGAAATATAAGCCACATATGCTGCTTCCAAGAATCATTTGTACAGCAATAATGGTTATTGAAACCACTCCAAACCTCTTGTTTTCTCTTGTTTGTATAGGATTTCCCTACAATGACTAGAGTGTTTGGTCCTTTTACCAAAATGGGGTCTTTCTTCGTTAAGATCTGTGAAAACTTTGGCTGGAGACGCATTGGCATCATCTATGAAAACAAGGCCACCTGGACAATCCCGGCAGAAGGGATTAAGTAAAAACCAATAACTTTTTCCTATTTGGAACACATATGATGAATGATTTATTACCCTATATGGAAGTCTCAGATAATATTATGTCTAGTGTATTTTAAATATTTTACAAAATACACGTGAGGTGGTGGGAGTTAGCATTAGCACAATTGGGGATTCCAAAAATCTTAAAATACATTTGTCGTCCTGTGCAGAGCAGAAATTGAATCATCCTTGTTTCTCGTTCAATCTTATTTTAGATTTGCTGCTGAGCAACACAACATTACAGTGGCAATTTATAGAGATATTCATGGCTACAACACCTCTTTTACATCAAAAAGAGTTATTGAGGAAGTGACTGCTGTGTCACGCAGTGAGTATGCTTCTCCCCCACATAAATCTCCAACAAATGTTCGGTTAGTATATTGTTTTGTTTGGCTTTGATTGTTGATTTCACATGACTGTAAGCATTAGGACAAAAGTCAGTTCATTACTGAAATCTAATCGGTCAACTGACATTTAAAAAAATGAATCAAGCTCAAATCTGGTACCTTAGGTATGTGGGTACAAGTTGTTTCAGTGTCATTATTTTTTTAACCATGATGAGATTTTTGTTACTGAATCAGCATAGTTCCTGCTTCCCCTGTAGCCTTAGTCCTGAAAAGCTGCAGGGTCTTCTGGTAAACATTGTGACAAAGCTCTCTACAGCACCAGGGTTGGAGACCACTGTGTAATCCATTTAGGCTTGCATCTGATCAGCATGGTGACTCCCGGTAACTTCTCCCTTCAATAGGGGTTAGGGGAGTATATATTATCATCTGTAACTGTGGAAATGATTTAATTCCTATTTTGCGAATGTGCCATGACATCCAGACCGAAGAATTCAATGTTATTTAAACACAAATCCAAAAAATAGCCAGCTCGTTGGGAGAAAACATTACCATATACCTGGACTTGTGTCACAATTTGTGAAGTTAGCAACATTGATGTTATGTAAGGAATGTGCGTCTGCTCTATATTGAGATGATACAACAGTACAGCCTGTAGAGAGATTCCCCATCTCTTCTTGTGGTGTCTGACCGGATGGTACATTTTAAGCTTCTAATGAGATAATGGCAATCCTCACATTGCCATGCTGCTTGATCAGCCAGGTGGGTCAGCCGAAGCAGACTCATGTTATTAAATAGGCAGATGGGCCTTGGACAGGCATGGGAACCGACTCAATATGCTTATATATATAGTGGCCTGTATGTGTCTGTTTGCTTGTTTTTGATATTGGGAAGTTCACTGTTTTCTGATCATCTGATCACCAAAACTCAATTTAATGTAGCAGAGACTTGAAATTTGATTTTTAGGGGTAAAGGGCATCCTAAATTCATAGAATCCTGCAACAACTTAACAAAAATAAACAATTACTGCATTTTCCAATGCATGAAGGTAAAAATAAATTAGATATTTAAAAAATGCATGTTTTTTTAATTGTTAATCAATAAATGTGGAAGTTTCACCACAGATACATCCAAATAAATGTTTGAAACTTTTTATTCAATATTTACTGAAGGTTTTGATTGAATTCTGTGTGTTAAAACATACATTCTGTGCTGAGTAATGGATATTCCCCATTACTGATTGAGCATCTTGAAGCAAAACACCTTCAGATGGCAGTTCAGGAGTCTCAGATCCAAGATGGGTCAGAAACTGCCTTCTTTCTTGGGCTTTAGGAAGTTGGGAGAGTAGAACGCCTCATGCATTGCTAGAGGGGGCATTTAGTGGATGGCATGCTTCTCAAGCAGAGCTGAAATTTTGGCATACTTCAGTAGTGCCAAGTGCTGCAGGCTGTCCTTCACGAAAGTCCATAAATTGCAGAGAGTAACCAACGTTTATAATTTGGAGCCTCCAAGCATAGGCGGATTGACCGGACCATTTTTTGATAGGTGGGCCGGTTGGAATTGAAACAAATATATTTGTTTTTTGCACTATTTCTCTGTCATTACAAGCATTTGGCCAATCTGTGTGCAATGGCCAATCTGTGTGCAATGGCCAATCCCGCTACTAAGATAAATGGGCCAGCCTGGTTTTCTGATTGGCTAAGGAGGAGGCAAGCCTCATGGTTATGCAAATTCTCATTCAACTCAAACGTGCGTGAGAACTGCTTTCACTTGCAGTCATTCATTAGAGATGGATGGAAACAAAATAAAGATGGTGCCCAAACAGTGAGAAACCAAAAAAAAGACAGTCCTAAATGTGTAGTAATCATCAAGGATTAGTTGGGGAAGGAGAAAACTGAATAAGAAATCTAAAAGAAGACCACATAAAAGAAATGAAGATTAAATAAGGTGGTGTGACCTGGAAAAGAGATGATGTTCATCTGAACAAGTAGAAAAATGTTTTTGACATCAATCTTATTCCATATATGTGTGTATGGATACTGCACATTACAGTATATTATAAGATATTACTGTATGCTATTGCTTGCACTGATTCATCTTCCCCAAATCCTTAAAACTCATCTGATTTCTAATGTTGTTCTGTCCTGTCAAGATAGTTTGCAGGTGGCAAATGGCAGCATACACAACAGACAACTCCTTCGAAATCAAAGCCTTCATCAGATAACAATTTTGACACATTTTTATATTTTCTATTACAGTTGTCAGACATGGTTTTTAATCTTAATTTAGGATTTTTTGTGGTTTGGGCATGGGGGGCTGGTGTGGCTAAAATGGGCTGAATTTTGGTCCCACTCCGCCCCTGCCTCCAGGTGTCCTGGGTGTATGTTTGCCAAATTGAGCGTTGCTGGGGTGTAAATGGGTGGATCAGAGACTGCTGAAATCCTTCAGGGCAGTGGGAGTGGAGGCAGCAGTAGAGGTGGCAGCAGAGGTGGCAGCAGATGCGGCGGTGCCTGCGGTCCAGGGCTTCCGTGTCTTCTGTCGATAGACTGACCAGGGCCACGCTGACCTAAGGGTGGAGCTGCCCTGGGTGAGGGTCTGTGAGGTTTCAAGCAGTTGCGCCAAGATAGTCTACATACCTGAGGGGTCCAAAGGGGACCCAAACAGTTCAGCTGCCGTGAATATTCCTTGGCTTGCAATCCATGGCTTCCATTGCTGGGACAAATGTCTACATCAGCAAGATAGGGTTGTCAATAAAGTGCGTCCTATCAGTGTCTTGCCTGTGACAGACAAAGTTGGCACTGTGATGCCACTAGTGCCACCATAGAATGACATGTGGCTTGTGCACCTTTCCTCACGACTTCAAACTCAAGGATTGTTTTTTCACAGCCAATTCCACTGGTGGAGTGTCTGGGGTGGGACCAAGAGACTCAGAGAGGCCTGCCAGATATAAAGTCAGATTGTTAATCTTGTCTCTGCCGCATAAGACCGGTGCAGCAACCATTCTACACTGCCGTTTAGCTCAGGCTTAATTGAGACTGCAGGGAGAGAGACCATCATGGCAATTGAAGAGTGCTGGTGGCCAGGATGGTCTTTGGCACTCCTGACATGTGTCACCAAAACCAAAACAGCTGCAGTTTGCAAGATGTTTTCTGCACTGCCACATTACTTCCTGTACTGTAGTGCACTGGAAATGCACCAATTGCACTCTTACGCATTGAGTTGCACTATGTTCTGCTGTTCTGCAGAGTTGCACTGAAGTGCACCAGCTTGTGGTACACCGTGGTACACTATATCTCACCAAACTGAACCGAAATGCAACCTGCGCCGAGTGGTACAGACAATGACGAGACCAAAAAAGCAGTGGAGATGGTAATAAGCTGCTCAAGGCAAACACGAAAGATACTATGAACAGGAGAGTCTTTGATTGAGTAAAACACTGCCAACATCTCCCTGTCATGGCTATACTCCCAATCATTGTGTATACAGTGATTTGATGGGACAGAGTGAAATAATGTACTGGTAAATCCCTGAACATTGCAATGCAATGATGCAAAGATAAGAGACTGCCCTGGAGGGAACGTTTGAGTGATGAATACGGAGGGCCCTGATTGCTCTTGTTTGCTGTTCTGGATATCTATGGGTTTTCAGTTTTCTCCTAGGCTCTGGCTGTCACAGACCATTTATATGCAGCTGTCAGTACTGGAAGTGAAGGAGACAAACAAAATATAGAGTGTGTGCCCATACAGTTATGATCATGTTTCAAGATGCATTACTTGAGAGATAATTAGATTTTTTCTTGTTGTAATCTTTGTCCATTGCTATTTTTAAAAATATAAGTGACGGGGGATCCCCGGGGGGTAAAAGGAAATCCCGACTAAGACCAAACCCACGTCACTAAACCTCTCATGACTATACCACCCCAGTTAGTTCTTGAGGTTGGGGAGCCTCATCACCAAATCACTATTTCCCCCTACACAGGTTCTTTGATCCTAGAGCAACCACAGGACAGACTCGAGGCAAACCATAAAATGTCCATTTATTCAATCTCTCCACACACGCACACCTTTCCATAACCAACATTCTTACTAGTACAAGAGCAGGGGAAGTACATGATCACACTTTCATAGCACACAGCAGCAAAGAAATGAAAGGCAAAGTGCAAGTGCATTTAATGGCACTTTTCTTTCAGTTCAATTCAGATATACCAATCCAGTCTCTGCTTGCGCCCTTTACTGTAGAGAAGAGTCTACCTTGTGGAATTCTGTGGCCGAAGCTGGCTTGTCCTAGTCCATCTACACCGAGGATGCTGGAGAGGGCTACCATTGCCCCCTCCACCCGGTCCTTGTCCCTCTGGTGATGTTCTGGCATTCTGGAGCCTACTAGCGCTCCTTAACCCCTCTGTTGCCTGGCCACACTGCCTTCCTCTGCATCTCTAACCATTTTTATTTATTTATTTATTTATTTATTTATTATTTATTTATTTTTAAACAAAGCACTGTTTTCTTGTCTATTATCTGTCTGCTGCTCACGCCACACTCTCCCATATCTCTCTGTCCCTGTTCCTTCCAGTTGCATTTTTAACTCCACCTCACAATCCTAATCGAAAACAGGTGTTCCAATAATTAGCAGGGGAAGCCAAATGCTTAATTGGCAACAGGTACATTCTTAAGGGGTGGGGGGTGGGGGGGAATCAGGGCTTAATTAACAATTAAACAAAAGTCCCAATAAGCAAAACAACCACCCTTCATAAAACATTTAAGTCACCTATAAGAAAATAAATAAAACCCATCACCTTACACACACAAATAACACACACTATATAAATAAATAAATGTGTAACCCCCCTGTAACCCCGTGACAGTGAGGGAAAAAAGTATTTGATCCCCTGCTGATTTTGTACGTTTGCCCACTGACAAAGAAATGATCAGTCTATAATTTTAATGGTAGGTGTATTTTAACAGTGAGAGACAGAATAACAACAAAAAAATCCAGAAAAACGCATTTCAAAAAAGTTATAAATTGATTTGCATGTTAATGAGTGAAATAAGTATTTGATCCCCTATCAATCAGCAAGATTTCTGGCTCCCAGATGTCTTTTATACAGGTAACGAGCTGTGATTATCCACAGAAGCAATCAATCAATCAGATTCCAAACTCTCCACCATGGCCAAGACCAAAGAGCTGTCCAAGGATGTCAGGGACAAGATTGTAGACCTACACAAGGCTGGAATGGGCTACAAGACCATCGCCAAGCGTCTTGGTGAGAAGGTGACAACAGTTGGTGCGATTATTCGCAAATGGAAGAAACACAAAATAACTGTCAGTCTCCCTCGGTCTGGGGCTCCATGCAAGATCTCACCTCGTGGAGTTTCAATGATCATGAGAACGGTGAGGAATCAGCCCAGAACTACACGGGAGGATCTTGTTAATGATCTCAAGGCAGCTGGGACCATAGTCACCAAGAAAACAATTGGCAACACACTACGCCGTGAAGGACTGAAATCCTGCAGCGCCCGCAAGGTCCCCCTGCTCAAGAAAGCACATGTACAGGCCCGTCTGAAGTTTGCCAATGAACATCTGAATGATTCAGAGGAGAACTGGGTGAAAGTGTTGTGGTCAGATGAGACAAAAATCGAGCTCTTTGGCATCAACTCAACTCGCCGTGTTTGGAGGAGGAGGAATGACCCCAAGAACACCATCCCCACCGTCAAACATGGAGGTGGAAACATTATGCTTTGGGGGTGTTTTTCTGCTAAGGGGACAGGACAACTGCATCGCATCAAAGGGACGATGGCCAGGGCCATGTACCGTCAAATCTTGTGTGAGAACCTCCTTCCCTCAGCCAGGGCATTGAAAATGGGTCGTGGATGGGTATTCCAGCATGACAATGACCCAAAACACACAGCCAAGGCAACAAAGGAGTGGCTCAAGAAGAAGCACATTAAGGTCCTGGAGTGGCCTAGCCAGTCTCCAGACCTTAATCCCATAGAAAATCTGTGGAGGGAGCTGAAGGTTTGAGTTGCCAAACGTCAGCCTCGAAACCTTAATGACTTGGAGAGGATTTGCAAAGAGGAGTGGGACAAAATCCCTCCTGAGATGTGTGCAAACCTGGTGGCCAACTACAAGAAACGTCTGACCTCTGTGATCGCCAACAAGGGTTTTGCCACCAAGTACTAAGTCGAAGGGGTCAAATACTTATTTCCCTCATTAACATGCAAATCAATGTATAAGTTTTTTGAAATGTGTTTTTCTGGATTTTTTTGTTGTTATTCTGTCTCTCACTGTTAAAATACACCTACCATTAAAATTATAGACTGATCATTTCTTTGTCAGTGGGCAAACGTACAAAATCAGCAGGGGATCAAATACTTTTTTCCCTCACTGTATATTGTTTCTTTAAACAAATCTAACAAAGTAATCTCATTCAGATAAATGTCAAAACAGAACAGAGCATTCTTTTCCCCCTATCCACATAAATCAATTATGTCTACAGAAAAATAAATCTTGTTCCTGGTTCAATGGATTATCCATGACAGATGTGCTATATTAAACATTTTCTGTATTTCCTTTTCATTTTACATTTTTAATGCAGAGTTGTTTCAGAAAACGGAAAGCTCTTTAATACTCTCTAAAGCCATCTATGATATTATCCCTTGTATTTCACCTATTAGATTACGTTCAATAATTTTCAACTTGTGCTTGCTTTGCAAATAAATGAAAGAAACAGTCATAAACAAATCAATAATAAATGTAAACTGCCATTCAAAAATCTGACAAATTAACAATTTAAATATTTGAAAGCAATTTTTATTTGACAAGGTTTTCGTCCTTCTATCTAATGAGAACTCACAATGATGTGCTATTGACCATTGATTAGCAAGTAAGTCTGCATTTTAATTTGACCCAGGCCAACATCTGGATGAGACAATATGCAAAATCAACTTTCAATGCTTGAAAATAAATGTTTTCGTTTCATCATTTAAAATACTGAATTGCATAGTTGACCCCAAAGATGAATAAGATAAGAAAAAACAAATGGATGCATCAAAAGGAAACAATTTGGATATGCATGCAAATAAATCTTTATTTGTCTCCCCAAACAATGTTGCTAGGGTTATCATCACACTCCACCACACTCCAGGGATTTAAAATCGCTATTCTGTCACAGACCTGACACAGTGGCTATAGGGGAACCATCCTGACAGGACTTCATCTCGTCACAGTTCTTCACAACCATCAATAAATTTGAATCTGATGGAATAATAACCAACATGCAGGCAACAAAGTCAGATTTTAAAGCTAAGAAAGCACCTGTCTCTCATCAAACCCTGCAGGAACATAAACCTATACCTTCTAAATTACCTAGCTACACCCCCCAGCTACACTTTACAGTATATCACACATCCTAATGGATATGCAACCCTTGTAGATGTAATGTATAGCACAGCATGGTGTTTTGTACATTTGAAAAACTGGAATATCCATATTCTATTTGGATGGGTTTTAGAGGCATTAATCTGCCCCGCTAAAACAGAAATAGATGCATGTCTATGTATTAACCCTAACTGCGGGAAGCTCCAGAATTGATTGATTTAAATTCTATGCTCTCTTCTTACCCAGTGGGAACTGCAAACATTTAGTTATCCCCACGGAACTACTATGATCACTGAGACAAACTGTGCTTATCTCTTTTCCACTTCACTTCTCTGACTGGATTATCGATATGTGCGGTATAGTTTTGTAGATTTCTTTTTGCATTGCCATTTCAGTGTCCTATTTTCTATGCTAAATTGTTTAGCAAATGGATTAATGTCACTGCCACTCTTTGCCTTCTTATGTATGAATAGGCTCCATAAATCCGTAGGGATATTCTGCACAGAAATCAACTCTTAAATGTGTTACAGGAAGTTTCTTAAGATTGTAAAGATGTGTGATGGACATAATACCCATAGCAAAATACTCAGTACTCAGTTGTACTCAGTAACAAGATTCAAAACACAGATATTGTACAATTTAAGAATAATAACCTGTTATAAACCTGTTATAAATGTGAATAGGAACCAGATGACACATATAAGGTATTATGTATATAACATTTATGTTGAGATCCAATCCTTTACTTTAGTTGCATGTAAAAGGTAATTTCAGAATGCTGAAAGATAAAACCTGCTTATATAAACCTTTGCTTATAAAAACACAGGCTTCTTGGAAATATAGAGCACCATAGCTTACTTGATTAATTGCAAAAATGTATATGTATGTATATGTATATATTTCCAGTTGAGTTTCAGTACATTTTTTGTTTCTGCAGTAATTGTAATATCAGCGAAAGGAGAAGCAGTGAGAGAATTGCTAATTGAAGCCCACAAACAAGGTTTAATCAATGGAGAGTTTGTATTTTTCTGCTTTGAGCCTTATGAACAGAAAGTAATGTTCGGTGTTTTTCACTGGAAAAGAGGTAAGATCGACTTCAAGGTTGTATTTATCTACAAAGTGTATGGGAGTTTCTTTCTCTGTATAAGAATGTTATCTTTCTTTGTCGTCTCACTCTGGCAGGACATATGATTATTATCTGCATTGTAAAACCAAGATATTGTTCTTTCTCAGCTTTTTTTTTTCCACATCTGCTTATTATTCTTAGTATGTTTTGTAAATCAGTTTTTCAGCTATCACTATGAAACTTTGCACAATTCTAAGCTATCAAGCTACTTTAAAGCTACAATCATTTTAAAGGTGTTTATATACTAACACACTGAACTGCTTGCATTCATCAGGTACACATCTAAATTATATATTTGTTTAGTGATTAGAAACTTCTAAATGTAGTTAATTGAAAACATTTGTAGTGTATCTGAAATTACACTGATCAGAAGTCGGTATAACAATCCACTTACATTAGAAGTCAGAAGCTTGTATGTTTTCATTTGGGGGCAACCATTTTTGGACCTCATAATTTGTTACATATACTATAACTTGCCCTCTGGTACATATAAACAATCATGACCTTCAATTGATAGAATGGGGATATGTCAAAAAATAGAATTGTGCCAACTGTTATGTGACAATTTAAACATATTTAAACATTAATCCTTCAGATTAAGACTACTTCTGAGCTCTTTTAATAAAAGAGGCCCATCTCAATTGATTGCAAAAAGTTTCTCACTGGATGAGTCACTTTATGAGATGTGGAGTATTTAACTGCTGTTGATATCGCTCTTGAAAGAAAGGGGGCAATTTGATTGCCCTCAAACACACAAACAGCATAATAATAAAATGAATCAATCAATAATGGACACTATTGTAACATAAGATTCCACTCTTTCTAATACAAAAGATTTGCTTGTTCCAGGAGATGCTCATGATACAGTAGCAAGAGAAGCATATCAAGCTCTGTTTCTGCTGTCCCTGTATAAACCCCACAATGAAGAGTACATGAACTTTTCAGCTGAGGTCATACGAAGATCTAAAGAAGATTTTGGATACACTTATGCACCGGATGAAACGGTGAATTGATTAAACATTTTAAATCAACCAAACTGGAGTCAGGTGCATTTCACGGAACAGTACAGCATCCTATTTTAATATGAACATAATTTATCCTTAGAACTGGAAGGCAAGTGCAGTGGACAGAAACAATATAAAAGAGTACTTTCCTCTCAATTATTAATTAACCACTGCATTATTCTAGTTAATGTACGTTTTTTTATAGTAATGATATCCACTGTCTAGGGTAAATCTACAGTGGTGTGATGAAAATATTTACAGGTTATTTTCTCTGCAAATCACAGCCAGTACACACACACACACACACATATATATATATATATATATATATATAATTTTACTAATTGTTGAATGAGAGAGTGAAGTGAAGTAAAACTATCATGAACAAGGGTGAGTGCTAGGCATTGCAAGCGTGAAATAAGCAGTTTGCTCAATTGTTGTTAAAATGCTCAATAAACCTATAGGAGATGTGTCTTGAAAAGTGTCTTAAGTAATTCTTTTTTTAAACTGTTTGTCTTGTTAAGGTTTCTGTTCTGACTGCAATTTCCCATGATTCTGTGTGGCTGTATGCACAGGCATTAAACGAAACCCTGTCTGAAAACGGTGATCCATATAATGGGTCTGCCATTACGCGTAAAATGTGGAATAGAACAATCACAGGTAATTTCTTTGAGTGTATTTAACATGTCAGAAGCGTCATCGCTAAGAAGTTCTTCTTGGAAATGAACTAACGTAAAAGCCACAAAGTGCCTCCTGTCTCTCTTTAATTAATTATTCTAATCCTTTGTGACTAAACATAAATGCTGGCATTCATTTCAAACACCTAAAAAGTATTTTAAAATCTCTAAAAATATAAAGTGAAATTAACTTTGAAATATGCACATAGCATTTCCCAGGAATTTCAGTTAATGCTGTTTCTGATGCTTTTCTGACTGTTAAAAGGAACAATGCACTTCAATATTAAAATAGAAAATGTTTAGTATTACATTACATTACTTACAGTGAGGGAAAAAAGTATTTGATCCCCTGCTGATTTTGTACGTTTGCCCACTGACATAGAAATGATCAGTCTATAATTTTAATGGTAGGTGTATTTTAACAGTGAGAGACAGAATAACAACAACAAAATACAGAAAAACGCATTTCAAAAAACTTATACATTGATTTGCATGTCAATGAGGGAAATAAGTATTTGACCCCTTCGACTTAGTACTTGGTGGCAAAACCCTTGTTGGCGATCACAGAGGTCAGACGTTTCTTGTAGTTGGCCACCAGGTTTGCACACATCTCAGGAGGGATTTTGTCCCACTCCTCTTTGCAGATCCTCTCCAAGTCATTAAAGTTTCGAGGCTGACGTTTGGCAACTCGAACCTTCAGCTCCCTCCACAGATTTTCTATGGGATTAAGGTCTGGAGACTGGCTAGGCCACTCCAGGACCTTAATGTGCTTCTTCTTGAGCCACTCCTTTGTTGCCTTGGCTGTGTGTTTTGGGTCATTGTCATGCTGGAATACCCATCCACGACCCATTTTCAATGCCCTGGCTGAGGGAAGGAGGTTCTCACCCAAGATTTGACGGTACATGGCCCTGGCCATCGTCCCTTTGATGCGGTGCAGTTGTCCTGTCCCCTTAGCAGAAAAACACCCCAAAGCATAATGTTTCCACCTCCATGTTTGACAGTTCGGATGGTTTTCTTGGGGTCATAGTCAGCATTCTTCCTCCTCCAAACACGGCGAGTTGAGTTGATGCCAAAGAGCTCGAATTTGGTCTCATCTGACCACAACACTTTCACCCAGTTCTCCTCTGAATCATTCAGATGTTCATTGGAAAACTTCAGACGGGCCTGTACATGTGCTTTCTTGAGCAGGGGGACCTTGCGGGCGCTGCGGGATTTCAGTCCTTCACGGCGTAGTGTGTTACCAATTGTTTTCTTGGTGACTATGGTCCCAGCTGCCTTGAGATCATTAACAAGATCCCCCTGTGTAGTTCTGGGCTGATTCCTCACCGTTCTCATGATCATTGAAACTCCACGAGGTGAGATCTTGCATGGAGCCCCAGACCGAGGGAGACTGACAGTTATTTTGTGTTTCTTCCATTTGCGAATAATCGCACCAACTGTTGTCACCTTCTCACCAAGCTGCTTGGTGATGGTCTTGTAGCCCATTCCAGTCTTGTGTAGGTCTACAATCTTGTCCCTGACATCCTTGGACAGCTCTTTGGTCTTGGCCATGGTGGAGAGTTTGGAATCTGATTGATTGATTGCTTCTGTGGACAGGTGTCTTTTATACAGGTAACGAGCTGAGATTAGGAGCACTCCCTTTAAGAGAGTGCTCCTAATCTCAGCTCGTTACCTGTATAAAAGACACCTGGGAGCCAGAAATCTTGCTGATTGATAGGGGATCAAATACTTATTTCCCTCATTAACATGCAAATCAATTTATAACTTTTTTGAAATGAATTTTTCTGGATTTTTTTGTTGTTATTCTGTCTCTCACTGTTAAAATACACCTACCATTAAAATTATAGACTGATCATTTCTTTTTCAGTGGGCAAACGTACAAAATCAGCAGGGGATCAAATACTTTTTTCCCTCATTGTAATTAAGGGTTCTGTTGAGTTCACATGTCAAAAATGTATTTTTGAGAGACCAAATGTAACCTATGTACTCATATTGTTTGGGTTTAGGGATTCAGGGTGAAGTTACAATAGATAACAATGGAGACCGTGAATCTGCATACACGATGTATCACATACAACACAATAAAAATGGCACATTTGAGGTGAGTTATTTATTGATCCTGGAATTTGATCGAATACGTTCATTATTAACTGCCCACACAATTTCTCCTACTATAGTGTACACAAATTCAATTTCACACACCGCTCTATGAATTAACACAGATGCAATGAACACAGAAATTGTTTATCAAAAAAAGACCTAGGTTTTACCTAGCAAATTGTGTTTTTCATGCATAATTAAAGAATGCTTTCATTTTGCTATCAAATAAAGAAAATTAAATTAATGTTTTCATCTTTTTGTTCTCCCTATCATGGTTCTTGGCATTTGCAGGCTATAGCAAATTATCTTGGAACACAGAAAACCTATGTGCAAGTTCCAGGACTCAGCATTGTTTGGCCTGGAGGAAGGACTACTGCCCCACTTGACAGTCCTGTGTGTGGGTTTGCAAGGGAGCACTGTGAGGACGACAGAACAGGTACCTCTCTCAGTGCTGGGCTTACATGCACTTGAAAATCAGCTCCACAATCGTGATTTGTGGCTTAGAGTGTACGTATCAGGCACGTTCTTCACGATATATAAAAAATGTGTCCATCAGGTGGCGTGTGGTTAATGGTACAGTCCGCCACATTGTCACATTTGCTATAGGTTTGAAATCCAGTGTCAGCTAGAGGATGAATTGTACTTGGGTTTTTAAAAGATTTCAGAGGTCAAGAATAACCATTTAGCCAATGTAATGTCATACTATTTTCCAGAACAACAAAGGTACCACAACATACACATACTTACACACCATGCAAATGCTAGAATCATGATAAGCTCGCCTCATCCCATTTTGCTTCCTTAATCAGAGCCATATAGCAAATTCCTGAAATGTAGGGTCAAAACATCGGAGAATCTTGCAAAACGTATTTGCATCACAAACACACGTATCACAATCTCTTTGAGAACCATTCAAACTGACTTCCAATGTTAAAGCTCACTGGTCTCTGTTAGTATGACTATAAAAGTCTACACATCATAAGACATTACTAAGATAAAACTGCTGGAAAGCTCTTACAATTTGTTTCGCAGATGTGTCCTTTTAAAGTCAGGATTTATGCAAGGACAGGATTAAAACTACAATAATATTAAGAAAAGACTGTTTGAGTGAGACTTCGAAAGATGTAAAGAAGTTACAAATGCAAATGCACAAATACACATATCAAAGAGGGGAGGCTGGGGTTTGTGTGTCACTGCAAACTTAGCTAACTTAGCTGAGTACTTGTGAGTTTAGTGTTCACTGAGTTAGGATGGCTAACAATAGCTGTAATGAGTTGCAATGCCAGCAGATGTCAGGAGTGTTTTTATCTTTTCCAACATATTAACTTCCCTTCAAGTCTAACCTTCCCCAAAGCATGTCTCCCTCATTTTGAAATGAGGAATAATGGCCGTTAGTTTGCGACTTAGAAATAAATCACTGAAATAATGACATGTTGGCCCTTGGTCCCAGTTTTATGAGATGTGAGCAACTTTGTCAGGGTAAGAATGATTCACCTTTACCTTCTATTTTATAAAAATGTTTTTCAGATTAATAATGCACTATTATAGCCCTTAGCTAAAACACTGACTACTGACTGAAAAAAAGGAAATTAAAATGATCAGTAGTAAGAGTTACGCACATAGAAATGGCATCCAGGTCTTCAATCAGTCTGTGAAGAACATTATGGATTATGTACATCAAAAGGTTTCCAAATACAAAAGTGAATACCAACAGAGTTTTGATTACTGTTACAATTATATAAAATTAAATAGTACAATTAATAACAAAACCAAAGTCTAGAAAATAAAGCTTGATTTAGATTTACTAGTTGTCAGAGTTACAAAATGTAATACAATTTGTCTAATTTGTTTAATACATAGATATTAAATCATAAAAAAAGATTACCATTTTGGGCCTCAAGCCAATGAGCCAGGACAAAGTTTTAAGGACACCAAAACATCTGAATGATGAAAATTGAAATTGATCATTAAACATTTACAACATTGATATTGTGGCTTGACTGCCAGGAGCCAATAGATGTTACTCCATCCTTTATTTGTAATTTACCCTCCAAGGGCACTGTTCTGTCTAACACTGTTTAAAGAAGTAATAGGCAAGCACGAATTGGAAGATAAACTGAGGATTTACTGAAGAGAAACTGAAGATTTTACTATACAAAGAGGATGAATAAATACACCTCTTTAGAACCCGCCTTAAACAATTCAGGATGCCTCTGTGCATGTGGAGAAAACAATGTCGGCCTATTGTTTTATATTTATTTTCACAAAATAAATATCTGTACAAATTAAAATGTACACTATAAAATGATTGTTTATGAAATAATTGTTTAAGTAAATGTTAATTAACTGTATACATACACAAGGAAATGTATTGCGTTGTTCCTACACTGAACCTCTAACACACTGTTCATCCCGGCAGGAAGTATCATCATTGCAGTTGCACTAATTGGTGTCTTGCTAGCCATGGTAACAGTGGCTCTGAGTCTTCTGTACAGGTACCATAATGAGCTTCTTCTATATATTTGTTGCAGATGATATGTACATATTACATTACATTACATATGTACAGTATATGTAAGGTGCAGAAAACCAGCAGATATTCTACATTGCATACATGATGCAGAATGTATTAATCTGCACAGTGTACACATATATGTATGTATGCAAATTTATATTTACAGCTGGAAAGTGGTACCAATTTATAATCTGATTCAGTCTCATTTGAAAAACCTGTAATTTTAATCATTTCACTCTGACTACGTAATCTATACACATCACAGAAGCAGAGATTCATATCCTGAGAACTATGCCTTGCCACATTAATAGATGACAGATTCCATAACAAAGGGGCAGTGCATTGACCAAATGTGTTTTGTACATCTGAACTCTTCTCTCCCTCTTGACCATGTTTTCCAAGTGTTTATATTTAGCTCTTTATAGTTGCTTGGTAACAAAGACCACAGCTCATTAAAAAGGTAGTGCTGCCACCCAGTGGTACTTAAACATTATAACTGAAATTAATTTTCAGGGAAGAGGCTAGATATCTAAGGCTAGATATCTTTCCAAATAGGGAACCCAATAGAAATTGAGACCGAACAACATCCTTTAAAAAATAAATAAATACATTATATATATATAAAGATATATGACCTCTGCAGTGAGGAAATAGTGTTTACCTAGAAGCAAAGAAAACATTAACACAGATTCATATTTCCTGCTCTATGGTAATAGCAAGAGTTCAGAGACAATATGTCCCTTGTGCCTTGTTTAACCTTGCATTGCCTGGAAACTAGCAGCAGACTTTATTATTTGTATATTTATATATTTAAATAAATAATTTGGTCTCTGATATAAATAAACACAAAACAAAAAATGTGTGGTCAGGCTGAGTTATAGGCTATTTTTATTTTGTCCTGAGTGCTTTTTGCAGTACAAGCTGTAACACGTGTTGCTCCACAGCAGGCTTTGGAGCTCATGGTGATGCTAATGTTCTGCTATGTGACACTTATTCCCAATTACATTATGTAATTTTCAGATTTGTCTTCAAAAAATGTATATTTATGTATTGATGCATACTTTGAATACTTAATGCTTACATCAGTTTATTTTTTATTTTTTATTTAAAATAAAAAATAAAGCATTTAGTGTACTTTGTGATTTTCATGTGTTACTTTTTTTATTTTATTCCAGGAAATACAAGCTCCAAGAGAGGGCCTCAAAGATGCTTTGGAAGATTAGCTTCAATGAGATGACTATGATGCAAGCTAAGCACACCACCTCATTGTGCAAGGTGAGGGATTGCCAGTGTTTTTTGTAATTCAGAATGCAAATAACAAAGTACAGATTGGATCTGTCCCATTGCAGCACTATAAAGACATCATTACAAGTAAATATTGCAGTAATCATGAATCAAATTACAGTTTATTATGTACAATTTATTTGCATAATGTGCATACACAAGTACATTCACTGACTGATGTAGTTTCAGTATTAAAATATATACATGGCTAAAAGTGTCATTGTAATGTGCATTTGCAGAAATATGCAGAAATCCCTGTTGTGCAGTAATCTTACGGGATGTTTTAGGAGACAAAGCCTTTGGTAAATTACTGTATATATTTCTCAGGTCATCTTCTGAAGCAAGTGAAACCAGACCTACATATAATATGTTTAATTAAATCTGTATTGGGATAACACTTGGTTGTGGTGAAAAAGGGTGTCATCTATTAAAGGGTTTCCTCTATTCATTAATTATATTAAAATATAGTAATTATATTAAATCAGATATTTTTAAACACATCAACCTCTGATTCCAGTCTATTCTGATTTCTAAACTTTAGGACACATATTTTTGTTCTTGTGAAACCTTAATACATGCCTACAAATGAGCTTTCCTGTATTTTAAATAGTGTCCCTCAAACGTTTTCAAGCTGATGTGGTTTCTAATACACTTTCATTTGTTATTGATGTTTTCTTTAAAGGTTTCTAATTACTCTGCCACGTCAATACGAGCCTCCTCAGAAACCATCTGTGAAAATGAAAATACTCAGAGTGATCTCATGTTTACAAAAACAGCAGTGTATAAAGTGAGTCTTCCAGTCTCAGGCTGGGATTAAATCAGAACTTTGACCCACCCGCTAATAGAAAACTACAGAACTGTACTCAGTTGTGGCTTCATTTTCAGTAAGATGCCACTTTCTTCTAATCAGAAATGTAACCGCTATGATGCACAGGGTTGTAGTTTGCTCTTAGCAGGTGGGTCAAAGTTTTGATTTAATCCGGCCCTCAGTCTTTTGATGCACATTTTTACAGCTGTCATGTGACTTCCTGATCTTCTTTCCTTTTCTTTTTTTTTTCTTAGGAAAACACCTGTTCTGTGCGCTTCCTGCATGCAAAAACTGTTAATCTCAATAAGGAATTACTTTCTGAGCTGAAGCAGGTAAGAGAGCATAGGGCGGGGTTTGTTCTTCATTCTCCCCTAACCCCTTCCACCAAAGAAAAAACTAAACGGTATTCATACTTCATATTTAAAATGATGCAGAAAAGTAATGTATCTGAGGCATGAAAGTACACATTAATTTGAATTTCTTCTGCAGTGCAGAGATTTGAACCATCCCAACATATGCAGCTTCATTGGTGCCTGTATAGATCCACCTCACCTCTGCCTGCTGACTGAATATTGCCCCAAAGGGAGTTTGCAGGTGCTGTTTCTGACATTGACAGTGTTTTATTTAAGGTGCATCTCCTCTTTCAGTTTTGTTTGCATAATCAAATTAAATTTTTACTGGTTTTCACAGGATATTTTGAAGAATGATTCCATAAAGCTTGACTGGACCTTTAAATATTCTTTAATGTTGGACATAGTGAAGGTATGTTTATCTGTTTCTCTTTGGTTGTATTTCTTATTAAATGTGCTTGTGAATCAGACTTTCGACCATTGTCCATTGCAACTGCACATTTTCAGATTTAATAATATCCACTGTCTCTTCCATCAAAGCAAATATATTTCATGAATACATTCTGAAAGATTGTATGCCCACTTTTCCATTGTGATGTGATCTATTAGTAGATTTAGCCATTGTGTGATGTTGTTTGTCTCTGCTTTTCCAGTTCAGGAGTATAGTTTTCTTGGCGATGGTTAACACTAGGAGAATTGGACTTGGATTTTATGCGGTGGGGTTGAGTGTAGTTAAGTCTCCAAGTAGACATGTGGATGGAGAGAGTGGGATGGTGCAGCCCCAAAAAAAGAGGGTGTTTTGTTAATGACTTCTTGCCAGAAGTGTTGAGTTGGTGGGCAGAGCCAAAAGGCATGGAAGTAATTGTAAGGGATGTTCAGTGTGCGCATGGATCAGATTCTATAACACATTCTTTTTTGAGTGTTCTTTGATGTAGATCAGATCTCTTCCACACCATTCATCATTCCTATGGAGACTATTAGCCTGTTTTTAGTCAAATACAGAGTAGGACAATACAGATCTTTTAATGTTGATAGGTCATTTGCAATGATACAACTATATATATATATATATATATATATATATATATATATGTCTTCTGATTATTTTTATGATTTGAATGTTAGCAACTACTTGAACTGCCAGTTTTAAAGTTAGAGTCAAGTGTTCTTTCAATTGTAAAAAAGTGCTTTTAGAAATTTGAGTTTATGATTATCTTCAGGGAATGGACTATCTTCACAAGAGTCCTCTAAGGTCACATGGACACCTTTCATCTACAAACTGTGTGGTAGACAGCAGGTTTGTATTAAAGATCACAGACTTTGGACTGAGCAACCTCAGACGGCCCAATGCTGTTGACGTCCAAAGCAGTCTTGAACACTGGCAGCGTAAGTAGCATGCCTTGCATTATATTCTCTTCATCATGTTAAAGAGAGGCAAAAGAGGTCCTGCTAATATACATATATACATTCATACATTTATAATGATGTATGTATGAATTAATTTTTACGGGTGCAAGTATGTGCTTCTGGTTATGCAGCCCTGAATACAATGAAAAATGTAAGTTTCAATGTAAGTATCTGCTGTTACAGTTAATAACTATTGGTATGTTTCCTATCCCAGGTTTACTGTGGAGAGCACCTGAGCTGTTAAGGGACAACATGCCTCCTAATGGAACACAAAAAGGAGATGTTTACAGTTTTGGCATCATAGTCCATGAGATTGTGTATCGCAGTGATGTGTTTTTCATCCCACATTGCACCCCGAGTATAAAGGGTATGAAAAACATTCACCTTATTTTATTGAAGACATATATTAATTACATTTTGTCTTTTTGGAAAAACATGAAGGACAGACAGTGATATCTGAAGAGAAAACTTGACCCACAACTTTGGTTCCCACTTGCCCTCTTCTGTTTTCTCTAGATTTCACCATTTGTTTTTTCAAGTTATGAAGCGCATGTCTGTAACAATTTAAGTGCCGTTTCAAATTCACGTGTAACATAAAACCATCTTGAAACGATTTCTGCTCTCGGCTCCAGACCTGACTGAACACTGTGAATATGTTACAGAGATTATAGCGGAGGTGAAGGCGGGAGGTTGCATTCCCCTCCGGCCCCATTGTGGCACAGCGGAGTGCCCTGAGAATGTGGAGATGCTGATGAAGAGCTGCTGGAGAGAGAGACCTTCAGAGAGACCAGACTTTGTGTCCTTGAAAGTAGTAGTGAAGAAGTTAAGCCCTTCCACGTAAGTAGACACCGTGTACTACACAGCCATCCTTTGTCTGTGTAAAGTCTTTCATAACCATTTCTATTCCCTGTCATAGCAGACCATTTAGAGTCCATAGCAGGTCAACAATATTTCACACAATGGGTTGATAGTAACATCACTGAAGAATGTGAATTATTCAACAGTAGCAGTTACAGTTGAACATTTCTCTTGATTATTTTTTAGTTAAGATCCCATTAAAAGGAAACTGTTTGCCACTATCTTGGATGAATTTCCTTATAGCTTTTTTTACCGTGAGAAAAAAGAGAAAATGACAATGGATCTTAATTAATGTACACACACATTTTGCCAGGTTGATTTAGATAAGCTTTATTATTCACAGCTCTGAAAAGGCTTCCCGACACGGAAGCAGAGCGGTCATGCTGGATCATAATGTGCAATAATTTCAACTCCTGTATTGCTGCACATCCAAAAGCATCGCCATGGTTGTTACCTCAAGTACCTTGGGCCTAGACTCTCAAGAGAAAATTCTCATCGAGTACAACCAATTGTATCCTCCACCTTTCCTGTGCCTTCTCAACGTTTAAGCCTTTAAAAATGAATGCAGCTCCACACCTGTACTTCCTGAAGTACTTACTGTTTCAGTTCTTTAAAGAGGATAACAAAACACAAAATGACATTTTATCACTACAGAGGGCCCAGATATTTCCAGAAGTATAAAATCACCACAGATTTCCTCTCAGGTGTCCTGCAGAAGCCCACTCTGGTGCAGTTGTAACTTAAACATCTTTAAACCTAACAGGGGGGGGGACAACATTCTTGACAACTTGTTGTCCCGCATGGAGCACTATGCCAAAAACCTGGAGGAGATTGTGAATGAGCGCACCGCCCAGCTCCTGGAAGAAAAAAAGAAGGCAGAAAGTCTGTTAACTCAGATGTTGCCAAGGTAACGTTGGAGTTACTTGCAAAAACGTAATAAATCAATCAGTTATACTGTTCATTTAGTTCCTTTTACTGTCTGTCTTCTGGTCAGTGTTGTCAAAATGCTTCTATCAATCCTTAAATCCCTCTACTTTCTTCAAAGACTAGACAATCAAAAGCTAAGAGCTGATCAGTGGTTGGAGATGTTGCAGACGGGTTTAAAGAATGAGGAAGTCTTTTTTTGCAGTGCATAAGAGGCAGAAACAAATATTAAAATTACATTTTAAAAATGGTGTAGAGTTCCCAGTGGAGATCTATGTGGTGATCACTTAAATCCACTTATGTAGTCATTTATACCTGCTATTATTTATACCTTGCCATTCACTGCACATTTTAGTTTTGTTAAGTTATAATATGAATTGAAGTTTTACACAAGTATGGTGGGACATGCAGAAACAAACTGTCTATCAACTAGTGCAATGAGGTCAGATTAATTTTACTATATATTGCAAACAAGCATTACATTATCTGCAGGGAGCCTTCAATGTTACAATTCAAAGTCAAATTTACAATGTTACTGACAAAACATTTGTTTTATTTTATGGATTTTTCTTGAACCAACACATCTGTCACAGCAACACAGTTATTCCCTCAAGTAAATTACATCAAACAAGCTGTTCTGATAGAAGGATCGATACATCTGACCTATTTTCTTGCTAATTTTTCTGTTGAATGAGAAAGGTTTGAACAGCTCTAACTCTACCTTGTTTGTACTCAGATCTGTAGCCATCCAGCTGATAGCTGGGGAGACAGTGCAAGCAGAAACATACGACTGTGTGACTATCTATTTCAGTGACATAGTGGATTTTACTGCAATGTCTGCATGCATCACCCCAATGCAGGTGAGAACCCATATTTCTACAAATGTCTGGTATATCCCCAGGTGAGGGAATCATCCAAGGGTAAAATGAACTATATTTAAAAATCTCATTAGCCTCAAGAATTTGATTCTTTCATGTCATGACTTGTGTGGCAGATATAATTAAAGAAAGGAATTGTGTTGAGCCAGAAATATATTTCACAAATAAATAATTCATTTGGCAGGACAAAAACAAAACAAAACTGATTCATGTTTCATTTATTCTGTGGACATATTATTTTGTATATATATATATATATATATATATATAAGTATTCCTTTTACATTCAGGAGGACTTCCATTTAGATGGTCTGATGATAGACGTCTGTGCTTAGAATGAAGGATGGGCTAACCAGCCTGCACGGTGCTGGTTTAAATCCATTCTGTGACACTTGGCAGCTGTAGCTTGGAGCTCTCAGGGACAGAGTACAATTCCTATTGATTGCATTTGTGGCTCTGTGTGAAAATAAATGCAAAGCTTAGCAATATATTGTTGTTTTCATTTCCTCCTGCCTAGTGTGACTGAATCACAGCTATTTCTGGTTTTAAAATGGGAAATGTAACAGAAGACTATACATTTGTACACGCTTTAAAATAAAATGTAATAACTGGTGTAAAATTTCCCTCTAGGTTGTTGACTTGCTTAATGACTTGTACACATACTTTGACAATATAATCGACAACCATGATGTTTACAAGGTAAAGGCCACCTATTTGTTTTATTCATTTTGTCATGCCTGTAATTTCCTTTTGTCGTTCATTAAAGTAATTGTGTTCAGCTTCTAAAAGGACTGCATAGAAGACATACAGATTTTTGAATTGGCATCTCCAATGAATCCCTCTGTAAATGATTAACGTGGCAATTGTGAGGTTCACATGGTTGTGTGTAGCAGTGGTCTCTCATCTGTGTTGGTGTCTATAGCCTGATCTAAGTGAACATATCACGAACTCATTTGAATTAATACAAAATTCAGAATTCTCAAGTACTAGTATTATTCATCAGTACCACAACAGTTTGTTTAAAACTGCTTCATCAGATTTAGACAATGTCTGTATTTGAAATGTTATGTTAATGAATGGTTGTTTTAATATGTCTATATTGTGTTACATCCCCGGGTTTAGGTGGAAACCATAGGTGATGCCTATATGGTGGTATCTGGGCTGCCTATTAGAAATGGGGATGACCATGCAAAAGAAATAGCCAGGATGTCCTTGTCAATACTGCAAGCTATGAGAAAATTTGAAAACAGACATGTCCCAGGTCAGCAGCTAAAGGTCAGAATAGGACTCCATTCAGGTAAGAATCTGGACAAAAGAACAGTTGCAGACTATTTGGAATTAACCATATACAGGCTATACAGAATCATCTGCAATATGTAATTCCTTGGGGAACTGAGCTACATTTGTCTTTGAAGTCAACTTTGTAGTATATTCATGTAACAATTTTGTGATTTGATGTCCTGTAAAAAATAATATTAAAAACAAATGTGCAAAATGTAAGCCTGAGTTTAAATAACATGATAGAATTAATTAACGGGCAAGTTTCATATTTAAGAATGAATAGCGAGAGGAAGGCAATAGTTGGCCTCCATTCTCTTTCCTTGGGGGATTGTCCTAGGACTACTTTCATTCTGTGGGCTTGGCAAGAAGGTTGAAGGTGAAGAGGTTTCCCCAGGTGAGAGAATGTACTGTGGTAGTAGATAGGGCGAAGCCTAGATTAGAAAGATTTCAGTTTCTGAATAATAGACAGAGCTCATACTATGTTATTTCTCTGTTAGGCCCCTGTGTAGCAGGCGTTGTAGGGTTGAAAATGCCTCGGTATTGTCTGTTTGGAGACACAGTTAACACTGCCTCACGTATGGAGTCCTATGGTTCACGTAAGCTAATTTTCTTCATACTGTTCCCTATGCTTCCCCACCTGTGATATCTTAAGACTGGTTCAACAGGGTATGTCCTTTAAGCTTCTTCTTTTCCAAAAAGTGGGCTTTCACAATTGGCATACCCTTCATTTTTTCAAGATTAATAAATAATTAGAAACATTACTTTGGATTAGCCAAATGCCTTTTTGTGCTTGTTAATGATGTATCATTTCACTAGTTAATGAAACTAACACATTGTACATTTTTTATTGTACATTAAGAGTCCCTAATTTCTTTGTATTTCCACTGTAATTACTTATTACGATGTAAATACAGTGTAAATAGGCATAATTACAGTGGTATTTACCAAGTAAATACGCAGTTATTAGGGACACTAAATGTAAAGTGTTACCCTAGCACAGGACACACATTGTAAACATGCACAATTACAGTGTAGATACATTGCAAATTGAGATTATTACACTGGTAGTTACCAAGTAATTACAGTGTAAATACACAATAGTTAGGGACACAATGTAAAGTGTTACCCTGAAAGATAATCTAATGTTTGTGCCACATTTTTACACAAGCTTTATTTGCAATTAATCTTATTTATTATTTTTGCATATATTTTCTAGCTCTCAAGATTCACATCAGCAGCTTGACCAAAGAACTGCTAGATAAATTTAAAACATTCAAATGTGAGCAACGAGGAGATATTCATATGAAGGTATGGTTAAGCTACATTGTCATTTTAGTTATAATTTGCTCTGTTGTATTATTATTCTCATTGTTGGCAAGGGCAACAGGAAGAGCAGCATATTGTGTGCACTGTAGGTACTTAGCCTAATACAGGTGCAAGATATTAAAGTGAGAATCATATGTAATTATAAACTGGCACAAGCAAATGTTGCCTGCATTATTAAAACATGAAGCCAAGTATAATTTGGAGCAAGTATCAATCATATTACATACCTTATACTTGAGGATGACTTTTTGCCAAATACTTCAGGCTTATTTCCAATGAAAACTATTGCAGGAGTCTGTGAATCAATTAAGACATTGACAGTTAAAAAACAACAACAACAAAAACCTACAAAAAAATGCCTAGAAGACAAGCCTGAAGGCCAATGTACACAGTTAGGATAAAATGTGCTAGGCTGTCTGGAATACATATACATACATAATTTTATATTGTTTTACAGGGCAAAGGACTTGTACAAACATTCTGGCTTTTGGGAGAAGAACAATAAAAAGAGCCTACATTTTGCATGTCTATAAGACCCCTGTTCTTAATAGGATTACAATTTGGAGGTCAAGATCTAAACCCAACTCTTATATAAAACAGTCTGCAGAGAGGTATTTAATTAATCCGGCTATTCAGACTGATAGTCACTGGGAGCTGGGTCAGAACCAACACAAGAAGACTGCAGCCCTTGTGTGAGATCTTCTCTAATGTCAACTCTAAACTAATCCTTGACCACAAAACAAAAGCAACACTAATCCAATCCCTGGCTTGGAAAGTGAATCCTTACTGAGACTGGAAAGACCCCCACAATCAGATCCAGCCAAGTTTGGATTCTGGTGTCACAAGTGGTATGAGACACTGGCCTCCCTGCTAATCGACTACACCACACTTATTAATTTTAGAGGGAAGGGAAACCTCTAAACAACCACTCACTTCCCCACAACAGGCTCAGACCCCAGGACACCCAGCACAGACACAGGATTAAAATAAAAATACAGTTTATTTAATTCCTTCATTACTACGGTCGTTCACATACTTTACAGAAAAAAAACAGTCAAGCAAAACACAGAACCCCAATAAAAACATTGGTGACCAACATCTATGTTTTAGAATATTAAAATAGTGGGCATTTTCGGGTTATAGAAAGAAACAACCAGATATACTTTTATATAGATATATTTATATATTATATATCATCAGCAGCAGCAGCAGCCTATATCTGAATGATGTTTCCAATTGCTTTGATCTTTAGCTTCCCTCTCCCATGTCACACATGCAAAGTTTATTATTTAATTTCCCTTCTTTCATGTGGTCTTCTTCTAGGTCTTTTTTTAATCTCTTGGGGTCCATTTGATAGCTTCCATGCTCTATTTTTGATCAGTTCTTCTTGTTATGTGTCCAGCCCATTGATATTTTAAATATTTGTAGTCTTTATAATGTAATACGGCTTTGGTATTTTGCAGAATGATGTATCTGTAATGACTTGATAAGAATGTTTTATCCTGATTGTGACCTACTTATGTTGACAAAATGCAGTTTGTTTGTGAAATACTCTCTGAACAAAATCGTTTTAGGAAACACTGTATGCAAGCCAACTATTATTATAACTCAGAAGTCTTTTTTGCCCTTGGTCAAAAGAGATCAATGGGAAAAATCTAACTTCTGTTCAAACATCTCAATTGTAAATTGTTAGAGTTCAAAATCCCAGGCTCCACCATCTCAAAGGAATTTAAATTTAAATGTTTATCACTGTTATTCATGCCAGGCAATTTGCTTCTTTGATTCTCCTATATGCCAGTAGTACCAGTACACTAAATAAAAATGGCATAAACCACAGCAGAATTTATAAGCAGTTGATCTCCAGCTAATTCAAGATCATTTCCAAGACCTTGCATATAGATAAGATCTTAATGTTGTTAAGTTGCACTTTCACTGCGTTTTTTTGCATTGGCATTGTTTGAACAAATTTAGTTTATCCATAGAGCTGGAGCTAGAATTTCCACAGCCACTTTTTATCTAGTTTTGTTGACCTCTTCAAATCATATATGAGGTCTAGTCTTATCTGTAAATAAATATATAAATGAAAATGGCATTTGTGAGTACACTGTAATCCCCAGTTTTTAGTGCTTTTTGTGGATTTGTACCCAATTTATGTGTTTCACTTACAAAATCCAATGGCTTTAAGAACTCATGACTAATATTACAAACTGAACAAATTAATGAAATGTCTGATTCTCTGTATGCTGTAAATGGTCTTTGTCTTGAAACGGAAACTTTTGTACATGTATAAAGTATTTAGAGATTTATTCATTTATTTAGTTATTATTGTTTAGATAGGGAGATTAGGAATTCATGAGACACATAAATCCTCTTTATCCTTGTCTGAGTTTGATGATGTAAAACAATATCTTGCAATTGATGTACTGTACATAGCTACACACAGCTATAAAATACATATTCTGTTCTATGCCCAAACATTTTATTACAGATCTTATTAATACTTATCTGTATTTGAAAAAATAACTATCTATCTATCTATCTATATATATATATATATATATATATATATATATATATATATACACTCACCTAAAGGATTATTAGGAACACCTGTTCAATTTCTCATTAATGCAATTATCTAATCAACCAATCACATGGCAGTTGCTTCAATGCATTTAGGGGAGTGGTCCTGGTCAAGACAATCTCCTGAACTCCAAACTGAATGTCTGAATGGGAAAGAAAGGTGATTTAAGCAATTTTGAGAGTGGCATGGTTGTTGGTGCCAGACGGGCCGGTCTGAGTATTTCACAATCTGTTCAGTTACTGGGATTTTCACGCACAACCATTTCTAGGGTTTACAAAGAATGGTGTGAAAAGGGAAAAACATCCAGTATGCGGCAGTCCTGTGGGCGAAAATGCCTTGTTGATGCTAGAGGTCAGAGGAGAATGGGCCGACTGATTCAAGCTGATAGAAGAGCAACTTTGACTGAAATAACCACTCGTTACAACCGAGGTATGCAGCAAAGCATTTGTGAAGCCACAACACGTACAACCTTGAGGCGGATGGGCTACAACAGCAGAAGACCCCACCAGGTACCACTCATCTCCACTACAAATAGGAAAAAGAGGCTACAATTTGCACAAGCTCACCAAAATTGGACAGTTGAAGACTGGAAAAATGTTGCCTGGTCTGATGAGTCTCGATTTCTCTTGAGACATTCAGATGGTAGAGTCAGAATTTGGCGTAAACAGAATGAGAACATGGATCCATCATGCCTTGTTACCACTGTGCAGGCTGGTGGTGGTGGTGTAATAGTGTGGGGGATGTTTTCTTGGCACACTTTAGGCCCCTTAGTGCCAATTGGGCATCGTTTAAATGCCACGGCCTACCTGAGCATTGTTTCTGACCATGTCCATCCCTTCATGACCACCATGTACCCATCCTCTGATGGCTACTTCCAGCAGGATAAGGCACCATGTCACAAAGGTCGAATCATTTCAAATTGGTTTCTTGAACATGACAATGAGTTCACTGTACTAAACTGGCCCCCACAGTCACCAGATCTCAACCCAATAGAGCATCTTTGGGATGTGGTGGAACGGGAGCTTCGTGCCCTGGATGTGCATCCCACAAATCTCCATCAACTGCAAGATGCTATCCTATCAATATGGGCCAACATTTCTAAAGAATGCTTTCAGCACCTTGTTGAATCAATGCCACATAGAATTAAGGCAGTTCTGAAGGCGAAAGGGGGTCAAACACAGTATTAGTATGGTGTTCCTAATAATCCTTTAGGTGAGTGTATATATATATATATATATATATATATATATATTTCAATTTTTAGGCTTATCATGGAGCTTTCCATCTTATATTATAATACAGAAAATAATTTTCTATTCATAAGCAAAAGCTTCGTCTTTCAAAAAATATATAGGCATGATATATTTAAAATGTGTTATTACATATTTTGAAATACAATTCTATTACCATAGAAATGGAATGTGAAATTTATGATTTTCATTTTTGTAATCAATTTAAAATGAAGTAATTTTCAGCTCATAATGTTTATTTCAAGCTGAGCGAGAACACAGTGAATATTAATCAGTGCACACTTACGCATTTAAGTCCCTCACACTGAGAAATATTCATATTAATCACAGATAGATAAGCTTTGTGTTCTCACTGTATTTATAATTTTCCATCCAGAGTATTACATAATGTATAAAATGCCAATATCTATTCCTGCATTCACTGAGTGGAGATGTTGAATTCCTTTCAAAGCTCATCTAAAACCTACAGAGCTGTAAACATGTACTTCATTTCCTGTAATCAGCCTCGGGAATAAAATGTGTTTGTCTAAAGGGAGTGCAGATAATACTTAACAAAGCTATGCTATGCTGCATTAAACTTAAAAATAAATGTATTAATCTAATTTCACAATATTAAATCAGTAAAAACAAGAAAAAGAAAATGATTGACTGAGGACATTTAAAAGATTATTGTGAAACATGATATTTACCATTATTTAATATGTAATATTTCTACAGCTTCAGGTAGAAGTACTAGGGGAAACTCGGAAGTATCCACACACCATAGAGGTAAAATAATCAAAGAACTACTTATGTAGAAATATTCAGCATTATGTAAAGCATAAACATAATCAAATTTCACTTCTAAGAATGATGGACCTTAAACTGTAGTCCAAAATGGCAAAGATATTAATAAAACATTGCTCAGTTCACAGAGAAACAGGTGTTTGGGACAGATGCCAGAAAAAAAAAAGCTACCGCTACTGCTAAAAATATGTTTTTTTTTTCTTCACACGCTAAAATAAAAAATAGGAAAAATAGAATGACCAGAACATCTTATGTTTTATTTCTGCTGATGAAGTTTTAAAAGGCATTTATAATCGTACACATGGACACAAGGTTTAATTAAGGACTAATTATTCATAAATATTGTATAAGCTCCACTCACCCACAGGGAAATGAAGCAATTAGGGTATATTATGAGGCTTCTAAATGCTTAAATGGGTCCCTGGTTGGCACAAGTTTCCAAAGGTGATGCCTTTCACATCTCACTTTTAGGGCTTTTGGGGGTATGATTCATTCATTAAAGCTAATAAAAGCTCAAGATTTTTCCATTACTAGTTCCTCAGCACACCATTGTCACGGCATAATGTAGTATTTTAAAACACTATCACTAAACGCCTGGTTCTCTTCTATCTCCGATTGTCAACAAAAAGGGGTCCTTACTAACAAATGTGTGCACTTGTTGGGTTACCGACAACAGAGTGGGCAAGTGTCCATTGTTTTACAAAGTTGGCTGTGAGTGATTTTTATTCTTCCAAAATGTAATCTTTTATCAATTTAGCATTTAAACCTGATTTTTTAGGCAGCTCACTCTTGTAAAATGTTCAGCTTGCTGTTGGCCTCAGTACAAATATAATGCATCACAAGTATTTTCCCAATGAATTATGGTTTTCTGTTTTTTATACACCAAAGACCACTGTCATAAGGTTACACCTCATACGGGCATCAATATTAAATTATACTTTATTTTATTTCTACAATTAGAACATATCATATAAAACAACAGCACTATTTTTTTAAGTAACGTTTAATTAAGGCAGCCTTGAAGTACTTTTGTATTAATCTTTTCAAGGGCAACAGTTGCTGGCAATGGACAAATCAGTATTCTGTTTTGAAAAGGTCCATGTAGTTCCTATGAGGACACAATTAACATTTCTGCTTAGTGGGCTGGCACTTTCCAGCTGTCCATTATATGTGTGTTCCAGTTTATTCCATAGATACTTAAATTCATATTATATAAATAATATTAATAAATCTTAGAAGTCAATTCTCACAAAACACTCTTCTTGAACTATTGACTCTTAATAAAAAAAATCTGATTATAGAATCAAATTTTATAAGGCAACAGAGTACTGTAGTTGAACCGGCAGTGTATTATTATTCATCAGTGCAGTATCACAGACTTGCTTAGGGGTGGGAACAAATTGGCTTCCCAGAGATACAAAAACAATGTTTAAGTAAAACACTTCAGCATTTTCTCCATATTTTCCACTTAAATGTAACTAATTACAATTTCTACTCATTGTTACCCTCTTGCCGATAATGATATGTTTGATCATATACTTAATTAAAAAGGGCCTCTTTTATCCCAAGTAAATTTCACAAATCACCTTACCAATGTCCCCTTTTCTTTAAATCCTCTCAAAGCACAGATGTGCTAGTTTTTCTCCAAGGCAACACTTGCATTAAACATATGAATGACTGGCTTTTCAAAACACAAGTTTTGAGCAAATGTACCTTTTATCCTCTTTTAATTAAAATCCAAAAATGTTTAATTAATGTACATCTACAGCACTTAGGGGGGATCTTCAGCTGAAGCCCCAGGTATTTAAAATACGCCCCACTTGGCTCTTCTATAATGAATTCGGAAGATAAAAGAGAATCAATGAGGTCTGACAGAAAAGCAGCAGTGATCAAATCTGAGACGTTTCAATCTTCATATTCTGCTTCTCATTCAAATCTGTGACCCAGCTATGTCCTATTCTGACCTTCTTTCAACTAAATTATCATTAAAAAGATAGAAGAATGCTTTAAAAATATTGCTTCTCGGGAGATGTTTTAACAGCTTAAGCTCAGGCCTATTTTTTCTAAGACTTCGATGAAGGTACTTAGGTATCTGGTACCCCAGAATCTCAGCAATGTTATTAAAAAGTGTATTTTGAAATTCTGTAGTAGGGGCTTTAGATTATGGCCCCCTGATTTGTATGCTCAGAACTAATGAAAATATATCACCAAGAGCTAACAGCATACTGACCGTACCATACCTATTTATAACGTAAGTACTACTACCTGGAGTAAGCGAAGTGAGCAGAACCATAGACTAGCTGATTCTGTCCTCATTTGCGGTTATCCTAAATAATAAATAGACTATCCACGTTCCACTATCTGCCACTAATGTCTTGGGGCACACTTAAAGGGTACCTGTAGGCAAAAACAACAAGGTGCTAGACATTTTACCCAAATCGAATGATTACTTTTGATCGTGCTGGTATTGTCAACAAAGCAAGTGTCACGGGAGGTGACAGGGCTTTTCTTTTTGTTGTTGTGTTGATTATTGTGATTGCCCGGAAGTGCCTTATTTTGTTTTTTATGATTGTTTTATCACGTGCGTATTTGATTATTGATTGATAGGGCTTAGTTAAGGGTGCACACCAGTGTTTGAGGGAGGAGGCGCCTCTTTGCGTGACAACCCCAGCTTTAAAAGGAAGGAAGAAAGAGAGTTTGGACATTGGGAGCTGTGGAAGTGAGGGGGGTGTGCGGCTGCCTGCCGTAAGGCAAGCTTGAAATCGGGTATTAGAGCAACCTGGGAGACCCGAGCGACCCGAGTGACCCGAGTGACCCCCGATCTAGAGATTGATGTATTGTTTCAGAGTTAAGTGGATATTGCTATATGCCTTTAGGATAGTTGGTGGGGGCTTCTGAGGAGAGTGACCGGAAGCTGAGTATAGCGCTATGGTCCAGCTTTAGCCTCCTGCGTGCTGTAGTGGATGGCACTGCCATGGCCATGTGGAGAGCGATATTGGGGCATGTTGCAGTTATCGGGCTGTTGAAAGATGGGGGTCAGGGAAAAAGCATCGGATTTATTTGTGGCTCTGAGGGCGCCGTGCCTAAATTGCTCTGCGTTGGTGGATTTCTTATGTGGACAGTGGAATCCGAAGGGAGCCGTGGAGGGGGTGAAGGAAGGACAGTGTAAAGGACTCTTAATGGAGAGAAAGGGGAGAGGTCTGAGGGGGAATGGGATCTTTTTAGTTGATGTCTGCCAGGAATCTTATCTCTTAAGGAAAAAGGAGTGTTATAATAAGTTAAGCATTTTTTGTATTATTGTATTTTGCGTTTATGTGAGAGTATTTATTTATTTTTCCTATAAGAGAAATGTGTATCTAGTCATAATGTGGAAGATTAATAAACATTGTGTATTTTATGTTCGTCCATGGTGGCTCTCTGGGTGACTGCATGTAGTTAGAACCTGCGTGGGGGATAGTAAGGGGTGACGTGAGGTTTCCTTCTCCTCACCATAATCAACCTGAAGGTGGCGTAGTCTCAGGAGGTAGTTAGGAGGTTGTTTTTTGTGCGGGAGCTTTAATTAGGGGGCCCTGCTTGTCCCCCGGGGACCC
The DNA here is from genome assembly GCF_036373705.1 of Amia ocellicauda. Classification (NCBI taxonomy): domain Eukaryota; kingdom Metazoa; phylum Chordata; class Actinopteri; order Amiiformes; family Amiidae; genus Amia; species Amia ocellicauda. The sequence goes on along the minus strand of NC_089862.1, from coordinate 5,977,406 downwards.
CCACCCCCTCCCTTCGCATACACGCATAACCGAATGGTTCAGGTTTCTTTGTCAACTTTTCAAGTCAAGTAACAGTCGAGGGCGCTGCCAACTCTAATTCAGCACAGTAACAAGTAATAATTTTGACAAATTTTCAATTAATGCATTTCATCACCATGAAAAACTAACAATTTAAAACTATTCTTGTTTGTGGGGTCTTTTTCACACTTGGACCTGGGACCTCATCCATGGATGGTTTGCCTCTCTTTAAGGTATTAATGTGGATGAAAGAGTTTGCCAGCTGTGCCTGGAAGTGTCTCCTTTTCAGGACTTCCTTTTGAGGGATCTGCAGGGCTTTGCAGTCATGCCTGTATAGCAGCCAAGATCTTGTCAAGTGGCTGTGGACCATCAAAAGTGGAGAGAAGAATAACGGCCCGGTTGTCGTACCACCTCGCAACACAGATATTGTGACTCTGTTCCACCCTATAGTCAAAGCTCCCTCTGCCTTGTTTTTTCAGATCCTTTTCCTCTGCTAATTTGAGGTTTGGCAAGCGCACAGGTTGTACTGTCCCAACAAAGTGGATTCTGCATTCAAGAAGCTTGGTGACCAGGGGCACAGATGTAAAGAAGTTGTCAGCAAACACCTAGTTTTGACATGCAGACAATGTAGATGCCAGCTTCTTAAATACATCTCCTGATAAACCAAGGTCAGACTTCACACATTGACCATTTACGCTACCTTGGTAAACTTGAAAGTCACAGAGTATCACAGAAATTCCTGTTCTTGTCCAGACTTTAATGCCCCAAGGAAGGGGCTTCCCAGGCATGTATTGTCTAATGCCACTGAACCTCCCCTTGAAAGGAATCATCACTTCATCCACAGAGTTATGCTCCTCAGGCACTATCTGTAGACAGTTCTCTCTGAATGCATCTAACCACGCTCTAATCTTCCAAAGTTTGTCCTTTTTCTCTTCATCTGAAGCAGTCAGGTTGTTGATGAAGTGGATGGATGAAAGTAAGGACGGAAAGTAATGCCTCAGTTACGAGGCATTATGTAAGCTACAGGGCCATAATAAGTGTTGGTTCCCCAGTAAACCCTAACACCAGGCATTTGCACTATACCCATTCTCAGGTACATGCCAATCATTTGTTCTAATTATTTGATTCTCCCATGTTTCTGGAGACCATCACATTCTGAAGCATCTCTGAGGACTGAAATCTCTGGAAATACTGCAGTGTGCAATTGGAGGGAGCCTCAATATCAGCACCTGTGAAGCTGGTGTCAGGGCATGTGAACTCTTTTGTTTTCCAACGAAGCTGACTTTGACCAGGACCATTCTATGAACAATATTATGGTTAGTTTCCCATTTGCATCTGCATGCACAATTCAGAATGTGTTAAAGCCTACTAATATAATTTGACATATTTGATATTTCAAAACTAAGTTGTTAAACTAATAATCATCTGTTTACTGCATGGAACTTTACCGATTTAATCATTCTCCACTTGTGCAGGTCCCCAAACGTGCCATCTTAGGGAGGTCTTATGAGCTCTATAACTGTCCAGCTCATGCTTGTTTGTGAAACACGTTCTAGTGACTGAATATCCTCGTACATAAGTTCATGCTCTTTGCAGCAAATGCATTTGTCAGTTTTTTGAAGTACACATTCACCACAAGTATGTCACTGCCTAGTGGGTAGACCTCGCCACCTCCTTTGATTTACGAGAGAGGAACTCGTACTACCCACTCTCTTTCCCTGGGCAGGCTCGACAGAACCCCAAGACAATCTCCACATGCACAGGTAACGATATGCCAAATGGACACCAGCAGGCTGGAAAACAAAAAGGATAGTTAATATAGAAAACTAGCTACAGCCCCTGTTTTAATCTGCCTCAGTGGGGCTTCTTAAATTGACTCAGTGGCAGCGGAACCTCAGGAAGGATGAGAACTGTCAATATTTAATGTTGGTTTCTCGCCGCAAACTTTAGCGTCTAATCAACAATAATACTTTCTTTGTCCAGGTGCAGTTCAGTTCGCAGAATGCCAGGGGGAGGAGGTAAACTGGAGATCTAGGTCTCCTCGCTGTAATGCAGATAAGGTTCAAAATAATGCCAGTTCCAAAAAGTGCAAATGCCTGTGGCTCTTAATTGCCATATTTAAAGTCTACCCCTCTGCATATGCAATCAACAAAAACCCATAGACTGATCTGCTCAAGGCCCGTGCTGTCAATGTTCTGCTGCCAAGTCCTTTGCATATGTTGTTGCCGTCTCGAGGTTCAGGATCTCCGCTTGCACTGTTTGTAATCCACCAAGGAAAAAGGAAAAAGTCTATCTGTGTCCGCAATAGTTTCCACATTCCACCCTCTCCAGCCCTGGCTTTTCTTGCTAATCTGTACTACTTGTCCAGTAGTGGTGTCTCTTGATTGGTTTGCACCCTGAATGACTCGGTCTCTCAGCTTAAATACTGAAACAGAGAGCCAGGGCTGCAGGTGAACGTAATTCGGAGAGAACGTGCAGGTGAGTCCAGGTGAGAACGTGGGCTGGTGGCGTGCGCTTGGCAAGAAAAACAATAAATCAATCTAAACCCAAAAAATAAATTATACAAAAAGAAAGATGATACAACACAATAAAGAAGTGTTGTAATAAGTGAAAGAATAATGTAATAATTAATCAATAAAGTGATATATTGCCCATCACGCCCCGCCAGTGACAAGTATACCAAATGTCCGGCGACTTCCATGTTCAACCCTCCCGTGTTGGTGTCTGTGTCGGTAGACCTTTGACATCAAAATCAACCAAATCATCACTGTCACTTTATTTATTATCATTATTTCCTAAATTTGAATAGTCTGCCACGGCTCATACAAGTATCCAGCTGTTGAACCTGAAAGTATTTCTTCATTCATATTAAATTAGTTTTGGTTATTTTATCACAATCTCAGTACTTGCCAGTACTTTGTTGACACTAGTTTCCATATATACATGTATCAATGACATGACATCATAGCACCAGCACCATTATAGAGCTCTAGTGAAGTGATGCTTAGCGGGTTATAAGGACTTTGAACAGCTTAAACTATGTAGTGTTAGTAAATAGTAGGCTGTTATTGGTTGAATATGTATGAGGAACACCTGATCTATTGAATTGGCTATACATGTGCGATCACTACATGTACACTTTAATAATACTGGAATGAGCTCGCCAAACAGCGACTATGATGCCTAAATAAACTCTTCTGCTAACCCCAGAAGCAGCCTTGCTATATTGTTGCCATACCGAAAGGTAGGGCTACATACTTCCTGGCTTTTCCACAGTTTGATTTTGATTATGATGTGTGTACTAGGGACAAAGACCTTTCAGTATGCTTGAATGCTCATATTTGGTATTTTTGGGAATCATTGTGTGATCAGTTGTGACACATGAGGGGCATGATTAATGAAGAAAAATTGAAAGTAAATAATACATTAAATATTGTGATGAATCCATACATTTTGTTTGCAAGGGTGCTTTTATTCTTATAACCAGTGCTGATTTGTACATATGATTAACACCATTTGTTGCATAAGAATTATGCATGAATTAATGAGGAACATACTGGAGAAAAACCTCTTACATTCTCGCCATATGCTTTATACATATGATCAACTTAATTTATTAAAAATGAAACCATATGCATAAAACCCTTTAAATCATTATGAATTCCATGCATGAATAACAAATAAATCCCATCTGAGTTTACAATAATTCCTTCATGTATAAATATGTGTTGTACTGTCGGAATTCATGAGGAATGCCCATTATTGTAAAGTGTTACCTTCTATTTTATAGTTTATAAACAGAGCCTATAAAAAAATAATGTTATTGACTTGTTCATGTTAACTAACATTAATAATAGACACTTATTGTAAAATGTTACCGACAGTTGTGTTTCTATGAATAATACAAATATATTTGGCCAAAATTTGTCTCCGTTACAATACTGGAAATCTTTATACTGAATGTAACATTTGAATTTGAACATATATTTTATACGAAGAAATACATACATTTTGCATTTTCTGTATTTTCTGTTAATTGAAATCCAGTTCTCTCCAGTTTTTCAAAATTATTTTCAAAAGTTATGGAAATCTCTGTGTTTTGTCTTCATTTTTTAATTTCAAATATATTCAGTCACTTAATTGCCCACATCTATATGTCCCACTCTTTGCATAGAGTGTACTTTTCCCCCAAGATGTTAACCAGCTTCCAACAAGTCCCATTAAATTGAATTATTTGGGCACACAGGTTTTAACATTTAGAGCTTCACTTTAACTGGTATCTGATATTCTGATAGTCCACTCTCTCCTCCTGAATACCCATGCCTGTAACCTGTGAAAAAACAGAAACAGGTGTGAAGCACTACTAATTAACATTAATCAGGCTTCAAACAAACAGTCAATTCAAACATACATTTCCAAAACATTGCATACAACTAGGTGTGAAAACAGACTTTGATGATTAACTTAGTGTAGCAGGCACAATTAGCCAGCGGAGGGTGTAAAAGGGTGGTTTTAATTAGCATCACAATTATTTCTCCCTTCTGGATTAATCAAGAAAGCCATTTTAGCAGTCATTAGTGTACCATACACTGACTGTCTTGCAGGCATCCCTTTCAACATTAATACAGAAAGACTTAAAGGGACTAAAAAGCCCATCTTCAGGCATCACAATGCAGAACCAGGGGTAAAGAAGGCATTTTATAAAGGAGTGAGTACTATTTATGTTTATTTTTTATTTATTAGATCATTTATTTTTCATGATTGATTGAATGTGTCTCTGGTGCAGAAAAGGCGTGAAGCAGTTCCAATCATAATGTGATTAGAGTTTGAACATACATAGATGTGGAGAAACAAAAATATACAGGAAAGTCAAGAAAAGTTTAAACAAAATGTTTTCTCCACTATGAATATCTTCGTACCTAACAATATCCAGTTTCATCTTTTGAAAATCAACCACATATAGTGTACATAAAAAAATGTTTTGATAGAGCTTAACTCTTCTAGGTTAAGTTTTCAATCAGCCATTTTACTATTGGATCAAATGGAGCAGGTCTGCTGGGGTGATTGTGCTCAGTAAATGCAAAGACTCTGTAGTCTCTGATCAGTGCTTTGGTGATGATGCAGTCTGTGTTTTGATACATGGTAAAATCATTGAACAGAACTGAATGCTTTGATATTATCATTTGTACAAAATCTGAATTCTGTGATTGGATTGGATGCTTAACTAGGATTAACTCATGCCGCGTTTTGAATTGTGTTTGACACGGTATATAAATTAAGATATTTTTGCTCATGGAAGAGTCTAATGTGGATATTTAATCAGCTCAAGATCAAGATTTTTAGTAAATTAACAGTTTGTCTGAAGAAATGGATTTGTGGCACTAGCCTTTAAAACCTTTCTCTTCCAGGAGCCCGGGTACAAGTCCAGCTCGGATCACAGGCAATGTGTGATGTTCGAGAATCGCCAATGCCAGCACACATTTACAAGAAAACAGTCACACTAATAAAATTATATTCTAAACACATAGCTAATTCAGTTCCTGTTGCAAATATTATTCCTACCCACAAAAACATATAATCAGGGATAGCTTTAGGATGGATAAATATAAAGGTATTAAAGTCACAGTAAGGTGAAATTGAACTAGAGCCCATGTTCTGCAAAGGGACTAAATATATTGATCCAGTGATATACACAACATAGACACTGAACCATAAACTGTTTTCCTGTCCTATTTTTATGCTAGTCACCCCTTTTTCTATCCATAACCCTTCTGCATATTGTTATTATGAATTACCTTCAGGCCAGTTCCATATAGCAGAAGTTCAGCAATATGGAAAAATCTCATAACTTAACTAATGCTACAGAAATTTTTGAATAAATGTTGCCCAACAAAAGGTGTGTTAAGCTGTGTTCCATACTTGGAATTGTGGGGAAAATTGACACAATGCTGTTATTTGTGTTATTTGTTCCCTTTTCAAAGACAGTTATTGATATCCCCCAAAGGAGGAGTAACCCAGCAGTGCTGGTCTCAGCTGACAGTCACTCCTGCAGGAAATGTAAATCATACGAGGCAAAGCTGGTGAAAGTGAGAAGGGTCTATAGACAGAAACTGATGGAGAGGGAATCTGTTCAGGCTAAGGTAAGAAGAGAAACATATTGCAGAGACAGAAACTGGGCAGAGCTGCCATTTCCTCATCTAGGAGTTCCTTGTTTATTTTCATTCATTTTCTTTTTCATGTTACTTTCATAATGGTATTACACAGTCAACTGGTAATGTTTGCGGCAAAAGTTCAGATTAGTGTATTTTCTGAAATATAAAGAAATGCAGATAAATATCTGACAGGCTAAATAATTCATAGTTCTGAACCTCAATAGAGATCAGAAAGTAGCTTTATGTTTTTCTTTATCCTTTTATTTCTTAGATTTATTACCGTACTGATGTGAATAGGGTATAGATATTTTAATTCAATTGATAATTAGAATTATAATTGAATTCTGTTGCGAGGTCAGATGTATGTACTTTTCATTACATTGTATATTTGAATGTGGTGGGATTGTACTATCAGATCATGTACATTTGGTTTTAATCTGTGGACAACAGGGAGAGCATGCTTGGTATCGTTTGTCTGTGTGTAGAGCTCACTGTATCCTGAAACATACACAAAATGCGTGTAATGTGAATAGAAAATTATGAATAACTTTCAATTTTCAGCCGGTGCTTTTGAACAGAATTACAATTTAGAACACTTAGGTCAAAAGGGTTTTCAGATCAAAATGTATGGTTAAAAAAGCAGAGATAAAATGAATAATACATGCAAGATATTAACTCAGTTTGGGTATTCAATGTAATGTATTTAAGTAAATTTTGATCTTACATTTTTAGTACTGAGATTACTGATAAAATGATGGGGATTTTTGTCTTTCTGTAATTTCACTGAGAGAGAGTTACATTTCTGTTTTCCTTCGCTGTGCAGAATGTATTGGAACTGACAGAATCAGCTGCTTATATCGGAAACAGCTGTAAACTCCAGGAATTAATCTTATCTGAGTGCAAATAATACTTACAAAGACTAAAATTCACATGAAAGGAAAATACAAATAATCATTCAGATTTTAATAAAATAAAAGTAAGGATTCAATTTAAAATGATGCAGTATTTATATTTTATTCAGAAATAAAGTATATGAAAGCACAAACTGAACTTTAGCTTCCAAAACTCAGATTTAATTTGATCTGTTATTTTTTTTGTACAGGCTTGTAAATGTAGTCATTTTTGGTAGGTGGTGAAAGTGGTAATTTATGAATGTATCTTAAGAATAAAATTTACATGTACGTCACTTTGTTTTTTTAAGAAACTGTACTGGTATACCTCACAACATAACATAACTTTTGTATTTGACAAAACAGCTGGGTGAGTCCTCTGGGTATCGTCAGATGGCAAGCAGCCTGCCTTTTGTCCTAGCTGTGCCTTTACCTTTTCAAGACAATCTGCATTTCATAGAATTTACTTTACCAGGTGCCAGCTAAGGTTTTTCTCAATCAACTATATATATATATATATATATATATATATATATATATATATATATATATATATATATATATATATATATATATATATATATGTATATGTATTGGGAATACATACTAAATATAAATATACAACAAACATTTCCTGGTCTATTTTTATTTCATTTTATGAACAGTCTAAAAGGAAAAGACAAAACATTTACAGTTTGCGTTGTCTTCCTAGAGATATTTCATGCTTTCAAATAAATATATAGCCACTGTACATTTAAAGTAGCTGTTTCTGAATGTTATAGATTTTTCCTTAAAGCGATTATGTTTTACTATTGCATAAGTGAGACTAGTAAGAGTTATTTACCTTTTTTTACATTAAGCAAAACAAAAACTTTTGTATTGCTACATCACTTGAACTTAACTTTATTATCATGATTATATATAATAATAATAATAGTAATAATATATTTTATAGTCTTTAAATACATATATAGAAATATTAAATATTGGGAACATACATTTTTCACATACAAATATTTTATAATTACTATGATATAATTTACTATGAATAGTACTACTACTAATAATAATAATTGTATAATATAATTATTATAAAAATATAATTTTCTGTCAATAATAACAATAATAAAGCTTAAAAACAAAATGTCTTACTAATTAAAGTTTGCAATCACAATTTTCTTGAATCTCTGAAACATCTATTAGTATATTGTATATTTTATACTTTACAAAAACAACAACAATAATAATAATAATATGATCTGAAAAATAATTATAAATGAAATTGTTTACTGATACTAGTGCTTCTGATCACTCTGAACTTCAGATAATATATAAATGTCAGTACCTGCCCTACCTCCTTGTGAGATCCACCATCTGTTAAAGGGTGACAGAAAATCATCTGAATGGAAAGTGTGCTGTTAATTTTGAAACATAACAGACTCACAGACTTTCCATGCACTCACAGGGAAGGTCAGTGTACTAGGTTGCAGAACAGTGTGATCACAGGCACTCAGCTGCCTGACCGTCTGAGAAAGGTCAAGTTACCATCAGCAGGAAGTCTTCTGCTTTTCCACTTCCATAGCAAATTCTACTGGAATACATTCACAGATTTCTCAGAGAGAAAATCATTAAAAAATGTATTTCAAGAACTGAAAAGTGTAAGCAACTATCAAGTATATTACTGTGAAATACAATGTATGAGAAAGCAGGATGTCAGGTTTTGAACACACACACACACACACACACACACACACACACACACACACACACACACACACACACACACACACACACACACACACACACACACACACACACACACACACACACACACACACACACACACACACACACACACACACACACACACACACACACACACACTATGCCCAAGCGTTCAACTGTGTTAACATAAGAAACAATATATGCACGGACTGAAAATGAGGATATTGCCATCTTAACTCTGAGCCTTGCCTAATATACAGACAACTGTCAACATAATAGTTTCCTCTATAAAATACAGTAAAGTCTGACAATTAATTATTAATTAAACTTGTACTTCCTTATCTAGAAAATCTGGACAACTGGGAAAGTATGTTTGATAAATGAGTTTTGAGACATTAAGACATCTGAGAACAGACAAAATAATGTTAAACTGGCAGGTGATAGAAATAATATGCTGTGGTTATCAATGTACAATTACAAACACATACATACACATATATACCATAATCCAGATGGATATATGTTAATTCGTATAGTAGATTATCACCAGTGTTAGTATGTGACATAAACTAAAAAGGGTATTCTTGGTGATCCATGCTGTGGTTTGACTCATGTGGTATAGATTATCTCAGGAGTCCACTTTGTGTAGAATGGACACAACATTGACACACACAGGGGGGGTGCTTCTGTCATCACAGCACATAGACAGCTGTAGACAGAATGCCGATCGGATTGCAAACCGAATACTGATCTGTGAGTGACAAGAACAGGGAAAGCCTAGTAAATGCCCATTTCCAGATAAAGCTAGGATCCCTGTGGTATTAATTAAATTTCTATTTTTACTGGACTGCAACGCTTACAGAGTATACTGGTTTTTGAATAGTTCCAGCTGCTATCTTACTGCAAAATTCACAGTCTAGGAAGCATGGGTATCATCCAAGTTTATGCAAACATTCAGGTTTGACTTTCATTAAAAGTGTCTCTTGCATCCCAGTTGGATTCAAAGCAATTTTTTACAGACATTAAGAGGAACGAATCCATGGAGAGACCATATGTTGAAATACAGATTAATATCACCATTATATTTCTGTGCTGAAATCAGCGCTATGCTACCTGCAGGGAGCCTTAATGGGTTAATAGGACCATTATTCAATTGTATTGGCATGACATCTATTGTAGCACATCCACACTAATCCAGTCATAATTCAACAAGCAAACAGGAAGGCATTCTTAATGACTTAAATAAATGCACATCCATCTAGTTAATCAAGTTAACAAAGAAAAACAAACCAATAAAACTATCTAACTTTAGGGAGTTAAATGGGGTGCTACTGGATTGGACCGGGGTCAGATTAGAGGTATTTACAAGAGGCATTTGGAATTGGAACTGGGCCAGTACTGTAAAATATTTATCAGCCACCCAGACCTGAACCAGCAGTGTCTCATATGTTGGTTTCTGGTCCATATCCAGTAGATGCATTTTGGCCAGATGATACAGGCTGATTTTGTGACATTGTGAATGGTTTTGATATGATAAATAATATTTAAAGCAATACAATAAGAGGGATGTTAATGTTTCCTCTGTACTGCATAGATATCACAGCATTTTGTCTTTGTAATTCTGATATGGTTAAAAATCACAGCTGATATCAAGTTTAGTAATACAAAACACCTTTACAAAAAGAAAATGTAGTTTGCTTAACAACCTGCCCGCAACTAAACACATCTCATATTTTACAGGGAAACAGCCATTACATATCTGATCAAATTAAGAGCATAATTTGTACCATATGGTAAAAGCTGTAACACTATGGGAGTGTTTGGCAGATATATTAATTTGTTTGTTTATTTGTTTATGTATTTCATGTGAGTCTTTACAATATTTACAGAAATTACCCCTCTATTCCAAAACAACTGCTAATTTGCTTGCTTGTGTTGTCTTTTTAGTTTTTTGCCAATGTCATATATACATATATATAGTAGTAAGCATGCTTGATTTAAAACGATAATTACCTTCTGAAATCCAACATCTTGTCTCAGACATGCACTGCTGTGTAAACGTGTTAGATATTTAGCATTTGTATACTCTGATGCATAAGGAATATTCTCCAGATACCATGCCTAGAGAATCGAGTGATGCGAGCTGTTTTCACTCAGTGTTTTTCCATCTGTATGCAGAAACACAATCCAAAGGACCAGCTGGAATAATTAAAATTAATTTCCAAGAGAAAGATGAAGCTTGATATCTACAATGCATGGAGTGCCCACTCAAAACTCAGACCTCAGCATCATTAAAGAGGCATGGGACTATTTCGATAAGAAAATATACAGAATAATCCCAGCAATTTAGAAGATCTTTGGTATGTCTTGGAAGAAGCATCTAACATCATTCTACAAGACTTATTTGAAAGGATCCCTATAATAATTTTAATGGTTTTGATGGGGAAAGGGTGGACATATATTGCTATTATTTAACATTAATATATATTCTGTATCAATCTGGATTGTCTTCTTCATAAAGGTGTATTTGTATTGAAATACAGTGGACAAATGCTAAATATCCAAGACTTTTCCAAAACAGTGTAATGCATGTGTCTAATAACCCCCATTTGTTTTTCTAAATATGTATATATTTGTTATCCTAGATAACAAACTATTTAAATAACTATTTAAAGCAAGAATATACCGTTTATTTCTGTTAACATCTTTATGCATTCTGTTCAAGATATTTTGTTTATATTGGGTAAAGGTGTTTAGATTTGTCTGTACTTTTGATTCTGTGGCTTCAGGCTTTGCATTTTCTGAAACAGATTACTTGTTTATAGAAAATACATAAGTGACAGAATGGGACATTATTTACAACATGGATGGTATCGCAATGGAACAGTGACTTTTGATTACTGAAACTCCCCGAGTAGGTGTGTTAATTAATTAAGAAGACTCAAAGGAAAACTTAAATTAATTATGTCAGGAATCTGTTCAAAGTACTGGATTACAAGAGGCAGATGTGGACTTTATTTGTCATGTTCAAGTGACTTTTATTCCCATAGCTCCTCTACATAGTGTTCATGTTTTTGTTATCTTTGATTTAAATAAATACATAGATAGATAGATAGATAGATAGATAGATAGATAGATAGATAGATGGATGGGAAAATCTAGTTCCTTTATGGCCCTTCCTTTATGTGGAGGTCTCCTCTACAGATATATATACATTAAACAAGCTCATCAATATTTTAAAAGCTTGCCTGTATGCTTTGTTAATTGATGAACTGTTAAGAGTTTGAAGTAATTTTTTAAGATTTCTCAATTTTATGTATTACCATGTATTCACTGGTCTCCTGGTCACCTGACAACAAATGCTTTTCATGCCTTAAAACAACACATTTCACATCTCTCAATGTCTACAGGAATAAATGTTATGACATAAAGAAATGACAGTTTTATGATAAATGAAAAACAGGTCCTTTGACAAATTTCTATTGTCTTTCTAGGCAGTCTCTAAGAAGCCATGGCAAACATTTCTGAATGGCTCGACAACATGAATTCCTCTGGATACAGTGACTTTGAACCTTGTGTCCCCTGGAGAAGCACAAGTTCAAGAGTTGTTTTGTATATATTTATTGTAGCAGGAATCATCTGTACAGTGTTTGGTAATTTTCTGGTTGTGCTGTCTATTGCTTATTTCAAACAACTGCAGTCCCCAACCAACTCATTTGTCATGTCCCTGGCTGTCGCAGACTTTCTTGTTGGTCTCATAGTGATGCCTTACAGCATGATCAGGACCATTGAGGGCTGCTGGTATTTTGGTCCCACATTCTGTGAAATTCACTCCAGCCTGGATGTTATGCTGTGCTCAGCCTCAATCTTTCATCTTAGCTGCATAGCCTTTGACCGCTACTATGCTGTGTGTAACCCTTTGGTCTATGGGTTCAAAATGTCCAGAACACGAGTCACTCTCCTAATTATTGTCTGCTGGGTTGTCCCTTTGCTGATTTCATTTGCTCCCATTATGCTTGGACTTCATAAACTTGGCATCGAGCCTAAACTGCCCCATGATGTATGCTACTTCTTGGTCAACCAGGTCTATGCTATCACTGCTTCCTTCGTGGCCTTTTACCTGCCCATGTTCATCATGCTGGTCGCCTACTGGAAGATCTACAAAGCAGCGAAAAGACAAGCCATGCAAATCAATGCAGTTGAGAACCAGATGACCATACACAATGTAGACGTTGACCCCTCCAAGAAACAGAAGCAAAGAAATTCCATGAAACGGGAGAGGAAAGCAGCTAAAACCCTTGGTATAATCATGGGAGTTTTTCTCCTTTTCTGGTTGCCCTTCTTCACAACAAACATCATTGACCCATTTATAGAGTACCAAACAGACATGGTGATCTGGGATGTGTTCCTGTGGCTCGGTTATGTGAATTCCTCCTTGAACCCGTTCCTGTATGGCTTCTTCAACAGGTCCTTCAGACGGGCATTTTTCATGATAATTGGATGTAAGATTTGCTTACCTGGTTCTCCACCCAGCATTGACCTTTCTAATACCAGGAGGGATGGTAATGAACGGACAGCCAACCAATGACATTCCTCTTGGCATTCTTCCCTTCGTTTATTTCTTCAGCTTGTGGTTGGAAAGGAAGCAAAATGGTTTGCTTTAAAATGAGAACATGTTGAAACATTACATTGCTCAACTTGTTTAACAGTGTGAGAGGTGAGCCTGCAGGTCTTTTTGTGATCTTAATTTAATAAGAGAATCACATTGCTATTATTAGTAGTACATTTAGAAGAAATCACTGGCAAAATTAATAGTGACTGGTAAGGAAAAAAAGGAAGTTCAAGCTTACAAGGTTGTAAGTAGTTTCTGCAAGCTTCCTTTCAGTACAGCATCTTTGTAGCACTGCAAGGCTAAGGTTTTGTATCTGAATACGGTCATTATAAAGACCGTTGTGGTTTTCAATGCACATTGAAGCATTTGTAACATAGCATGTACTGCTGAAACAATTATGACCCATTTCTCATTGTACCATTAGAATGTGGCAGGACTCCTGAGAGCATGGTTGCGATGGGGTATGTTACAATATGCCAACTGTGACCGGGTTTCCTGATGTGTTATCAGAGAGAGATTAATTAGTCCACCCTACATACATTAGATGTGCTGTTTGCACTGTGAACTTGCACTGTGAACTTGCAATGTGAAAAAGTGGATGTGAAAGATAGTGGATGGATATTTATAAAAAGGCTATGAAACTGTATATTCAAACACATTTTTAAATAAAAAAAAGGAAACCGAAAATGTTTAGATTTTAAGAAACTTTGTTGTTAATTTTACAACATCACCTTTTTTTATGAAATATCAATAGTTTTGAATGCTTATATGTGTTGGAAATGTATATTTTGTTTAGAAATCTACAACACTGTTTTCCAGTTCCTGCCCTGGGGACCCAGTCATTTGGGTTTGGGCTTTGATACAATCCACACACAAGTAATTGTTTTAAGTCTTCTGTTTTGCATGACATTTTCAGAATACAAGGAAGAAGGAATGCTGTCCATTCAGATACACTCCTTTTTTGTTTTTCAAAGTGATTTCTATTCTCCTGCACCCACCTAGATTATGAGCAATCCTCTCTTCTCTTCTCACTTTACACTTAGGTTCAACAACTAGATTCTGGAACATGACCTTTTCTGAAATTATTCACTGTAAACAACCACACATATTGTTTTCAAAAACTTGGGTTCTTAGTGGGTCTCCAAGATCTTTTGTCAAATACCAATTTAATAGTAGAGATGATGTATATATTATACTTATTTATATGTCTATGGTTATCTCATTGTTCAGTTTTAAGGCATGGGAGTACACAGTGTACCAAGCACATTCAGAAACATGCATCACTTTGAATAGAAAAAATTATTCTGGCATGAATACACAGAACAGAACACAAAGACACATAGTTTCCTGGAGTGATCTATTTTTTTAATCAAAGTAATTTGTATTCTAGCCAAATAAATAATCACCCTGGTAATTCTTTTAAGGATTTTCCTTCAGAATATTTTGAAGCCAGATGAAGGAGTATAACAGGCCAGGTGGATGAACATTCTTGCCAGAATCACTTTTGATGGAACAAACCATCCTACTCACTATGACAATATTTCATAACGCTAATAGCATTCCATGCTAATACTTTAATTTCCACCAGTAACAACACTATTCATATGAAGGAAGAGGTGGTGGATTCATATTGAAATGCATAGTACAAATTACAACATACAGACGGGTGACAAATTAAAGGAAAACCAACATAAAGTGTCTCAGTAAGGTGTTGGGAACCACGGGCCACCAGAACAGCTTCAATGCTCTTGTCACAGATTCTGCGAGTCTCTGGACTCTACTGGAGGGATGGACACCATTCTTCCAAAAGATTTTCCCTCATTTGGGGTTTTGATGATGATGGTGGAGAGTGCTGTCTAATGTCGGTCCAAAATCTCCCATAGGTGTTCAATTGGGTTGAGATCTGGTGACTGCGAAAGCCATAGCATATGATTCACATCATTGTCATACTCATCAAACCAGTCAGTGAGCCCTCGTGCCCTGTGGATGGGGGAATTGTCAACCTGGAAGAGACCACTCCCATCAGGATATAAATGTGTCCCCATAGGAGTAAGGTGATCACTCAGAATAACTTTGTCATAAATTGCAGTGACCCTTCTCTCTAAGGGGACAAGTGGACCCAAACCATGCCAGGAAAATACCCCCCACAGCACAACAGAGCCTCCGGACCCCCTCACTGTAGGGGTCCAGCAGTCAGGCCTGTACTGTTCTCTCAGTGTCGCCACACATGCACTCGCCCACTTGTTGAGAATATGGTGAAGGATGACTCATCTGACCATATCACTTTTTTCCACATCTCTGTAGACAAGTGCCTGTGGTGCCCCAGTAATGACACCTCTTTCAAAGTCACTCTTGCCATCTTTATCCAAAATCGAGGTCAGCTGGGCCTGCTCAGCATTTATATACATGCCACAGTGCATGTTAGGATGTTAATTGCTTAATCATATCATGCAGTACAACTGTTTAGAGGCATCTGCATTCGTTATGTTCCTCCACTAATTTATTTAGGTTTTTCGTTTAATTTGTCACCTGTCTGTTTGTTTTCATAGAGAAGTCCCCATTACTTTTGAGCATCTTACAAGAATATCCAAGGAAATGACAAGGCTTTTGACTGATATTGTCTGATGAAAAGCCTTAAGCAAACACAGTAAAGTCATGCTGTGTAAGTGGCCTATGCCTGGTTTGGTAGCAGTTTTTCTTAGTCCTGTTGTGAAGCCTGTTTTTGAAATGCCATGGTGGGGAAACAGTGAAGAATAATGTAACTATGGATATGTGACATTTAAGAGATCTCTGCTAGACACCTTACACATTTGTTTCCTGTGCTGGATTGGCAAGTTAGAATGTTACCCCTTTACTTTGGGAGCTGAACCTCTTAATATCCTTTATCAACATTTGTCTTAGTATGTAATATGAAAGCAGTCTGGGTCCACATTACAATACCGTAACTGAAGCATTGTGACTTTTGTCATACTGTTATGTAATCTGTCTGTTTTTGTGTGCTTTAATTCAAATTTTTGCTGTTTTGTAATGGTATCAAATTAAAAGAACATTCCAAAGCTGGCTGTTGTTGTGCTTAGCACGTCCATTTTCTATAACAGCAATAACTACGTTAAATGTTATGACATGAAATGTTAATTTAAGAACAAAACAGAACACTATTTGTGAAAATAATATTTTCTAGCTTTAAAATCATTTACAGTAGAAGAAGACCTAAAGCAATTTGAATGCTTTATTTTATATGAGGAAATTAAAGAGTATTCATTACAAAAATAACAACTAAAAGCAAAGTTAATGTTTAATGGAAAACATGAGGAGGGGTAGGGGGGTCTGATTTTGAATAATGAAGGTATATTTCACACCCAAGAAATACCTGGGACTGTGGGTTCTAGGTTGGAGATTGAAATATTAAACTAATTCCGGTTAATGTAGGTCACCTGTTATAACACATTTCCTGCTGCAGAAATTACAGTGGGATCTTTAATGTCCACTGGTTGGTTTGGACAGTTTATTCAAAAAGTTCATTCAAAAGATGGTACCTCCTACAGGAGAGCAGGGACGTGCAGAGACACTGCAATGGGCAGTGGCTCAAAAACAAAAAGGGGGGGTGTTGTCAGAATGTCGAGCAGGGGGGGTTGAGCATAAGCGGATTGTGAAGCGGAACAACGGCACCTCCAGGGGTGGGGCCGAGGGGACACTAGTGGGGATCGAGGCAGCCCCAGCCCGGACCATTTTTGCGCCCTGTGCGACAGCACAATTCTTATTTAGCTGTAGTTTGCAAAAGCTGCACGATGACTTTCGTCATCGGTGCATTGATGGGACAAAATCAACACCAATCAGACACCTCTGTAATGGTGCGGTTTGGACCCCCATAAGCCGCACATGGGGTCCATTTGGTGATTATGAATGCCTTGAATAGCATTCACAGCATTCACATTGTACTTGATCCACTATAATTTTTTGAAATACTTTTATTATTGTTATTGGTATTTTATTGTGATTATTATTACTTTTAGCTATTTCTTCTGTGATCGTGCCTTTTTCTTGTTTTCTTATAATTATTTCCAACTCTATAGTACCTGAATTGTTTGTTAAGCCTACTGCTTTTTTACCGGATTAGAGAAACGTTAAATACTTTTTCTGTAGTTCTACCAATAAAGATACCTCAACATTTTTTATATAGCTAATGCCTGTAGTACTATTAATGCTAAAACATGTACATTGGAACAATGAAAACACACTGGAAATGCAGTAAGTACTGTAATTAATGCCAGTATTTATTCTATGCAAAATCTAAATATATAAAATGGTATATTTTACTTATATTTCAGAGTTTCACAAATGAAGATCTTACAGTCGATCGCTGTTTCCTAAACTTTTCCAAACTGCAGTATTACTTCATCCCGGCTTTTTCTTTAGAATAATTCTAACCTGTGAAAGGCTCTCTGAATTGTCACTCTGCTTATTCCCACCTTCAAGCAGAAGTAAATTACCCAATCAGTGAAGCGAGGTTTTAGAAATCAACTCTGTTAGGACAGAACTGCTCTGGAGGGCAGACCGTATATGATGCGTCTAATTGGATACTTGACTATAGGAGGCGGGACATACATGATGCAACCTTAGTTTAGAAAGGTTAGTAAACTTGTAGATGGAGCCACCCGCCACGTCTTGCCGGAGTTGACGCTCTGTGCCGTTGCACACACCTAGTGGAGAGTGAGGCCACTTAGGGCTCTGCTGACAAAAGGGGCAGTGGCTCGCCCCCCCTCTGCACGTCCTTGCAGGAGATCAGGCAATGGGAAGGGGCCTGATTTTCATTTATGACTTATATACTCTAAATTAACTATATGGTGACATTTTCTATTATGGATAAATTAGTAAATATATCTATATCTTAATGCTCTGTCTGAATCCCAAAGATTGATGATGATGATGGATTCCATTATAATTTACGCTATACGATTATTAATATTGAATCAGATTCCTTTAAATGTTTTTTTTCTTTTAGTACATACTATAATCTCATTTTTTTGTTCTGTGCTTTTTTTTGGTAATGCTCATTAATAAACCTGTTTGCTTGCTAGTTACACGAAACCAGAAAGCCTGGTTGTACCCAAGCTGAATGAACTACTAAATCTACAAAAAATATATATAAATAAAATATTATGATTTATGCTCCCTGTCTGTGCTATTCAGTACCACCAGGCAACAGATGTCTTAAACCAGTTAATGGTTTTAAGAGTTTAAGATTTTTTTTAATCTCAAAATCTGCTTTAGCACATTTCTACACTAAGAAGGATGCACATTGAGTTGATTATTTAAAAAGAAAAAAAACATGTGTAACTTTGTGAGTTTGTATTCTGATATGATATTCATTAATCTTATTATGTACAGCTCTGATATGCTTTTCATAAAAGGTGCTATATATATACGTTGTCATGTGCTTTTTATATGTTTTGTATTTCTAAGTCTAAGTTCCTTGTTCCTGTCATGTTTCCATGTGTTTAGTTTTCATTGGTTCCCCTATGTTTATTAGTCCTGTCTCCTCATTGGTTTGTGTTCATTAGTCTTGTTATGAGTTCTGTTTTCTCATTGGTTCATGTTTTATTGTCAACTTAATTGGTTAGTTGGTTAGTTGGTTAGTGGGTAAGTGTTGTTCGAGTCCAGTCCAGTCCAGTCCAGTCTAGTCCGGTCCAGCCTTTGTTTGGTTATTTCTTGTTTTGTTTACATCTTCCATTAAACTGCACTTGGGTTCTCATTCGTCTTTGTCCTGTTCCTGTTTGCTCTGCCAGTCTCAGCGTTACACATATATGTGTGTATATATATATATATATAATGTCATATTTAATTTAATTTTGATTAGTTCCTGAGTTTGTGCTATGAGTTAGAAATATAGTGGATATGCATCACAAGACTAGGAGTGCGTTGCATATATATATAGACATCCCATGCAGATTCACTCCCCCTTGGTGACTGGTGTAATGAACAAATGTAGCCCCAAGAAGTTCAAACACAGTGGATAATATATTGGGATGTCTTTGGAGACAATACTGTAATCGTATGATTTATCTCTCAACACAAAAATGCAGAACAGGAGCAATATTTATATTTTTAGCTGCATTTTGGCTGCATCGTTGCATTAATACAATACAGATGTTGCCATGGAACAGAGAAGTATAGCTGCTGCCAAAGCAAACATTTTGTAACACATGATGGTTACAAGAAAAGATGGTATATACACACACACACACACACACACACAATTTGTCACATGTATCAGTTGTGTAATTCAGCTCTACAGTGCCTTCTCATGGTTAGCACCATCACAATGAATCATTCTGTGTGAACATCGTACTGGAATTGTTATGGAAACCAAAAATAAATACAAAACTTTCTCACTTATGCTTTTCATACTTTTACCGCATAACCTTATTGATGGCCATCACCCTGTTTTGAGTGAAGACTAAATCTATAATTGATATTTAAACACAAGCTTTATCTTGGCAGCCATTGAGGTATCATCAGGTCTCATCAACCTCCCAACATCACATTGAGATTCCCATTAATTACTGGAACTTGTTTGTTTAATGTTAACTGTGAAATAATTAACAATGCTCTAATTATATATTTCCTCTAACTTGTTTTCGTTGCTCTCTGATGACTCTCAGGACTGTTTTTTCCCCAAGTATGTTTTAGTATTTAAATTACCAGGTGCATAGCTGTAACACACACAATGAATTACAATCAAATCCAGGTTCCATGCTACCAATGCACCACAGGAGTATCCATTAGTAGAAGAAAGGGCACAGCAGTGTATAGGCTTTTTAAATTGCCTTCCAACAATTTTGCTCAGATAATGAAATGTGTTCTTTGTGATTTCACTGTAGAGTGCCACCTTGCTGTAATGTGAAAATGAGAAAAACGTTTGGGTCTATCAGTTGTACTGCAAGTGTTAATAAACTGTAACAGTGTTTTCGGATGAGCAGACCAGTCTGACTTTACTTGAACTCTGAACATTTGTAGCATGTACGATCAGAGCCCCTGCTTGGATCTGAACTGCTGTCTCATGCACACCTCCGAGCACCCTGTCGTCCGCGGCTCCACCAGTCGAGAGATGATCCTGCTATGCGAAAAGGCCAGTCCCCAGACTTGGGGAGTTTGCACCCTCTACCAAGCTCAGAGATTGATTATGTCATTGTATCAAGCTCATACACCATGAGGTCCGTTAAATGTATATTAGCAATTGTAGATTAGAGGCCCTACTACGATTGAATTTCCACAAAAATCGTACAAAAGTTAGAGTTAGAAAAATTGGAGAGTGTTGTCATTGGCCAGTTCTTTATCTAAATTACAGGAATAGACTTGAACAGCAATAGACTCTATAGGAGTAAGATTGTGGTACTGCTTTTAAAGAGTGTCAGCTTTCTTTTGAAATCCTGCATTGAACACAAACAGAATCCAGAAAACATCAGAAGCTAGTATGTGAAGCCCCAGATGCACTACACAGGTATTATTTTTTAGATACCTAGAGTATACACAGCATTTGTACAGATTACACACATTATTATTATTATTATTATTATTATTATTATTATTATTATTATTATTATTATTATTATTATTATTATTATTATTCCACATGCTTGTTGAAATATTACAGTTAGAGTTGAACCCTGTACAAAATTTTAACGATGGGTGTTTTCCTGCACAAATAAACAGTGAGTCAATCTACAATAAACCACTCGATAAACATTTCTTATCTGAGTGGTTTTAGAGCCCTCTGCTGATTAGAATCAGTACTGGTGTAAAAATAGGTTCTGTTATAAGTCCTTTAATGAATCCGTTTGACTCCCTATTGTAATTTACAAGATCACATTCCCCCGTCTTCCCCTATAGTCCCTGTCTTTCTTTCTTTTTCTTTTTTATTGACATAAAACAGTTGCTGGGCATTTTAAGAGGGATACATGTCTCTTGCATGTCAATCTGCAACCATGAACAAATAAGTAACAATAAAAGGAGTGTAATACATTATTCATGAAGATTTGTCCAAATTATCCATATATTACTTGTTGTCAATGCAGACCTAGTTTACTGTCACTTGCCCCGAAACACTTAGGGGTTGACCAAATAAAAAAATGTGACCTAATTGACCAATGTATACTTATGTTATCATTTATAAGAAGTAGACATTGATCCACAGCACAGTACAAGTGTTTACTTAGTGGGAAGATCAAAGTTTTGATTTGGTCTAGCATAATTCATGTAATAAATAGTAAGGCTTTACATGAAAGTATTGAAACTTAATTGGCTTGCTTGTTTTGGAGTTGCCATGTAGAGGAAGTCAACACAGATAAGAATAGGTCAACAAATGCTGCTGGAACAGACTATCAAAGAATCAGTCAGTGCAAAGTGCCCAAAATGTTCCAAATAAAAGGGATATAAGAACATCCATCCCAGGTGCTGTTTCGTGCTATATTTATACTATATGTTTTATCTGAGTGTAAAATATTTCAAAACATTATGAGAAAATCCAAATGTGTAAGCTGTAGACCCTCTTTTGGCAACACTGTACTATCTATCACTGTTTCTCCAGAGCTTTGTCACTGGAATGTATAATGAGTGCTTCTACGTTATCATGGGATAATTCCCATACATACATACATTGCACTGTTGCTAAATTAAGTCCCAATGCAATTAAATAAATACAACAAATAGATTCATAAGACATTTGTATTGTTATTATATTCATCTTCTTGTGTTTGCCATTCTGAATAGGGTAAAGTCGTTGTTCATCACAATGAAATGATACATTGCAATTATAAAAGCTAATGGTGACTTCACTCACAATCAAATCAGTAGTCTTGCTCAGCTGTTTGTTCTGTTTGCAGAATAGTGAACAGCTGGCCAGTGTTACATATCACCTCCAAAATTAAACTCCAATATTTATTTTAAATGTAACACCAATGTTCATGTTCATTCCTTCCATTTATATTGAATATACAAATCCTGTGCAGCATCAGACACTGAACTATTTTTCTTTTTTTTTGTAACCAGAGACTTACCCTTTCAGTAATTTGTGCTTGCATTTCTGCTGCCAATATTCATTTTTCAATTAAAGTACAGCTTTTGTATTCAGAGTATAACCTATTTAACAGCTTGATTTAGTTGTAAAATAAAGGTTGTAAATGTGTTTCTGTGCTCGAAATGCCAAGCACAGCTTGAACATTACTTAAAAAAAAATGTACATATGTTAACTGTGTTGTCTATAATTCAATGCATTAGGTGTTTTTCAGGCAATGTGATTTTTATAGAAAATGAAAAAAATTCCTGTTTGTACCAGAAATGGAAATGGAAATCTGGAACAAAACATTTTTCCTCCAGTGTTTAAAGTACACACAAGGTATGTATCCCCTAACAAGAATAAATAAACAGTCCATCGATTACATAACATAAAGACTCCAATGCAGAACTTTTATTTTAATTGTCAAAATATATCTTTACAATAACAATGTGTACTATGACTATGTAAATACTTTTCTTTAAAAGTACATAATATGAAACCAACATTTGACAATTTGAATAAACATTATACAACTTATACACCAAACAATCAGTATTGTAAACATTAAACAAGTTTTAAAACATTTTTTAAGCAAAAAATGTTCAACTTTCAAAAGGGATTGTAATATTGAGTGCCATTATTTTTGTTATGGTAGAATATAACAATTTAGTATATAAAATTAAATCTGTAGGCTATATTCCACAATGTGTTGTTTATTTTTGAAATTGACGTTTATGCTGTACACAGTGTACCTGATGACTAACATCTCTGCTTGTGATCCCCCTATAAGGTTGTTTTGGCATCACTTCCTCTGTAAGTTGTTTGTCAAGAGCTGAACACAAGTTTTCAGGCATTATAGTTGCATGTAACGTGATTTGTTGAATATGAGATCCTTAGATAAAGGCATCAGACAACTACTACTACTAATAATAGTAATAAATATAATTTATGTCAGCTGAGCCAATTTCTTGAATTCTAGAAAGCTGGGGCAAATCAAGGCTTTTTTTCAAATCAATTTGCAGTCCATAGCTTCTTTTTAAATATAATTATATAATGCTATGCTATTCTTTTTTATTTTTGTATAGCAGCACCACAAATCACTGTTTGTGTGGAACAATCAATCAAACACTTTATCAGGACCTGAATAGTTTCAAATCAGTATTATTTTATTGTTGCTTTACCATATGTCCTTACCATTTAAGTTGACCTCGTTCCCCTTCCAAAGGGGGAAAAAAGTAACTATGCCCAGAGGTCAGAAAATGGTCAAACTAAAAAGCAACACTGCACAATATGCTCCTGGGATGCAACATATTTTTAAAAGCATAATCCAAGCCAATGTGAAAAGTAGTAAACAATATTCAGTTGAGATTTTCATTTGGCGTTATCCCAACATGTACATGGTTTTGCATTAAAAACAAAACATAACAAAGAAAAGTTAGCATATGCTGTCTGACTACAGAAATTCGATATAAGGTGTTTTGATGTATTGTAAATAGCAACAAACAGTAGGTTATCTTTTATGCTTAGTCTAAAATTAAATATTACACATCAGTCCTCAAACTAATTACACAAATAACATAAGAAATCTGAGAAATAAATAAAACAATCTCAGACCTTTTACTTTGACTTTTTTTCTCCCAATGTTCTACCGAAGCACATATGTAATATACAATTTCCGTCACAATGATGGAATTACATGTTCCTGAAAAACAACAAAGAAATGAAAAATCAGAATAAACTAGATTTATTTGTATGTATTAACCTTCTAAAAATAAATTGCAACACATCATTATACAATAATGTGAATACAAAAATGGACCATAAGAAAAATAAATTACATTTGCATTGCACCTGGGTCTTCTGTCGCACAGCTTTATGTACCACAATCTAACTTTGGCAGCTAATTTCTTATCATTTCCCAAAGCATATGGTAGCAATCGGGGGCTGCTGTGTTAACTGAGAGGGGTTGCAGTGTGTTTGTGCGTGTGGCTGACAGTGCTGGGTGTGTGTGTGTGTGTGTGTGTGTGTGTGTGTGTGTGTGAGGAGGTCGTTTGTGGATTGGAGTTATTAATTGTGGGTTCTGATGTCAAAGGTTGGCCCCGCGTGGGAAAAGGCTAGAGCACTGATTGTGGAGAGGGGAACCTGGGTGGGGGCAGAGGGATAAACAGAAGTGCCCTACTTACCAGAGAGAGACTACTGTTCCTGTTAACATGCTTCCTCTGTCAAATGAAGCTGTTACTTTAGCAAATTCTCCTCTGATTATTTTTTATTTGATGCGAGCCAGTGAATCCAGGTGGCAACAAACACTACAGCAGTCTCTGCTTGTTGTAGTCTTCTTTTCCAATCTCCTGCCTTTCTCATTCAATTGTATTTAGAATGAAAGTCAAGAGACTGGCAATCGATAATTTAGATTTAGTTTGACTAAATGTCATTATCATGAGTGTGTTTTTTGTTTCCTTTTCTGCGTCACAGATATACTGGGGTTTTAACAACAACCCAGGAGGCACTGCACAGGAGTGTAATGTAATAGAGTGACCATGGTTTGATTGTGTCCATAAATGCAATTTAAAGGAGGGGTATTCTGAGAGGTAAACTGCAAGTCAATGTTTGCATTTGCAGTGCACACCACAGTTATCAGATCCAAAAGGATTGGTAAGCATACAAAAAAAGCTGAGGCCTAAAGCAGATAACATCCTGAACAGTAGAATCTAATTATTGAGAGGTTTAAACCTAATTCTTTCCTCACCAGCACTCAGCTTAGTGCTAATATCTATTACTCTTACAGAAAAGAAGCTTGTAAAATGTTGAATTGCCTATATTATTGACGTTAATGGATGATATCAGGATTTAGTCAAATGTAGCGTTTTGTACTGTGTCGTTGTTCAATTTTTATTTTGGATTTGTTTGGGGATTTAGGGATCTATATGTCTATTCAATTGAATCTAATCAAATCTATCTATCTGCCTTCCAGTATTTGGACAACTACATTTCATAAACTGTCATCAACAAGAATATGATTGAACTCTTCTGGAAATTCCTTTATATCATGTTCCATGTTTGAACACAATACAATTGAGCAGATTTAACCGGGTCATCTCATCTTTGCATATGGCATTACTATAGTACCATCCATAATATCCATTTCCATGTCCACGCTTTATATACATTCAACAATTTGAATTAAGAAAGTAGGACTGCGAAGTAGGAACATCTTTCTCCTTACTTTTAGTTGCAAGTGTTCATTTTTTCCATCTTGGTTTGTTGCCTACAAGATATTGAAAATTCAGCTGTCTTTAAAAACGTTTATTGTTGTTGTCTGTTAGTTTTTCACTTCATAGAGTACGGATGACAATTAGAAGGCACATGAAAATTAAGGTACTATGGATACATTAAACAATTGTATCAGGATTTAGAGTGTGTGTGAGCCTGCTATGGTGCTGTCATTGCCTCTATATCCTGCGTGTCTAAAACCTTGGGACCAATTTCTCGGTTCTGCAGATTGTTCCGACTGCACTGCTTCAATACTTTGGAAGTGTACATGTGATGGCATCACAAATCTGCTGTCGGACCACAAAAACTAAACCATAGCAAAGACTTTCAACTCCAAGAGGAAAGAATATGTGAGGAGAAAAAAGGTGATGTATATGTTGAATAGTGAGTGGACTGCAGCATATACTACGACATTTATTATGTAATATTGCCATTGTTTTGCTGGTGCACAAGCTGAAAATAAAAGTAAAGGCACTCTTCTCAGGCATCATTTAATACCCACAGGAGAGGAGAGGGCATGATAATTACCATACACACACAGCTGGACTGAATCTAGAAGATAGAAAGAAAGGACACAAAAGAGAGAAAGAAAAATTAACAACAGATGCTAAATCTGATGCACTGCTCTCTCTAGTAGCCTGACCTTAATCCCATGGAAATGATTTGATGTGATATTTTGACAGAGGTTTACCCTGTCACATTTTCTTTTAATAAAGATTAATAATAGATTATTTTCATTTTCTAGTTGCATTCCAGTAAGCTTTACAGATGACCTCTTGTATTTAGACTAAGAGAGAAAGAGTCAGAGAGAAAGCCACCCAGTATGGAAAGAACACCTATTTATTCTGGCACTTTCTGTATCACACAGCTCTGACAAAATATGCATGTGGTACTGGGGTACACTCTGGTAACGCTTCATGTGCCAACAATACAACATTTTGTGGTCTACAGAAATGTAGCCCATTCCTGGAACACAATATGAGACAGTCTGGGGAAGTGGATTTCATGGTCAGGTTTAAAGGAATCAGTCATACAAGACCAATGAGTTTATTCCAGTGACTGACCAGGTCATGGCAATACTGTTAATGTATTAACTTAATTGAGTTAATGGCATAGCATGAAACTCCTTTCTGAAAGTGTATCTGTATATTAACACATATATACACATTTTATTTATTTATATAATTTATATTATATAAATTTATATAATTTATATAATGTGTATTTATACAAAATAAATACTGACTGGAGAGAAGGAATATAGTGTAAAATTATGGACATGAGGGAAGATATTTTAGTTGCAAACAGGGGACGCAATAATGCCTGAATCCCCATGCTGTACCCTGGAGGTAAAAATAGTCTTTCCAAGGGGCATTTCATTGTCCACTATATCTTGAATCTGTAGTACTTATTTCATAAATGAACTGTAGTACTTTATTTCAATAAAAAAAAAAGTAATGCTAATCGTAGATTTTGTTTCTATGCTTGGTTTTGTATTTGTTTAAACTTTCAAGTTGAATTTCAGGAACTCAGAAAACAGTGACAGTGACATCACTATTTTAGTGTTCAGAGTATCTTTCTTCTGTTGTTTGTTTTGATATAAATTTTGTGTTTAATTAGGTAAAGGCAATTTGAACCAATTATATTTCAGAATGTATAATACTGCCTGATGTTATTTGCATGTACTCTCTGAGGGCAATACAATGTATATGCTCTCCTCTAACAATCAATGGCTAGAGTTTCCAATCATACACACACGTTTTCATCCAATTTTGGACTTTACTTTTACATTTATATCACCTTATAATGTAGAAGAACAAAGCTGAACAGATATTTCCACTCCTCCATGACTGACCGTTATATAACTCACAAGGGAACAGTGCAATTTCCACATCAAGACTGGATGACACAGTAGTTACAGCTGTATCAATAAAGCTATAGAAAAATGTGTAAAATGAAAAAAATACAAAATATCACCTAGAGAAAGTTTTATACATTTGAGTTAGCTCTTTTTTCTTTTATTTTTTATTTTTTAGAAAACATTTTAAAAATATGCTGAAGTGACAAATAATGCAACATTGACAGTAACAATGCTGGCCTTCATCCAGAGAAGAATGATATGGTATATGACCCTCTTTTAAAAACAAAACAACAACAACAACAACCAAAAAAAATAAACATTCATTTTATATTATCACCAGTTGTGGAAAGACCTGAAGGCCAGAGTAACTGGAAACCACTATATACAGAAACACCGACATTTCTATATTTTCCATATTGTCACATGTGAGGTTAATATGGATGTGTTTGCATTGCATGCTTAGCAAACAAAATATTTGTGCACATCATAGTTAATGAAGTTTGTCTCTTTCAAGTATTCCATAAAACTGAAATACTGAAGTGAGATAGAAATATCCACCTTAAAATAAAAAATAACTTTAGTGAGAGAAAATACATTCCTGAATCTAATATTAGCTGTAATACTCCCTCTGGGAATATGTTGTGCTTGGATCTAAATAGTGTTCTGAGAAAAGTTATTTTTCACACAATAAGATTAAAATATGAATCAAGCATAGCACAAAAAGGCCACTTTAACAAATGCATCGTGCCTCATATCCATCTTTCTGCTAAGCTAAGTACTACCCATCTCTCCTATATAAATGTTTTATGTCTATCATCTGCCTATACAGAGAAAAATATATGCACTTGTAATCTGGAAAAGTGTGTGTGTGTATATATTTATATATACCGGTATGTATATACACATACAAACACTTACACACACAATGGCTACAGGACTTTTTCACATTTTGTTGTGTTGCAACCTGAAATTGGGATGCATTTAAATTTGATGTTTTCCTTTTTTCCTCACTAGGATGATTCAGTGTTCTATACAGATATAAACTAAATATTTAACTAATAAATAAGTGGTACAATTATCAAAATAAAGGATTTGTGAATAACATTCCACAGCAAGGGTGCCAATACATTTGTCTGGGATTGTATATATAAAATACACTGGCAGGCAAAATTAGGTCACATGAATTATTGAAATCCAACTAAGAGGCAAATAATCACTGTACAGTATTGATTTAAATAAACATTTCTTTCCTTTCTCAAAAGAAAATGTACCAAAGCTGTTTGCCTTTAACTTTACTGCAATAATTTCTCAGTCCTAAACATGTTGACTAATATTATATACCATAACATTTCTCTAATGTCAGGGGACTGGTGAGAGTAGTGTATACATTTAAAAAAACTAGTTATTTAGATGAAGTCTGGCTATGTGTTTATGGCCAAGAAGGAAAACTAAATATTCATGGTGACTAGTAAAACAATCAAAAAGCGTTATATTTAAACCTGTTATTTTTGCTTGTTTAGTTTTTTTACAATGCTCACTAGACAGGTAAAAGTGACATATGGTTCTAAATTATATATATATATATATATATATATATATATAAAGAACACATACCCATAATTATTTATTCTTGAAAATGAAGGGTATTAAATTAGACAAATTGCAATTACAGTGCATGTTTTCATGGTTCAGCTCCAACTCTAAGAAAAACAGCCTAGAGGAAAACATGGCAGTTTTGTTGGTGTAAAAATATGTAATTAAGGCATTATAGTCATGATACCAGGTGACCGTGACTGAAAGGGTTGTTTTTTAAAAGAATTATCCTGAATCAGCCTTCCTAGAAGACAAACTGAGCAAACTACTAATGTTGAAATTGTTGGTCTGGCCCAATCAGTTGCCTGCCCTCAACTCTATTGAAATATTATGGTATGGTCTTTGGATGAGAAATGTTTACCATAGTAACTGTTACTCCTACCATTGAAAAAGTTAATCTGGTTTAACTGAAATCAATACTTTTTCTGAATCTGAGTCCCATTTATACCTTGTTTCTATAGTCCAACAAAGTCCATAAGACCCATGCACAATTTTTGTTTTTTTTATTGTTATTCATTAACTTAACTAATTTCTTCAGTTCATAATGTTGACGCAGGGTTTAAAATAAAAACTCAAGTGACTCTGGGAAGCTTTGGAAATGCTATTTTTTCAAACAACTCTAGCTGTTCTCAACTTTAGGTTTTGGAAAATTCATCTGAATGTGAAAGCGCTGTTCAGCTTGGCGTGACTATGGTAACTAGGTATATTTCAGTACGATTTCTAAATGACCCATTGATTTTGACTGTTAGCATATTGATAAACCATTAAACATTTTTAAAAAAATAATTGGTGTAAACAAAAAAAACTATTCTGTAAGAACATAGTACATGTATTGATGAGGATGTTGTCCTCAGTGCGGTGGCAGCCTAATAAATTATTTATTGTTTCTGTATGATGCAAGGTTGAGTAATATGAGTGAACAATATTGTCCTCAACCCAAATTTCTTTGCATCTGCATGGCATTCATTTATAAAATACATTTTTGTAGAAACACTCTCGCACACTCACACGCACACGCACACGCACACGCACACACACGTATATCCCACCTGAAGCTGCCAAAATGGTCCCTTCTTGTTATTCATCAATAAAAGTTATAAACTGCAGTTTTCAATCTTCTAAATATCAGTCTCCTTCAGACCATAGCAGTCTGTTAGATCATATATCTGATAATCATTCTGTTCTGCAAAATCACTGCAGATCCCCATGGAAATCGAATCGATTTCAGCTTTACCTAGTGCAGGCACAGAGCTCTTATTGGGACGGTTTTTGATCTTATTTGAGAGATTGTTCATCTTTTCTTTCAGCTGAAAAGACGACCTCTGTAAAGGTGGGAAGAAACTCCATCCCTGGATGCTAAGAGTCCTCTTGCTGTTGTAAAGGAAAGAGTTGTTGAGTGAAAAGGATTCTCTGAATGAAAATCGGGGCTTGATGTCTCCACAAGAGGCCTGCCCCGAACTGCTGATTGAAGTCCGCCATCTCTGGTCATAAAACCTCCACAGAGACCTCCTGCGTCTGCGGCACTGACACTTCAGGATTCTTATGAAAGCTCTTTTGAACTCTTTGCTAGAGCAGGGGTAAATGATGGGGTTGACACAACTGTTGAAATACCCCAGCCAGAAGATAACTTTGAACACCATTTCAGAGGGTTTCAAAGCTGGGAAAAACGAGCCTAAAAAAAGAAAGACAGAAACACAGTGTTTTATGTAGTTGTAGTGTCTGTTGATCCATGCATATATAAGATCAATGGCTTAGAATAATGGGGAGCCACTTTCTGAGAGATGACACAGTGTTTTAAATTAAAATCAAACTAACATTCATTTTCTTTTTGGCATTATAGGATACAGCACCTATAATGTTATTTTACAAAGGTTAGGATAAGGCACATTTTGCTAAAAAGCATTATTTATGTTTTGCACGCATTACAATCAGCAGCGTTCGGATGACTTACAGACCCAGCCTTGCAATTTCCTTTATATCAGCAACTGCTACAGGTCTGAGAATACAGTGATATGAGAATACAGTGATTGGCCCGGGGCTCACGAACACCGGAGATGACATCTGTACTTATCACGGAGATGTGTTTGTCAAGGGTAGGATCACATTCGCAGCAGGGGCTTTAACCACAGGTTATATTTCCATTTGTTGTTTACACTCTGCAGAGCAGCCGAGAGGGTGCGACTGACATTATCACACAGATGAAACAGTTGCCATTTATTCTCTCCCAGATGTCACCCAACAATCTGCAATGTTCCTGAAGTCGGGCAGGCTGCTGGGACTGCAAAGCCTATAGAGAGGGCATGGAAGCGTTTATGAAGGAAACACGTCCAGTTATAAATTCAATATAAATATGAATAATTTAAAGAGTTAATACATGCATCTTAAAATGTTTGACAGTGAACTTAAAATTAGATTGAAAACATTTATTTTAACTTCCTTAAAAATACATGCAATTATTGTCCGGTATGCTCAACAAAAAAAATACATACATAACTCCTCAATACTAATATTGGGTGTCAAGGATTAAAACATATCAATAAAAAAACAGGTGCTGGATTAATTATTAATATTCCTTTATGATTATATTATTCCATTCTTTTTTGGAGTAGTTTAGAAGTGGCCTGCACCTGTCTCTTTGCTTTCCTTAAAAAACAAACAGACTGTAGACTGTACACTAGTAGGAAGTGTACTGTATACGCCTCCAGGTGAAGCAGCATAAAAAAGAGGATATTTATATTTGAAACAACCTATTGACTGTTGCTTCACGAGCAATCCTTTTCCACTCCGTTTCTCCGATCCATATTTGTAAAGTCCTCAGAGATCAGATTTCACAGTAAAATATGTGTCACTGGGTTTGTTGCAGATTATTGGGGATAGTCCTGTGGTTTACAACAGCAAAGGTGTTAATCCAGTTTCATTACTGTGCTCCGCGCTGGGGTGTTGCTGTTTCCACATTAGGAAGGGCAAGTGCTAGAGTGGCATTCAGCCTGGCATAGTTCTGATAGTATATGTGGAGAGTCAAGGCATGGGTTTGAAAATTAATGTTTAAATACACTTAATAAATAATATGTAATTGGACATGAGAAATTGATAAACAAGCCAACATTGCCTTTGTGTTCTTATGTCACGTGACTTGACTGTAAATGCCTGTACATCAAAGAATGATTCATTTGCTGCTTTTCAAATTTTTGATTCAAAAAGGTGATACGCATGTGAACAGCCTGACTATGGACAGTTTGCTGGTGTTTCAGTTTTAGCACATGTGTTATTCAGTCTGTAAATGTAGATTTGCATAGTATTGCATAGTACAGAGTATTTGTATGGTTTTCAGTGCTCTTCTTTCAGTCTCCATGGAGAGACAATGTGTTGTAAACTCATTTGTATGTAACTACAAAAGGGACCTGGCTTGTGGGTAATGGTGGTTACCAGAATTGCATATAAACATATAAACATGCACATTAACACTGTTGTACTGAAATGATCATGGTCTACATATAACATGTAGTTTAATTTAGGGAATTCTGGGATTGTAACCTGTAAATCTGTCTTTGTACACACATATACACTCACCTAAAGGATTATTAGGAACACCATACTAATACTGTGTTTGACCCCCTTTCGCCTTCAGAACTGCCTTAATTCTACGTGGCATTGATTCAACAAGGTGCTGAAAGCATTCTTTAGAAATGTTGGCCCATATTGATAGGATAGCATCTTGCAGTTGATGGAGATTTGTGGGATGCACATCCAGGGCACGAAGCTCCCGTTCCACCACATCCCAAAGATGCTCTATTGGGTTGAGATCTGGTGACTGTGGGGGCCAGTTTAGTACAGTGAACTCATTGTCATGTTCTAGAAACCAATTTGAAATGATTCGACCTTTGTGACATGGTGCATTATCCTGCTGGAAGTAGCCATCAGAGGATGGGTACATGGTGGTCATAAAGGGATGGACATGGTCAGAAACAATGCTCAGGTAGGCCATGGCATTTAAACGATGCCCAATTGGCACTAAGGGGCCAAAAGTGTGCCAAGAAAACAACCCCCACACCATTACACCACCACCACCAGCCTGCACAGTGGTAACAAGGCATGATGGATCCATGTTCTCATTCTGTTTACGCCAAATTCTGACTCTACCATCTGAATGTCTCAACAGAAATCGAGACTCATCAGACCAGGCAACATTTTTCCAGTCTTCAACTGTCCAATTTTGGTGAGCTTGTGCAAATTGTAGCCTCTTTTTCCTATTTGTAGTGGAGATGAGTGGTACCCGGTGGGGTCTTCTGCTGTTGTAGCCCATCCGCCTCAAGGTTGTACGTGTTGTGGCTTCACAAATGCTTTGCTGCATACCTCGGTTGTAACGATCGGTTATTTCAGTCAAAGTTGCTCTTCTATCAGCTTGAATCAGTCGGCCCATTCTCCTCTGACCTCTAGCATCAACAAGGCATTTTCGCCCACAGGACTGCCGCATACTGGATAGAATACTCAGACCGGCCCGTCTGGCACCAACAACCATGCCACGCTCAAAATTGCTTAAATCACCTTTCTTTCCCATTCAGACATTCAGTTTGGAGTTCAGGAGATTGTCTTGACCAGGACCACACCCCTAAATGCATTGAAGCAACTGCCATGTGATTGGTTGGTTAGATAATTGCATTAATGAGAAATTGAACAGGTGTTCCTAATAATCCTTTAGGTGAGTGTATATTTAGTGGTCTCATCCAAGATACTGACTGGGGGCTTAATTTTTGCAATGCCGCAAAATAATTTGTTATTGTTAACAGGTCATCAAGGTCTCTGATCCTCCTTATCAAATGTATTAACCTCAGCAGGCCTTCTGAGACATTTCTCCAGGACAACTGCCATTTACAACGTGTGAAAATAAGTCATACTACAATGAAACAACCCTGACTGTGAACTTCTATTCATACATGCATGTCTTAAGAAAGTGGCTTGTGTTTGTGTGTGTTCCTGCTCAGTTAGAATCACCAAAGGAAAAAGAAAATAAAGAAAAAAGGAAATACATCCTGTCTTATATGCAATACATAAAAAGCCAGCAAGGTTTATTAGCTACTGAATTGTGAAAGCTGGTGATAATTATTTATGTTTGTATTTAGTTTGCAGAAAATATTAACATATTTTATATAACATTTTATATCACAGATCATTTGAATCCAGGATGAATGGGGTGAATTTAAGATTTAGATTAGATGTCTGATGTATCATCAAATTAAATGTACAAATGTATGCTGATAACTAGTACTGCCCTCAGTAATAATGCTTACCTTTGGTTTATTTCGACAGAGAATACAATTAGGAATGGTACAAACATTGGATAGGAGCTTTGCTATTTAATGAAATGAATACAAATATTGAGCAATGTAGAATGTTTTATTCCAGAACCCCCAACTGTAATGGAAGCCTGCATTCCTGTTCCATTTTAAAGTTCACAGAGCATGAGCATGTTTCCCAACTTACATTCAAGCTGGGAATGATCAGTTGAAGTCACAGGTAGAGTCAGAGGCATGGGTTAACTTTAATCAAATGTGAAGTAACTCCCTTTTTCAATAGTAAGTGGTGCCTGCTGTTTGATAACTGTGGTGAATAGGCCTTTGGGGAGACAGATATAAATATTTGCATAACCTTTTCCACCATTCTCGTGATGGGTACTGCTGAGGGTCTGTAATGGCCTTGTGTATGTCTATATGCCATATTCATTCTCATACAGTATTTTTCATTCTTTCCAGTGAAATTCTATTAAATTACTAATGAGTTAAATGTTGTTTAATCATCATTATCATTATCATCTTGAAACAACACGTTTTGCATTCCTGTGTCTCAATAAACCAAATAATTGCCATCGTTTAAGGATTAGTTAAAAATTAAATCTGACTAGTTTGTTTTCATCTGTCCTGGAGTTATTTCCATTGGCAGACCTTGTGCCCTTTCCACTGCAGAAATGCAGGATAATTGCAACTTTGTTGTTGGGGAAATGAAGATACGCGTATAAGCTTTTGTATGTCTAATGTAGCTTTATCAATGTATTGTTTATGTATGTAATCATTCAATTATTTATTTACTGTGATTGACATTACACAGGGGTAACAAAAACAGATTTTACAAAACATGCTACCTTGAAATAAAACCATTTTGAAAACCAATTCCAATATAAGCATGGGGGATACACCAAATTCAGCAGGACGTTCTAAAGTTTTTAATGTAAAAAGGCATCACCATTAAGAGGGATGGGACTAAGAACATTCAGAGAGGATTACCAACTCAACAAACTTCAGCAGAATTGTCAGAGTCCCAATATAGATTTAGAGCTGATCAAAAAAATGGTCATAAAATGATAGCTTGTAATTGTTCTACTAGATGGTATCATGCATGTCTACAGAATTAAGTAGCAGTATTTACTTACATTCAAAGTATTACAAACATAAGTTTAATAATAAAACATAATTTAACAAATTATATCGAACTGACTATTTAAACAAGTTTCTAATTTCCATATTACTATAATTTAAAAAATAAGCCCTAAATGTGTGTTGAAATTAAGATGGATTACTGTTTTTTTGTCCATGGCAGTGTTACAATGTTGAAGGAATAAGTAACAAAATATACATATACACTTACGGGCACATTTGTTAGTAACTGCTGCTAATAATCAATTTGCATATTTCATACATAATTCCAGTACCAAGACCGTAATTAACATGCAAATCAAGAAAGTGTGAAGCAGCAAAGCCAAATATAAAAAATAAGTGGTTTTAAACATCGACAAACATTTACACCCTCAATGTTCTGCACAGTCTTGGCAAGAGCTTCTCTGTGATTCATTCCAAACTAAAAATAATTCACCAGATAACACTAGTGTGTAAAATTAAAATAAAATATAGAATTTAATACACAAGTATTATACTTCTGTAGGCAGGCAAACAAACAAACAAACAAACAAACAGAAACAGCACCTTCTGGAGTCTGTAGACATTTGAATGGCTGTATGTGAAGATGTATCACAATTATACAATCAACAGGCCAAAGAATTAGAAATTAGAAATTATAAGAAATAATAATATATTAAGAATGAAAAAATGAATACTAATGGCAGAACTAACTCTAAAAGTAAAACTACTACTACTATTAATAATAGCACCTTGCTGACAGTTTCCTATTGTACTATTCCCATCGTCTTTCTTTTTGAAAACAGCTCAGTGTCCCCAATGGGAGAAAAAAAAAACTCAGCATGTCAAGCAGGAGCTACTGTAAGGGGCCAAAGTTCACAAAGCATTAAAGCATCTCAAATATTACTGTTCCACTTAAGAAGCCTGTTGATGATTTCTATGTATAGTTGTTTACATTGTTATTGCGAAGAATTAAAGAACTCTAACATACTTGAGTTCCAGTTTTTATCACAAACAATCCGAGGACCAGATTGTGGGAACCAAAGCAATTTTACGGCGTCATATATTAAGAGAACTTGGTAAACTGAAATAATGATTAAACAAATAAATGGCTGCCTTAAATGATCTGAATCAAAACATTTAACTGAATTAAACAGTTAATTTAATTATATAAACCACTACCACTGCTGGCTAATAATGCATATTTATCTATTTGTTTATTTTGGAATGTTTACAATAGTCTTTTGAAGTTTCTTTTTGTGTATTTTAAACTCACTAGGTGACGTTTGACAGAGTTTTTAAGACTAAGTAAACATTTCAGCACTGAGCTGAAGTTCCTACCCATCGCTGGGATGTTTTCACATAACAGGAAAGAAACGCACTCCAAACAAAACAGCGGCACTCTGATAAAGGACATAAATAAAGATCTCGACACAAACTTTACTCACAGGCTACAAGCATTTTTCATAAAGTATCCCCAGGAATTCTGTTTCCCTGCCAAATAGCAACGTAATGCAGAGGTTTTAGTCCAATGCATTCGAAGAGCATGAATTTATATTCCTGGCTGGGCCGGTCTTCACCTGAGAATGGATAATCCATTTCTTTTAGAATTAATTGATGTCTGTCTTTTAATATAGATTAGGAATGGGGTCTGTGTCTTGCAGAAGGGTGAGTTATGTGTGGAGAAATGCCATGTAGAATTGCTTTTCACTGAAAGGTTGTTAAACATAGGACATGAAAACACCCTCTCGCACAACCATGATTAGCGCAGAAGACCGTGATTTGTTTAAAGTCACAGGTTCTGCGACCTGTAGAGTGGCTCTGAAACAGCAACGCTGTTTATTTTTGCTCTGAGACATCTGTGGTCATCAAACCTGACAAAATATTGAATCTTTCAACTCTGCCTTACATAAAGAAGCACAAAAAGTCTGATATCTGATTCTAGACTAATCCTGACCATGATAAATCTATTTTATAGTTGAGCAGGCATCTGAAAATGGCAGGTGATCCAAACAACTTCATATAAACAGTAATAATGTACTTTTTAATAAATAAATGTTAAACTTGCAAGGCACATGAAATCATATCATTACACATTGCCTATAGCACATTAGCAATAATTTGGTGGTCTTGTAAACACAAAAGATAGCATTTCACAGACTAGTCAAACGGTTGTCCTGTTCAAAAACACCTCAATGTAAAGGCGTTCGTCATTTTTAAAAACACAGCTTAGTTTGTTTGTTTTCTTAGAATGACAGTATTATTATTATTATATATATATTTTTTTTATTATTATTATTATTATTATTATTTTTTTTTTTTTTAATTTATTTTATTTCTTGGCAGACACCCTTATCCAGGGCAACTTACAACATAAGTGCAAAACAAAATGCAAAAATACAGTAAAAGGCAACAAAGTAATGAATATCTGAACATCAAGCCAACATATGCGCCACACATATGTATTGCTAGTTACTGTGAGAAGGAAACATGTAAAGCTCTTTACAATACAAGAACTAGACAAAGTATGATTAGCATGAGCTCTCCTTTTTAACTACACAACACAAACTTTGGAGGAGATTCTCTTCTTGATGAAAATATAATAAGGAGCATTTTTTAAAGCAAAAATAGTAAAGCAAGTCTGCAATATGTGCAGCAGCAAAAGCTACTTCAGATGACCTAGACGGTGAAGGATGTGACACATCTTTTTATATATATAAATATATATTTAGTTTTTGGTGACCACTATCATTAGCTTAGATTATTCTAGCATCTGCTTGCACAGAAGGCCTAAGAACACCATGTGCACTATTTGGCAATTAACTGGCAAACTGTTCAAATTCACATTGACCTTCAATTAAAGACCAACATTATGTACCACAGTATCAAATGCCCTTCCTGCCATGCACATTGTGTGAAAGAACAAGCTTCCTGTAACAATCTAGTTGTCTTTAATTAAATTGACAATCTGTGACTCCAGTATTAAACTAGTTTGCTCATCCAATTCTCTTAACTGTACCTGTTTCAAAGCACAGTGCTAAGTGTAATTACAGAAACATTTCAGCAAGATTATTTTTATGGCTTTCTTTACTGATTGGTAAACCTTCCCAAAAGACAGCTCTGAGCAGTTCTCCATTTTTCTTTCTGAAAACACTTGGTTAGAAAATATTCTATCCAATTAATTTATACCTGCACCTGTATCCATTATGACAAGCGACAAAAAGACCCAATAGTGATTTTACTTCATTACAGCATGTATTCATTTCTTTATAAATTACATTTACTGGCATATAGGTTTGTCAATATGTAGTGAGTGAAGCGCAGTTTTAATCAGGGGAAGACATTTATTATTTTAGTAATTCCCAAAATAGCCTATGATGGTTTGCTTATTTTTAATGAGGATTAAATTCATATGTAATAATACACAATAGGCTGTTTAATTACTTTTAATTACTTGTGATATTGTAATTGTATATATTTTGCTAAGACAGGATGCTTACAATATTGTTGTCTGACCCCCCTTTTTAGAGAAATTAACCCATTCAAGTTTTTCTTTTTTCAATTTGTACCTTTTTAAAAACATATTCTTACATCAAAGAAACATATAAATGAACCTGCAATTGATAAAGAAGATTTGCATACAAATAAAATGCAGTTACAAAAGTGTTACTATTATTATTGGCTTCATATATATTATCATATTATCATATTGCTAGTAAGACTTCAAAAGTCAAGCAAGAAGAAAGAAAGATTAAACACATTAACTTTGTGTGTGTGTGTATATATATATATATATATATATATATATATATATATATATATATATATATATATATATATATATATATATATATTATTAAAGCAGAACAAAAATTGAATAGAGAAAAAGCTATTCATAAAATTTATTTTTATCAAGGCTGTATATGTGAATTTCAACTTATATCTATAGTGTTTCGGTGCTTTTCGTTGGATATTTTGGAGACCCCCGAAATATAGTCAATTTAAGTAAGTGACAATATAACATTCACATTAAATAAGCAAGTGCAATCTTCACTTAAGTTTTCGAAAGCCCATTTCAATGTAAAGTAAAAGGTATTGTAACTCCGGGATCACGCTCGATTTTCTTCTGGATGCATTCATTTCAAAGGGGTTTGCATTGTGTCCATTAGCTTTCGTTTTTGTGCAAATATGTAACTGATTTCTTAAATGCGTTCTTTGATTAAATATACTTTCAATGTAACAAGAAGTGCACTCCATTCACACTATATTTGATTGATTGACTGTCTGACAAAAGCTAGGCATGAACATTACAAGTTTTTAATGTATCTGAAGCTAAAACTTTTCCCTTTGTAAATGCAATTTTAAAATCGATTAATAAAATAAACATAATTATTATGTTCTCTGTCCACTAAAATAACAAGATATTAAGCAATAGTTTGTTTGCATCAGCTATCCGTATCAACCTATTTCTCGCTTTTCTGCGCCGCACTTTGACTCCTTGACAATATTAAAGACAATATTTTTTGGTGTAGACATTTCCAGAACAAATCCCATAATTGCATTCCCCTCGTGGATAACGTGCACATCCCTTCCCCTGCTGGACTGCGCAGCCATGGCGCAAGATGTGATGGCAGGTATCACATCTGCCATCCATCTAGAACATCATGAACTGATTTCAATTGAAATGTACCAACCTTTTATTTTTTAAGCAACACAACACTGCTCATGTGAGCCAATAAGTCACATACACACACCGATTTGTGGATTGTATGTGATGTGGTACCATGACATGGAGCATGGCAACAAAGTTCTTGAAATGAAATGAATGCATCAATCTTAGTTATCAATGTGGTGTAGCTTGTTTATGAACATAGTTAAAGAAAGTATCCAATACGTACCTAGAGGCAAAACAAAGAAGAAAGGCAACCAGCAGAGAATGAACACCCCCACAACTATGGCCAGGGTCTTAGCAGCTTTCTTTTCTCTGGAGAATTTCAGGAGGCGCACGGAGAGAGAACTTCGGAAAGGATGGGTTTTACTCTTGGCGCTTTCTTCTAGGACGCTTCTGCAGTGGATCCTCAGCACCACTTCCATGGACTTATTCCTCTCCCTTTTCACCCCTGCTTCCAGGCTCTTAGTTGTCCTCCTGGCTACAACGTAGATCCTGAAATACATCACCAGGATGACCAGGAGAGGAAGGTAGAAAGAAAACAAGGACGAGAAGAGGGCATAGCCCGGCTCTTCGGTGATCTTACAGATGCGCTCGTCTGTCGGCGGTGGTTCCTTCCAACCCAACAGTGGTCCTATAGAGATAACCATAGAGGAGACCCAGACAACTATCAAGATGACCACCGCTTTCTTCTCTGTCATGATAGTGGGGTACTTCAGGGAATACTTCACTCCAATGTACCTGTCTATTGAGATTATACACAGGCTCATGATAGAGGCGGTACAGCAGAGCACATCCACCGCAGCCCAGATGTTGCAGAATATCCTGCCAAAGACCCAGCCTCCCAGCACCTCTAGAGAGGCAGAGAAAGGTAGGACGATGGTGCTCAGCAGTAAGTCGGCTATGGCAAGGTTAATGATGAAATAGTTCGTGACTGTCTGCAAGTGTTTGTTGCAAACCACAGAAAGTATCACCATGATGTTCCCCACAATAGCGAATAAGATGAAAACAGACAGAAACACCCCTACCCCTATGGCTTGAGGATCCAGTGTCAGGTTCATATAGGTATTGTCGCTGATATTGGGAAGAAGGAGATCCCGGAAAGATTGGTGAATGGTGCCATTGGAGTCATTTCCACTAAAGCTCTTATTGATGGAGTGAGAAAAAGTCATTTTGAAACTCCATGCAGAACTTTTTGTTTGCAATGTGCGCTCAAGGGGCAAACTGGCAGCTCGTCATGTGCATTTGCAAAAACAAAAGATCCAAAAATGCAAAAAAACAACTCCTGAATGCACTCTCAAGGTGTGCCCTTTCATGGTGCATTCAAGAAACACTGGTGATTGCATGTTGGTATTTGAAACTCTAAGCAGAAACGTCACCAAATTCATATCCCTATAATAAAGACCAAAAAAGGCTAAATTCAAATTTAAAAAAAAAGAAAAAGAATTAAGCCTGGGTATCTTTTTCCATTGCAATATTTCAACTTAGTTGCTTTCGTTCAGCTTTCCCCCAATTATCTTCCATTTGTAGAGGTAGTGAAGGGTGTGCTGTTCTGATTGTTTTCTTATTCTATAAAGTGAGATCCATGCCCCGTGTGTTGATATTCCACAGAAGACATCCACTGTGAGAAAAGTCCAAAACCAAATCACTGGGCTACAGCTGAGATTTCACTGTTTGAGATCTCCTCCTCTCTGGCGTGTGGAGTCTGTGACGCGCCGCATAATTGGTGTTGTGCCACAATTACCCACAAGGGGGCAGCAAAATCTTAGTTTCCCGCTTACTTACTGTGCAATCTATAAAACTGTTAAAACTTTTGTAATGTACTTATTAAGTTATGTTTTAATTAATATGCAAGGTTTTCCGTAGGGTTTTGAAGGAAATCCATTAAGATACCTCTTGATAGAAGTAAAGAAATAAAATTAAGTAAAAAAGAAAGACAAATTAAATGACTACTTCTCAAAACCAGTTACCTCAATTCACACGGAAAATATGTAGCTGCTGTGCAAAACATCCCTTTGGTAAAATAGACATTCATTTGAAGAGTCACTAGAGGCCTAGAGGGAAGATGTAGTGCTCTAATTCAATCAGGATGTTCCCTGCAATAAGGTGGAGGTTGAACAAAGATCTGTGATAGCAGTGTTGTTTTGTAAATTAGTGAACATTGCAGAACAGGATACAGAAATGATACAACATTTTCTTGAAAATGTACTTTTGTATCCATGATGCAATACAGATATAACTGTGCATAACAGTAACAGACATCCATCTAGAACAGACCGTATATTATTGGCAGTACATGTATTGAACCATCATACCTCACTAGTTAAAAATGTAAAATAAATTGGTAACTAGTCTTTCTCAAGACTTTATATTTATATTCTACACACACACACACACACACACACACACACACACAGACACACACACACATATATATATATGATACTTAGTAAAGGTTTTATTTATGTATTGTGGAATAGAAAGCAAACAACGAAACTATACAACTACTCTGAGGTGGGTGACCCTGACCCGTTAAAAAAAGTCTGACTTTTTTATATCTCTCTCCTCTTGGTTACATAATATTAAACCCAGCTTAGTGTACTATATTTACTGGGCTCTGAAGATATTTTTATGCGGCACACTACCCAGCATTGCATGGCACAGTCCATCCAACTTGTTAGGGGCTTCCAGAAGGTGAGTGGAATTGGGATTCTTCTAATACCTGACATAGATGCCAAGCCACTGTCATTAAATGTTTCTCTTTTCCTTTTGTAGCACCCACTGTTCATGTGCTGAAGATCATAGCCATCTGCCAATAAGGAGAAAACACAAAAGGTGTAGAAAGTATTGCTCTCGATCCACAGAAATTATATTGCAATGGTGTAAAAGAAGTTCACACAATATTTGAAAAGGTGAAACAAGTTGACACATTCTTGTGCATAGCCATTCAAGAAAAAGAAAAGACAGAACCCTGTTGTAAATCATTTACTGTGTCTAGAAAAGAAAATAAATATTCCCAATTTTTAATAACTTCTTGTTGTTTTAACTTCACAGATATTACATAATGTTCTTTACTGTTTATAGATGAGATTTCAGAAAAAAACAACTGTGAATGTTACTAGTACAGGCAATTCTTGCACTCCTACAATTACCATATTCATGTTCTATAACTGTGAAGCTCATTATCCTTTTTACGATGAATAATAATGTTCAAATTTTTCCTGAAGTTAAAATAACACCAACATAATGATAATAGATCAAAAGTATATAAGCATTTTTGTTTCCTATAGTTTTTTTGTTTGTTTGTTTCTTCTGTAAATGTAAATGCCCTGCTTGTGTGTGGAAATAATGCATACGAATATATTAGGATATAATTTTAACACCTGTCTGGAAAATGTGAGGAAAACTTAAAGTCTCTTGATTTGAATCATCTTTATTTAACCAGCAGTCCAGTAGCATGCATGTAACATTTGCAATCCAGCAGTTTACTGTCAGAGTGTGGGAGAAGAGACAGCGCCTCCAAAAACAGCACATCTCTCAAGCCTGCATGCTTGTTTGTTTGCTTTTCGGACTGGTGCCTTTTCCTTTGCAACCCACTGCAGAGGGGATGTCTATTTCCTTCAATAAACTGAAGAGGTTGGAAATAATGCTGCTGCCAACATTGTATTTTAAACTTGACTGCCTCTCTTCTCTAACTGTTTCCACTCCATGCCAGACACTGAGCCAGTCCTGGATTCATCAGACTCAAGTACTTTTTGTGCTTATTGAGAAACTATTTAATATCTTTCTGTATCTTTATTTGCAGTTTGCCAGCTCTTAGTTTGGCTTTCCTTACCACGATGCATATTTTTTATCTTGCTTTGATAAGCTGATAAAGAACAGTGGACATGCCCTGTTGATAATTAGAAAAGACAGTATCAAAGGGATTTAAGTCCAAAAAGTCTTTGAGAGGCATATTTATTGTTATTGGTTTTACTGCAGTGCAGGCAGCAGATGCTCCTTGTCTTTCACATGCTGTACAAGCATTATGCTTAGAGCTTCTGTTCTGTGGTGCTTCATTTTAGGCGCCTGACTGATCCTGGCTCAGTGCACAGCCAGTCTATAATAACACCTCACTACTGTCTGCCACTGACCCTACTGTTGAATGAGTTCACCTCACCTCATTGTACAGTGTGTCTCCTGAAACCCAGTGTGGTGATTTCTACACTCCCCCACTCCAGTGAAAATTTAAAAGATTAACCAAGAATACTGTGTTGGTATTTTGCATTAGAAAGTTTAGAATTATATAAGAATGCAAGACTTTCTATGGCTTTCCAGTATGTCTTGAGCAGATTAAATAAAAGTGTATCTTTGCATTTGTCCTATATCCCTCCATATACAGTTATTGATGGATCCTGTGAAGAAAGGTCCATGAAGCCCAGAGATGA
Organism: Amia ocellicauda; assembly: GCF_036373705.1. Classification (NCBI taxonomy): domain Eukaryota; kingdom Metazoa; phylum Chordata; class Actinopteri; order Amiiformes; family Amiidae; genus Amia; species Amia ocellicauda. The sequence goes on along the minus strand of NC_089862.1, from coordinate 5,932,727 downwards.
AGACAAATTCAGGCAGTTTCCATAGCATACGCTAGATCCCACTGAGTCTCTCTTATGCAATGGGAAATGTCACGTTCATACCGACACACACAGACAAAAAGACTACTAATAAAATATTGTACAGCCAGCACTCTCATTAAATAATATTTTAAAAGAAACCAATTGGAAACAGATGGCCATTGGTGTAACTGGAGAGTTGTGCTGAAATGTGCCGGAGCTGGAGAGAGTTATAGCTTGTGTTTCAAATCTGGAACACGTGACTCTTTTCCACCACTTTTATCTCCCTGCTCTGATCTCGCAGTGGGGAGTGATGAGAGACTGGCTCATCACCATTCCCTGGATGATGTACTGAAGCTCTGCAATGTCTACAGGAAGCTATATAATTGGAAGGCAGAATGCAAGAGCCTATTGGTAATTTGTAAAGATTGAAAGTTAAAACAAGGTAAAAGCTTAAATAATATTTTGTGCAAATTAAATGATTTTGCTGCACTGGGTCTGTCTCCATCACAACTCAGATCTACAGATCTACTACTAGACCAGGATTGGGAACTGTTGCTCTTATTTGTCTGTGTGTGTATGTATGTATGTATGTATGTATGTATGTATGTATGTATGCATGTATAGATGGATGGATGGATTTGTTAATTTACTAATTTATCATTCTAGAGAGAGTCAGCTTGGTTCATGGTCACAGCTAAGGAGATCTGTGGATCTCTGGTGCAGAATTTGTGTTACTTCAAACGCTGCTTTGTCTTTTAAATGATAATATTTCATAGGAGTTTCACATCATTTTTGATAGATAGACAGATAGTCAGTCAGGCAAAATGCCCAAATGCTGAAAACACTTATTATCTGCGCAGTTGGTCAATAAAAAGAAAAAAAGGGCAAAAAAAAGTGAAGTGTCTGTATTGTTATGAAATGACTTCATCAGATTCCTTTCTGCTTGTTCTGGAGGTGGATTATGTTCCACCCAGACATGAACACACCAAACAATAACCTTGTTGAGTTTCGTGATCAGAAAGCTGAGTCTCAACTGGATAGAGTTCAATGTTTATTTGTCCTCTTTTTTTTCTGTAGGTCCTGTTCACAGAGCAAAAAGTGGATGCTGCTTTTCAAGAAATCTTAGAGATATGAACCTCACGTGTAGACTGCCTGTGTTTGTGTGACAGTGAGAAGTCCAAGACAGACACAGTTACTTTGCATATGATAGCGCTTCCTGTCTATAGCTTTAATTGCACCAAATTATAAGGAAGGTAATATGCGGTTTATTTTATAAGTCTCTCTCTGTTTCTCTTTTTTTCTGTCTTTCTCACACACATACCGACATGTATTTACTTTTACTGCACCATTAAGTTAAATTATTTTTAATTAATTATTATATACATATCGATATATTATTTTCACAATTATATTATTATTATTAACATTATTATTATTAGTCAGTTGTTCCTCAACGTGACAGGAAGTGCCCTTAACTCAGATGCTCCTTCTGAGATGCTCTTAAATGCAGCTGCTGGAAACAGACCATATGTATTTGTTTATTTCCCTGTGCTCTGAAGGATAGGCTACAATTGAAACAACAGCTGGACTAAACTGTGTCTATAGCATTAAGAGCTGATTGCACTAAACTGTGTTTAGGAGTTGACCTTTGTCAACCAGGTATCCTCTAATCCCACGTCTGCTGGCACTAAAGAGATATAGATATTCAAGTCTGTCCTCATAATTCATTCCTCTCGTCTCTGAAATCTAATTGGCTTTCTGTGAACCTTCTCAAAGTTCTGCATAGTCACTTTAACACAGTGTTTGTGTAACGGGATATGTTGACAATGTTTTGGAGGTGCTATTTCCCTCCAGCATTTAAATGGTGTAAAAATGACAATTACAAGTTGTGTTCTGTAGATACAACAAAAATGTGTAACCTTTTAAAACTCCTTTTATATCATTCTAAATAAAATGTATCGCATTCATTTAATTTCCTTTTTCTATCTCATCTCCCAATATTGGAATATTGGGTCTTGTAAAATGAACTCTGTTCCCTCTATACACCAAACTAATTTATTTCACGTTACTAAAAAATAACTAATGCCAATCATAGACTGTAATCCTAGTAACAAAAAGATAATACATTTTTTTAATGTATATTTTCTTCACCCTGCTAGATATATTGACAATGATGGTTTTAGTTGCTATATAGTGCCAACTTAGGAATCATGCTTTATATGTTGTTAGTCTTAAGTAGTTCTCATAAATCTAAAGGCAGTAAAATAGGTTTTATTACAGGCCCTGTCCGATTGGTGGAGATTTCATTAATTTCAGTAATTTGGTTTATTATTTGATCACCTAAAAGGCATTGTTTCAGGAAGTATGCCATCTATGCCAAAAAGACTTAAGAGACCACAATGCAAATGCAGTTCTAAAGAACATAAAGCAATAAATCACTGAATCACAAATACATTTCACTGAACTATAAGTGGTTCTCATAAACAGAAGCATCTTATGAACATAAAATAAATTCTAAAAAATTAAAGAAGGAATGTTATTAAGTTTTATAGTTTTTTTCCATAAACCTGAAGGGATGCTTTTAAAAAGTGTAAAGCAGTATTTCTTATGGTTATTAAAATGACAACACTCACAAACTAGCAATCCCTGGCCATTCAGTTTATAGTAGCACCTTTTAATGTAATGGTTTAACTTTAAAATATCAGCAAGCTGTTGTTGTAGTAGTGCCAGGTTGAATTGAATTAATGAAGCACTTTTCCCTTTCAAAGTGTATTAATCTGTACTGAATTAATTAGAATATATTAGGATATCAATCTTGATTTCACAACAATTTCAACTGCAGAGATTTACACAGTAAATATCAGTAATGCACACAAAAAAGCTTATTTGACTATTCTGATGGTTTTGGGGGTATAGAATGGCACTGTGTAGCACTGAGATGATTGACACTTTAGAATTCTGTGGGGAGAAATGAAGGCAGTGGTTCACCTGGTGAGAGAGAGGAATTCCTCACATCCAGCGGCTCTCAAATGTATTCACCCCCTTGGTCTTTTCCACATTTAATTGTGTTACAACATGAAATCAGAATGGATTTAATTAGGAGTTTTTGCAACTGATCAACACAGAAAATGTCCATAATGTCAAAGTGAAAAATATAATCTGCAAATTGTTCTAAATGAATTACAACTACAAAACAGAAAATAATCAAATGCATAAGTAATCACCCCCTTCAGTCAATATTTAGTAGAGGCACCTTTGGCAGCAATTACAGCAATGAGTCTATGTGGATACTTCTCTACCAGCTTTGTACATCTGGACAGCATTTTTTGCCCATTCTTCTTTGCAAAATTGCTCAAGCTCCATCAAGTTGGATGGGGACCTTTGGTGAACAGCAAATTTCATTTTTTTTCTTTTTGGGTTTTTTTTTATTTCTAAGGCATAACTGAAGGCAAAACGCCCCAAGAACAAGCAGGAACTGAAGACAGCTGCAGTACAGGCCTGGCAGAGCATCACCAGGGAAGAAACCCAGCATCTGGTAATGTCTATGGGTTCCAGACTTCAGGCAGTCATTGACTGCAAAGGATTTGCAACCAAGTATTGAAACCCACAACTTAATTTTCTCCAAATACTTTTGAACCCTAAAATTGGCGGGGGGGTAACATGGGTGTAATTCCTACACTGTTCACCCAGTTTGGATGTAACTACCCTCAAATTAAAGATGAAAGTCTAAACTTGACATTTTGACCAAAGGTAATTTATGGTTCTTTTCACACAAAATGTCATTCTTAAACACATGTATGCAATACATGTGACACAAACCTCAATTGAAAGTGTCTTCTTAATCAAAATTAAATTATTATTTTCAACAAAAATAATCTATACCTGGGTGGCACAGCTTCAGGGTCCCAGGTTCGAGTCCCGGCTCGGAGTGTCTGTCTGTGTGGAGTTTGCATGTTCTCCCCGTGTCTGCGTGGGTTTTCTCCAGACATTCTGGATTTCCTCCCACTGTCCAAAGACAGGCAGGTTAGATTAATTGGCCATGATAAATTGCTGTGTGTGTGTGTGTGCATGTTGCCCAGCAAAGGACTGGTGTCCTGTCCTGGGTATATTCCTGCTTTGCGCCCTATGCTTGCTGGGATCAGCTCAGGCTTGCCCACAACCGTTGCCAGATTAAGTGGTTTGGAAAATGGATGGATGGATAATCTATACCTCACATGTGTAAATGGAAGTTGTTAAATGTTCAATCACATCAGACCTGAAATATGAAAGAGGCCAATGGTAAATTCCATGCTGTTGGTGAGAAATGGAGCAGATCAGAGACTGAGGAGCACAGACAACAATCAGGGAGCCAGGGAGGGACAATCTGGAGCCCTAAGAGGAAGAGATATCCATGAGTCCAATCCCAGGTGGGGGGCACTGCTGTTGTACCCTGGAACAAGGTACTTTACCTTGATTACTCTAGTTAAAAATCAAGAAAAACAGCGGTATAAATGGGTAATTATAAAACATAATGTGATGAATTGTACGTTGCCCTGGATGAGGGCTTTTGCTAAGAAATGTAATGATATTGATTTAATATAGGGCCTTCTGGGGACAGAGCTTCCTTTATATCGTATAATGCACACTGGAGTACTATAATGCACAACCCAAACGTACATTGCTCCCTAATTAATGTAATGTTTTTTGTAGATCTGTGTATATATAAATATATATAATTACACATCTCCCCAGTGTTGATAGTCCCCCCCCCCAATAAGAATATTGACGTGTCCCCCCCTGCTCCACAACTACAGGATGAACCTATATGTTATGCTTTAGAAACCATGCATTGCTATTTAATGTGTAAATATGACTGCACAGATCATGGCTCTGCATTTTGCTTGTGCCAAATTATTGAAACTATTAGTCCAATTCTCAAAACAGTTGACACCTAAATTGAATTCTACTTTTCCAAACGATTTTCACTTTTCACGAGGTTACATTCAGAATTCGAATGCAAATTAAATTGCTTAAAGTAAAATCTGTTACTTTAATACATGTTTAATGTTTGAGTGTTGTTCATTATTTTCAATAACAAATCTCCATTTATTATTACCAAGGTAATAATAGCTTAAATTGTCAATCAGTTATTGAATGTTAAAAGGCTAAAAGGCTGTGATTTTAAATGGGTATAAATTGCAGTGTGTAAAGGCATGCAGAGGAAGGTGTGAATGGTCAGGGTCATGGTCAGGGTACGTGTACGGGACATATGAGCAACTGACATTGATCATGTCAACAGAGGTCTGACCATAAAAACCACTGGATTACTAGTTCAGCCAATTTGAAATAATCCATGGTCACATCTGTTCATTTTATACTGAGTATCATTCAAGGGTATATTTGCAAAAATCGTAATATAAAACTGTGTACATGCGTTGTGTATATTATAATTTTACACTTGTTGTCTGTCTTTACAATTGAAAGGAAATTGCAAAGTGGTGGCCGTGCTCATCTCCTCACTGAACTGCCAGGGTTTGGCAATAGTTGAGAACAGAGGCGTTGCTAGGATTACAATTCATTCAGGGATTAGCTGAGAGTCCAACTCCAAAGTAGGGGGGTCCGGGGCCCCCGTAAGAAAAAAAAATATTTTGAACAGCTAAATGTATTAATCTGGTGCACTTTCAATGAGTATTAATAAAAAAGATTAACTAAGATTTTGGATGAAAAAGGAAAGAAAAACTGATCTGAAAAAAATCTCCAGCCAGCAGTAACGTTAGCTAGATAGACTTATACATTGTCAATCAGACATCAGCTCTTTAGCTGTACTTCTTTTATTGTTCTTGGAATATTTTCATTAAATCATAAATATCTAGCTTAGCTCTAAGCACTCACACTGTGTGGAAAAAACACCCTAATGTCTACCTTATGTCTCTTTGCTGGTTTAATATTGATGCTCAGAAACAAATTGGATAGCTAGCTGGCTACCTCGCCACATTTAATATCGTTAGCTGGCATAGGCAGTCTCACCACCGCCGGCAGAACTGAGGTAAACAGACCGTGCACGTTTTCTAGCAGCAAGCAACCTTAGAGCAGTGCCTCCATTTGAGAGGACCCAAAACGTACTAGAGTAAAATGAATATAAGATGTTAGACACTGTGCTCTACCAAAAATTTCCAGTCAGGTGCATAGGCTGGCTTTCACAACATGAAATCAAAATAAACAAAATGAGTGTTTCAATCGAAAAAATCAGTTGCAGTGATGCATATGAGTCATTCATATGCTGCAGGCGAAATGAATTATGGCTTGAATTCTTATCAGTTGGATTCTACAAAGGCAAAGTAAGGTCATCCCATTTTTTCTCTATTCTTAGCCCATGTTCCACAATATCACAGTGAGTGCAGGCTAGCTAGACCATTGGCTCTCAGACTGTGTGCCATCGCACACTGGTGTGCCTTGGGAGCTGGCCAAGTGTGCCTTGGAATTAGTTTTATTTATGATGATTTACATAGCTATAATCATATGTAAAGGTGTGCCTTGGAAATACTTGTTTTCATAAATGGTGTGCCTTGTGACAAAAACATTTGATAACCACTGAGCTAGACTAGCTAGCTAGCTAAAGAGCCCTCTTCTTCACCAACCTGAGCTTGTAATATTAGATGAGGCAGTGGCACTCTCACGTCCTCATCATCCACCTCCTCTAGCCTCGCCTGCGCCTCCTTGCCTTCATGATCCTTTTTCTTTTTGAAAAAGCTTCTTATATCCATAGCCGCCCTTCAACTCAAGTCTTGCCTTAATGAATTAGCTACCACCAGATGCCAACAATGATAAGCCCTGTAACCAGTGCGCTCGCTCTCTCTCGGCTCACACAAAATGCGTAATGCGTAAATGCGTAATGTGAAGTAGATCTGCTGCTTGAATGACACACAGAGGACCCAAAACATACCTGAGTTTATAATCAACGATATCATATTATTTTCGAGGGCTTTAATGCATGATCAGAATGACAGATTAATAGATCTGGGGCTATTTTTTAATTATTATTATTTTTGTAAAAAAAAGCCCCAGACGCCCAGGCCTAATGGTCTATTCCTGCCTTCATGGTGAAAACTGAAGGCATGCAGAGCAAGACTGGGGTGAACAGCATCAACTTGTCAATTATTGACCTTGTTCTGAAAGTACATCATGTTTGAATGAAACAACTCTACCTGGTACCTATCAAGAAACAACAGTGAAAGGGTAAAGGAGTAATGATACGAATGTCAAGAAATAAATTGCTAACACTTTACAATAAGGTACCGTAATTCCTCATGAATTAATATATGAATACCATAGCATTTAAACATCAATACATCATGACCATCATCTGAGTTTTGAAAGTACTTTTATTAAAATTGCAGAAGAAATCTAAAACTAATTAGGCAACATGGACCATAACAGGAGCAGCTTGTGTAAAAACTTGTGCTGCCAGTCAGGAAAGGTAATAAGTACACTACAGTAACTTATGAAATATACAAGGAGTCCTGTTCTGAACAGGGACCTTAGTTCCATGAGATGAGCCCCATGGGCTTCAGATTTCCTAAACCTGAAACTCTTTATATGTTCACAGAAAGTTCTGCAGTCTTTCTCCATATACATATATCTGCATTGGTAAGGCAGGCAAACTCCAACTTGGCAAAAAAGTGGAGCTACTTTGGATGTAGCTACTTAATGAATCGTGCAATCATCTTGTCCAACCTGTTGCAGCAGGGACAGCAGGAAGAGAGGTCATATTTGTCATTATTTGGGACAATGTGAGTTTTCTTCATGCTGCAGAAAGTGGTTCCCAGCGGGGATCGCTTCTCAGTAATTACATTCCACCATATTTACCTTGTCTGAAATCCAGTGAGGAGTTTTCTCTCTTCCTGGAGGTGGAAAGTCTATGATTACAATATCAATGGACAAGCCACAATTCTTCAGGCCATGGACCGGCCTTGTGATGACATTATGACAGAAGATTGCCAAGCCAAATGCTTTTCTCATTGAATAACCAGAGAATATTCACTGTAATGGAGATGAAAACCAAAAAGGAATAAGAGACTCAATAGTAAATTGATATAATTAGGTGGATATCTGGAACAGGATGACATATTTGAATATCATACAAGTATTTTCTTTTACTTAAAACAAAAGGTATTTTTTGTATCTGTTGAAATAATTTGGTTATACACAATGTATGATACAATTTGGTATGGGAACATGATTTTGCAAATGTGTGAGGCTTTTTCTAATGGAGTGAATGATTTTGAGATTTGCAATAAAACAAAATTTAAAAACGAAGAATTCAAAGTTATACTTCATTGGGTTCTCAAGGATTTATTGCATTTCTAAATGAGTAAATATTTGCAGAGGGAAATTAAGTATATGAATCACCAAACTGCAACACTGCTCACATTTCCTGCCATTCTTCCCTGAGGTGTAATAATCCTCAGCAGCAACTGCTTTTTCTTATGTGTTTATTGGAAATGGCTCAATCCATTGCTTAGTACCTGTGAATACAGTAAATACTTAATGTTTTACAAGTATACATGAATGTCAATTGTTCTGGAAAGTTGATGAGATGGGTTATTACTGCTTTTCTGTTTTTTTAATCATTAAATCAAACAAAGTAATATTGCAGCATATGTATTTGTAATAACATCTCCTGATTAAAGTAAAAACAAAGACAGATATTTGATGCGGGAGAACAGATATGACTGACTTGCTTTTTCATCTCTTCCTTACACATGGTTTGTAGGGGGAAACCAGTTACTCTGCTCAGTTAGACCAATTAATCTTTTCAGCCCATGGATAAGAAACTCATCAATAGTGCATGTAGTTATTGTTATTTTAACACATGATGCACATCAATTTGACCCGAAACCTTAACTGTCTTAGTGAGTTATGAGTTAGTACAAATACAGGAGTTATAACTCAGAGATAATAATTCACTGATGACCTAGTCTGGAAATATGAGCTATAGTATTTATAAACATCACAATACATTTAGCTCTTCTACATTACGAATTCTATTTAATGCTGTCAGCATTTGGTGAATAGAATGGAGAGGTGGATGAACTGTATTGTAAGATAAAGAAGTAACCAGGGCATCACAATAGGCAATTCTCTATCTTAAGCAAGAAGGGAGATTAAATTAACGCAGTGCTTTTACACAATGAAAAAACAGTGTAGGTATTCTTTAAACCAATGGGGAACATCTACTGTAAAATGTGGAATTACAACTATTCGCCCAAAATAAGAATTTTTCATCTTTTTTCAACCTCCCTGATAACTAAACCAATTTTTGCTCATGGCTCTGAAAAGTACTGTGTCGACAAGCAGAATATATTTTGAGAAAGCAGTCTCTGTTTGGGAATTGATGTGTTTGACACTGTAAAAATCAGTATGCAGACAGAGCTCTGAAATTAAAATTAAATCAAAAAGTAGGATATGTGAGCACAGAGATATAATCAGAGCCTAATTAATTATTTACTTTTTAAACATTCAGTAAAGGGAGTGAGGGAACATTCAAGCTTACTAGTCTTAAGAACATAAAAACATATGAACGTTTACAAACGAGAGGAGGCCATTCAACCCATCGTGCTCGTTTGGTGTCCATTAATAACTACGTCATCCAGGGATACTATCCAGTCTATTTTTAAATGTTCCCAAATTTTCAGCAGCGATATCTTTCTTGAAGTGTGGAGCCCAGAACTGTACACAGTATCCAGATGAGGTCTAACTAGTGCATTGCCCTTTATCACTTTCTCCTTTATTGACCTCTTGCTGTTGTGGTATTGAAAAAAGCTCTCTGGATTAGTTTTAGCTCCAAGAGCTATGTTTCTTTCTATTTCCCTCTTTGATTTCCTGATCCCTTTCTTAAGGTCTCCTTGCAGCTCAACATATTCTTTGTATTTTGTTTTGTCTCTATGCCTTTTTTATGCGCTATACAACATTTTCTTTCTCTTGATATTTTTTTGCATACTTCTATTAAACCATTTTGGCCAATGTTTTTTGGTCCTCAATTTGCTAAGTTTTGGTACAAAGTAGTATATTCTTGAAACATAACCATTCATTTTCAACTCAATCTGTATCCAGTGTGCACCAGTCTACCTCTTCTAAGTGCCACCTCATACCTTCAAGGTTTGCTTTTCTAAAATTGTAGACCATTGTTTTAGACTTGGTCCTTGTTTATTGAAAGTATGCTTCAAAGCTATCCATATTGTGATCACAGTTTGCCATTGGTTCTCTAACTAGTGTCCCTCTGACTCTTATCTTGGTCATTTGAAAAGATCAAGTCAATGCATGCTCTCTCTCTGGTTGGTTCCCTGACAAATTGAGTTAGAAAGCAGTCAATTACCATCTCAACCATTTCTATTTCTGCTTCTGTGGTCCCAACTGGGCTAGTCTATGGTTAGGAAATTGAAATCCCCCATTATAACAGCCACATCCTTGCTAAATGCAGTTCTGATTACACTGTACAATGCAAGATCTTGCTGATTATCTGAGTTGGGTGGTCTATAACACACTCCTACCGCTAATCCTCCAGATCTTTTGTTCAAAAGTTTGACCCATAAAGATTCTGTTTCATTACTAGGATCTAGTTTGAGTTCTTCTGCCTCAATGTCATTTTTGATATATAATGCTACCCCGCCACCTCTTATTTTGTCTGTCCCTCCTAAACTGTGTCTTGTACCTGCAGATCAGTCCTTAAATGCAGGGGGGGGGGCTATTATTTTGATCCTCAATGAAAACATTTAAGATATGTATAACATGTTGCTTTAAAAAAAAACATATCAATGGGAATTTAAAGATTGTAAAAGACACTATCAAGAAACCAAAGAGTCTTAATTGCTGAGTATTATTCAGCTGCAATACCCAGATGTCAAAAGGTAGTTTTGTTAAAGAAAATGTTAAGGTATATTTCAGTCCACAAAACAAACACATGCAACCCCTTTGGAGTTTTAGCTTTGCTGTGTTATGTGATACACTTAGAAAGAGTACTGTAGTATACCAGTGTTGACAGTTGCTACGATTTAGCCATGGTAAGTGCTAAAGTGTTAGTTGTATGGTGATACAGATTAAAAAATATTTCTTAATTTCCTTTCCTTGTCCATTACTATTCAGCAGGGTAGTTTAACTAATAACACTTCTGAACAGTTGACGTTTAAGCATTCAATCAGAAATCAGAATTAATTTTATTTAGTGGAGTCAAGTGAATGGATTACAAAACTTCATAGTATAAAACAAGGTTTCTTTTAGTAAAACAACCTGGTGTTTTTCAAACCCAAAAGAGCACTGCAACACACAGAGTTCACTTGCCCATTAAATTATTGTTTGTATTTTTTCTTTAGAGCTAACAGTAATAGTTAGACAAGCATACGGTTTTTAGATTTTAGATTTTAAGATGAAATACGCTTTTAGGCAACGTCAAATGAAATAAGTTTTGATCACAGTATTAAAATAATTTATGATAAACCCCAGTGTGCCACTTAATCATGTTACTTCCCAGTAATCTATGACCTTCACAACTTTTTTATCATAATGTTGTCCCGCTGTTTTTAAATTCCTATTGTTGTTTTTAGTTTTTTTGTTTGTTTCAGTCCTTTTATAAGTGCCAACAAAGTGTACTAAAAGACATACATTGATAGCTTAACAGTTTTTTTTTCTTCCATGTATCTATATGTACATCTAATGTAACAAAACTCTCAAAGGACACAGCTGTCTTACAGTTTGTGTATTAAGCTCCAAAGCATGGCACTTCCTTGATAAACATTATCTAGCTCAGTGGCGCTGGTCCAAGTAATAAGAATGTAATCAATTTGCTGTAATTATGAAATCACTTCTTGCAGAATTATTGCCATGACAGTTCTGTTTCCATTAACTATAATGTAGCTCTTGACCTCACAGATTTAATTATAGAAACCTTTTTGAATTTTGTTATTATAAAGTTAATGTACCATGTTGATGTACTGGAATTAAGGTATCTAGGGTGGCAGAACTTAAACCTGTCCATTTTCATTGACTGTTGGTACTGGAGCTAGAGTATGAAGATGTTCCTAATTTTGTAGCAGGAATATAGTCCAAAGTTTTAACTTAATTGGTAATTATTAGGCCTTTGATAGATAGTTAATTGACAAAGTTACAATTATGACAAGAAAACATACAACCTTCTTTTTTTATTAGTTTTCCTTTGAATATCTATGTTATTCAAATTAGCTAGTACAATTCTACTTCCTATCCTGTGGCTTACTAGACAGCTTAATTAGTGATCTTGTCTAAATGCTTAATATGAACCTTGCCATAACTTTACATTTTCACAACTGTATGTTGCCCCAAGAACAATACCTTTAACATCCATTAAAAATGTATCTCACTTGTATGTATCTACTTCCTATGTATACATTCTGTAAACAGATCAAGATAAGCCAAATAAGCCAAAAGATAACATTTACACCAAGGTCGAAGCTATCGGTGGGCCCGGGTGGGCCAAGCCCCACCCACTTGAAAGCGATCAGGAAGTTTAGTTTTGCGTATTTGTTAACATTAAATGAAACATGTTTTATGTGAATTGTGACAGTAAACATCTCAAAGTTCCTCTGCCAAGCTGTTGGGAGGGTTCTTAAAGGCTATTTACAGATCAATAATTTAGACTACGTCACAATTCTGACATCTGATGTGTCGGCTTCTGCATTTTTCCCTGTTATTGAACAGAAATATCTAAATTGATAGAAAGCCTGTTGATGTGTTATGGGAGCTGAACTGAAAGCTGCAAACAATGCCTAAAAGTCCCTTTGACTTAACAAGCGTTACATTAGCTAGCATGACATGCATGCAGAATGTGTCTGGTTCAGTCCTATTATTGTTTTGATGTGCAACAGGTCTGACATGTTGTCATCTTTTTTTTAAATAGTGGTTTCCATTTACATCACGAAATTAAACACAGTTATGTTATCCTATTTTTAAAACTACACTATGTAACATTGCATATTTTCCTATGCTTAATACAGCAAGCCATCAACAGCTGACTTGGACTTCAAATGACTCTTAAAATGACCGTATTGTTTTGTGATTTAATCATTGCTCCAAAAGGGTACATTATGTGCCTCAAATGTTCATAACACATTTCTGAATACAGGTTTGAATCTTCAACAGTAATTTGCGTAATTTATTTGTACTCATTTTAGCTTCTTTATTTTGTTTAAAATACAGTTGCCTTATTTGACAATACTTTACATGGAACACTTATGTTTAATATATTATATTAAATACATCTTGTAACTGAGGTCATACTCAGTGCAAATGCTGTAAACTTATGCAGGATGACAAAACAAATGAAAAAGGTATGTTTTCATCAATAAACAGAAAACAATACACAGAAAAATTACAAACAGAGAATTCCACCACTAATCCCTCCTTCTATATGGTGGAGTAACGCTGCTCCCTTGCCAAAAGCTTTCAGCTAAGGTATAGTACCAGCCACTCCTGCCCCTTTTCCCCTTGTGCCAGGACCACCCCCAGGCCAACGTCTGAAGCATCTAACTGCACAAGGAACTTGTTCTCAAACACTGCACTTCTCAAGACAAACACAGATAAGTTTTAGGGTGTTAAAGGCCTTTTTGCAATCTTTGTCCCACTTCACAGGGTTATGACTGTTATTGCTTAGCAGACTGGTTAGTGGAGCAGCGATGGTGGCACCCTGGGGAATGAAACCTCTGCACCAGCCAACCAAGCCAAGGAATGATCAGACTTGCTTCTTGGTTCTGGGACTAGGTCTGGGTCTGTTCCAGATGGCATCAATCTTGTCGACCTGGGGTATGATATGACCTTTTCCCACCAAATACTCCAAGTATTGGGTCTCTTCTAGGGCCCACTGGAACTTATTCGCACTCAAGGTCAATCCTGATTGATGGATCTTCTCCAGACATCGAAAAGGCATTACCTTGGCCACCTCTGATAACGGTACCTGCCAATACCTTTTGCCCAAGTCAGTAATAGAGATTAACTGTGCCTTCCCCAGACTCTCCAACAGGTAATCTGGACATGGGGTAGGCATCAAAGTGTGAGCCTGCATTGACTTTTGGGAAGTCTATGTAGAACCTTATGCTCCCATCCTTCATGGACACCATCACCACAGCTTGATCACCCCCATCTCCAGCATGGTCTGGATATCTTTCTTCAGTTCATCCACCATCTTCTCTGAGAGTCTGTAGGGGTGCTGGTGAACAGGTGTGGCGTTTTTTAGCACGATGTGATGGATTACTGGCTTTGTAAGTCCAGGTCAGCTTTGGAAAGGTTCAGGGAAATCTGCAAACACACTTTTCATTGCGGTGGTCTGCTATATGGAAAGGTGTGTCAGATCTATAGCCTTCGATGGCTCAGTGAGGGCTGAAGTCCATTTCTTGCTCATCTTCCTCTTCTATGAGCACAGCTCTCAACATCAGAGCTTGGTCTCACGGCCTCTCTTTCCACTCTTTCAGGAGGTTTACATGGTAGATCTGGATCTTCCTCCCATTGTCAGGCTGAAGGATCTTATATGGTCCGATTTTCCACAGTACCTCATAAGGCCCCTGCCACTTTACAAGTAGTTTGCTGGGTAGAGGGTTGCAACAACAGGACCTTCTGACCTGCCTAAAGCACACAGCACACATTCCTCTGGTTCTCCTGGGTGTTCTCCAGGTGTTGCCTTGTCTTCTACCCCAGTTTCTCCAGCTAATCTCTCATCTGTAGGAGACCACACTCATGGGCACTGAGGACCCACCATCCAAGCTTTTCCATAGGATCTCCTGTGGACTTGGCATCTTCCTCTCATACAGAAGCTCAGAAGGGGGAAACCTGGTAGAAGTTTGTTTCCAGTATGTAAATAATAACAATGGAAACCACATGTCAGTGATGAAGTTACAGAGCATGGATTTTAGTGTTTGGTTAAAACGTTCAACTAACCTGTCTGTTTGAGGGTGATATGGAGTCTTTATTTCCTTAATTCCCAATTCGTGATAAAGCTGTGACATGCATTTTGAGGTGAAGTTTGTACCCTGATTTGTAAGTATTTAATAGGGAATACCGACTCTAAAATAATAGAACCAATTAGCAGATGATGGCAGAAGTAGTGATTGTATGGAACGGAAAAACTTCTGGATACCTGGTTGCATAGTCACATGTAACAAGAATGTATTCATGACCAGCAATGCTCTTTTCCAGAGGACCTCTGCCTCTCTGTTGGAGAGATTGTGTTTGTTGACATTTAGGGCATGTACCACAGTAATCCCAAACATCCTTGAGGTTTGGCCAGTAAAAATGAGAACTAATTCTGAGTTTTGTCTTCTGCTGACCTAAGTGACTGGACCAGGGGATGGTGTGTGCTAGATGACGAAACAATTGCCTACAGGAGGTGGGAACAATTAAGCGATTTGCTTCCAGACCAGCTACGTACAGGATATTGTTCTGCACTTTTTTCATCTTTGACCTTGCCTAGACTGTGTCATTTCTTAGCCCTACATAACAAGGGTGCTAAAGACAGGTCAGATTGCTGTAAGGAAATTATATTGGCTGGTAGTTTCCAAAACGATTGTACAGGTAAGTTGACTGGGGTGGCGGTGTCAATGATAGGTAAACCTGCTGTTTTGTCCCTTCCTTTCTGTCTTTGGGTCTTTCATGTTTTACCTGGAGATGAGATGATAGAAGAGTGTACCTGTGGGAGTGGTTCTAGTCCTGCCTGTGTTTGAGGCCGCATTACAGCAACACATACCAGTTCCTTTCTCTCCAGTAGCACATCCATAAGTACTGGAAAGTCCCTCCCCAAAACAACGTAATTAGGTAAATGTGGCTCCACCCCAACCCTTATCAGAAAAGCTTGGTCATTGATTGTGATGATCACTTCCACCACTGAATATATTATGCGGTCCCCATGAACACACTGAACCTTTATCCCCTTCTGAAAGTCTATACTAGCTTCAGGCACATTCAATTTCTTAACCAGGAGTCCAGCAAAGCCTTAAGGGGTTTCCCATTCACCAGAACATCAACACATGGAGGTAAGTTTGTTAGGGAGTTTTCCATTCCATGTGTTCACCCATGACGCGAATAATCAAACAACAACAAAGAACTCTGCCTTATAGGATTATTCTATGGACTGTTTACTACTGGAGAGAAAGCTACAGAACCGGCTATGGTGCGGTAAGAAATCAGGGTTTTTATACACTGGAGCGGGGTAGTGTGTTCTGAAGATCAGTGAAGGAAATACATGTGTTTGTGTCTGGAGTCTTAACTGTGACAACTAATTTTGTCACATTATATTTGTCGGTGTCATGGGTGGTAACAACACCTAAACCCTCAAAACGTTGAAGGCAGCAAAGATGGCAGTATCTTTTAACAGACTTTTGACAGAGTGAACTTCAGATTCCTGAGGCGCCAATACCAAGAGAGAACAGGACTCAGGACCTAGGAGAGAAGTATACACAGAAACAGACACATGAAGCTAAGTATACGCTGCTATTTATTCTGAAGGTTAGACGTGCTGAAGGAAGAGGTGCTGATCTTGAACTTGAATCTATTACACTGCCTGGCTATGTTGTAGCCCCTGCTGTAGTCTGGTGGAACTGCGCTCGTTCACCACAACCTGAAAATAAATGAAAGACAGTCATTGATTAATGCAATACAAGAAAAAAATAAAAGTGGGAGAAAAGGACTGCAGATCTTCCAACATATAGTGCTTGCCTTTTCTTGTTTTATGGTCTGGCAGTGTATTCACATCTTGTGACAGAGAAAGCAATAGTTTTAGTTAGCATAGATTTCTTTTTCCCTTTTTTGTGCTTTATTTTGACATTTATTAATATAGGGATTAATAGGTTTTAGGATTAGATTTTAGGAATTTTAGATTAGTTTTATTGCCCTGAATAATTAAAGGCGGTTTTAAATTAGCTTCATGCCCTGTGTGTATTGTAATAAAATATATTTCTTACTGTTACTCTCTGTGTCCAAGCCTGCGTGGGGGCTTATAGAGTGTGGTGTGAGGGTCGCCTCCTCAGTAAAAAAAAATGGAGGTGGCATAGTTCTTGCTGCCACAGACCAGCCGTGACAGTATTTTTTACCTTCCTTATGATTCTACAAGCCTTTTCAATGATCTAAACCAGAGTAATTTCTGTATAAATGTTATTTATTTACATTATTTTGTGATGTGACTGGATACATCTGCGATTTAAATTGGATTGTTTGATCTTTCAATATAATAGCTATGTTGTTTTTAAATACGTTGTCAAATTGACAGCTTGTGGCCGATGTAGGTATGGCTAAAAAACCTAGGACAGCTCATTATTTTTGCCACTGCTGGCATAAGCAGTGGAATATTAATTCATTATTGACTTTCATGATCTGTATTCAGTGGCTTTCAGAGTAAAATGGAAAATTCTTTCTTTAGAGCCATATTTGTTTCATAAGGTCTCATGACATCTTTTCCAGTAAACATTAAATATAATCACTAATGCATTAGGTATCATATCATATAATTTGTTGTGTTCTTTTTATACTCTGAAGTTCAATTTTAAAATAATTTGATATATATGGAAATGCACCTGTCTGAAGCAGACCACTTAGGTCTTGCGTGGAGTGTGGGTCGCTTACATCACTGACACTGACCTCCAGCACTTTGACTCCCTCAAGTATTGTGACTGGTGTGTTTTTAATATAAAGCCATAATGCTTGGAGTACATTTACATTACTTAGATTTAAATTATTAAAAAGTGAACAAATATATAATTTTAAATAAGCAAATATGTTACTGAATTACTGTTCAGACTATATTTTTGTCAAAGCATGCTACCATAATCCTTTGGGGTCAACTATTAGTATTATTATTGTTATTATTATTATTTCTTACATTTTCCACATTAAATAAAAGTTATTTATTAAAATGATACTTGTTTTGTTTTTGTTATTTTCATTGTTTTTGTTGTTTTAGTTTTTTAGTTACAGAAACAATACTAATAACTATCACTGCCAGTGGGAAAAGCACACTATTCCTTTTAAAGCCCTACAGGGTAAATCTCTACACTTCACTGTCATACCGATGTAATCTCTTATCCAGATTTGGGGCATGTATATCTTTGAAGCAGTACTAGGTTCTGCAACATTAACTAAACATGTTATCAGGAGAGCAGTAGTGTAGTTTAGAAAGCACACTGTCTTGGGATGAGTTTTGGACAATTGATGTCACCAAATAACAGAATGCCTTTTGATGTGCAGCTGTGACACAGAAGGCTGACCCCTGTGGTTCAGATGACTACATAGTATCAAAGGTCAAATATTTCACAAACAAAGTTTGATAGAAAGCAATTAAGATTAATATGCTTCCATGAAAAGCAGTCAAGTTACCCATCTGCACTTTCACTGAACTCATCAGCTTTAGTATTTGTATTTGTATTTAGTACTGGAGTATATGTGGAAGTCACTCTTCCTCCTGAGGTCAGTGACATCTTATTAAATCTTTAAGTTTAAAACTTAATGGTAGACCATGTGGAAGCAAGGAAGATTTCAAGTGACAATTAACATAAAAATATTTATTAAGGAAAACTCAGAAATACAAATGTTTTTCAGGACAATCTAATTAATTCATAACAAAGGATTTGGAACTTGGGTTCTTCAGGGGGAAAATACATATGTTTTTAATGTTTTATTGCGCATTGTTTAGTATGTAGGCATGGAGGGGGAAACTGGTAAGTAATTAATTGTATTATTGATGTTAATACATGTTATTATTCTGTACATATCATCAAGCTAAATCCATTCTTAGTATGTTGATATGGAGGGAGAAACGGGTGAGTAACTGAATGCCAAATGTTAATTGAGCACATAAGATGCTTTATTATTCTAAAATATTTTTTAATTTGCCCATTCCTGCACATCTGTGTGCAGAGACCTGATCTGCTTTACATAGTTTCAAAATATAATTTAGAGGGCAAATCGGGCTCCTTCAAAAGCCTTTCATCTCTGACAGGGTTTATAGTAAGGTCACAGAACAAAGAGGATTGCTGGCCTCAATTTATCAATATTGACATTAGTTTACAAACCAACATGACTACGTTTAAACACAGTCTGAGGAGAAGAAGCGAAAGATGAGATGAATATTAAGAAACAAACATCTTTGTTGATGGGCTTTAGGTGTAGGGCAGCGTGGGGGGAAACATTGGTACTGCCTTTATACCTGGAGCTCTTTGTTCTCAAATTGTATCAATCTGTCACACGTGGCACACATATAAAAGAAGGTTTTGCTTCACATCGTCTGCATCTTGGATTTTAGTTGCATAGGCACGTAGAATGTATTTATTTTTAAAACTGTTTGTGAATTTTGAATGTATTCTGTTTTTGATCAGGAGAGGGTGGGACAGCTCATCCAAGTACTTTGTATTTTATTTAGGTTAAATTCCTGAAGTGGCATAGAATAGCTACAATACATATTTTGTTATTTTACTCGACTTTTGTAAAACCCATATTAAACCTTTATAATAGGACCTTATACCTCATTGCAATGTAACAGAAGCCTTTCAAGTGAATGCAGGACTTTCTTGGTCTCAGCAGTTGCTTCCCATTTTATTATGCAGCTGCCAAGATCTGCATGTTGTAGATAACCAGTTTCATTAAAATGGTCAGTAGTTCCAAAAAGAAAGGCAATCTTGCAATGCTTGATGGATGAGGATACTCTACAGCCTGAATTAAACATAATTCTCCTACAAGACGTACATAATGTAGATTTATGCAATAGTTTGCTTTGAAAATTGTCAGAAAATGAGTAGGAGACATTTTTCATGTATCACAATAAAACAAAATGTTTTAATTAATCTTAAAATGTCATCATTAACGCAATTAGAATTATTTACAGAATATTGTATTTCTGTTAATATTTCAGTGGTTTATGAGTCCAGTATTCATTATCTGAGTTTTTGTTCAGCTTTGGTGCATACTGACAGGTGAATATGATCAAGGTTCAAGGCAATACCATTAGCATTTCTACAATGATTTCATGGCTTTCCTAGGAGTGAAAAATTTGAAGATTTATTGGCACTGAAAGAATTGCCCATCGCTCTAAGAATGAGTTATCCCAGCTGCAGGGTGAACTTCTGTTTGTTTGTGGGAGGAAAATAGACTTGAACTCAAAACTTATATATGAATACTGTCTCTGAAATAAAGGAGGCAGACATCAATGTAGTTAAATGCTTCCTGCTTGGATTCTTTACAATTGTGAGTGGATCTTGCAAATGAATTATTTCAAATGCTAGATCAAAACATAGAAAAACATATCTTGAAGGAATGCTCTATAAGATTTAACAGAAGGTTTTGCAATAGAAACACTACACCCTCTGAAAACAACAGATTAAAAATTGTTATCCCTTAAATCAAGACAAAAATGTTAAAGGTATTGGGACTACAGATAGTTCTGGATGAATGACAAAAACTCTGAGCAAACTCATTCAAATTGAATTGGGAGTTTGAGGTATGAATATAATTATCATTATATATTTATTAGCAGACTTAACCAGGGTATAGTTGTCATGAAGTATATGAAACATATCACACATTTCAATAAACACATTAATACAAATAGACTAAAATTAAATACAATAAATAAGTCCCATTTAAAGTAAAATAAAAACAAGTAAGTAAAATAAAAACTGCAAGTAATCGGCTGTTAAAAAATGATGATCAAGAATGATTGACAAAATGATTGACAAGATTGACAGTTACTCCCATGACCAATGTCATGGAGAAGGAGTGTATTTCAGTAATGTTGGTATGTAGTATGTGTAGTTTGGGTAGAATGCGGTTTCAAATGTAGCCTGGGTTTCATAATAATGCCTACCTTACAGTTCAGCTCTGTGCGTCTGACGACAGCAGCACGTACACAAGCACGCCAGCGCACAAGGCATTGGATTCTTTTCTCAATACCGGGAGGCTATGTATTTAATTACCAAAGTCTGAGTGGTGCCGCTGCATAGACATTATGTGCTATGCGGACTGTTTTTTTGTTTTAGATATGGCGTACATGATTAAATAATTGTGGAATTAATTGCTACTTGCTTCCGATTTAAACACCACATCAATTATATTAACGTAGCGAGAAACCTCTCGTTAATTTTATACTGAAAGTAACTAATATTATTCCTCAAATTAAAACTCAAATGCATTATATTAACTCGTTATTAAGATGAGTAATATTATTACAGTAGCGTGTTACATTACTAACGTGTTACCCCCAACTCTGTTTATACGTACTGAAAAATGTAATATATTTTCTCTCTTCATACATTAGGAAGGGAATAGGGAAGATGTTGTAGGAAGAAGAGTTACACATAAAGTGTAATCGGATATTCCATAGTGGACATTGCCAAATATTGCAGAATTGTTGATCAAATTAAATGAAAAAGCAGCAAAATCTTGGATGAGTTGCATTAGTGCATTCTAGAACTAGGGCCTGCACTGAGTGCTGGGTAAAGTAGATTATTTAGAAAGGGCATAATCTGTGGATTAAGGCTTCCCATTTTTAGATCAAATCAGTGCATTCTGTTTCTTGCTACACCTGAGCTGAATCAATTTAATGGGTTGCTTTTAGTGAAATGATGCTGATTTGGAAAGCTACTCTATCATCTAGTTGTTCACTAGTGGAACACATTTTAGAGCTGCTAGAGACCCCAATTAGGATCGAGAGAGAGATTGAAGTATGATGGCCTTGACAGCCTTCACATTTTGCTCTCCTTCATTTAGCAGTTGAAGGTCAGGTTTGATACAGCAGCAGAATTCAGTAAGATCTATGATGTAGCACTAAAGTGTCTGAGACTAAAGGGTCGGAGACAGATTAAATTTAAGTAAAGATGGTCTGAGACTTTTAATAAAAGGTAAACACCTCTGGCCTGTATGCAGAAGAAGCTGAACAATCTGGTAAGGATTTCCAAGATTTTGGTCAATTGGCCCAAATACATAAATACATATGTATGTATAGATTGGTGGGTGCTCTAAACTTAATGTTAACCTTACAAATTACATATTAAGTTTCAATTTTATTTCAGAATCATGTATTAGTTTTCTTTGTTCTGCCATCTTTTTCTGTGCAAGCAAGTATTTTTCCCCTGTCCCTCATTCTTGTCTTTTTGAAACTCCCACCACACAAGCACAGGCTGACTATTGCTAAACGTAATGTGCAACAGATGGGCTTCTTGTTTTGATACACCTAATTTGGGCTGGTTTCCAATCCTAATGGTACATAAATCAGATTAAGAGTTTTATGAAAATTAGAGCATATTTCTTTCTTAATGTATTAAGGAAGAAAAAATATAATTGAATGCAGTACATTGTACAGTGAAGGGGACATCAAATAAATGCTGGTGTTGAAGGGTACTTTAATTAAGTAATCTTCAGGGAAATCAGAAAACAGAGGATTCCAATTCACATCTTACGACTGAGTGGTGAGCCATGACAAAGATAAAGAACAGAGTCCATACCTGGAAGGCAGATTTAGACTAAATGTATGAATTTACAGAAAATCTGGAGGTTGTGTAGAACAAATACATAAATATAACTAAAATACTTATTGTTTCCTGAAATAGATTATTGTAATTAATAATATTTTTTAGATTTTTGAACTATTTGCTTGCCCTGTTTCCTTAATATATGAAAAGTATAATAAAGCCCTATCAAACCTATTTAAGGTCATAGTTGCCCTAGAGATTATCGTGAACTAATGGAATACAGTTTAATACATTTTTTTTCCAATAACAATCCATGTAGCCTTAAGTTAGACCTTGTACTGTTGATTTTCCATCCATCTTGGTAATATTTCTTAGGTCTTCCTTGTTTATATACTTCACAGATAAACAAGAAACTCTTTCATTAGTAATACCTGTGAAAAGAAACACATCTAGTTCAACGCTGTGCTGTAATGATCTGTAATAACTAGGGCTCAGCTTTAGGAGCAATAGTCTTCTGAAGAGTGAAAAGCTGATTGTTAAATTACATAACGATCATTGCATTGTTACTCGTGATTAATGTGAACCAAGACCCTGCTTATTTACTTGTGTATGCAGCTGATTGTTTTTATGTACTCCTAATCAAAATAAGTAGTTCTTTAAACCTATTTTAAAATGTGTAATTGAACACAATGACCGCCAGCCCTGTAATCCAAGTCCACTAATTGATTATTAACATAACATAATAACATCGAAGAACCAAGGACTTGTAGAAAAGTGTCCACTCCAGTAAATTACAATTTAATTGCAATATTAATATATTTAAGGATATTTTGTTTGGTGTCAAATGCAGTGGAAACATTTAGAACTTTACCCAGAAAAATATTTGAACATGTTGAAATCTTTTAATAAGTCAACTAAACAGAATTCAGGCTTTCCCTCACAGATAGAACTTTAAAACTGATATATTAAATTAATTGCATTAAAAGCACCTCTCTGTTGCTGTTTCAAATTATATTTAATTTTGAGTTACATCAATAACTAATTTATGTCCATAACAAATGCCTCAGATCATCCTGAATGGTCAATGGGTTCTTTTAGAATGTGCAGATATTCACAATACACAAGACCTATTACAGATTTAGCTGATTAAGTTTGCTTCCTTATCTTTAGTTTTTAGCCAAATTGATCTATGAACACTACCTTTGTGGCTTTGGCATTGATTGGAAAATAAAGGGTACAATTAGTCATAAACAGGTATAAAAATCCAAGGACTTTTGGAGAAGTAAAGTGGAATTGTGATGTATTTGTATGTAATTGTTAATATTAAATACCACACGCTAAAACCCAGTAAAAGGGAGTGCTCCTAATCTCAGCTCGTTACCTGTATAAAAGACACCTGGGAGCCAGAAATCTTGCTGATTGATAGGGGGTCAATTACTTATTTCCCTCAATAACATGCAAATCAATTTATAACTTTTTTGAAATGCGTTTTTCTGGATTTTGTTGCTGTTATTCTGTCTCTCACTGTTAAAATACACCTACCATTAAAATTATAGACTGATCATTTCTTTGTCAGTGGGCAAACGTACAAAATCAGCAGGGGATCAAATACTTTTTTCCCCCACTGTATATATACACACAGAAACACATGCAGCAAATGTCAAAGATCACGATAATTGGATCATCTTGACAAATAAATCCAGAGACAAGGATGTAGAGTCCCTAAGGCTCTGCATACTTTTTATGTGGACCGAAACAAAACAAAAATAAGGTTACCAACACAAGCTTCTTCAGTGAATTTACAAACATGACATTATTAGATAGTACCAGTTTGTGAACCAGTTTGCTACAATAATGTACAAGAAATGTACTTAAAAAAATTACATAGTCACTTGTTTTTCTTGTTTAGTTTTTTTAACAGGTTCACGAGTTTTTCATTACAGATATCTGAGACTGAGGTAATTAATTTCAACTTGATTGTTTCTCATCTTAACTTTCAACATTTTAAATATACATTTAAGGATTTAATAATCAACCGGGCCTAACAGAACATTATGGTAACGTAGCAGCTGGGGCGAGAGGAACCCAGGTGCGTATCAGATTTGCATGGTTAGGGTTTTGGTTCGATGAGAAACATGTCCGGAACATATGGGTTGATTGTTAACTGCCTTTACTTTGAGTGGAGGTATACAGGGGATGAGAGGAATGCCCAGTTGATTTTCAATTGTTCGGTGACTGAAATTGCTGGCAGACCCAGAGTCCAATAAAGCAGATACCAACAGTGTTAATGCCCCAAGTGTGCTTGATACGGATCTCACTCTGTGCCGTGGTAAAAATTGGACACTGTCCTGGACTGTCCGTAGACATGGCAGGTAAGCCGTGACAAACAGGGCAAGTGTCGCGGAAATGTCCCTCATGGCCACTATACAAGCATAGACGTAGGTTAACTCTCCTCTGTTGTTCCATGGTCATTAGATGAGTGCACCCCAGTTGCATCAACTCGTCCTGCTCTGGGCTGGACTGTGATGGTTGCGGGAACCTGTTGGACTGAGGAGGAAAGGTGGTAATTGCACCTCTTTCTGGCCCGGTGAGATGATCCAGATGAAAAGCCATTTGTATAATTTCCTCCAAACCAAAGTCTTCGTCCCTGCAAGCTAGTTCCGACTGAATATCTGCACGCAGTCCCCTTCTGAATACGACCAGCAGGGCACTCTCATTCCACCCACTGCAGTTGTTTGCCCACACCCCTTCCCACAGCCGGGTGGTTAAACACCTCCTTGAAATGGGACAGGAAGCCCCTCAGGGAGTGCATAACCTTGCTGCATTGATTCCAAAATACAAAGAACATTGTAATAGAAACCCCTCCCATCTGTTTGGATTGGCATAAAATTTGTCTGGAACAAAGCTGCGCTCGATTGTAGCTGCTGAAGTAGTTGATTAAATGAGTCCACAACTTGTTGCAATTTTCTCTGCTAGGTCCATGTTTTGGGCTAAGTCTACTGTAACGTAGCAGCTCGGGGGAGAGGAACCCAGGTGTGGAGTTAAGGTAGTCCAGGGTCAAAGCTGGCAAACACCAGTGTCCAAGAGAACCCAGAAGTCATGGTCGATAAGGCAAGCAGGTGGTCAATGATCAGGTGAACAGGCTGGTAGGGAGAATCCAGGAAGTGGTGGTTGATGTACATGTGGAGGTCATAAACAGACAATCAATAACAATGGGGAATACTGAGAAATGTAACTGGGGAGAAGACAAGACTTAGCATTGAATGGGAGTCACAGAGGGGTTTATATGTATAGCAGAGGGCAGTGAAGCAGAGTGCTGGTCCAATGGGAGTTTGAGGAAGACAGTGCAAGTGCACATGGTGCAGAGGAATGTAAAGTGGCAAACTCACCTCCTTACTGGATGAACTCGACTTTCTTCTCTCCTCCCTCCCCTCGCTGTCCTCACCTACCATCTTCCTGTGAGACTTTAACATCCACCTCTCCAACCCCTCCCACTGTGCCAGATTTCTTCCTCTCCACTCCTTTAACTTCTCTATCTCTCCGTCTCCCCCACTCACAGAGCAGGCCACCAACTAGACCTCATCTTCTCTAGAGGCTGCTCTCCTTCAACATTCTCCGTGACACCCATGGACATCTCAGACCACCACTTCTCCCTTTCTCTCACCTCCCTCCCCACCCCACCCACTCCCTCTGTCACCTTCCGCCATAATCTCCACTCCACCTCCCCCTCCACCCTTACCTCCACTGCTCTCACTCTCTTACCTTCCATTGACTGTTTTTCCCATCTATCTGTCAATGTGCTACCTCCTCTTTGTTATCCTCCCTCACCTCCTCCCTTGACTCTCTCTGTCCTCTAACATCTCATCCTGCCCGTCCCTCCCCTCCTCAGCCTTGGCTCTCTGCTGTTCTCCGCTCAACCCGAACTAGTCTGTGTGCTGCCGAACAGAAGTGGAAAAGGACCAAACTCCCAGCTGCCCTCGAACTCTACTGCTCTCTACTGTCTACATTCTCCTCCTCACCTCAGCCAAGAAGTCTTGCTTCCAATCACTCTTCAAATCCACTGTCAACAAACTCTTCTCCACCTTCTCCTCCCTCCTTGCCCCACCTCCTCCTCCTCCTCCCTCATCTCTCACCGCTGATGATTTCGCCTCCTTCTTCTCCTCCAAGATTACAGACATCCGCAAGCTATTCAACAGTCCCCCCTCCTCTCCCATCACACCCAAGTCTCCCACCAACCAAGCTTCCTTTTCTTCATTCTCACCTCTGTTACACTCTGAAGTTTCCTCTCTTCTCCTATGTCACAAACCTACAACGGGTGCCCTGGACCCTCTCCCTTCTCGTCTCCTCCAAGCGACCGCTCCTGATCTTCTCCGCTTCATCTCCTCCCTCCTCAACTCCTCACTCCTCTCTGGCTGTTTCCCCTCTGCATTTAAACAAGCTGCTGTCATCCCACTCCTCAAGAAACCAACCCTTGACGCCACCTCTCCTTAGAACTACCTACTCCCCTTTCTCTCAAAGACTCTCAACCATCAGCTCTCTGCCTTTCTGTCCCAACACTCACAGCTTGATCCTCTGCAATCCGTCTTCTGTACAGCTCACTCCACTGAGACGGCTCTCCTGGTAGTCACTGACTCCTTCAGCTGTGCTCGGGCGGCCTCCCTCTCTTCAGTCCTCATCCTCCTTGACCTCTCTGAAGCACTTGACACTGTCGATCACTCCATCCTCCTCTCCTGCCTTGCTGACCTTGGAATCTTTGGGACTGCTCTCACCTGGTTCTCCTCCTACCTCACTGACTGGACATACCAAGTGACATGGCGAGGTTCCTCATCCACCCCCCAACCTCTCCTCAAAGGTGTACCCCAAG
Organism: Amia ocellicauda; assembly: GCF_036373705.1. Classification (NCBI taxonomy): domain Eukaryota; kingdom Metazoa; phylum Chordata; class Actinopteri; order Amiiformes; family Amiidae; genus Amia; species Amia ocellicauda. Next base: position 5,905,415 of record NC_089862.1, on the reverse strand, counting down.
GCTTCATCCTGAGCCCCTTCCTGTTATCTCTCTACACTTGCTCCCTGGGCCCCCTCATCGCATCCCATGGTTTCTCCTACAACTTCTACGCAGATGATGCCCAGATCTTCCTGTGTTTTCCCTCTTCTGACCCTCTCATCCCCTCTCGCATCTCTGCCTGGATGCACTCGCACCATCTCAAGCTCAACCTCTCCAAATCGGATCTCCTCTTTCCCCCCTCTTCCTCACCTTCTGCTGATCTCTCCATCTCAATCCCCTTGGAATCCAAAACACTCTCTCCTTCTTCCGCTTAGAACCTAGGAGTCACCCTCGATCCTGCGCTGTCCTACATCCAGCACATCACCACGCTGACACGCACCTGTCTAACTCTGCCTCCTCTCCACTCCCCTTCCTCCAGAGCCCGCTCCTTCTCATCCCTGGCCCCTAAATGGTGGAATGACCTTCCCACCGAAGTCAAAACAGCAGAGTCCTTGACCTCCTTCCAGCGCTTACTCAAGACACATCTTTTCAGACAGTACTTGTAATATTAGTCCTTTTTATCCCCATTAGATAGCACTTCACAGCATTTTATCATGCTTCTTGCATTACTAATACTTGTATTATTGATTGATTTCCTCCTTGCTCCCTTTCCCTTAGCCCTTGACTGTGACCTAACATCTTGACAGCACTTAGCTTTTACTTTTACTTGTACTTAACTGTATTCTTACACTTTGTATTGCACTTATGTTGTAACTTGCCCTGGATAAGGGCGTCTGCCAAGAAATAAAAATAATAATAGTATTTGGTTAATGACAGCCACTGGTGGTGAACTGTGGGATTTTTGGGATTAAACAGTGACAGTTTACCATCCATCTTCAAAACCACTTATCCTGGTGAGGGTTGCAGGGAAGCTGGAGCCAATGCCAGCAGGCACAGGGCACAAGGCAGGAACACACCTAGGACAGGACACCAGGCCATCACTGGGCAACACACACACCTACAGGGCAATCCATCCATTTTCAAAACAGCTTATCCATGTGGGTCACAGGGGACACCAGAGCCAATCCCAGCAAGCATAGGGCACAAGGCAGGAATACACCCAGGATGGGACACCGGTCCATTGCTACCTACAGGGCAAGCAACATAGCTAATTAACCTAACCTGCATGCCTTTGGACAGTGGGAGGAAACCAGAGTGCCTGGAGGAAACCCACATGGACACAGTGAGAACATGCAGACTCCACACAGACAGGCACCTTGAGCTAGGAATCAAACCCAGAACCCCTGCAGCTGTGAGGCAGCAGCACTAACCACTACACCACCATGCTGCCCACTCATTTTACTTTAATTAGGATTCATTATTCATAGATCTTTTTTTACTGTGCTCTATTATACATAATGTGGAACATGCATTTTGAATATAGTAACTTAAAATGTCTACTCCTGTAAAGAAGAAAGGCTCTTCATGATTGCTATTGTAGAATTGGACTGCATTTTTCAAATATCCCATTGACACAGGGAATGGTAAAAGTGAAGCAGCACTGTTGTAGATTCATCATTTTCACTCAACATCAAATATCTTCTTCTTACATTTCATTAAACAGTACTGTTTATTTTTCCCTTAGTGTTGTTTAATGGACAATTCATCTTCAAAAAATCCTATAAATATCTATAACACTTTCAAAGATTGGATTCATTCATGATGGATTTAATTTTGCTTGGTTAAAATCCACTAGCTTTCTGGAAAAGTAAATAAATACATTAATGAATAGCTTATGCCTGTGATCGTAAAGTGGACATTCCTCACATATTTAGTAGTTTATTCAATCTCTTTCATTTTAAAGATCTCTTCATTAATATGAATATATCCTGATTAAAATGCCATTCCCTTTCCACAGATATTTGATTGCTTGGACTTTAGAAAATAAACAATTACATAATGATGCCTTGAGTGTTCTCAAACCTGCTACATCTTATGCTTCTTCATTTATGGTCATGCCAGAACTAGGTACTGCATAGTATGGTTTGACGTTCAAATACTGCTGATAGCGGGTGTCAACTGCATTGCATACTTCATCGCCTGCAATGTCTCTGGTGTATTTCTTTTTAGACAACTGTGACAGACACTTCAGGAGCAGATTTATACCTGTTAATTGATATATCCACATCAGAGAGAGGATCAAATGGTATAAACTACAAACATATGTGCTGGCTATTTAGTGCTTGAAACCTGACAGAAAAAAAATATTGTTGAAGTGTCTTTAAGTATGAAATCCTCTGTGATATGAATGAGCATGAAATTCCATCTTCCAATATATTTAGTTGACTAATTTGTTACGTTAACAATGTTTTATACAGCAAGCCACTGTTTTCAAGAAATACTAATATGTATAATAAAATTATGACTATTACTACTAATAATACAATTGTGTAATAATACAATTTTTGTAGTTGTTGTTGGAAACTGCAATGCCAGATTTATATTATTCTTGGTAGTTATTCACAGAATTGATTTATTCAGTTCTTGTGTGTATGAGTATACCTATGAATGAACAATTATGAAGTCTGCTGGTACTCTGCTGATCCACTTTACCTGAAGAATGCAAGACTGAAAGGCTTTCACAGTGTTTCTTCAAAAATCTGTAGAAATGTAACCCTGTATGTGTTTTCTTAAAATAAATCATGAGCTACCGAGTTCCTTTGAAGAACTGCATTTTGAATATTTCCCATCACTCCTTAGATGGATTGCATAGATAATGTTATTTCTTAATACTCTCAAATCCCAAATCAATATTTCTGGTAATTACCTGCCTTTCTGAATTGGATCTCTAATATGATCTAGAGTGATTTCAACAAAATTAATAATAAATCATACATTCTCATACTAGGTGATTTAAAAAAAAAAAAGTAAAATACAATATTATCAAGTTTGTCTTATTTAAGGCAAGTAATTTCTATTTGAAATGTTATTTAAACAGCCACGTGAAATGTAAAACAAAATGCATATTATTAGATACTAAAATAACATTTTTAAATTATGTTTTGTAGATGCACTATCCAGGAACTCAAACCCTGTTAGGAGAAATGTTGTTTTGTGGGATTGATGCAATGGGCTTATTATAGTAAAATAATGTAGCTTAATATCAGTGGGAAAAGAGCATAAGAAAAATAATCCTATTTTAAAAAAAAATATTTCTTGAAAGATTTTCTGCATATTGGTAGATCATTATTTATAAATAATGCTGGGATTTAGTAACTTTGTGAACATTTTATCTTTTTTTAACAAACAGATGTTTTGTGTACAGTGGGCAGGCAGGTGGACTGAAAATAACAATAGGCACTTTAACACAGCCATTTCTGATCTGGATTAAATGCATTTACATAAAGTAGAATTAGATCAGGATCAGATATGGCAGTGTAAACACTCGGCAATCGGATCAAATGTATCTTTATACAAACAGCCTTCACAAAAGTGGAGCAGATAGGAGAACACTCCCCTGCTCCCCGTATTATTTAAGCAATATCACACGAGCAAGAGTGAAATATGGCCCTACATCAGCACTGTGTAGGTAATCACAGCAGTGCTGATGTAGGGTCATATCGCACAATTGCGTGAAATTGTGTGAAATTGCTTATATACACTCACCTAAAGGATTATTAGGAACACCTGTTCAATTTCTCATTAATGCAATTATCTAACCAACCAATCACATGGCAGTTGCTTCAATGCATTTAGGGGTGTGGTCCTGGTCAAGACAATCTCCTGAACTCCAAACTGAATGTCTGAATGGGAATGGGTGATTTAAGCAATTTTGAGCGTGGCATGGTTGTTGGTGCCAGACGGGCCGGTCTGAGTATTTCACAATCTGCTCAGTTACTGGGATTTTCACGCACAACCATTTCTAGGGTTTACAAAGAATGGTGTGAAAAGGGAAAAACATCCAGTATGCGGCAGTCCTGTGGGCGAAAATGCCTTGTTGATGCTAGAAGTCAGAGGAGAATGGGCCGACTGATTCAAGCTGATAGAAGAGCAACTTTGACTGAAATAACCACTCGTTACAACCGAGGTATGCAGCAAAGCATTTGTGAAGCCACAACACGTACAACCTTGAGGCGGATGGGCTACAACAGCAGAAGACCCCACCGGGTACCACTCATCTCCACTACAAACAAGCTCACCAAAATTGGACAGTTGAAGACTGGAAAAATGTTGCCTGGTCTGATGAGTCTCGATTTCTGTTGAGACATTCAGATGGTAGAGTCAGAATTTGGCGTAAACAGAATGAGAACATGGATCCATCATGCCTTGTTACCACTGTGCAGGCTGGTGGTGGTGGTGTAATGGTGTGGGGGATGTTTTCTTGGCACACTTTAGGCCCCTTAGTGCCAATTGGGCATCGTTTAAATGCCACGGCCTACCTGAGCATTGTTTCTGACCATGTCCATCCCTTTATGACCACCATGTACCCATCCTCTGATGGCTACTTCCAGCAGGATAATGCACCATGTCACAAAGGTCGAATCATTTCAAATTGGTTTCTTGAACATGACAATGAGTTCACTGTACTAAACTGGCCCCCACAGTCACCAGATCTCAACCCAATAGAGCATCTTTGGGATGTGGTGGAACGGGAGCTTCGTGCCCTGGATGTGCATCCCACAAATCTCCATCAACTGCAAGATGCTATCCTATCAATATGGGCCAACATTTCTAAAGAATGCTTTCAGCACCTTGTTGAATCAATGCCACGTAGAATTAAGGCAGTTCTGAAGGCGAAAGGGGGTCAAACACAGTATTAGTATGGTGTTCCTAATAATCCTTTTGGTGAGTGTATATATATATATACATCATCAACAGCAGCCTTTGCAAATCCACTACTGGATGAAGGTCTTCCCAAGATGTTTCCATTGCAACTATGACTTTAACCCACAAACTATTGGAAAGCTTAGCTAAGTATTTTCACAGTGGAGAATTTATATATATTTTTTTCCTTGGCTATGGTGGTATGCCTCTGTGAAATGCATTGCCATGGTCATTAATGTCAGCATGAAAACAGCTTTTAAATTGAAAACTGCAGCAGATTCCAATAAAAAAAAGTCACCACCAGGTTTCCAATGTGTTCTGACTACTAAGAGAGGTTTGCTGAAAGCTTGTCGTTGTTTAGCCTTCTTGTGATTTAGTGCACTGTGAGCAATTTACATTTTTATTTTGAAATTGAAGTTCAAATGATTGATTCTTGAATAGTCCCTTTCTTCTTCATGTTTGAATATAAGGTGATGCGCACACAGGAACATCCTCTTTGCCTCTATGACTTCGACCTACAAGATGTGAGACAGAGCCTCTGTGTGTGTGTTAGGAATAAAATGACAAACTGCATATTCGGTTGGCTAGCCGCACAAAGAGTGTTGTCCTCCCCCCTGTTTCGCTACATTTTTGAGTGAATTGTATTTTTGTTAGTTAGTTACTAACACCGCCCTGTTCCTTCCATGCCCCGGAGATCCGGAAGCACCTCGGTTTGGTTTGGTTTTATAAAATACATTAAAGGTGTATTCATATAATGTATGTGTACCCTTATATTATTACAGACTAGTCGCTGTGTTGGTTTTGTCTTTGCAGGCTTTTCCTCCACAGCAGGAGCTTCAGCAGCAGTAGTAACTCCGAGGCCCGGCTGCCCAGCCTAGATTCGGTCTGTCATGAGAGATCTCACCTGAGTGAGGGGCTCCTCCGCCGGCTTGCACCTGCATTACAGCTGTAGGAGATCTCAGTCTCTCAGCATGCTGGGATCGAGCTCTGCTACACTCCGTCGTCCATGGTGGCGGCCCCTCATTCTAGGCCCTGCTTTGGTTGGTGGCCTACTGCCCTCGGGCCCTCTGGACTCTGAACACACATCCCTGGTGTCTCCGGGAAACCCTGGCGCACACAGTGTGGTTAAGCCTACGAAGTGTGGTTAGGCCTAGGAAGTGTTTGTATCCCACACCCCAGTGTCTGGATACACAGCGTTTGCTCAATGTTGCTCGGGTCCTCCAGAGTTGTTGCTGTGGCAGGGCCCGGTTGTAGCACTGTATTTATTTTAACAGCTAGTTCCGGTCCTCGAATCTGATTGGACGAGAGACATTCCATGAGCACTGATGATCTGACACCATCAGCACTCGGACGCTTCACTGTGTGTATCACTCCACCACATTAACTTTTGAAAACAAGGGGCTTGCGACACTGGATACATCAGTTTTCCTCAACGATTTTGATCGATATTAGCTTCTTTGTTTATTGAATTGTCACGGCACACACTGGTAACCACAAATGCTCTCGCTTTCTTCTCTCTCTCTCTCTATCTCACTCACACATGATGTTGTAGAATTCCGTAGGTAAGAGGATCGTTTGAACTGCAACAGCATATCCTGCTCTGTGGCGTAAGAAAGTAGTTCCATACACAAGTGCATTTTTTTATGACAGTCCTAAGTATTTTTGTCTCTTTTTTATTTTCTTGTTTGTTGAACCGTTGTACACTCACCTAAAGGATTATTAGGAACACCATACTAATACTGTGTTTGACCCCCTTTCGCCTTCAGAACTGCCTTAATTCTACGTGGCATTGATTCAACAAGGTGCTGAAAGCATTCTTTAGAAATGTTGGCCCATATTGATAGGATAGCATCTTGCAGTTGATGGAGATTTGTGGGATGCACATCCAGGGCACGAAGCTCCCGTTCCACCACATCCCAAAGATGCTCTATTGGGTTGAGATCTGGTGACTGTGGGGGCCAGTTTAGTACAGTGAACTCATTGTCATGTTCTAGAAACCAATTTGAAATGATTCGACCTTTGTGACATGGTGCATTATCCTGCTGGAAGTAGCCATCAGAGGATGGGTACATGGTGGTCATAAAGGGATGGACATGGTCAGAAACAATGCTCAGGTAGGCCGTGGCATTTAAACGATGCCCAATTGGCACTAAGGGGCCTAAAGTGTGCCAAGAAAACATCCCACACACCATTACACCACCACCACCAGCCTGCACAGTGGTAACAAGGCATGATGGATCCATGTTCTCATTCTGTTTATGCCAAATTCTGACTCTACCATCTGAATGTCTCAACAGAAATCGAGACTCATCAGACCAGGCAACATTTTTCCAGTCTTCAACTGTCCAATTTTGGTGAGCTTGTGCAAATTGTAGCCTCTTTTTCCTATTTGTAGTGGAGATGAGTGGTACCCGGTGGGGTCTTCTGCTGTTGTAGCCCATCCGCCTCAAGGTTGTACGTGTTGTGGCTTCACAAATGCTTTGCTGCATACCTCGGTTGTAACGAGTGGTTATTTCAGTCAAAGTTGCTCTTCTATCAGCTTGAATCAGTCGGCCCATTCTCCTCTGAGCTCTAGCATCAACAAGGCATTTTCGCCCACAGGACTGCCGCATACTGGATGTTTTTCCCTTTTCACACCATTCTTTGTAAACCCTAGAAATGGTTGTGCGTGAAAATCCCAGTAACTGAGCAGATTGTGAAATACTCAGACCAGCCCGTCTGGCACCAACAACCATGCCACGCTCAAAATTGCTTAAATCACCTTTCTTTCCCATTCAGACATTCAGTTTGGAGTTCAGGAGATTGTCTTGACCAGGACCACACCCCTAAATGCATTGAAGCAACTGCCATGTGATTGGTTGGTTAGATAATTGCATTAATGAGAAATTGAACAGGTGTTCCTAATAATCCTTTAGGTGAGTGTATATATAGTGACAAAGTCACTAGGGGCTGTGGACATTATAAAGTAAAACAAATTAAGTAATTAAGTATATTTAAGTGAAACTTTATTCTCCCCTCTTTCTACTCCAACAGGTATTGGTGTGCTATTGTGACATTAATTAATAAAGAGTTAAACTGGATAATTTGTATTGTGGATGTAATTCAACCTCGCCTCCCTTCAACTACACGAGCATAAAAATATTCACGTTTAGAAAACATTAACACATAGTAAGGTGCAGATATACACCGATCAGCCATAACATTATGACCACCTGCCTAATATTGTGGAGGTCCCCCTTTTGCCCCCAAAACAGCCCTGACCCGTCGAGGCATGGACTCCACTAGACCTCTGAAGGTGTGCTGTGGTATCTGGCACCAAACGTTAGCAGCAGATCCATTAAGTCCTGTAAGTTGCGAGGTGGGGCCTCCATGGATCGTACTTGTTTGTCCAGCACATCCCACAGATGCTCGATTGGATTGAGATCTGGGGAATTTGAAGGCCAAGTCAACACCCTGAACTCGTGATCAGGTCAGGCCACTTTCTTCCATTGCTCCGTGGTCCAGTTCTGATACTCACGTGCCCATTGTAGGCAGTGGACAGGGGTCAGCATGGGCACCCGGACTGGTCTGCAGCTACGCAGCCCCATACGCAACAAACTGCGATGCACTGTGTGTTCTGACACCTTTCTATCAGAATCAGCATTAACTTTTTGGAGATTTAAAGTCAAAATAAACTTTTGAGAAAAAAAGTCAAAAGTTTTTAGATTTAAAGTCGAAATAAACATTTGAGAAAAAAAAGTTGAAAGTTCAGGTTCAAACACAACAGCATTAATATGGTGTTATAAGGGGACTCGGTAAAACCCGAAATGGGTTCTAGATGAGGAGAAGGTTATCGTGAAGTTAAAAAGACTGTGTAGAGCTGTATTGAACTGAAATTTAGGTATAAAAGGGAATTATTGATTACAATCACAGCACTGTGCAGTAGTGGTTAAGGCTCTTGACTCATGATTCAAAAGTTGTGGGGTAGTGCTGTTGTACCCTTGAGCAAGGCACTTCACTTATTTTATGTAAAATACCCAGCTGTATAAATGGGTACAAATGTAAGTCACCCTGGATAAGAGCATCTGCTAAATGACAAATAATGTAATGTAATGAAAAGTATGCCTTGGAATGCTAATAAGCCCTATGAATCGCTCGAATGGACAAATATTGTAAACTATTTTGGGTGTATGTTTCCAGTTCCAAAAATAACTCCCCAGCAAAAAACTACTGTACCTTAAAAAGGACTATGATGATTTTGGGGAGTTGTCTTTTCAATATTAGAAAGCAACCCTTGGAAAGCTAACAACCCAATCTAAGACACAAACTTGTGGCATTGTGGACACTTATTTAGTTGTCTCTTCCCAGTCCGACAAATGGCTCCCCAGCATGAAACTGTTGTAGCACTATTGCACCTTAATAGCACTATTACTTTTACAAATCCTGTTCAGTTTAACAAATTGTAGAAAATGTGTATACATTATAATAATAATAATAATAATAATAATAATAATAATAATAATAATAATAATAATAATTGTATTGGTGTTGTTAATGTTATTATTAGTATTAAAGTTCATTATTAATACTATTTACATTATGTAATACAATATTTGCCATTAAAACACATGTTTCTGAAAGCCCAGAATAAGTATTTTTCTGTTTTAGACGTCTTGTTCCGGCGTTTCGGGTTTTACCCAGTCCCCTATCGACGCCATATCGACGCTGTTGGTGTTTGAACCTGAACTTTCAACTTTTTTTCTCAAAAGTTTATTTTGACTTTAAATCTCAAAATTTTTGCCTTTTTTTCTCAAAAGTTTAGATTTTTTTTCTCCAAATATATATATTTTTTCTCTCTCTTAAGTGACCCTAATGCTCTTCCGTAAACATGAGCCTGCTAAATGGATGAGTTAGAATACATAGTAAGTTTGGTAAGTCTCCACCAATCTGCATTAATACTTGATGGAAGTACCTTTGGCAGCAATTACATGTCATCACTAAAATATATACCTGTGAAGCCATTTGAAGCTACAGTGAGGGAAAAAAGTATTTGATCCCCTGCTGATTTTGTACGTTTGCCCACTGACAAAGAAATGATCAGTCTATAATTTTAATGGTAGGTGTATTTTAACAATGAGAGACAAAATAACAACAAGAAAATCCAGAAAAACGCATTTCAAAAAAGTTATAAATTGATTTGCATGTTAATGAGGGAAATAAGTATTTGACCCCTTCGACTTAGTACTTGGTGGCAAAACCCTTGTTGGCAATCACAGAGGTCAGACGTTTCTTGTAGTTGGCAACCAGGTTTTCACACATCTCAGGAGGGATTTTGTCCCACTCCTCTTTGCAGATCCTCTCCAAGTCATTAAGGTTTCGAGGCTGACGTTTGGCAACTCGAACCTTCAGCTCCCTCCACAGATTTTCTATGGGATTAAGGTCTGGAGACTGGCTAGGCCACTCCAGGACCATAATGTGCTTCTTCTTGAGCCACTCCTTTGTTGCCTTGGCTGTGTGTTTTGGGTCATTGTCATGCTGGAATACCCATCCACGACCCATTTTCAATGCCCTGGCTGAGGGAAGGAGGTTCTCACCCAAGATTTGATGGTACATGGCCCCGTTCATCGTCCCTTTGATGCGGTGCAGTTGTCCTGTCCCCTTAGCAGAAAAACACCCCCAAAGCATAATGTTTCCACCTCCATGTTTGACGGTGTGGATGGTGTTCTTGGGGTCATTCCTCCTCCTCCAAACATGGCAAGTTGAGTTGATGCCAAAGAGCTTGATTTTGGTCTCATCTTACCACAACACTTTCACCCAGTTCTCCTCTGAATCATTCAGATGTTGGCAAACTTCAGACGGGCCTGTACATGTGCTTTCTTGAGCAGGGGGACCTTGCGGGCGCTGCAGGATTTCAGTCCTTCACGGCGTAGTGTGTTACCAATTGTTTTCTTGGTGACTATGGTCCCAGCTGCCTTGAGATCATTAACAAGATCCTCCCGTGTAGTTCTGGGGTGATTCCTCACCGTTCTCATGATCATTGAAACTCCACGAGGTGAGATCTTGCATGGAGCCCCAGACCGAGGGAGACTGACAGTTATTTTGTGTTTCTTCCATTTGCGAATAATCGCACCAACTGTTGTCACCTTCTCACCAAGCTGCTTGGCGATGGTCTTGTGGCACATTCCAGCCTTGTGTAGGTCTACAATCTTGTCCCTGACATCCTTGGACAGCTCTTTGGTCTTGGCCATGGTGGAGAGTTTGGAATCTGATTGATTGATTGCTTCTGTGGACAGGTGTCTTTTATACAGGTAACGAGCTGAGATTTGGAGCACTCCCTTTAAGAGAGTGCTCCTAATCTCAGCTCGTTACCTGTATAAAAGAGACCTGGGAGCCAGAAATCTTGCTGAGTGATAGGGGATCAAATACTTATTTCACTCATTAACGTGCAAATCAATTTATAACTTTTTTGAAATGCGTTTTTCTGGATTTGTTTGTTGTTATTCTGTCTCTCACTGTTAAAATACACCTACCATTAAAATTATAGACTGATCATTTCTTTGTCAGTGGTCAAACGTACAAAATCAGCAGGGGATCAAATACTTTTTTCCCTCACTGTATATTGCAAACATTTGGAGAAACTGTTGAATGGCTTCTATATATTGTTACAAAAGTATGTCCATATGAAGATAATTATATTTTTTTCTATTTTTTAAATGGAGCCAAATCCATTTGCTGACCATGTATGAGCTCTGTAAGCTTCTGTTATCAAAATAAAGATAATAAAATGCAAACCCATAAAGAAAAGGACCAAAGAACAGTCTGAAACCTTCTACTACTAAGACAAAATGCCATTAATCTGAATACTAATTTCCAAAGTTCTAATATTATACTTCCAAAATATACATTAGATCTTAGAATAGTGTGTAATGGAATATACTGTATAGTGTTCAGAGTCTTTAGGACTATAATCTACTAATTTAATCTAAAACTTTTAATTATCATTTAATTGTATGACCCTGAATTACACCGTGTAATATTTGTTTTTATTATTTTATTCACCCGTTTTCTCATTGGAAATGGGTACATTTAAAAATATCACTGTCCTGGTCACAAAAGCAAAGTTTGTGGGGAATAATAGCCATTTTCTATACTTTTGAGGTATAAGCAATTAGAAAATAACACTTACTAACCAGGAACAAAAATTGTGTTACATAGTGTTATATGCTATTTCACTCATTAATACTTTCTTTAAAAAAGCACTGGGAAATTAAAATATAACAATCCTACCACTATACTAATTAGTTTACTGATACTAATAGAAGATGCTTACACACTCTCTGTCATAACAAAATTCAGTCAATTAGAATAAGTGTAACACTTCCATGCATTCTGCAAACAAGCAGACTCAGGGGAATTTGTAATGTTTTAGAAGTAACTGCTCTCTTTATTTTAAATGTGTGTGTAGTTACAGATAGGCTGTCTCCAGCTTCACAGCCCAAGAGTCAACAACAGTAAATTACATTAAACTCACACAAGGGGATGACTGATACCCTCACTAATGCCAGTAGCTTTCAGGGAGTACCACACAATTAAATACATATTTACAAAAACAACCCCTATCCAATATCCCCTTATGCAATCTACTCAATTGCAATAACAATTTACATTTCTACAGCTGTTGCCTTTATCTAAAATCTTTAGTTTTCTGTAGGCTGAATAAGTGTTCAACAAACTCAGATATTGATAAATACAGCTAAATATATTAGAATCATAGAATATTTTCAATCTCATTTTAAAGCTTACACTTTGATATTCAGAGATGGATATTAGCTCTGTTTTATTTTCCTGTGGCCCAAAGGTCTTCAAGGAAGTATTGCATGTTACTATAAAGGTGATATTACATTTCAACACATTTCCACCAATTTTATAAGGAAAACTAAATATGTAAACAGGAATATAACAGAAGAGAACATCTGTATGAATATGTACAATGACAAAGCTAAGCACCAGGCTTCCTTTGCAGGAAGTAAGTGTTTGTTGTGTTTTAAATTGGTTACTCTTTAGTCCCAAAAGGAAAGCATTGCATGTGAATACCAATAAATCTCTGACAATATCAACTAAAATATAAACTAACTGTTAATGGTGCAGCAGGCTTCATTTGCAGTTGTTATTCACACTATGTCTGAGTGATTGCTGCCCTGGTTTAAATGTAGGTTTGGGAATTTCCAGTGTAAACACAGACTGAGTGATAAGCAGGTTTGACAGAATGAGATGGATTAAAATGAAATCGAACAGTCTGTCACTGCCAATCCCATTCCAAACATTTGTGTACTGTGCATGTGCTTCTCTTTGTGGAATTAGTTTAGTCAAGAGAAAGTAAAGTCCTGTTGACTCAACCCAACTGTTTTTCATGTAATTCTAGTGTAGTTTGCAATTGTTCAGATGGCTTCTGTTTAATCAAATATTATCTCAGTGCGTGAAGCTTTTTTTTTTTTTTTTGGTTAAAATTAAAGATCTGTTCCTCTCAATGCAACCCTGCCTTCACTGTTTCAAAGAATTCAAGGGGATACATGGATGCATTATGCATTATACGGCACAGACATCTATTGATTTACACCTGCATATAGCATTTCAAATCCATCCCTACATTGAGAATGGGGAAGAATGTAAACAATCTCTAGATTGTGTGCAGCTCAAAATCTCTGTACTGCAACAAGAAGCTGTTGTGTTATGGGAAGCCAAATGATCATTTAGAAATATATATTTTATTCATTTAAAGATATCTGCAAATATTTCAAGATTTCTTCAAATAATCCAGAGATCTTCAAATATTTCAAGATATCTCTAAATTATTTAAAGATTTTTGCAAATCATTTAAACATATCTCATTTAAAAGTACATTTACAGTTATATCTAAATGATTTGCAAGATATCTCTAAATAATTTAAAGATACCTTCAAATAATTTTGAAATATCTTCAGTTCATTTACAGATATCTGCAAAAGACTTCCTGTTCATTTAGAGATAACTGCAAATCATTTAGTTATGTTTAAAATGCACCTTATTTAGATATCTCTAAATGGTTTGCAGATATCTCTGATAATTTGGCTTGATATAGTAGTGTGGCTATGTAATTATTCTGAATAGATATAATCTAATGAGGGTTTATGTCATTTTGTAAACTTTGTGAAATAAATATTGACATACATGCAGTGCATAATACTGTGTATAAATGTATAGTTGAATAAAAGGAATACATTTGGAACCGTAACATTTGCTTTTTGGAAAGGTTTACTAAATGAAGTACATAGAATGCAACAAACACATCAAACAAACTAGCAAACCAAAGTGGTACTTTTGCAAAACATTCCAAAGTAAAATATACATAGATGCAGAGCCAGCCCTAGCCTTTTGGGGGCCACAGGTGAGATTTGATTATGGGGGCCCCCACCATCATTTTAGTGGTGCCCATCATGTTTAGGTAAAACTAAGAGAGACACAAACATTTTAATAGTGCACATCACAGAACATGTATTGCATTTTAACATACATTGAAATAGATTTAGTAATACATACACATTTAAATAGTACACTGTGCACATTGAAATAACAGCAATAACTAATAAAGAGTTTAGGTAAAAAAACACCCATGCCATAAATACTCAGTACTGAACGTACTATATTACACATTAAAACAAAAAGTGTATATAAAAATAATACTAGCAAACCAACTGACATATTGTGCGCAGCTCAAAAGCGCTTGGTTGGATTTTAATTTGTTTTAAATAGAATTTATGTCATATTTTAGGGTCCCTTTGATATTATGGGGCCCTAAGCGACCACCTAGTTTGCCTGTATGTCGGGTGGGTCCTGGGCGGGGCCCTGGTGTATTTGCATGGCCCTTACGCAAATGGAATAGTGAGCATATAGGGCTGCCCAGCTCTGCATAGATGGCTAGAATTTACAGTGCAGAGTGAAGGTAATCAAATTATTGTATTAATGAATTATTATTTTTACATTTTGTAAGTGACTATGATAATCTGAATATTAATCAAATTAACAGCATTGTGTGTGCTTCAAAAGTACTACCACCACCATTTGAAAATTAACAACAACATACATCTGTATTTAAATATCTGTATAAATGTATGTGCAGGAGTGTTTTTTGTTGACATTGTTTTTAAATATGAAGTTATTATTACATAATTATTATTATTATGTATTTTCAAGATTAATTGAATTTGGCATTGTGAAGAAACTAGCATTGAATTACCTCAATTCATGCTGAGGAATATCACATATCAAGGTTTCACACAAAAAATGTCAGTGCCTGTATGAATAAAACATCTCAGAATTATTCCTAGGAATCACTGTAAGTTAGTTTGGGAGTAAAATTACTCCTTGCTCAGAGTAAGAGGTAGAAGTTAGTCATAAAGTCTCTTACACCTAATTTTAGCTGAGAGTAGGATCCAATCCTAGGAAAAACTTTTAGCAATTGTTCACAACAGTTTAGGTTAGTATACGGCTGACTGTGATGTATTTTCTTCATTTTGGAAATGAAAAAAAAAAACTCCCAAATAACACGGCCTTTGTTCATAATTTGACACAAAATAATACATTTCCCCTTATTCCTTCATTAGAAGGACGTTAAGGTGCTACATGGAATTACAACGCTAGATTAATTTCACATTCATTATCAAAATCATAAAATATACATAAAACATCTTAAATGTAACACTATTTATCCTTCGGTAGGAAATTGTCCACAAGTGGAAACACTGTTATTCATGATGGGTTTTACACCAGTTCGATATTTCAGACACATTTTCTGTATTGAATAAGATACAAATTAAAGTTAACATGCATTTGTCACCGAGCATACAGTTTATGAATATGCTTTGTTTGAGTGCATAATTTTTCATTCATTATGCTGCTTTTTTAAAACGTATTCATTTTATTATTTGTAATTATTATGTGTTATTCGGTGTAATGTAAAACCCTTCATGAATAAAGGCTAGCATTGATTATATAGGCATAATCATTTGATTATGCTCGTTTTTTTGGATATTTGCCAGTCAGTGGTGGGGAAACCAATAAACTGTTGAGTGATCTCGAATGCTGTTAATGGAATTATGGTTTGATGGAAATTTCTACTTATTGGAGGCTGTAATAGTCTCAAATCATCACTTCTACATTGCTGCATTTTCCTTGTAGCCAGACACTGCAACATTGTCGCCACCTTTATCTCTGCTGACAGTGCCACATTTCTGACAGCGGCGGAAGAAACTGCATTTCTGATTATTTCAGTAACTAAGAATATTCAATTTCTGTCCAATCTCTGTCTATATCATCGCAATAACTCTGCATCATGTCACCGCTGTAACACCTTTCCTTTCACTGAAGGTGCGCTCAGTTGTCTTCACATTGCTGTAATCTCCCAACTCCTAACTAGTTTATGGGACCTCATGAGTACTTTTACTTCTAAAGAATCTGTATGAATAGATTTTACTCCTAAGAGTAAAAGAAGGAACAAATTGATGTCACTCTCAGATATTTCAGTCATTTAGGACCAATTTATCACTCTCAGATGCTTTGTGCATAGGGTACAGACCTTTAACTTTCATATATATTTAAAGTTCAGTCTCAGTTACTACTAGTAGTAGTATTAAAAATGATGGTGATAATAATTATTTAAAAGTATACATTTTTATAACAAGAGCACTGAGATGTATTTACTATTTCATGATTTTGTCTAGGACACAGATTTTAACAGTGAAGTCTCTGTGTATAATGGTTTAATGGAAAATGTGAGACATTAACTCTACCTGACAAATAGCTGTTCTTCAATGATGGCTGTTGTGAGTTATAGCTAACATATTGTTTGAATCCAAGGAAGTTGCCCTAAATGTGTCAATCATATAATTATTTAAAAAGCTGTTGGAAACAGCATTAATTCATCCATAAAAGGTGAGTACTATATACTGTGTATATATAAAGTTTTAATATAAACCATGCTGTTATAATGGCTCCCAAAGTGAAATAAAAATAGTGTTAATTGCCCTACTTAGCTATATATATGGGTTTATATAAATGCAAGTATTGAATTTAACTCAGAGGTGTTATGAAAAAGCTGTTATGCAACAATAATGTTATCTTGAGAAAAAGAAAGCAAAAAATATATACTTTTGACAAGTTTTCCTGAAATCTGGAAGTATGTGTAATATGGGAGCTGTGTGTATGAGAGATTTATGTGAATGATGCTGTGAATACATAATGTTTATGTCTTAACACTTAGGATCCCAGCAGAACATATATGTCATTTACATAGACATGGAAAATTGGGATAATATTTTTCTTCTCAAGCTTGTAAAATGTTTGTGACATATACATCACACTGGGCTCTTAAGTGTTAAACTGTTACATGAGATCTCATTTAATCAGTTCCAATTTATACAATTTGCTTTCAGTGTTTAAATATTGTGTCCCTTGAGAAGGTATTTACAAATTCCTTTATCAATGTGCGTGATAACACTTGAGAGGGAGAGCTATGACAGCTGCCAAAAAATGTGCCTTTCATAATTTAAAACAACAGAGGACAAGAGCTAAAGCCAAACCTGTTTTGCAGCTGAATAAAACAAAATAACCAACTTCAGAGTGTCCAGGGGACTGCAGAGATATTCAACAGCCTCTCTTCGGGCTAACACAATCTTCTTGTCTTTAATTTGAGTTTACAGCACCAGCCATGAAAGGATAACTGGCATTTTTATATCAAATCTTAGTACACTAGTTAGAATGTTAATTTGCTATCATGGGGAATTAGCATCGTTATGGATATAAGTCACTTTCAGAGTATAGAGATTGCTCTGGTTTCTCCATGTATTCATATTTAATGTGAGCATTTGAAAGGTGAGACCAGGGCTAGATTAAATCAAATAGTTTTCTAGTAGCTGGGAGTTAATCCCATCCCTAGTCAGAGTGTCTGAGCCGACTGATGTTTCCAGTAATACATACTGTTATAAACAATTATAAATGCATAAATGAGAGAACTTGTTCATGCCTGCATCACAGTCTGATATTCATGGGATCATATTTGGGAGAAAGTCTGCAAGTTCAAACATCTGTTGGTACATGAACCTAAGGTGGACTGAGTCTTTCACAAGCCCACCACTAATCCTTTAAAGCTAGAAAGGATGAACTCTTTCATTTGTAAATAAGCAAATGAATAAATAAACAAATAACATCAATAAGCTTATCAGTCTGAAGCATTATTTCTTCAAAAGAGGTCAGAGTCCAGCAGGGATTTGGACCAAAAACAGCTAAATGTGTCTTACATCCATTTGATCTTATTTTTGAACTATAGCCTCTGCAGTGACAGTTAATGCACTTAGTCACTGTTTCACACAGCCCACTTCACTGCCTTCAGTTTATTCCCTTCCTTTAAATCCCACTAGAGTACAAAACATGGATGGTTTGTACACAGTGTTAGCTGGGGATTAGCCAAGGTTTTCAGTACACTTTCCTCCCATAAGGATTTAACGTTATAGCAAAACATTTCTCACGCTATAAGTGGCAAAGTTTAAATATCACTGGTTTGTTGAGGTTTACTTGTTTGAAGCAACAGCTCATCCCTGTTTCCCATGTCTCGATTGTACTCCACTGCCATCTTGGATCTAAAGTTTACCGTAGGAATCTCTTTTCAAATTGATTTTGGTTTGAAATTATTCCTAGATATCATATTAATCATGTTTATCATGATCAAAAATTACCTTAAGTGTTTGTGAAGATTTTTAAAAATTCATTTTATAATCCGGTAATCATATAGGAACTAAATCTGTGAAACATATTAAACTATACTTTCACATTAATCCTACACAATTGATTTAGTCAGGTGTGCATTTTGTATATGTTGGTGAATTAAATGTTTAATGAATCCAATCAATATTAATAAGCATGCTTCACACAATTTGGCAAAATATAAGATTTCCAATATAGTTTCAGTATACTTAAGGTTACAGAGGGAATATTTAGAGAAAGTTATTCACAAGTCACGAATTACAATCCTGAACCCAATCATGTTTGACTTAAGTGTCAAAGGCCATTTTCTGCTACTTTTCTAGCGTAGCCAAGGTGGCAGAGGTTTTGAGTAACTAACAATCAGTCCCTTGCCAATTGGCTGGGTTGATAGGCTAAAATCCCTTCGTTGCTTTGTTGGGGTGGAGACATTTAACCAATTAAGGAAACAAGGACTTAATGAGCATTTCATTAGTAGGGAGATGACTGCTTTGTAGAAGAGAGAGTATCTGGTTCTGGAGTTTAAAAGCGAAGATAAAGAAAGAGGTCTCCGGGGGAATAGAGTGTATTGTAAAATTTTTGTATTGTTTGTATTTTGCGGTCTTGTGGGTGTTTGACCCATTTTTTCATAGGAATAAAACCATTCATTGGCCAAGACCATTAGATTTGTTATTTATTAAGTTGGTTTGCTATGGGTGGCTATTTTGAAAATTGGATGTTAGCACTTAGAATTAAATAATTCATCACTCCAAGAGGTTTGCATGAAATTGCTTTTGAAATTAGGCATGTGGAATTCTGGTATTTGACCATCTTTTTAAAATATCTGTGAGGAAAAAGGCATAACATTTTAACATTTTAATAGGTACCGCATTAATAAACAAATGCCAAATGTTGGGAAACATTTCTAATAATACTGTATGCTTGAGTAGTAGTTCTAAGTAGGATAAGTGTTTGGCAATGCAATTTATTTAACAAGATGTATTAAATTGTAATACATTTCTTTTTAAAACAAACTAGACTAAAGACATGTATTGCCAGGCTGACAGTTCTTTTAACATGTAGTTCTTTTTGTTCTAGCATTTTAAATAAGAATAGAGCACATCATGATTTGGTTTAAACTGAAATCAAGTGCAATTCCAGTTTGACAGACTGTATTAAACATGTTCTACTCAGTGTTTTACTTTTGCATTTGAAAAACGTCACTCCTTAAGTGATTTCTGATGTTCTAGACGTTAAACAAGGACCCCATGAATACTTTGAATTACTACATCTATTATTATATCTAGGTAGATATTTTTAATTAAACCCATTCATTAATATCCAAAGGGAGATACACACACACACACACACACACACACACACACACACACACGTATATATATAAACTACTTTGTGTTTGTTTTTACTTTCTTTCATGGATGCAATTGCTACAGTTCAGAATTTAAACATCTGCCACATTTTCATTCTGTGTTTTCACATTGGACATATAAACAATCTAATGCAATTTGTACATGTGTGCCTAAAAATGTGAACGTGTTAATGGGCTCTTTTATATTTAAAAATATTTTGCTTTTTGATGACTTGACTGTGGGACAACTTCAAACATAATTAATCTCCTTTCAGCAAACCTCTCCTATGTCTGGCATACTGCCACCTCCCCAGCCCTTGTATATAATGGCCAAATAATAACATCCCAGATTTATTTTGACAATATATTCACTTCTTTGACTTTCAAAGCCACTGAAACATTTCAGAGTAGCTCATCTAATGTGAAATGAGCGATAACCCTTTTTAATTAATTTTGTGTGACATGGCACAGTATTCTCCATGGACACCTATGGTGGTCTGGAGGAAGTTTGAGCCCGATGAAACTAGGAACACTCCATTCCATTTTATCAGATGCCCTGCACACCCTCAGGGAGGCTTCCAGGATAATTACTTATGCAGCTTTTGTTGTAAAGTATCAAAGGTTCTTAAATGCAACACCCAGGAGTTAAAAGGGCTGCTGTGTTCTTGCTTCAGCTAGACCCAGTGGAGATCTTAGGAAAATATGTTAGAGCCAAAACAACAATTCCCACCCATGCACACAGTAATGGTCAGCCATTTAACCCCGAAAGACTGAACTCTAGATAAAGTATTTAACTCAATGGTCTCAGTGGCTCAAGGCTGTACAACGCCTTTGTTCCTGGCAATCAGCATGCCAGTGATGCCTTAGCAAAAGGAAGCACCACTCTATGATGAAGGTTCAAAGCAGTGTTGTCCTGGAACATTGTTAAATGAAGTGAAATATACAGTATTGGCATCTGGAATATGGTTCAAGGCACTGGCTCATCTGTTTAACCTGGAAGCACGTTCCCCATGAAACCAGACTTATTTCATTACAAGATTACTGTAGTATTTCAAATGATACATTGATACCTTCACAAAATAACACATGCATCTGGTTTAAATAATAGCCTACATGTCAATCTATATTCAGCACTGATTTCTGAGTTAAGCTTAGTAACATTATATATATAAATATACAAAACAATGTAAAAAAAGACAAAAAAAACATAGCATGTCCAGGATCAAATACTTTGAATACATATGAAATATGCAGATAAAAGAATGTAATACAAACTACAAACTAAAGAGGTTAAAAACTTTTACAAAGTTGTTAAAATATCTCTGGTATAATTGTGTGTTTAAATTGGTTTCAAAACTACTGTCAAACAGTTTTGTTTCATTACATTGATAAGCATGTCTTTCTACACTGGCCTTAATTACTTTATATTCTTCTTTGTATTGTCAGTAGATAGAAATGAGGCTACACAGAGCCTGCTATAGTCTAGAAAAATAACCTAGAATTACAAGTATCCTAAGAATTTTCAACTCTGCTGTAATTAATGTAATGAAAGGGTTATCTGTTATGGTCATTTTCAGTGGGGAAACTATTTTGGATGATTGATCAACTACCAATAACATAAGTTTTTTTTTTTTTTTTTTTCTGGTTTCACATTTGTGTTTCATTAAGCTACAAGCCAAATCAATAATCTTGAACAGTGTTTTCTGATATTCATAAGTGCACACTAGGTCAACTGGGATATACATGTATGTGTGATCAAGTTCACATGTTCAAAAATAAACAAGCAAACTAACAAAAAAACAATAACATTTAATTCTCCCTGACCCTCATCGGGTGTTCATCCACTTGGAATTTTTGTAAAGAATTATGTGCAGTACCTTTGCTTATGTGCAGGCTCTGAATATTGCAACTTTTGCAGAATAACTATCTGAGGCAACATTTTGATTCCATATGCGTCTACCTGAAATTGAAAACTACCTATGCCTCAGTAATCTCTAAACCAATAGAGCATATTTTGTATTAAGATTCTTAAAATTTCAGTCAGGCACTGTGACATTCTATCAGACATTCAGGCAAGATGCCATAAGGTTGCCACATGTCTACATAGGCTTTGATAGAATCTAATTTATTTTCAGCTAAATTATACTTATATAGGAGCTTCCTTAAACTGTCTTTTTCCTAATTATTTATATTTGAATTAATTCTTAAATAAGTGTTTGACACTAGACATATGATAAGAATTGAACAGGGTGTGTGTGTGTATAGATATTTATTTGGCATGAACTGCATATTTTTCTCTATGAACATTGATCGGTCATAGCTTCCATTAAAGTAAACTTGTTAAATTTGTTGATGCAGAAAGGAGGATTAGTTGAGTAGCTCCTATGAAAATGCAAGCAGATTTTGACGAGATAATGACATGAGCATAAGTGAGTAAAACTGAATTCAAATAAATGGAAAGTGATACATTTGTAGAATAAATATATGGATAATAAGGTAGAACAGTGTCCCAAGTGTTAGTTGTGGATTGACCTTGGAAAGATTAATCTAGGCAACACAGAAAACATATCAAAAAGGCAATTAGGTAAATGGGTAAATATATTGTTTGAATAAATAATACAATGTTCAGAAAGATTACAGTTATGTAGTACAATGTCCATGCCAGACCCAATTAGGGGTTCGTTCTGGGAATATACAAAAAGCTCAGGGAAGATTTAAAGAAAGTAATATTTTCTGTATAGCATAAAATAAATTCATTTTTAGCAGGGCTTGATGTCAAACACCCATATCATTGTCAAGAGATGCTGTTGGTGAATGTTAGTGTGGAACCACCTGCAAGACTCCAGGATTGTTCCAAGCACAGTTTAGCCCCGGTGCTCCTTTGGGCGTAATAAAACATTGCAATATCTTAATTAGGCTTTTATCATCTGGTTCACTGGTCTCTCCTACTGCCTTTAGTTACTGAAGTTCAAGCCAAGAATGTGCATACTCTACCACAGGGAAACAGATATTTCCATAATGCCTGCAGCTATCAAACCCAAGAGCTAACTTCAGTGTACATGCATTGGTCAGCTGGGGCACAACTGTGGATCACCTTAAAATACAACAACAGGATAAACTCTGCTTTTCATCTGAGATTATATATTTTCCTCTTCACTAAAGCCTTTAAATACTATGCTCCTTCATGAAGTAGAAAATATTAGTCAACCTTTTTTTCTCATCCTTTAGATTCACAGACAATATCTTCAATAACCTCTATACTTTATTAGAGCAGAAATCAGGAAGAGGAGGAGAAGGAGAAGGAAGAAGAAGGAAGTACCAAAATTCAGTTTTGAGAAAGCAGCCATGTGAGGCATATCTCTTTGGTTGACTTTAGCATACTTATCCAAAAACATTGGCAAGCCATTGGAGGATCCTGGAACACATAGGTGTAGATTTAAGCAGCCCCCCCAATGTTAAATTGGCTCCATAGGCGTAGGGGATGTCTCCCCCCAATACTGACAGCATCCCCCCTGCCAGGGTTATAGCTATTCTGTCCTGCATCTGGTAGCATTTTTTAAATTTCCTTTCATGGTTCGTTTGCAGAGTATTATAAAGACATTCCCTCTTCACTGCATGAATGAGAGTAAAGGTCTGGCCTTTTCTAGGGGTGGTCCGGACCATGCCCCGGATCATGTTTTATATAATAAAAATGTACATTTGAACAACTAAAACACAATGGAAATGCAATACGTACGGTTGTTAATTCCAGTATTTATTCAATGCAAAATGTAAATATATAAAACGTTATATTTTACTTATATTTCACTGTTTGACGATGAAGATTCTGCAACTGATCACCTGCTTGCATAACGTTCTCAAACAGCAGTACTACTTCCTCCCGGGTTCTTGTCACAGGCTCTCTGTACTCAATTAGGATTAGATCAAGTTTGTAAAAGAACATTTAGTTTTGTAAATTTACATTTACAGATATGAATATAGGTCATAACATAACTTCATGCACCAAGTCTCACATCTATCCCACTAATGGTTTCGGAGAAAAAGAGGTTTGAATATTGTCTAATTATTGTCACTTAATCCAAAATTGGTTTATGAATCATCTTGCTTTCAACAAATCTGATAGAGGACCAAACCAAGGTCATGTGTGCAACATTTCACTTCACTGCACCAAATGGTTTCAGAGAAGAAATAATTTCATATTTTTTTCAAGTCCAATATGGCTACCAAACCTTGTGACTGATCGAATTGTCTTTTACAAATCATAGGTCATAACATAAATGTATGCACCAAGTTTCACATCTGTCCCATTAGTGGTTTTGAAGAAGAAGAAGATTGAAAATTGTCTAATAATTGTCACTTTATCCAATATTAGCACCAAACTATATGATGTATGACTTGAGGGACAACTTCATATAGTAGCATATCAAGTTTGGTGATTTTCTTTCCAAGTAGTTTTCATTCATGGGCATTTGAAATATATGGCGAGAAAACAAAAAAAAATATGTTGTTTTTAAAAAGGGGTCAGTGCTCCACAGACATCCCTCTCTCCCTCCCTCGTTTAACACAATTTATTGTCTCCACGTATTACTCATTCTCAACACAGTAACCACTTTGTCTCTCCCTCAAAACAACCACAACAACAACACTGCGCGAATGTGTATCCTAGGAACCGAACATACCGTAATTACTTGTAAAAGGACTATTAAAAATGCTGAACTTAACAGCACTATCTGCAGGATGAAGCTCTGGGGCTTCCACCCATGCGCTGCTCAGTGCAATGTTGACAACGTAAGTGCGGAATGACATAGGTGGAGAGGACTGCAATGCAAGACACTTCACACAAGTAACCACAGAGAATAACAATGAAAAGAAAAAACTAATTTAAAAAAAGAGGTATGTCATCATGGCAATTTAGGCTAGTTTAGCTAATCTAGGTTTGACAAAACCTATGCGATCAGCAGCTGCTGTGTTCTCCAGAAGAACTGTTTGTTATTTGCGAATTGCACAGAGGGCAATCCAAGGCTTACTATTGCCTTTCATGGTGGTATTTCTCGGTGATTCCTTGCTACAATGAACAATCTTACAAAAAGTGATTTCCATTCCATTATTTTTTTTAATGTATATTTAAAATTCTGCCTTATATACAGATAGGTGACAAATTAAAGGAAAAAACAAGATAAAGTGTCTCAGTAAGGTGTTGAGCCACCACAAGCCGCCAGAACAGCTTCAGTGGGCCTTGGCATGGATTCTACGAGTCTCTGAAAATCGCTATTATTTTCAATGAATATTTATTAGGAGTGCGAACTGCGCACACTCTTTGGAGAATGCGCTTGCATAGTTCACACTCCGCTGTAGCTGACACGGCAGTGCTTGGAATACAATAATCATGTAAAATTATAGTGACAGTTCTAGGTGATGAAAAAATGACTACAAACCGATGGATCTTTCAGAAAAATGGTTTGATAGGGCAATCGAACATGCACAAAATGTTATTTTTTTATGATTTTTTTTACTTTTCTGAATTTCTCCATTGACTCCCAACAACGAAACTTCAGAGTTAGCACCCCGGTGACATCATAGCATATTTTTCCATCTCTGATTTCTGGTAAATAGAATGAGCTGGACATGAAAAACTCACTCCACGGAATATGTTTCTAATTATAGAATAACCTGAGAAATTATGGATTTTCGGTGGAGTTCCCCTTTAAGGCCACTGCACACTGGCTCTGACATGTAATTTGCAGTCAGTCATACGAAAAGTTGTCCATCAAGTCAAGGACATGACACATTGGATCCGTTAAAACCAAAACAAGTACACAGCCTTTCATGTTTCTTGCACTGGTGTGTGTCTCACAAGCTACACCACTGTTTCTTTGACTCAACTACAACAACAACAACAATAATAGTATTAACAATAATAATAATAATTAGCCTATAATACACTTTATTTATAACACGCTCTTCTCATACCCAGAGCGCTACAAGTCAAGCAAGTAAAAAGTAAAAACAGGCAACACAGCAGTAGCAACTCAAGAGTATTTAAAAAACTTGCAAGTTAAGACTACAACTTACAGTAAAGACATAAAGCAAAATGCATGTTTCAACATTAAACTTTCTTTGAAAGTGCAAATCTTTGTAAAGTCACATTTTGTTTGTTTATCTGTGCTGAACCAGACTTGTCTACACCGATAATGTCACCTACTACTTGCTGAAAGCTGCCAGTTGCAAAAAATTGAACACTAAACACAGCTTCATAAGTGTGGGTAAGGCATGACTGTGCATCGCCATTTTTCCCATTCATGTCTGTGAGGATTAATATGGTATACCACTTTCGTACACCTTACCAGAAACCTCTAAAAGGTTTTGCCTGTTTTTAAATACCTGTGGTATCCATGTTTTATGGTGCCAAACTAAATGAAGTATGCATAGTTCCTCCATTTAAAAAGTCATGTGGAATTAAATCGTATGACCTCAGATTTGAGCTCAGATCGAGCACTGATCCGTTTTATACAACAGAATTGAGATCAAGATCAAGATCGAAGCCCAGATCCAGGACTGGATCCCGTTAGTACAACTGGCCCCAGGAGAAAAAAATACCAAAGATTACTCTAATTTCTCTTAAAGAATGATGTGACTTGCATAAGTTTCCATCATCAGTATGTACATGAAGGTGATAACACTCTTGGCAAACTATCTGAGTCGTCAAAGAAGTAGGTGGTATTTCCTCTTATGTGGGCTTGCACATAGACAGATGTTTATATAAGTTGACAGCTATTTAAAAAAAGAAGGAAAAAATAATGTATGACAAAGGTTCTTTGCTGTGTTTCAAAAAGTGGGAAAGATATAAGTATCCAGAAAAATCAATTTGTTTGGAAGATAAATGTTTTGGGGGAAATTACTATCCCAGGGTTATATATTTAACTTTATATAACCAAATTCAGTAAACAAACAAAAAAATAATAATATACCTGGCAACCTAAATGTAAAAATAAGAATTAAATACAAAGTGCTTTGTTTCCCAATAAGATGTATATATGCAGCTTATGAAGTAAAAATAAAAATAATGTTTATGCTTTTCAGTCATAATAAAATAGCTAACATTAATTACAATAAAGTAGTTATACATTACCACCAACATGTTATATTTTTCAACACATATATGTCACATAAAGTCGGAAAAAAACAACATATGAATCAAAATTAACATGTATTGATGCTAAAGTAATACAAAAATGACTACAAAAGATTTAGAAGTGAGTAGTTTTTTTAGATTTACGATTATATGGTAAACTACTCACTTTTAAACACGTTGACAACATTTTTGGTATAGCTAGATATTACATTAACATTCTATTGATTCTATTGAATTAAGAAACAGTTCCCCCAGAGGGTGTTAGGAAATTAACTTTACCCCAGAAACACTTGAATAGCCTTATTTCAAAGTCACCGATAGGCCCCTGTGTGCTGTCAGTCAGTTGGCCCGCTTTCTGCTCCAGGTCTGCACTGCACACCGGAACAACGCCTTCTTTGCCTGGCTGCAATATAGCCGAAGGAGCGACCCCGAAAGTTGGGGGAACTGTTTCTTAATATCAGATAACCAAAGTTGTCTCCTCAACCCAACGTTATCTTTCAATTTCGAAACAACAGTTCCCCCAGAGGGTGTTGGAAGACGATGCACCCACTTTGTTGAGATTGAGGACATATCGGCAGAGACAGCCATGAGAACATAATGAACAGAGGATACCACTGTCAAGGAACTTACTGTAGGCGTCAGGACATAAGGAGTCTGCGGTGGCCACAAGTGGCTCAGTGGTGGAAGCGGGAGGAGGAAGTGTGAGACTCATCCATCTTCACTGAGTGCCACACTCACCAGCTGAGCGAGTGGAGCATGCAAGTGGTGGCGCCGATACAGTGAGGCACACCAACACCTGGGACGCTTTTGTGGCAGGAGGAGTGCCTAGCTGCTGTAAGCATGTCTCCACCTGGCAACGCCATTCAGAAAACAGCTAGGAGAGCAACTACACGCTGACAACCACACTGATACTGCACTGGGGCCCTGGGTCGAACCAATGAACATGTCACCGGGTCGTGCTGCAGCAGCAATGCGGGAGGTCCACAGGAGCAACACCGAACACTGCCGAACAAAAGCAGAGTGCTGGAGGACAAACACTGGTGTGCTGGGGACGCTGTTCGGGGTCCAGAAGGCCCAAGGGTAATAAGGCCACCAGCCAAAGTGGGGCCTGAAACACATAGGGGCCACTACCTGGACAAAGAGTGAAGCAGTGAAGCGATCTCAGCAAACTGAGAAAGCTAGATCTCCTACAGTTGCAGCCACAACTACCCACCCCAATGACAGCTTCCCCGCCTCCCCCACTATCCCACAAATGCACATGTGGGTCTATTCCAATAATGTTTTGATTGAATCTGACGCTACTTTCCATGTCCCCACAGTCCATCAACTACCATGAGCAATTCTCTGTTAAGCTGACACAGTTGTGATTATTTTGAAACATTTCATGGGAAGAATAAAATCCAAATGTAAAGTCTAGCTATCGGTTTCATCAATCTGTTCTATAAATGCATTGCTATAGGTTAAAGACAGCCAACAAACATCAATGGCAACAGTATGAATCCAATTAATCTCATAACCCACCAAGCATTTGAATGCATTATCTTCTGTACTTCATTCAAACAAGTTACATTTTCTCAGCTTCTGTGATGAATTTGTAACTCTTTAGTTTCTGAGCTTTAGAAAATGTTTACCAGAACCAAAGAGAACAGAACTGTTATTCTTTAACACAATGCAGGATGATACTGCTGACCTGCATGTGTGATGATTGCCACTTTCCTGCTTTGCCACATGCTGGATCCAATAGTAAGTCATGTTGCATTCTGCAGCAGATCAAGGGGTGCTAAAATCACAGGAAAGCCAATCTATTACAAAATTTTTCCTGCCTGAATGACAGAAAATTGCAGGCTGGCCATTAGATAGAATTGTTGTTCTGTAAAACATAAAAAATAAAAATAAAAATGTATCAAATTAGTACTGACATTTTGACTGTCCACTACATGCAAGCTTTGGTGTTTCTTCTTTACTGTTTGGCAAAGCAAATGCAACACCTTTTCCAATGGTTACAAGAGATAAATAAAAGTACTATTATTATAATGTATAATAATAATAATAATAGTATGGATTAACAGTGACTAAAATGACATTCCTGTTACCAACAAAGAGCTCCCTTTCTGGAAAATTATTGCTTAAGAGCAGGGATGCTGTTTGCAATGTTATATTGGGGACGCTTTCAGAACATAGTGTTCCAGAAATATACCAGCAGGTTCATTTGTAGCACAAGCCAGGAAGCACTTATTCAATCAAAATGATCCAATCAAATGAGAATGCAGGGTATATATTACTTTTTGCTTATTTTTAGATGGTCATTTCATTTTAGCCTGGCCTGTGGTACACTAATCATGATCAGCTTTTGAAATGAAAGATATTAGCAACTTCAATCTAAGAGTAATAATTACATGAAGTTCAATCAATCTGAACTTTATGCATCTTATTCCAATATTTAATTTAATTTAATATTCTGGATTTCTATAATATACACTTTGAGTTTTTATAATGTTTGATTACAAAATTTCAATTTTCCAGTTTCAAATCTGCTTCTTGACTTGTGTTGTGGTTTCTTTCATTTTCTTATTCTTTTTTTTTACCTGTCGTTTAAAAAAACACTGTCTATTAAGCAGTAAATACAGGATATCTGTCCAGGACCGCTAGTATCCATAAATCCATAAATCTATTGTCACATATACATCTTTGAAAAATGTAACAAATGCAATATTGTAATTGTAACTGATAATATACTTAATAAATATAAATATTATATGCATTCAGCTATATATATATATATATATATATATATATATATATATATATATATATATAATGCATTCAGCTAATGGGAGAAACTGAGAGAATTAAGCAGTCTTGCTGCATCAATACAGAAATATTCTGTGCATTGAGCAGGGCAGAAACACAGTTTTCCAGAGCAGTTTATGAAATGAGCTGGCATTAAGAAAACTGAACAAATCACAGCTGGGTTTATTCAACTTAAAATGAGGGGTGGAACCCATAAGAAGTCTATGTTAGAACCAACCTGAAAAACACAGAAGCTTTTCACTTTAACATAGGTTAGTTACTAACCTATGATAGAAGATCATCCATCCAGACCTTGTGTTAATACGAAACATTATACGGCAAAATGTAATATGAAATTACAAAACAAGATCTTATAAAATAAACAATAATAATAATAATAATAATAATAATAATAATAATAATAATAATAATAATAATAATAATAATGGCAATGTCATGATGATTCCAGTAAGTACTTATTTTAGATCACTGCTGCTGTGTCTATACTAGACCAAATCAAATCTTGACCTGCCTGCCAATAGCAAATAACAGACTTCTACCCTATCACAGTTTGATTTATAACTAGCAGAAAGTGTCTTACAGGAATACATTAAATGTCCATGGGGTATAGACTATTTGGGGTAGGTCAGAGTGTGTATTAGGTCTAGTCCATAATCTAATAAGAAATGTTAAAAGGGTTACAAACTAAATAAACTTGATGAGGTAATGCAATGATATATGATGATTGTGGGAACAAATTAGAACAGTTTCATTTTTATTTTCTTTAAAGAAAGAAACTTAGCTGTAATTGAGAGCTTAGGGGAGAAAAAATAATACTAAAATAATAGTATCCAGAGATTACACGGACAGTTGTTGAGCCTAACAGTAGCTGTGTTTACAATACAGATTAAATCAGGTAGCTGTCAAACGGTTGTCTTACCTTAACTCTACACTTGAGCAAACCTTTTCTACTGCATGTCTGACTAAAAACAGTGCAGTTACATCATGATCAGGGGAATAGAATGCTCCAATTCATCTTACATACATCATTGTAAACATAGCTATTGTATCTGTCTGAGTTCAATCATTATTGTTCACTGTCAAACGGAACGTGCTGTACTAATGCTAACCCTGACTTCAACATTTGGTTGACATCAGGACAGAACAGACAGAAATGCTGGAATAAGCAATGCATTTGCCATTTTTAAGTGATCTTTAATTTTCAACTTGTCAGAAACTGTTGCAATCTGTACTGCTTGTTATTTTAGTTTTCCTTCTGCCACATTTTCTCCATGCAATGGTGTAAGAACTGTTACATAGATTAGCTTGAAACCTCACAGATGTCTTTCAGATATACCGAACTCATACATATTGAATAAGCAATCTGGTTTAGAGACCTGTAGCCTGTTTAAGTTTCCCCTTTCAATATTCCATGCAATTCAACAACAACAACAACAAATCCACAAAACACAGTTAGCTAAGGTATAAGAAGGTGTTTTTTGTGTGCATTTTATTTATTCCAACTGGCTGCTACTCTGGATGTTGCTGCTTTTCTCTGAATACCTTTGCTGGGCCAATGTGAAAATTGGTATACATCACTGGTGAATCAGGATAGTTCAAGAGAAGGTGCTGTGTAAAACAAGATTCCTGCCAATGGCTTACAGACATTGGCCATCTGTCGAAACCCAGACATTAAAGTATTTCCATGGCAAATGCAGAAAATCAGTCATATCCCAATATTGCTTTCCTAGAAGCCAACAAAAGATGTCTAGTTATTACTATGTAGTCTTTCCAATATTCTACAATATTGGTTTAACTGTTACACTGTTTATATTCAAAATCCTCAAGTCTTTTGGAAAAAATGAAAGGAAGGAGCTTACCTAAGGTATGTGAAGCCCGCTCTTCTTGGGAGTCTGCTGTTTTCATATTTAGATCTTCATCACAACCATCAACCAGCTGAGATTGTATCATTATAATCATATTGAACTTGACATTCTGGGCTGCAACTACATGCTGATCCTTGAATTGAAGATGGCTGCCATCCACCAGTTGAAACTTTGTACAGTTGAATGTGAATGAACAAAGTGTCTACTTTTGATTTTTTTTTTTTTTTTAAACCCATCCAATGATTCCAGTCTGGCCAATTTTACATTACATTATTTGTCATTTAGCAGACACTCTTCTCCAGTGCAACTTACATTTGTACCCATTTATATAGCTGAGCATTTTACTGTAGTAATCTAAGTGAAGTACCTTGCTCAAGGGTACAACAGCACTGCCCCCACCCAGGATTTGTACTTATAATCTTCCAGTTATGAGTCCAGAGCCCTAACCACTGCTCCACAGCACACTAGGACTAACTTTATGAGCATACGCAGAAGTTTTCTGATATGGAACTCTATAACCCAGCAATGGTAATGTGTGAATGGTGGGTTGAACAGTTAATCTCTGCGTTAATAATATATGTTTTCTGTAATTGAAGTAGTATGTAGTAAAAGGAGTATAGAATTTATTTTGGCTAAGACTAAGAGGGATGCAAAGTGAGAGTGCTGGGAAAGTGTGTGTGTTGCTATATACTTATGCATGGGAAGTCCAATGTCAGGCGTGAGATTAGGGTTGTCCTTCTCCCAAACCTCACTTTAAAACTCCATTTAATGTAGATTACTGCGGATTCAGGGTTTTCAAATATAGATATTCCTAAAGAATCTATACTGAAGATTCCACCCTGTGTTTTGCCAGCCCATGAAAGTCATTGGTCTACTTTTAAAAGCAGATACATAATTTTGATTACATTTTAATTACCTATAAAAAGCAGTTACTATGTGGGAGTCACATGTGTGCTTTAAACTAGTGCTTTAAAATGTAGTATCGCCATGAACAAAATAAATAATTGTTTTTTGGAGATTTTTTTACTTAACAGAAAATTAACAAAATCAATTTTCAAGTTTGTAATAAATAAAGAGTAGGAAATGAAATGCAATCAGTATTATAGGTATACATATATCCTATTAATTACCCAATGACACTTAAAGCTTTATGATTTATGCCCTACAAGAAAAAGTATTTGTTTATTATAGACTTGATAGCCTGTAAAGAATCAAAGGCTATAGAGGCACTATATGCTTCCACCTGTCATTTCAACACTGTAAGCTTTGCTATTAAAAGTAATTGGGCAATGTTTTAACTCTAATCAGTATTAATGAACCACTAGAACTGTGGATCATCCTCATTTTCATGTAATGGGGCTATGTGTGTGATTTATTAGGAGAGAGGCTGAGGGGGAGAAAAAAATCCCAACTTAAAAAGTAAAATCTTGTGAGTATAATATAAGACACATTGGTGGACCTGAGGTTATTTAACAGAGTAACAGTTGTTATACATTAAAGTAGTGGTATGGCTATTGATTTAACTAAACTTTAGTTATTTTTTGTGTCATACATATATAACATTTGGAAGAAATATTATTTATCCACATCTGTTCACATCATGGCATGTCAGTACTTATTCAGTTGGATTGATTATTTTACAGTGTAAAAAGTAATATTCTCAAGAATAGTATATATTAATACAATCATATGGCAGTCCTTTTCCATTAACTGAACTGTACATTTAAGCTTCCATATGACAGGTAAATTTTAGGCATTAATGTAATTATATATATATATATATATATATATATATTGTATTGCAATGCCATTTATATATTACTTACCTTATTAGGACATTGTTAAGTGCATCTGAAAAAATCTTTCAGTAAAGCATACTTTTAGCTTTTTGGCTGCATATCCTTCAGGTTTTGCTTTTCCTGCACGCACAGTCCCAAAGACAGGGGATTTGTCATAGCCTAATACTCTCAGCCAATGTCTAGTTAACACATCGTTAGTCGCAGTTTTTATTGCATTTGGCTATTTCATCACTTAGTATTTCCAGTCAAAACATATTCATTACATTAATTGAAACACTTCTGCTTGATCTGCTTCTACTTCTGCACTGAATCGGCAGCATTTCAACAATGCTTATTGTGTCTTATTATCATTAGTTATTAAGTGACTGTAACCACTTCTAACAGAAAAGATAATTAAATTCAATGGCATCTGGTGTGGTCGATATAAGGCTTCTGTGGACACTGGCAGCATGATTTTCAAAGGAGGCAAAATAAGAGGCTGGTTGTAAAGTGATTTCTAAAATTATAAATTAAGTGAGTTACATAAATGTCACTTTTGGAACATATTATTATTATTATTATTATTATTATTATTATTATTATTATTATTATTATTATTATTATTATTTCTTAGCAGATACCCTTATCCCGGACGACTTACAGCTTACATAAGAAACATTTCAATACATTACAAAGTGCAGAAAAAATACAAGTGCAGACATAATACCGTCCTAGATATGTGGTAATGGGAAGGTAGGGATAGGAGAAGTTGCAGTAAAACAAAAGAGGTTATAACAATACATATGTAGGCATGAGCATAATGAAGCATAGTTTAATAAGAAAATCCATAAAAGCAAGAGTGCTGAGCAATCCAAGGGATTAAGCTGCTGTATTACAGATAGAGTCTGAACAGATGTGTCTTGAGTAATCGCCAGCAGGAGGTCAGGGACTCTGCTGTCCTGGCCTCAGTGGGAAGGTCGTTCCTCCACTTAGGGGCCAGGGTTAAAAAGGAGCGGCTCTGGACGAAGGGGAGATGAGAGAGGGTTCAGTAAATCTTCCGACGCAGAAAGACTGGAGTGATCTGGAGGAAGTGTTAGGAGAGATGATTTGGTTGTTACAACAGTAGGTAAGAGTTGAAGTATTGAACTGGATGCAAGTCAAGATTGGGAGCCAGTGGAGGGAGTGGAGTAGTAGAGTAGCATGTCTGAATTGTGGCAGAGAGAATACCAGATGAGCAGCAGAGTTCTGATTAACTGGATCAGGCGGGTAGCAGATGCATGACAGAAAAACAGTTTTATGAATTAAAATAGTGAAAACAAAATGTGTTTGGTTCTCTCCTTCAGAAAAAAAGATTTTTCTTCATTCACAAATTCATTCATTCTGTATTAACAGAAAGATTTGGAGCTTCACTGTTAGTTATAGTTATACACAGAGAGGGTTGCTATGTAAATAGAAAAACATTCTTGGTCGGAAACTGTTCATAAATATTCTGCAAAACATTGCGTTATGAATATAATTATAACTGGAGGACAGCTACAGCAATTCAAAGAAACAGAAAACCATGGAAATCTTCATGTGCCTGCCTTCTTCACTTAATAAATACATAATTATGTGCTGTAAAAATATGGTATGCTATTTATAAACCAAATTACCAGGAATTTGTTAATGTCTCCTGGAAAGCTACTTATGTTAATTAATTAAATAAATACATCTTGTTGATTTAAATTTCTTGTGAAAATGTTATTAAACTGATACAGAATGAGACAAGGGCTTCTGAAAGAGGCATGTTAGATCAAGTATTGTTTCCTGATCTACAGAGATGCTAGCTACTTATTGATTAAAGGATCAATTTATTTAATAGGAAGTGGAGGTGTGTTTTTGTAACCAAATTCACATACCCTTAATCCATGGTAATCATTGTAAATCAAACTCTCTGTAAATAGAGTATTTGTTCATGCCAAGACTTCCATTAGTCTACATATTTATCTTTGGGATGACTTCATATATAGCATTATATGTGCCATAATTCCCGCAATCCACCTGTGCATTTGCAGTACACACAAAATAAAATACAGTTGAAGTTGGACCATGCTTTATTAAAAAAAAAGAAAAAAAAATGAATTCCTGAAGGTTTTAACATTGATGGATTTCTGTGGATTGAAATTTAATTTGAACAGCATGTTGAGTAATTATGCTAGACGGAGGAAAGCCAGTTATTTTTCCCACCAGAGAAAACACAAAAAAAGGTTTGCCTATCTAATGCTGTTAAACCTTTCACAGAATATCTTGGGCAGCAAAATCCAACTTCCTTTCATCAGTGAACCATAGGCGTGTTTTATCAACAAGAGTCTTCATTGCATATTGATTAATTTCATGTGCATGGCTGTCAATGAGAAGTATGGAACACTATTGCCAATAAATCAAGACAACATAAAAACAAGACAAAAACAGTTCTACCTCAAAAAATGTAGTTACTTCACACTGCAGTAATGGCTTTGATTTTAGAGTTTGTGAATAGTTTTTACTCAATAATTACTAGGACACTTCGAGACAGCAGAGTTTAAAATTTCCCCTCAAATTGAAAGAAATTAACGTAAATTATTACACATCTACCAAGATGAATGCTGATCAACTGTTTTGCTATATTGCAACTAATCCAAGTGAATGATGTGCTGATCAGTGTTTCTGATGTGATCGGTAGGGAACTTTAATGTAATTAATGTGCAAAATCACTACAGAAATGAAACCTAGAGAAAGCCTGCCAGTTAATCACATAACAGATTAATTAAAATCCTTATTAGGAATGGAAATATTTGAAGCTCTCCGCAGCAGGTGTCATGGATGGTACTGCAACTATTCTTAATTACATTGTTTATCACAGGTATTTTGTTTTATTAATGATTAGCATGTTATGTTGTTTTTCCTTGTTTTTCTTTCACAATTTATTTTATTGTTTGGTTTGTCATTTGTCATTGTCATTTATGCTTTGCACGTTTAATTATTTTTCTTTTGCCGAGTGCGCCTCATGACCCACATTTCCACGTGGACCCACCCGCATTCCTCCACCGAATTGCCCACACCTGCGCCCCGACCCGAGTGCCGGCTGTATCAGTGGCTGGTTTGAGTGTGGGAGAGAAGGAAGCCTGAGTGGCGAGACAGATCAGAGTGAGTGAGAGGCGAACAGGGAGGTTGGCTCATCCCGGCTAGAGTGAGGCCAGGCAGTGTAGAGGGAAAGGCAGGGAGGAGAGACAGAGATGAAGGGGATATGAGATCCGGCTCCCACCCGGCCACAGTAGGTGAAAGATGGTGGCACACCGGTGGCTGTGGCTCTGACCGTCTGCCGGAGAGTGCCGGGAACGGCGAATGGGAGTCGATGCCCCATGCCGCGTATCCCTGACTCCGTGCCTTGTGACCCCATTTCCTGTAGAGAGAGCAGCCCCAGTCAGTCTAGAGGTTGGAGAGAGTGGCCCCAGTCAGCCCAGAGGGGAAGAGAGTGGCCCCAGTCACAAGGAGACAGCAAGACAGTGGCAGTTTGGGTGCCCGGGTACAAATTAAAAATGTTGTGGGTGGAAGGCGTGGTGAATGGCAGGTGGAGCAGATGAGATGGGTCCTCCAGGGCAGAGAACCTAAGTAACCATTGACATTATTATGATAGCTGAATATTTGGGAAACGCTGAGAACTACAGGCATGATCGATTTCGTTTGAAGACTGCTTTATTGTATATGCTGCCATCAGTTGTGGTCCTCCTCTTTTTTTTCTTGTTACTCTTCTTCGTGGCTGTTCCCATGTGCTTTATCTGCAATAGGAAATCAAGAGAAGTGCAAGCAGTGAGCTCCTTGTACCTGATCCATGACATTGATATTAACTAATATCGAGCAAAGGGGGTGGCAGTTACCTCCAGCACCTGAAACAGAAATTTACACACTCCCTGCAAATTGCTAAAGTAATTATGATTACCGTTCTGTGCTTCACTTTTCCTGTAGGAGGAAGAAAGCCATTAGTATATTTTAAACATTAGTAATTTATGGGAAGTGCAATATTGTCTTTTACATAGAATTCTTTTTTTGGCATTTATTCTTTATGTTGGATTGTCTGTGTCTTTTCCTTTACTGTTAGGTTAGGGGTTTTAGGTGTTTTATCGACCATTTTTATACGTTCTCTGTAATTTCTTCCAGTGAAAGCACTTTGGCTTTTTGTGTTTCACACCCTGAAGTGTGTGCACGTTTGTAATCAATAAATCTATTATACTTTAGTAAAACTAAACAGTAGAAGTCCCTTTAAAAAAATGGTTCATTTAAAGTTGAAGAGGTTAAGGCTAATAGTTGTTAGATTTATTGCTAGTTGGCAGGGTTGAAGAAACAACCAAATTTAATGGGCATTTATGTCAAGGAGACTAACAGATTGAGGAGACTGAAAGAAAAATCACTCAGCAGTAGAAGGTTTGTCAGACAATGGGGGGGAAAAGAAACAAAGGTCAACCAAAGAGGAAACAAAAACTCCACATCAAAAAAAACATTTTGTCAGTAACGTTTTGAGCCCTTATAAGAAAAGCACATGACAAATGCTGCTGTGACTCATTATCATGTCATTAATATGTCTATTTCTATAAAACAGACTTTTTTCATTTAACACAATTGCGCTTGCAAAGCAATGAAATAGTGAACAATGCATATGCATCATTAAATTACAATACAAATATTTAATTGATTCGATAAACAAAAATGCATTCATAGTAATAGTATGGACTATCTGCCTGCTAAATGTGAGTTGTTGTTTTTTTTGGTTGAGTAAAAAAAAAACCTGAATAATGTGTCCCAAAACTATTTTTCATGTTTCTGCATTTCAAAAACTACCAATCAGATTTGCACGAAAAAATAAAGAAAAATCTCTGCCACATTGGCACGAAGCATGCCAGCTTGAGTACCAATTAGTTCTGTAACAGCTCGGAAAACATACCCCTGAAAATCATGCTTAAACATGCTTAAACCTACCTATACTGGTACAATCATGGCAGTATAATATCTCCCCTTAGTATTTTACATATAATCTGCTTGTGCACATTTTCTCATCCATTCATGAAAGTAGCAGGTTTAAAATAATTTGAGCACATTTCAAAGGTTGAGTTACATGAGGAGCAAAATACAATGTTGTCTTTGGGCCGGATTAAATCAAAACTTTGATTTAAAAAACTTGGGTTAGGGTTAGGGTTAGGGTTAGGGTTAGGGTTAGGGTTAGGGTTAGGGTCAGGGTCAGGGTCAGGGTCAGGGTCAGGGCCAGGGCCAGGGCCAGGGCCAGGGCCAGGGCCAGGGCCAGGGCCACACATTGATTTGCATGTTAATGAGTGAAATTAGGTGTGTTATTGTGTTGGGCTAGGGAGAGATGTTTGTGGGGTAGAAGGGTTATGTGGCTTCCCCCGTCTCTGGGGTGGTATAGCCGGAGAGCGGCAATTGGGGGGTGGGAGTCATGTAACTGGGGGGTATATTAGGGGGTGTTGACATGCAGCTTGGTGAGTTGGAGTGGGAGTTTAGCTGGAGTGTACACTGAGTGTTTTAGGCTGTGAAGGGAAAACTGATGTACCTTATAGTGCTTGAGGATAAACATCAGTTTGTTTTGGAACATAATTATTTTCGTAATTATCTAAAACCTGAGGTTGTTACTAATATATATATATATATATATACAAATAATGTGCGTGTATATATAGCCATAATTCATAATTCAAAGATCAAGCTTTCCATGAGATGTTAAAGATAGCAGTGTGTTTGCTTAGTACAAGCAAGTATATCGAACCACTGGGTCATTTAAATTGATCATTTTTGTGAATTCATGCATAATTGGGTAGTTTGCTGATGAAAAACTAAAAGATATGCCCAAAATGAATGAACAACATTAATCCTTGTGACAGTGTCTAGGCAAAACTAAAGATAACCAGCTCTGCTGTGAATAAACATTCTGGACCACTTAGAAAGAAAAAAAGAAAAAAGAAATGCTGGTGAAATTTACATATATTAATGTAAAATTGAATGTTAGTGTTTACTGTAAAAATAGAGGGCTCTCTTTGTGTATTTCTCACAGTAAAATCAGCATACATACAGCTGTGTATTTTGGAAACCTATCATTAGATGTTGTAACAATAACAATAATAATATTAATAATAATACTAAAACGTATTTGTTCAAGGACAGCTTTGAATTTCTGCTCCTTTCAAACATGCTTTAGTTTCTGCTTCTAACAAATGAGAATTTCTTGTTTTGTTTTTCTGTTAAATCACCGGGGCTCTTCAAAGAGTGTCTCATCCACTGCCTTTAATTGTACTTAGATTTTGATGAGTAATGTAACCTCCTGGCAACCATTAGCAGCACAGTTAATGTACAGTGCTGCCTTTACAATCATCACAATTAAATGCAAATTGAAGTCTGCATGTTTAAGTCAGTTTTGTAATTTTTCAGCTTTCAAAGCTCATTATTGAAATGAAAAGATCACTAATTAACATAATGTTGAATAATCAGATTCATGCCTAGACTTTCTGGGTTTGCAGCGTAATATATACAGAAGAGTGACAAATTAAAGGAAAAACCAACATAAAGTGCCCCAGTAAGGTGTTGGGCATCACGAGCTGCCAGAACAGCTTCAATCCTCTTGGCACAGATTCTGTGAGTCTCTGGACTCTACTGGAGGGATGGAATACCATTCTTCCAAAAGATTTTCCCTCATTTGGGGTTTTGATGATGATGGTGGAGAGTGC
Source organism: Amia ocellicauda (assembly GCF_036373705.1). Taxonomy (NCBI): domain Eukaryota; kingdom Metazoa; phylum Chordata; class Actinopteri; order Amiiformes; family Amiidae; genus Amia; species Amia ocellicauda. Next base: position 5,865,183 of record NC_089862.1, on the reverse strand, counting down.
TGTCTAATGTCGGTCCAAAATCTCCCATAGGTGTTCAACTGGGTTGAGACCTGATGACTGCGAAGGCCATAGCATATGATTCACATCATTTTCATACTCATCAAACCAGTCAGTGAGCCCTCATGCCCTGTGGATGGAGCATTGTCATCCTGGAAGAGACCACTCCCATCAGGATAGAAATGTGTCACCATAGGATAAAGGTGATCACTCAGAATAACTTTGTCATGCTTTGCAGTGACCCTTCCCTCTAAGGCAGGGGTTTTCAAACCGGTCCTGGAGTACCCCCTGCCCTGCTGGTTTTTGTTCCAACCTAGTTCTTAATTACTTAATTGAATGGTATATTGCTTTGCTAGGTCAATTAAAGATTCAATTAAGCAATTAAGATCTCAGTTGGAACAAAAACCAGCAGGGCAGGGGGTACTCCAGGACTGGTTTGAAAACCCCTGCTCTATGGGGACAATTGGACCCAAACCATGCCAGGAAAATACCATCCACATCATAACAGAGCCTCACTGTAGGGGTCCAGCAGTCAGGCCTGTACCGTTCTTTTGGTGTCGCCACACATGCACTCGCCCACTTGTCGAGAATATGTTGAAGGATGACTCATCTGACCATATCACTTTTTTCTACATCTCTGTAGACCAGTGCCTGTGGTGCCCCAGTAATGACACCTCTTTCAAAGTCACTTAGATCCTTTCCTCTTGTCATCTTGATCCAATATCGAGGTCAACTGCTCAGCATTTGTATACATGCCACAGAGCATGATAGGATGTTAATTGCTTAATTGTTACATGCAGTACACCTGTTTGGAGGCATTCGTTATGTTCCTCCACTAATTTATAGAGGTTTTTCCTTTAATTTGTCACCCATCTGTGTATATATACATATACCATATATGTAGCTTCCCAGCAGCCTCTGGTACACTCCTACTGACACCCTGTTCCCCAGTCGGAAGTGGGATAGACAGGTCTGGATGCAGCAATGCAGACAGCTGCGAGGGATGCTGTCATGGACACAGACAATGGTCCTATAATATTATTTTTTCTGTTGGTTCCCATTCCAACTAATTCACTAAATGGATAAATAATTAAAATTATAATTGCTGTGAATATGGGTTTGGTCAAGATAGATATATTTTCCTATTTATCCATTTATTATTTTAAACCAAATAATACATTCATAAGGTTCAATACCAGACACAGAGGGAAAACCTTGTAATTATTATAGTATTGTGACAAAGGGCTCAAGAAAAGAAATTAAGCCACTGACTGGTTCCTTTTAAGGGGTATTTGTTTGTAGACCCACTCGCCTTGTTGCAACACACTCACAACAGTCGCAGGGGATAGCTCCACTGCAAGGCGCCAACTGAACTAAGAACACCTGCTATCCTTTATATAAATACCCATTATGAGTGATTAGTAGTCATGTATCTGTACATGTTCACCCCACGTGACACAAACATAACAAAATAACACATCGACCAAATGATAGGGACTTCATTTAGCAGGGACCCTCCCACAATTACAACGCAATGTGCCCTAGCACTCCTGAGGAATTAGTCTCCAAAAAGACTAATCACAGACGGCTTGCCCCCTATAACATGGCATGTAGCTCTAGTCAGGGGTGGGGGGATACAGTTTTAAATTGATGGAATTACTCTGAAAAAGAGAATAAATACAGAATAAACCTCCTGATCTAACACCTACTATTGAATGAAAACCGCATAGTAATTGAAACCTTTTTACATCCCTTCAATCCATCAGACAATGTGTTATTATTTGTATAGTGCAGTTGCACTAAATTATAATAATAAACTGACTTAAAACATAGGCAGGAATGATTGTGCCAATAGTAAAGGTTACTCATAACTGGCATTGTCTTGTGTTTTAAAATTGCTCTGTGCATCTGTGCATAAAGCTTCTATACCACACGATAAATAAATAGCTTTATGTTTTTGGTGAAGTGCGAAAATCACTATGTTATGCTATATTATACAACCAACTGCATTGCACACTGCAGAAACTGGTATTAGCATTTACTTTAGTTGTATTGGCTTTACCTTCAAAGTATAGCACATGCAAGTTGCTTCTGTTTTATTTTTGCTACAAAACTAAGTGTAAGAGATAATTGCTTTTAAAAACACTACATTCACATCTAATTAATGAAAAGTCAACAAACTGTCTAAGTTGCCCCTTTCCAGAAAAGTACAGGCTTGCTAGTCTAATGCAGACCTCCTATCAAGTGAATACAATGGCAAGCAGATGCTGTTAAAATGTATAATATGAAAGTGAGAGGCTATGTGTTCTCAAGTAATAATTGCCCATTGCACAGCAAGTACTAGTTACAAGCTGCACAGTAATTAGCAAACAAAAAACTATTTTTGTTCTGTTTTGATTAATATATTCTTGATTCAGTTTCTTAACTTTACAATTGGTAGTGCATGAAAGAATGTGTGCACATTTATTTATGTAAATGATTAAAGGCTTGCCCTTGAATGTCTTGTGAACCAGATTCAATGCTTCCATGCTAAAATCATAAAAAATAAAAATCATTTGAGAAAGAGAGGCAATATAAACAGAGTAGTCTGTTTCTTGCATTATATTCTGATAACACAATAATTTCATCGTTGTTTATTTTAATTTAACCCTAAATGGAGGAAATGCTAAAGGGATTTTCCTTAATTATGGAAATAAATAAAAATAGCCTTATTGTGTGTTCTTAGATATATAATAATCAAACACATGTAACATATGTAACTTTCTATGTAAATGAAAAGCAAGTAGCTTGCCAGAGTCAAACCTTATTTATTTATTATCTTTTTGTCACGGTTGCCTTGTGGGAGGACTGTAAAGCTGTAGGAGATAGGACCCAAGTGCAGAGCTCGTACAATGAGCTGACAGAAACCAAGGAGAATCCAAAGGTGTGGTCGAGGTCACTGGCTAAGGTCGAAATCCAGGTGATCAAGAGAGAGAGATAGAGACAAAGACATGACTGAGAGCGAAAGAGGGAGGACTGGGAGCTAGAGAGAGACAGGTATGCAGGACAAAGATAGAGAGAGAGAGACAGAAGGTGCTAGGGAGAACACGGAACCAGGAGAACAAGGCTTGGTGAAGCAGGCAGAGCTGACAACACTTCGCCCAGAGTGAGGGCAGTGAGGGGGTTATAAAGGAGAGCAGAAACTAGGAAGGCAGGAGCAGAACCAATGAGAACAGAGGACAGGAGTCTTGGGAGGAGCTGGAGCTGTGGAAGCCTCCGGAATCTCATGAGGAGCCGGAGCCGTGGAAGCCTCGGGAGCCTCAACCAAAGGAGGCAGAGCCTCGGAAGCCTCAACCACAGGAGGCAGAGCCTCGGAAGCTTGGCATGGAAGGCGGAGCAGCAGGAACCGGGGAAGGCTCCATCATTCGCGAGGTTGGCACAGGTACTGGTTTGCAGACCGTGAGAGGTATAAATACTGCCTGGACGGCGGCAGCCGGGACCAGAATTGGGGCATCTGGCTGTACGGTGGCGATCGGGACCGGAACTGGGGCATCGGACTGGACGGTGGCGGCCGGGGCCGATACTGGGGCATTGGGGTCGGGGTCGGGACCTCTGGTTCGGCAGCGGGCGCGGCTGGGACTGGGGCAGGTACCTTTTTCTTCTTTCTTCTCACTTTTCCTTTCTTTGGGACCTCCAGGTGATCAAGAGAGACAGAGATACAGGACAGAAAGAGAGATAGAGACAAAGACAGTACTGAGAGCGAGTGAGCGAGTGCTAGGGAGAACACGGAACCAGGAGAACAAGGCTTGGTGATGCAGGCAGGGCTTACAACACTTCGCCCCAAATGAGGGCAGTGAGGGGTTTAAGAAGGGAAGCAGAAACTGGGAAGGCAGGTGCAGGGCCAATGGGAGCAGAGGATTGGAACAAGAGTGCAAAAGGGTGAGGAGGAATGTTAATCAGAAGAGTGACAGATGAAAGCAGTGAAGGGAGAAAGAAAAGGCAGGGGAACAGTAGCGGCCTCTAGTGGGGATAGTGGGTCAGGGCTAGGGAACCCTGACATTACCCACCCACCCACCCCCCCCGAACTGGGTTGGACACGGTGGGGACGGCCACGGGGCCAAGGAGCAGGAACAGAGGTAAAAAGAGAAGTCGGGAAGGAGGGAAGGGTCAGGAGATCTGGGAGGCTGCCACAGGACAGGAACGGTTTTGGGAGGTGGCCACCGGACAGAGGCAGGATCCGGAGGACCGGGAGGCGGCCACTGGACAGAGGCAGGGTTCGGGTCAGGCGGATCCAAGGAGGCCTCGGAAGGCGGAGCCGAGGAGGCCTCGGAAGGCAACAACCGCTGGCTGCTGGGCGGCGGTGGCGACCGCTGGCTGCTGGGCGGCCGGGACTGGGACTGGGCTCTCGGGCTGGGCGGCGGCGGCGGCCGGGCTCTCGGGCTGGGCGGACGGGACAAGAACCGGAAAATCTGGTTCGTCAGATTGGGACGGGACCAGGACCGGGCCCTCTGGATCGACAGACACTGACGGGACCGGGACCGAAACCTCTGGTTCGGTGGCCGGGGCCTCCTCTACTGCTCCCACTGTGTAGGTCGAGCCACTCAATAGGAGAGCAAAGTCTATAAAGGATATCAAGGTCCAGCCACATCTGCCATCAGGTAGCAAGGAGTGTAGGGGCTCGTCCAGTCCAAAACAAAAAATGGTCTTAAGGGTGACATCATTGTAGTCTACCTGGCTGGCCAGAGTGCAGAATTCCTCTACATATTCCTCTATGGCACGGTTTCTCTGGCATATGTCGAGGAGGAGAACCGCTGGGTCCATTTTGGCTGATGAAGTGTTCTGTCACGGTCTCTCAGGACCGCAGGGTATGGGAGTTAAGGACCCAGGTGCAGTGCTCGTAGAGATGGCTGACAGAACGAAAGGGCTAGACAAGGATGTAGTCAAGGTCATGGGTGATGGTCAGGAACAAGAAGGTTGAGCGAGAGAGAGAGAGACAGAAATTAGAGTTAGGAGGCAAGAGACCAGGAGCTGGGAAACCAAGGAGCGAGGAGCACAAGGAGCCAGGAATACAGGAGAACCAGGAATACAGGAATAAGGCTTGGCATTGCAGGCAGGGCTTACAACACTTTGCCCCAAATGAGGGCAGTGAGGGGTTTAAGAAGGGAAGCAGAAACTGGGAAGGCGGGTTCAGGGCCAATGGGAGCAGAGGATCGGAACAAGAGTGCAAAAGGGTGTGAAGGAATGTCAATCGGAAGAGTGACAGATGAAAGCAGTGAAGGGAGAAAGAAAAGGCAGGGGAACAGTAACGACCTCTAGTGGGGATAGTGGGTCAGGGCTAGGGAACCCTGACAATGTGCTTTTGACTATCCTCTCATTTAGCTAAAGTTGAGAAGATTCCTACAGCATGTTACAAAGGGTCACAGTTTCATGGGAGTAAATTATATCTGCTGCTATGTTTCATTTTCATCAAGTGGATAATGAAATGCTACAGTGCCTTGTGAAAGTATTCACCCCCCTTGGGATTTTACCTATTTTATTGCCTTGGAATTAAAATAGATTTTTGGGGGTTTTGTATCATTTGATTTACACAACAAGCCTACCACTTTGAAGATGCAAAATATGTTTTATTGTGAAACAAATAAGAAATAAGACAAAAAAACAGAAAACTATTCACCCCCCCAAAGTCAATCCTTTGTACAGCCCCCTATTGCAACAAATACAGCTACAAGTCTCTTGGGGTACGTCTCTGTAAGCCTGGCACATCTAGCCACTGGGATTTTTGCCCATTCTTCAGTGCAAAATTGCTCCAGCTCCTTCAAGTTGGATGGGTTCTGCTGGTGTCAGATTGGATTGAGGTCTGGGCTTTGACTAGGCCATTCCAAGACATTTCAATGTTTCCCCTTAAACCAGTCAAGTGTTGCTTTAGCAGTATGCTTAGGGTCATTGTCCTGCTGGAAGGTAAGCCTCCATCCCAGTCTCAAATCTCTGGAAGACTGAAAAAGGTTTCCCTCAAGAATTTCCCTGTATTTAGTGCCATCAATCATTCCTTCAATTCTGACCAGTTTCCCAGTCCCTGCCAATGAAAAACATCCCCACATGCCACCACCATGCTTCACTGTGGGTGATGAGAGGTATTGGGTTTGCGCCAGACATAGCATTTTCCTTGATGGCCAAAAAGCTAAATTTTAGTCTCATCTGACCAGTGTACCTTCTTCTATATGTTTGGGGGGTCTCTCACATGCCTTTTTGCGAACAGCAAATGTGTTTGCTTTTTTATTTTCTTCTTTAAGCAATAGCTTTTTTCTGGCCACTCTCCCATAAAGCCCAGCTCTGTGAAGTGTACGGCTTAAAGTGGTCCTATGGACAGATACTACAATCTCCATTGTGGAGCTCCGTGGGATGTTCAAAGTTTGGGTTATTTTTTTATAACCCAACCCTTATCTTTACTTCTCCACAACTTTGTCCCTGACCTGTCTGGAGAGCTCCTTGGTCTTCATGATGCTGCTTAATTGGTGGTGCCCCATGCTCAGTAGTGTTGCAGACTCTGGGGCCTATCAGAACAGGTGTATATATACTGAGATCATGTGACAGATCATGTGACTCTTAGATTGCACACAGGTGGACTTTATTTAACTAATTATGTGACTTCTGAAGGTAATTGGTTGCACCAGATCTTATTTAGGGGCTTCATAGCAAAGGGGGTGAATTCATATGCGTGCACCACTTTTCCATTTTTTATTTTTTAGATTTTTTTAAAACAAGTTATTTTTTTCATTTCACTTCACCAATTTGGACTTCACCAAAATGGACAGTATGTCCATTACATGAAATCCAAATAAAAATCCATTTAAATTACATAAAATAGGAAAAATGCCAAGAGGGGTCAAAACTGTATGCACTGTATGTCTGTTAATGGTTGATATATAGTTTGATATGCTTAGTGAAATATCAATAAGATGAACCCGTGTCCCTATACTTTTGACCAACAATGTTTGCATGTTTGTAATTGTATATCATCTTCATCATCATCATCATCATCATCATATATTGACCAACTGCTGGGTGAAAGCCTCCCCAAGATCTTTTCACTAGCTTTGATCTGTAGCTTCCCTTTTCCATGTCACACATGCAAAATGTATTATTTCATTTCCACATGTTTTATGTGGTCTTCTTCTATGTCTTTTTGATATTTTGAAATATATGTTTTTTATATTTATATATGCATGTATATTTGTACATCCTTTATCCTTATATTGTTTTGGGGGGTGCTTATCTAAAACGCTTACGAAGTTTAATAAGTGTTAGGAGTGTAACAAGCTAAGATTAAAGGACTTGTTCATGTTAGATGTTTCTTTCATGCATTGTGTAAAAAGCAGTCCATTACTCATCTGTTTGCAATATACCATTAGAATGACAGTTGAGCTATTGAAGTCAATGACTAAAAAGAGAGTGAGAAATCTACTTATGTTCCTCAGGGTCTCAGAATTGGCAAGCAAGAGAGCTTTAAATTAAACAACAAGACACAAAGAGAGTAAGGCAGAATGTCATTTAAACAGGTGTGAGAGGAAGCAACACATGGTAATAAACGTGAACAGGAAATTAAGGATTCAAACAGCTGAGTGAACCTTGAAATTACCTAGTATCTGGTATATATCTGGTATGGATGTAATAAAAAAGTAATTTGTTTGCCTTCACCAGAGTTGTTATCATTTTGTTGTATTTGTTGTATTTTGTATATTTGTTGTTGAAACTGGCACCCTCAGTGTTGCTTGGAATCCAGCATGCTCATGTCACGGAGGTGATTAAGGTTCATTACATTTCACGATTATTTAGTACATTGGCCGTGAGATCCCCTGAAGGCCCTGGATGAGCTCGACTGACTGGATTTGTCGCAGAATTGGCTGAGGTCGGGGAAATAAAGCAGTGCCATTGAGAAGTTAAGTAGACTTGCTATAAAAGAGATTTATATGTAAACATGCAGACCAGTGATGAGATTGTGTTGTGAGTAACGAGACCTGAGATGGTTTAATTAATGCAAATAGGACTTTATGTTATAGTTCAGACTGTGCTGAAGCCTGCTGCTGCTGTCTCCCTGTTGTCTTGCTGCTTGCCTGGATTTATATGCCTTCATACTTGGCAAGAACAAAAGGAAGAGTTTTAACTGTTTAAGCACCTACCTTGTTTTTGGTGTATTCGATAGTTCTGTGGTTTGTCTAATCTCCTCGATGGTGCAGCGCAGTTCCATGAGTCCAGAGACACCGCTGGGGATTCCAAAAGAGAGAGAGAAATGAGAGACGACAGCAGGTCTGGATGTAGTGGAGATCACTAGAGTCCTGAATGACTTACCTGCAGACTGATGGAATATAGTACCATATTCTGCCTCCTCTCTCTCCAACGATTTCAGGAGAGCACCACGCCAGTCCAAAGGATCAGCCCTGGACAGGTGCTCACAGAGTCGCACCCCCATTGTGTCTGAGAGTATACGGGGTCCTCTGAGGTTCCCCCTTCTCATACAATCTTTTGGGGGTGGGAAAGTAAGGAATTTGTGGTTTAGGTGTCGCTACCGTGACAGACTCACAGACTTGTGTGCCCCAGTGCCCCACTCCCTATATTACCTAACTATCCCTCATATTGATTTCAGAATGAAGGGATTATACAAGACATTGCCCAAAGTATCCATTCACTTACTGTAAGTTTGCAGAGCTCATTTGACACTGCTCTCTTAGTTCTTTTCGGGAAAGGGTTCCCTAGCTCTCTCACTCAAACTAGATAGAGGTCCCATGAGTTACCACTTTAATCAGGTGGTATGTTACCATGGTATTGTAGGGAACAGGTATTAAAGCAAATAGTTAAACATTGAACAAGCATGACTATGCCACCCCAATGTGTCTTGCAGTGAGGAGGGGAACCTCACTAGTACACCTTTCCCCGTGCAGGTTTGGCAGAATCTCAGTTGATACACCATGGACACAGTCAAATATATGGCACAGATAAACAACAACAAGCATCCAGCAGGTCACGAAGTCTGCTGGTTTACCCATGGGCTAAATCTAATTACTAAAATGGTTAACTTAAAATGGCCTTTAATAATAGGGGCAATGCACATGCTCTAAAACCATAAAAAAATACTTATGCTAACAATGTACTGCTAATCCTAAAACTAATAGCCCTTCAATTTTGCAAAATGGCAACAAGAAAAATTAAAAAGGTAAAGAGTTTCACAGCTCTGGAAGGTAAATGTACACTGTGTGATTATTTAAAGCCCACAATGCCTGATTAATCTTCTCTCTTTTCACTTGACAGGTGTGTTTCCTGGATGAATGGTGCGTGGCAACAAAAGCAACACAACCCTGAACAAAACTGCGGTTTCATGGACCCCCTGTATTGACTAAGTAGACCCTCGACTTCAGGACTACTCTCGTGAAGTGCAAAGAAACATGTGCTATGATAAAACAAACATGAATAATCAAACAATCAGTGAATCAAATCAACGTCAGTAATAAAAGGAAAAACAAGTGAAATAAGTAAATATAATCAAACCATGAAAAACTAAATAAGCAATAAAATAAACAAGGTTAAAGGCAGCTCTCATGACATTTATACTTTATTAAACAAGAAATTGCATTCTAAATAAAATATTGTGTCCTGGCCACAGTGGGCCCCCAGAATAATTCTTCTAACAATCTGTAAGCATGAGTATATGACTATTTAATAGGTGGAATCATAAAACAATAATGATTTGTGTATACTTGATGACTATGATTAATTGTGATGGGAAGAGGGGGTTCTAGAGGATACATTATCAGTGAGAGGAATTGTCAACAGGATGAATTGCCTTGAAAGCACCGATTTATTAAACAAAATTTCAGAATATTATGATGAATGATGACTAATGGCAAAACATGGTATAGTAACAATAGTTTCAAATTGTCGATGTGCAAATGTATTTTAGCACTTTTAATACTTTTACAGTTACCACTTCTGTAGTTATGAGTACCCTACCCCTTGGTAAACACCAGAGATGGAACCCTACTATGTTCTGCACTTGTTTTAGCTCATTTGCACTAGGATATATGCTTATTGTATTTTGCCCTTATGGTATTTCCTTAACTTGTGTCTAGGTGGAACAGTGCTGGTTAGCGCTGCTACCGCACAGCTCCAGGGGTCCTGGGTTTGAGTCCCAGCTCGGGGTGCCTGTCTGTGTGGAGTTTGCATGTTCTCCTGGTGTCTGTGTGGGTTTTCTCTGGGTGCTCTGGTTTCCTCCCACTGTCCAAAGACATGCAGGTTAGGTTAATTGGCCTTGTATGTACAGTGAGGGAAAAAAGTATTTGATCCCCTGATGATTTTGTACGTTTGACCACTGACAAAGAAATGATCAGTTTTAATGGTAGGTGTATTTTAACAGTGAGAGACAGAATAACAACAAAAAAATCCAGAAAAATGCATTTCAAAAAGTTATCAATTGATTTGCATGTTGATGAGGGAAATAAGTATTTGATCCCCTATCAATCAGCAAGATTTCTAGCTCCCAGGTGTCTTTTATACAGGTAACGAGCTGAGATTAGGAGCACTCTCTTAAAGGGAGTGCTCCTAATCTCTGTTCGTTACCTGTATAAAAGACACCTGTCCACAGAAGCAATCAATCAATCAGATTCCAAACTCTCCACCATGGCCAAGACCAAAGAGCTGTCCAAGGATGTCAGGGACAAGACTGTAGACCTACACAAGGCTGGAATGGGCTACAAGACCATCGCCAAGCAGCTTGGTGAGAAGGTGACAACAGTTGGTGTGATTATTCGCAAATGGAAGAAACACAAAATAAGTATCAGTCTCCCTCGGTCTGGGGCTCCATGCAAGATCTCACCTCGTGGAGTTTCAATGGTCATGAGAACGGTGAGGAATCAGCCCAGAACTGAACGGGAGGATCTTGTTAATGATCTTAAGGCCGCTGGGACCATAGTCACCAAGAAAACAATTGGTAACACACTACGCCGTGAAGGACTGAAATCCTGCAGCGCCCGCAAGGTCCCCCTGCTCAAGAAAGCACATGTACAGGCCCGTCTGAAGTTTGCCAATGAACATCTGAATGATTCAGAGGAGAACTGGGTGAAAGTGTTGTGGTCAGATGAGACCAAAATCGAGCTCTTTGGCATCAACTCAACTCGCCGTGTTTGGAGGAGGAAGAATGCTGACTATGACCCCAAGAAAACCATCCCCACCGTCAAACATGGAGGTGGAAACATTATGCTTTGGGGGTGTTTTTCTGCTAAGGAGACAGGACAACTGCACCGCATCAAAGGGACGATGGACGGGGCCATGTACCGTCAAATCTTGGGTGAAAACCTCATTCCCTCAGCCAGGGCATTGAAAATGGGTCGTGGATGGGTATTCCAGCATGACAATGACCCAAAACACACAGCCAAGGCAACAAAGGAGTGGCTCAAGAAGAAGCACATTAAGGTCCTGGAGTGGCCTAGCCAGTCTCCAGACCTTAATCCCATAGAAAATCTGTGGAGGGAGCTGAAGGTTCGAGTTGCAAAACGTCAGCCTCGAAACCTTAATAACTTGGAGAGGATCTGCAAAGAGGAGTGGGACAAAATCCCTCCTGAGATGTGTGCAAACCTGGTGGCCAACTACAAGAAACGTCTGACTTCTGTGATTGCCAACAAGGGTTTTGCCACCAAGTAATAAGTCAAAGGGGTCAAATACTTATTTCACTCATTAACATGCAAATCAATTGATAACTTTTTTGAAATGCGTTTTTCTGGATTTTGTTGTTGTTATTCTGTCTCACACTGTTAAAATACAGCTACCATTAAAATTATAGACTGATCATTTCTTTGTCAGTGGGCAAACGTACAAAATCAGCAGGGGATCAAATACTTTTTTCCTCACTGTATGTGTGTGTTGCCCAGCGATGGCATGGCATCCTGTCCTGGGTGTATTCCTCCCTTGTGCCCTATGCCTGCCGGGATCAGCTCTGGCTTCCCTGCAACCCTCACCAGGATAAGTGGTTTCAAAGATGGATGGATGTTTCTTGTGTCTACATGGTAAAGTCCTGGTAATAAGGAACTAAATAGGAAAAGTGGAAGGTTTTCATCTTACTACTGCAGTCTGATTGCACTTTTTGATACAAATGTTACAAGAGTGTATTTATTATTATTATTATTATTATTATTATTATTATTATTATTATTATTATTAATAATAATAATAATAATCATATTATTATCATGTTTTTTTTCTTTTATTATGGAGTATTCTATTGTGGGTTTATATTTACACTTATTAGTTTTACTACTTCTGTTACATTTTCACTATTTGTTTGCCTTTTCTTCACTTTAATCACGTTCTCACCTGAAGGCAGCACCTGTGTAAGGGGGACCCCATGCTGCCAAGCCTTACAGAGACCTCCACTTGCTACAACCTCAAATGGACATTGGTGGATAAGAGACTCCCTTTTGCTTATTTGCACCATATTCCTGGGACTTTGACTTTGGGGGGGCCAGGACAGGCTTAGCTTATAGTTTAGTTTTATTGGGGGTTTTTAGGATTTGTTTTAGTGTTTTTATTGCCTGTCTTTTAAAATATTTTTGTTGTCACAATTGCTAGCGCAATCGCCCGGTATTAAAGTTGGTTTTAGTTAGGGTTTATTGTTAGCAATAGGGCCTCCAGCCCGGCAGACTTCATGCCACTGGCAATAAACTATTTTTTGCAATTCTAAGTATTGACTCTGTGGTGTGTATGTTGGGATCTTGCTAAGGCCTGCGCGGGGAGAGGGGGGGAATAGTGAGACCTACTCCTCACTTGAATAAAATAGGGGTGACGTGGTCACGTAACGGTGGCAATTGTTCCCCTCATTGTGATCATCACATAAACATAAAGGTATACATTTCTTGATCAAATTGTATCTATTTTTCCTCTCAGCAGTTGAGAGTCTGAGAGGATTTCAGTGATTTTCCAAAGTCTGGGGTCTGAAAAATAGGGGTCTGAAAGCACACCAAGTTCAATTAAATCAGTCAGAAGTGAAATGGTGCCAAAAGATGTCTGAACAAGCTTTCAGCGAGATTTATTTAAGCTCTTTTTTGGCAAGATGAAGTTTACTTCTCTTGTCTTGGCTATTATCTGAATTTCAGAAATATATTGGACAAAGTTTAAGATTGTTCTCGCTGTTAGTCTTATAATACTTTATATATTATTCTAGAAATTCCTTAGATGAGGACAAAGTGGATCATCATTATTAAAACCATCGTAAAAATAAACAATGCCCTTTTAAATAAAAAGTAATGAGGAGAAATACATGTGAAGAAAAAGAAAATTAAACTACATACAGTGCAGTACATTATGTTAACTAAACTAATCTGTGACATCAGTAGAACTGGAAGGAGCATTAGCCATGATAACCATATCGGTCACTCTTTACAATAAGGTACCGCAATTCCTCATTAATCAATCCATTTATTCCACAGGATAAACAAATGAATATGTCATGCACTTCATCTGAGTTCCATGTTAATCACGTGTATAACGGGATTAGGGTTAGGCTTCATGTGCTCAACATCAGAATTTGGATAATGTTCATGATGTATTGATGTTTAAATCCTATAGTAGTCATATATAAATTAATGAGAAATTATGGTACCTTACTGTAAAGTGTTACCACTATATCTAACTATGAACTGTACACATTTCCTTTTTATTATATCCTGTCTCTAAAAATTGCAGAAATGAATTAATCAGTATGTAATGAGAATACATTTAAAATAAATATAGGCTAAGTACCTGAAATGCACATGCTTAATAATATATATTAACAATATTAATCTAGCAACTATATCTTATAATTCCATATTTTGATTGGAGCACCAAATATATTGTTAGCCTTACATAATGTTATTTTCTGATATTTTTGTTAATACAAAATTAAATGCGTATGTGTATTTCTTTCTTGTCATCAACATTCACTGTCACTATAATCTTAAATTAACCAACACATGAATACATAAATCTCATACTATGGCATATTTCACTTCTTCAGCCCTCCTAGGACAGCTGTCATGGTGTCGGGGGTGGACCGCAGGGCACAGGAGTAATGAAACCAGGTGCAGAGCTCGTATAGTTGGCGGACAGGACACAAGGACTAATCAAAGATGTGGTCGAGGTCACAGGCTATGGTCGAGATCAAGGAGGTCAAGAGAGAGACAGGACTAGGACAGGGCGTGAGAGAGAGAGAGAGAGAGAGAGAGTGAGAGAGAGCGAGAGAGCGAGAGAAACAAAGACAGGACTGGGAGCGAACTAGAGAAAGGACTGGGAGCAAGAGAGACAGAGACACAGGACTGAAAGAGAGAGACAGAAAGAGCTAGGGAGAACAATGAACCAGGCTTGGTGACGCAGGAAGAACTGATAACACTTTATTAGTGATCTGTACAATGTTTCAATTTGATAAAGCACTTAGAGTTCTACTGTAGTCTTCATTTTGTTCAATTTTCCTCGTTTTACTTCTACCGCCACCTCATGAAAATGCTTCACACATTCTGGAATAGAAAATCAAGCTGTAAATACAACACAATTTGTGGAATATCAATGCATGTTCACTGGGTACATTATACAAATACTACTCTTGCAAAAAGGATTAAAAAAATACAATTGCATGACTAATGTTTGGTAACAGTTTAATTATTTTACCTGACCACTTGGCACAATTTTAAAGCCCAAAATCTTTCCTAAAATGACATACTGTAATCAGTTAGCTATAAATATTGCAAGGGGGAAATCACAATTGTAATAATGTGATTACACTTACTGAAAATCCCTCAAACTCCTCTACTTTCTCTACCAATTGGTTGTGTTCATCTTCGTCAGGAATTATTTTTATTAGGATTGATCCCTCATGATGATTCCTTTATTCTTCTCCAGATGCTCAAATTTTTGTTTTAAGAATGATACATTGAATATTAATATTTGCTGCAAGACAAAAAAGGTAAAGAACAATTATAGCATCAATTGGAAGAATGAAAATACTTACAAATTACTTAATTTTAAAGAGAATCCATATTTTTCCACCTGCATGACTTCAAGCAAACAGACAATGATCAAATATTTTTCATTACAAATGAAGACCATACCCGATGTCAGGGAGCGGACGTGGCCTTCACTGAATACACTAAAGAAAAAGAAAGTGATCATTATTTAATCTTATTCCACATTCATAAATGTAGTCATAACAAACTATCTTTGAAAAGGAGGTCAAACAGTATATCCAAAGTATTTCAGCCTCCACAAATTCTACTTCTAATCTGGGGGGTTTCACTGAGGGTCTGTAGCTCCTGCAAAGTTAGATTATGGAGTTATTAAACAGTAATAGGCCTCTCCTTGGCCTCTGGAATTTAGTTTAGGCAGTATATTCTTCTGAATAAGAAAACAAATCTAAAACTTTAATTCGTTATGCTATATAAGTGCTGTTTTTCTACAATTTTCTAAACATCATATAGCCTATTCATTATTATCATTATTGTATTAGATTTGCACCTGATATAGCTCTCGTCTGTCTGTCCTGATCGGCTCAACAAGTTTATAACTTTCATTTGGAATTCAATCTTGATCACATTGCAAACCCAGGTCTCTGGATCAATGCCTTGATCAGTCACCTGTTTGATCAGGATGCTAATTCTTTTGTATTAGGTGTAGGGCTGGTGACAGGTTGACTGGTGCACAAAATGTATTTTTCATTTTGTGGACACAATACACACTCAGTCTGTTAACTGAATAATTTATCATAAAAAGAACAGTATTAATATGTCTGGCTAGAATGTTATTAACACAGACCTAAATATTTATTTTAACTCCTTCATTCCGCCATTTACAATGCAGAAACCTAGCTGCAGTTCCACAGTAATGAAGTAACTGACTGCATAAATTCCTCTCATAGTCCTCTCAACAATCCAGATTTTTCTTTAATTCTTTTAAAAATTACTTGTGCATAAAAATAGTCAAAGTAGGAGACAACCAGCGTGACATCATGTTGCATATCTTGGACTGGAGGCATAGACTTCTTATCACCTCTTACAGCTATTGAGACAAAGAGCCCACTTCTGCCCCCTACTGAATTATGACTTCCTGCATTTACAGTGAGCAGTACTTCAAAATAAATGTTGGGTCCATAGAAAGGTGACTTTCTATTGTTTTTGCAAGGCATTACGTTGATTATAAACTACATGGTATGTGTTTGTTGTCATTCTTTCCTGAAAAAAGGAAGACTTTGATAGTGTCAGGGTCAGGGAGGCCCCTGTGTCTGTGGGAAAATATTTGAAATGTCAGTGGAGTGAGCCCCTTGGCTTCCAGCAGATAGTGTCAGCCAAGATAATAAACATCCGGAAGCTATGGGACCCTGCCTAAGACCTCAGGTTAAGTAAGGAGCCTTAAGCCGAGTCGAGGGAATACAATAGGGAAGTCATTTGTATAAGGCTGCCAAGACTGTAAGTGAATCAACATAAGACTTGCAATGGGAAAAAGAGAACTTGCTTGTTATTGTTCACAACGAAGCCTGAGACATTTACTAGATCTGCCACTTAAATGGCATCAGGACAACAAAGCAAACATATGAAATGCCTCAATACTATGAACTCTTAAAGCAATCTATCTTAAGGCAATGCCAACAGATATGCCATGTATTTATTTAACTGTTTGTGTTTTATACCTTTCATTTAACTTGTACAACTCTTACAAAGCCACATGTATTTATTTTTATGCTCCAAAATAAAAATGTAATTATTTTTAATTCTGGAAATCATTACATAATACATACATATTGACTGTCTGTTTTCAAGGTCTTTAAAATATTAATTATATCACTCTGCACACCAATGAATGCCACTGTTCGTCAATATTGATTTGTCTTTGTGTAACAGTTTTGACGTTAACGTGATCCAGCTGCTCCAACGAAACTGATTCAGTACAGATGGAACAGTGGGAATGTTTCACCAGCATTTAATTTCTTTCTCCAATTAAACCATTTCTCTTGTAGTGAAATGCTTATACCACACTCAGTCTGAAGCCTGCTAGAAAATATCAGACCCTGACCTTATGCAGAAGAAAAACAACTCAATTGCTTAAACAAACAACTGCCGGTCCTTTAAATTAAGGTATTTTAAAATAATGTAGATATTAAATTAGTTACCATGGCCCTAAGGACGGATGTAATATAATATGATAAGCTTAAATATATTTCAGCTCAACTCAACTCAAAAACAAGGAAATCCTCCTAATTGTCCAGAATGGGAACTAAAACATAATGATTTTTCAAAAGCAATGGAGAAGAGTCAGATGAACAAGTTAAATAGTTTGAACTTTTTGACTCCAAGAATAAAAACAGTGCGTGAGAAGGAAAACAAGGGAGAGACTCTCAGGATGTAAAAAAACTGTAAAAGCAAATGATACAAATTAAAGGATGGTAATGTGATCAAAAGTATATTTGTAAAGGATCAATATTATTCCATTCTTTAGTATCTTGCCTTCACCTCAGGAAGGCAGCCTCAGGGTAAAGGATCTGTTTTTTCAACTGTACTGCACAATGACCCTGAACAGTGTGCCAAAATAGAAAATTTACAAATATATAGAGAGTGATAGATTTAGATTATACAGAGATTTAAATCAGAAAGAATAAAAACAGGTTTTGAATTCGATGCAGTGGCGGACTAAGGCATTGGATCTTAGAACCAATTATTTTAGATTGAGCTTGACAGTTTAGGGAGAAGGATGAGGAAAGCTAGCATAAATATGCTGTCTGAGTAGATTAGGATGTATTGGGCATAAACAGATGTTATAAACAGAGGAATACACTGTAGAATCTGTGCGACATAAAGCCTAAAGTTTATGCAGCTGTGACTGGGAGAAAAGGGGTTAGTTTAATGAATGAGCAATTGAAGTAAAATACCAGAACATTATATCCTCCGTTTTTATGACAGCTCATTGTTTTCCTTTATGACATCAGTTAATGCCGATTCCTCTTTCTAGATTGAATAATTAAGTAAAATGTTCCCATGTACTAAACAAGTGGGACCACCAGTAGAATACATATATATAGGTAACACTTCACAATAAATCTCCCAGTTACAGTACATTTACATAGTAGGTAGTTACTCATAAGGAAAAAATAATTATGCATAATTATGTACTTAATGTGTAATAATGATTAACGGGAGGTTACCTTTGGAGCTACACTGGGCATAGCCTACTTTTTACACATTAAGTAGCCTATACAGTAATAAATAAACTTATGAGTAACTACAAATGTAGTTACTGAGTAGCTACTATATAAATACACTGTAACTAGGGGAGACTTATTATAAAGTGTTACCTATATATAGGTACCTTTCCAGTCATTAGTTAGTATGACCAAGTCGAAAGGATTAAATGTATTGATGCATCATTTTTAACTATAGGCCTCAACACATGGATAGAAATTGTTATAAGTAGGAGAAGTAGATTATATACTTCCTGCTAAAGACATAAGAACACAGAATAACTTTTAAACCCTCTAGGCCCTGTTTGTTACATTAGCAATTCCACACCAATATCTTTAACTGGGGATGCCTTCATCTTGAAATGGATATTCCAAAACAGACATGGCTATAACAGGAAAATGTGATTCAGATCAAACTGTTTTGGTTAAGTTAGAGGGATTTCAGATGCACTTTGTATCCCCAAGGGCTTGGTTTTCATTAATGCATAGTAAAGTTATCATTCCATGGTAATGAGTGTAGTACAGCAGCTCCAGATAAGAACATGCTAGCCCAGGCCCAGATTCAATCAAAACTTCAAGACACCCGCCATCTGCAAATTCCAAACCCAGCACTTGTTAATGGCTTTCCATTTCCGAGATGCATGTAGCCTCTGAGAAGCAAACAAAATACTATGATCAAGTAACAGGCTTACACTTGAATAGAATATTTGATTAAATTCAACTTAAGGTAACAGTGCATGTCACAAGAGAGATCCCAGAGCAGATGTGATTTATACTGTATTCCTAAGCAGCATAGTATGTCCTGTTTGTGATATTTTGGCACTCCTGCACCTGTGGGAGTTTTGTTTTTCCATTTCTAACTTCTGTGATTTAAATTCCCTGTTCTACACCACTGTCCCTTGATTAAGTCAATACAAATAGTGACCAAATACCCAAAAGACTAAAGTTCTTGGTATTGTTGATGTTTTGCTTGTCTGGTTTTTAGTTCGAAACAAATAAACAAACGAACATGGTATGCTGATTTAAACTGAGTAGGGAACTGGGTTGTGTCATGGTTCCAGGCCCTTTCCCTCTATCCCCACTAGAGGCTGCCACTGTTCTCCTACCTTTCCTTCCCTTCTCCCTTTATCCCTTCAACATTCCTCACATGTGCACGCTTGATCTTTCCCTCTACTCCCATTGGCCCTGCACCTCCCAACCTGCATCTCTGTGTCCTTGAACATGTCCTTACTTAGACCTTGGTCTTATCAGCCGTCTCTACAAACACTGCACCTGGGTCCTAACTCCCTTGCCCTACGGTCCTCCCCTGAGACCATGACAGAACACTTCGCCTCCAAAATGGACCCAGCAGCTCGCCTCTTCGAGACACGCCAGGGAAACCATCCCATGGAGGCATATGTGGAGGACTTTTGTGCTCTGGCTGCCAAGGTGGACTTTAACGAGGTTTGCCTCAAGGACCTTTTTCGTCGGGGGCTGAGCGAGCCCATAGCCTTCTTGTTGCCGTCAGGTAAATGTGATTGGACCCTGGTCACGTATATTGACGTGGTGCTGCGGTTGTGTGGCTCGGCCTTCACTGTAGGAGTTGTAGAGGAGATCTCGGCCGCCGCCAAGCCAGAGGTCCCGAAGAAAAGAAGAAAAAAAAAAAAGGTACCAGCCCCGATCCCGGCCGCCGAACCTGAGGTCCCGATTCCGATCCCGGCCGCCGAACCTGAGGTCCCGATCCCGGCCGCCGCCGCCGAACCAGGCATCTACGGCTCCGCCTTCCACGATTCCGCCTCCTGAGGCTTCCATGCCTCCAGAGGCTTCCACGGTTCCGCCTTCCGAGGTTTCTGGGGCTCCGGCTTCTACGGCGCCGCCCCCAGAGGTTCCTGCAGCACCGCCCCCTGTGACTTCGCCTCCCTCAGTGCCACCTCCCGTGGTTCTGCTGCCGCCTCCTGTGGTTCCGCCTTCCTCGGCGCCGCCTCATAGACCTCCCGACCTGGTTCCTAGCCGGTGGCCATCTCCCAGACCACCCGAACCTGTTCCTGTCCAGTGGCCGCCTCCCAGACCTCCCGAACCCTTTCCTATCCCTTGACATATTCATTAAGGTTGTTATTGTGCTAATGTTAAATTATTAAATAATTTACAGTAACGAGGAGTGCTTCTAAGGGTATTTATTTAAAAAAAAAGTTTCTTCCCCCTAATCACTGAAACCAAATGCTTGACTATGTACATAATTATTCCTTTGTTTCCATGTTTGCATTTATTTTACTGCACTACATGTTTTTGTTTTAATTTGTTTAACATGTATTCTTCAATTATAATAATATTTTTTTTTGGTTTTCAACTTGCTTTTCACGTATTTTTTTTTTTTTTTTTTAAAGGCTTGCATTTCACCACCACCGTATTGTTGGCCAATTTGAACAGATGCAACATATATACAAAAGTTATTATAAAATTATATCCAACTAAAAAAATTTATAATTTTGTTCTATTTAACTTGAACTTCAGGTTTTAAAAAATAGACAAAGTAATTAACACACTTATAATTTTCATTTACTATATTTCTGATTGTTTTATAATTTCTTAAAATATGCAGATACAATTTTATATTTAATTATAACTGTTAAATGATAGGGGAGAGGAGCAAGTGCAATATATGTTCTAACCCTCAGAGCAATCCTTGAAATTCCTTGGTAGGAAAAACATAAAAGGAATTTAAAGGAATTCATTCAATTTTGCAGCACTGCCATTTTGCATAGCACAAGGTGGATTCTGTAAAGAAAAACAAAAGGGATCATAGAGCAAAAATAAAATAAAAAAATTAACTCAGGAGAAATATATGTATTGATTTATTTATGTAATTCAGATTAGAAAGCCAGGAAAGGAATAAGATGTGCAAAGGTAACTGATGCTTCACATTGCCTCAGGGCTTTATTCAAATAACAACCATCCATATGTGACTGGGGATATCACATAAATTTGAAAAATTTCTTCACAAGGGTGTAAATAGACGACTGTTCCACCATGATGTCAGAAGACCAATGATTAAACATTAAATCAAGAACCATAGACATAACCCTAGAAGGTTAGTTTGACAAAATAAAGACAAAGCAACTGATTATAGTGTAGTTGAAATGCAAGTATTTAAAATGTAGAGATATGCCTGTGGTAAGTATGATGATACTAAAATGAAATGAACAGAAAGACATTTTGATTGTTTTCAAACTTTCATTGCATTAAGTGACCTGTGACTCTGCGGGACACGCAAACAGGGGGACCTAGTTGCAGTGCGTGGTAGAGGTGGTCAGACAGGCGTGGGTCAGATCCTGGCAGGACAGAGAAATCAAAGGTAAGGCAAACAGGTCACAGGCAAGGGTCGGGCGATCAGGCAAACAGAATAACAAGAAAAGTCCAAGGTCGTTGTCAGAAGGTTAAGCAGGAGGTCGAGGATTCAAGGATATATCAAGGCACGGTGAGAGTGCTTGGAATTGTAGGTGAACTGACAAAACTTTGCAAAGACAGAGTGTGAGTGAGGGGTTTATATGTGGAGCAGAGGGAAGCAAGGAACCAATGCCCTGTTACCACTGGCGGACGCGTCTGGAGGCTTAAACGGGTGTTTCCACTGGACACGTCCAGGTTTTGTGGATGGTTAACTATCTGGTGCCAGACGTGGAACCAGATAAGTGTCCGTAAGCGTCCATCTAGCCCACTAAGGAAATACTTCGCTTTTTAAGAAGCGGAGATGTGTGATTGACTTGAGACAGACAGGGAAGAGTTCAGCTACATTATGTTGGAAGATATAATCACAAAGAAATTAAAATTTTATTAGCACCATGGAGTGAAATCCACATACAGAAACAATTAAATGTTTTACTGCTTACAGTTAATATTCAAGTGTATTGAAAACTTGGATTTCAGAGGACCCCGGTGCAGTGCCCTGACTAGTTAAAAATAAACTGAAGGATAATAATCTGATCGGTAGCAGACAATTTTATTAATATTTTATAAACAACTAGACCGTGTTTCAGGCTGTCATTTTGTGAATGGTTTGCAGGTCTGTTGTATAACAGCCCCACAGAGACATTCAGTAGGAAGGCGAACACGATTTAGTTAATGTGTGCCCATTTACGAGTTAAATTAATGAACAAATAAATACAGCAGATCTGGGCTTTCCTCTAAAACATTAAGGACTGGTATAATATTTTACAGTAAAAAGTGTTGTTTGCAGTTACACATAGTAAGAGTAATAAGTTAAGGAAGTCAAGTTGTGCCATTTAAAAAATCTACTAGCACATGATGATTACAATAATAATACAAATAAATAGTAAATATGTATTTTATTGTTGCACATGGAAATGTTTTCTTACAGTAATGTAATGCTTGTCTGAAAATAATGTTGTCTATACACGCTTAGCTCTTCTTAATATCTAATAATAATAATAATCTAATAATATAAAGTATATTTATTACGCTCTCTCCAATCATGTAAAGCATAAAGAATAAAACAGACACAAAAGTCCTTTCCACATCAGGCTCTATCTCTCGTGGTATTGTTTTCAGGCTTTGTTTTTAAAATGAAACAAACCAAACACACAATCGCTCTGTGATTGGACTTCTAATAATGACCTGGTTTTACAAAAAGCTCTGGGATGCATCCAGCACAGCACGGCATGGCAGTGACGCATGACGCCTAAGCCAGTGGAACCAAGGCACAAGTTGGGAGGTGCAGGGCAAATGGGAGCAGAGGGTGCTTGAACAAGTGCACATGGTGTTCAGGAATGTTGATTGATTGATTGATTGATTGATTGATTGATTGATTGATTGAAGGGAGCTTGGAGAAGTGACTTTTAAGGAAGGGTGATGGCGACATTTAGTGGGGATATGTGGAGGTGCATTTAGACAGGGACTGTGACAATTATACGAATTAATAAAGTGAATGAAACATGTTTCTTCTTCATTGATATTATGTTTTTTTGGTTGTTTTTTTGTCTGTTGATTTGTTTTTTATTTGTTTTTACCTGAGAATTCCACTAGTCTAGTCAAAAAATTTAAATAAAGAAACTTAAAGTACATTCAAAAAAGCCTGGTCAGTATCACATAGAAAAAGATATAGAGAGTATAACCCATGTGACATTGAACTTAGTCAGTTAATTTGGTTGCTCTGAACCTGGCTTGGAGCCAAAAATGCTGCTCTGTCAAAATATGGCAAAAGACTTCTAATTACACTGCCAAAAGTTTGGGTTCCCATGCTTTCAAAGGCATATTTGTATTGACACACCACTTGTTCTTGGAGCATGCTTGCTTTTGGAGTGCTAGAAAAACATATGTGTAATTTACAATTCTTAATGAAATGTTTGATCTTAAGAGGTCCCCAGGCAACATATTTTTGATTATAGTGTTACATAAATGATGATTTACAAAGAAGACCTGAATTAATTATCCATTGAAGTCATTTGGTTATAGTTATAACTCCAGAATAGACATGAATATACCATTAATTATTCAGTTTGGGCAGAATGGAAAAGGTGTTATCTTTCAAGTAGGGGATACTACCCACATGGGGAGGGGCCTGTATCATGGGACCTAGGTGAACACAATTTGTATGAAAAAAATACCTATTTGCCACTGTTCGTATCACTCAAGCAGCCCTCCCTGCTTATATAAAGACCCTCATGTACAGTGGAAAAGCCTCTTTTTGTCATTTATCATGGAGATCCTCTTCATCTTGTGAGCTTTAAAAAGTCTTTCAAATCTTAAAAGATTGTCTAATCTGTAATTTATGTTTTTTTATATATATATATATGTATATATATATATATATATATACCGATCAGCCATAACATTATGACTACATGCCTAATATTGTGTAGGTCCCCCTTTTGCCGCTAAAATAGCACTGACCCATCAAGGCATGGACTCCACTAGACCTCTGAAGGTCTGTTGTGATATCTGCAGCAAGACGTTACCAGCAGATCCTTTAAGTCCTATAAGTTGCGAGGTGGGGCCTCCATGGATCGGACTTGTTTGGCCAGCACATCCCACAGATGCTCGTTTAGATTGAGATCTGGGGAATTTGGAGGCCAAGTCAACACCTTGAACTCATGATTCATCAGACTAGATTGAAAAAAAGTTTAAAAAAAGTTTAGGATACCAAAAACTGAAAAATATTATACATTTCAGAGTTTAAAAAAATGCCTTTTTCAGGGAACAAGTAATGGGTTAACAACTTACAGCTGTTCTGCAGCAGTGGAAGTAAATTGAGCCTTAAAAGTTAATGCTAACAATGTCATGCCTATGCCTTGTACCCCAGCTCACCACTAGATGTCACTTGCACTCCCAGTTTTCCTATAGCTTTATTGTTTCAATCACCTTATTATTAGATAATAGTTTGCACACCATCAATCAATTAACTCACCTGTCTCGTATTGCCTGGTTCATCAGCTTCTAGTATTTATACCCCTTTGGGTCATCCATTCAGTGCGAAGTTTTACAGTCTCCCAGAGTTTTAGTTCCAAGGATAGTATTTCCAGTAACCTTCATCCCTTGTATTTTGACCTTAGCTTTCCCCTTCTCGACACTTGCCTTTTGGATCTCCTGCATTGCCTGATTACCTGTGTATTGATCTCTTGCTTGTATTATTGACTACGATTCCTGGATTCCTCTGATGCGCCTGTTTACCAGTTCTGACCTCTAGCCTGTTTTTTGACCGTGCCCTTGTCTGTCTCTTAGTCCACACTTGGGTCCTATACTTCCACCCTCCGGCCAGGGCCTACACAGTGCTGCTGATCGCCTCGTAGAACGTGGTTCCTTGACCTAGTCTCCCTACTGAGTTGACAACTGATCCCCGTCCAGTATTGCGTCTTACCAGTGGAGCTTGGCCACTGGCCGCTGCTTCGGGTTTTTATCTTTAGATGAGGAGCAGACCCTTCATTGCTCCTTTGCATTGCTTTCTTTTCTTAGATGGCAGAGTAGAGCAGGATGTATGGCCTCTCTCCAGGCTTTAAACTGATTCCAGTATAGTAGGAATGTAATCCTGCTCCTGGTATGTCACTTGGTCATTGTACAGGCGCTGTTGCCTGTCTTGATATTGTTCTATATACACCGATCAGCCATAACATTATGACCACTGACAGGTGAAGTGAATAACACTGATAATCTCGTTATCATGGCACCTGTCAATGGGTGGGATATATTATGCAGCAAGTGAACATTTTGTCCTCAAAGTTAATGTGTTAGAAGCAGGAAAAATGGGCAAGAGTAAGGATCTGAGCGACTTTGACAAGGGCCAAATTTGGGTAGTATTCTTGATAACATAAGGTTGCGAATACAACCCTGGTTATTTGAAGAAGAGAATACTACCCACAGGCTGCAAGGTCGTGTGGGAGTCTCTTGTCTTTTCTTCTGTTTTTTATTCAAGCAGGGAGGGCTGCTTGAGTGACAAGTACAATGGCCAATAGGCAGCTTTGTTATACAACATACGTTCACCGAGGTCACAGTTTAACAACATAGGCCTCTCCCACTTTGGGTAGTATTTTATTTTTCAGATAACCAGAGTTGCATTCACAACCTAATGTTGGGATGGATTAACATTGTTTTACCTTCATTTCACATTTGAGACTTTGGTTGAATTGCTATCTGTTGATAAGAGGCATAATGGTATCACCCTACCTGAAAATAAATGGCAAAACTAATTGAAATGGCAGTGAAGTATAACATAGTGTCTGCGGCTCTTTGAGATTAATACACTTCCTTAATTGATAGTGATAGCTTGTTATTGTTCAGCAGTGAAATGATGCATTGAAAATCTAATTATAGGTCAAAAAATAACTAATTATTGAATTAAAATTTTGGATTTGGCCAAGGGTTAGTAAAAGACAATATGATAAAGAGAGGTCAAATAACCAGCACCTCTTCTCATTGAAGTGTGAGAAAACTTGAAATGGGATCCAACACATGGGAACGTCAAATGAAGATCAAGAGAGGATATCTTTTAGGTTTACATATAACTAGGGTCGTGCATTTTCTGTGACTTGTTTTTTTAAATCGAGAGACTTAATCAAAAAACATTGCAATCAAAAAGTACTTCATTGAGTTAACTCAGACAACAATATGCACCTGGAATTCTGTACACCAATGGATATAATTTATTTTGCACCAGAAGAAAAAACAAACGAGGGTGAGGTTGAGAGCTATTAAACAACCTCTTACAGTAAAAACATAAGGGAAAATAAGTTATGAATGCCAACAAGATGTAATTTTCATTTTAAAAGACGCACATTTATGTGATAAAAAATATATAGATAATCTCAAATTGCATACATTTCTTGATAAACATGTAATTAATGCAGGAGAATTTCTACAAGTGAAAAAGGAATATCTAACCGCAGTTGCTGTTTTGCACAAGAAAACAACCGGTAAGATGTCTGAGAGTGTACCTGCAGTTACTGACAAGTCTACAGAAGCAAAAGATCAGTATGTTTTCCACATTTTGTTTATTCATATAGGACTATTGAATATCTCCGAAGTGAAAGTGATTGTTTACATGGTGTTGTGACATATTCAAATGTATTTGATTTGTCTCCAATAATGCCAGTTACATGATCAAGGCATACAATTACATTCTTTCAGGTTTAATAATTAGTTCAATACGTTTGACTTGTAATGCCCACTAGCCCTTGCCTGCACTATATGGTAATCATTTTCCGAAAGCAGACAAGCTGGTGGCTGCCGTTAAAAAATATGAATATCATGCCCAAGACGAAAACTACGTTTTAAAGACACCTGACAGAAGCAATCTGAGATGTGTGTACTTTACCAATAAAGTTGCCACCTGAGCCATGTATAACATAATGGGGCACTTGGTAGTCTGCTGCTGAATATCATTCCAAATACATCCCATTTTTGCTCAGATTTCATGGAAAAATAAATGCACATTTAATTGAACACTGTAGTTAAAAAAAATATTAAAATTAGTTTGCATTCATTGTTAAGAAATAACACAAAAGGCTTAATATATTTGTCCATTGTTATCAATTCTTTACAATGTTGAAAGAAGTGTTTCTTCTTATGGCCGTGTTTTTACAGAACAGTGCGAATCTGACAGAAGACAAAGTTAATCGATGATTACATTTATACGAACATTTAAATAATTTCAGTATTTTATATAGATTGTTCTGGGAATCAGTTGTTTATTGGGGTCTTGCTGGGACTTATTTCGTGTTAGACAATACCTAAACTAAAAATTTATTCACAAGGAAATTACTTATCTTATATTTAGCCAAGGTAAGTTGAAAACATGCCCTATTTTAGGGAATATTATGATGGTTAGATCTTATCCCCACCTAAAAAATGTAAGTACATATTGATGTGTATTGCTGACCCTACACTCCCCCCAAGATTTTATTTTTTACTATTAGATGAGAATCAGTTATGGTAAACAGTATAATTGCATACATAATTGTGCTTGGCTAAGGATAGAAATGTTCCTTTAAAACAAATGTAATTGCTATTAAAACCATTGGGGAGAAACAATAAATACCTTTTTTTCCACAGAATTCTCAACGGAGTGAAGATAAACACACTCAAGTCATGTGAGTTTATAAACATTTACAGAACTGTACCAAGGAAACTGTTAAACTCTCAGATCATACAATTATGAAGGACCATCTCAAATGTCTATTGCTACAAAACAGAAAATGAAAGCTTAATTGTTTACAAATTGATTAATATAGACTGGAGTGTCATTGTAAGTGTTAGTACCTAACTTCAACGGTATACAAGCTTTCAAAAGTAATGTTTTCTTATCCAAATCATAGACTTTATAATATAACATAAAAAATACTAATTTGATTTATTTCTAACCATGTTTTTATACATTACAGCAATGATTGTTACAACATTGTGATCTTTGTGTCCAAATGAATTTCAATAAATAGAAGGCTGGGCTGGAATGTTTACATACAAAAACAATATGTCAATTATTTATAGAAAGGGATTTACTTTTATATAAAAGCATAAACAAAACATAAATATATAACAAAAGTTATAATTAAACAACTACGTCAAAATATCTATTATATATTTTGTATCTGAATATGTGAAGTTTATTGTATTTGATATGGATTCTGCACAAATTATTTATATCCTGAAATAATGCACCATTCGACCTGAAAAGTGTTGAAATTATAAGATCTTTTGTAATCCATACATGCAGGTCTTTGGTTTGCAGTGGAACAAAACAAGAAAACTGTGAAAATAAATGAATTCTTGCTTATTCTATAAAGACATTCTAAAATGGCCTGGACTATATTATTGATACTCTTTATTTAAGTTATATGAAATAATTGTAGTGATACTGCGAGCACACCATTCTCTTTTAATTAGTATCACAGGTGTCTTCAATCACATTATTACTCATTCAGACAGTTTAAATGGAGAAAAGTACTCACTCTGCTGTTTTGTGTCACTGTGTATCACACTGAACATGGAAAAGAGAAGGAAAACCAGAGAGTTGTCTGAGGAGGTAAGAAAGGAGATAATAGCCAAGCATGGTCCTACAAGACCATTGCTAAAGAGCTTGACATTCCTGTGAGCACTGTTGCCAATATTATTAAGAAGTATAAGGCCCATGGGACTGTAGCCAACATCCCTGGACATGGCAGCAAGAGGAAAATTGAATGAAGAGAAGGATTGTTCGAATGGTGGAGAAAGAACCAAGGAAATCCTCAAAACAGATCCAAGCCGACGTTCAAGCTCAAGGTGCTTTCAAAGAAAATAACACAATCCTTACCATGAAACACGGAGGAGGCTCAGTGATGTTTTGGGGTTGCTTTGCTGCCTCTGGAACTGGGTGCCTTGAATCTGTGCAGGGCACGATGAAACCAAAAGACTATCAAGGCATTCTGGAGTGAAACGTACTGCCCAGTGTCAGAAAGCTCTGTCTCAGTCGCAGGTCATGGGTCATCCAGCAGGATAATGACCCAAAACACACAGCTAAAAGCACCCAAGAATGGATGAGAAGAAAACATTGGACCGTTCCGAAGTGGCCTTCTATGAGTCCTGATCTAAATCCCATTGAACATGTGTGGAAAGAGCCGTAACTCGCAGTTGGGAAAAGGCACACATAAAACCTGAGAGAACTGGAGCGGTTTGCTCAAGAAGAGTGGGCCAAACCACCAGTCGAGAAGTGTAGAAATCTCATTCAGAGCTACAGACAGTGCTTGATTGCAGTTATTGTCTCTAAAGGCTGTGCACTGAAATATTAGGTTAAGGGCCCCAATATTTTTGTCCATGCCATTTTAATGTTCAAAAGCAAAGTTTCTGTTCTATTGAATGTGAAATATAGAATTGTAGATACCAAATATTTTTGTCAATTTCTACTTAGTTCAGAGAAAATCGTGAGTGGAAGGGTACTTTCCGCCATGTCTGTACTTAGTCATGTTGTACGTTTCAACTGTAACCTATCTATTAGCCAAATCCAGCAAAGGGAACATAACATCAATTTTCATATTGAGACACCAAACAGAAAGATCACCAGTCAAAGATTTTGTCAATTGTGAGAAAAGAACAATTTGGGAAGCAATTGCTGTAAACATTATTACTCTTTCAATTATGTCACATTTTTTTTTTGTCCTCAGATCCATTCATTTATTTTTCTATTTCTTCTTGTTATTTCAAGCGTGTATCTTTCCATTCTTGGTGCTGTCTGCAGTTTCAGAACAATTTTGCCTTTAGTGACCAGGTTTCAGAGCCATCAATGAGCACTGGCAAATGCGTAGATTTCCTTTCAACACTATGTTGTTTTTTCCAAATGTTTTCCAACCCATGATCATTCTTCTTTTATTTGCTTCCATAATATCTCCATCTGTGTTGATTTGTTTTCCAAGGTAGACTTCTTTAAGTATACATTGATATACTTACATTTTCTTAGATTTAACAAAACTGTTAAACATGACTTTAATTTTATTCAAGTTAATTTCAAATCCAGTTTCCTTGCTTGCAACAAAGCTGTTTTTGCAAAGAGACAATGTCAATGTGTATCTTTGATGTATTCCTTTGCAGACCTTGATCTTGTCAGTGTCTTGCTGGTGTCAGATTGTTTATGTGTCATGGCTGTAGATATTTTCAATAAGAGTCATATATGTTATATATAGTAGGTTGTGTAAATCAAAGGGGGACGAAAATCCTATTTAAATGCATGAAAATGTCAGGTTGTTACACATCCAAGGGGGATGTATAGCCTATAGTCACTATATATCAATATATATATATATATATATAAAGTGAGGGAAATAAGTATTTGATCCCCTGCTGATTTTGTACGTTTGCCCACTGACAAAGAAATGATCAGTCTATAATTTTAATGGTAGGTGTATTTTAACAGTGAGAGACAGAATTACAACAAAAAAATCCAGAGAAACACATTTCAAAAAAGTTATCAATTGATTTGCATGTTAATGAGGGAAATAACTATTTGACCCCTTCGACTTCGTACTTAGTGGAAAAACCCTTGTTGGCAATCACAGAGGTCAGACGTTTCTTGTAGTTGGCCACCAGGTTTGCACACATCTCAGGAGGGATTTTGTCCCACTCCTCTTTGCAGATCCTCTCCAAGTCATTAAGGTTTCGAGGCTGATGTTTGGCAACTCGAACCTTCAGCTCCCTCCACAGATTTTCTATGGGATTAAGGTCTGGAGACTGGCTAGGCCACTCCAGGACCTTAATGTGCTTCTTCTTGAGCCACTCCTTTGTTGCCTTGGCTGTGTGTTTTGGGTCATTGTCATGCTGGAATACCCATCCACGACCCATTTTCAATGCCCTGGCTGAGGGAAGGAGGTTCTCACCCAAGATTTGACGGTACATGGCCCCGTCCATCGTCCCTTTGATGCGGTGCAGTTGTCCTGTCCCCTTAGCAGAAAAACACCCCAAAGCATAATGTTTCCACCTCCATGTTTGACGGTGGGGATGGTGTTCTTGGGGTAATTCTTCTCCTCCAAACACGGCGAGTTGAGTTGATGCCAAAGAGCTCGATTTTGGTCTCATCTGACCACAACACTTTCACCCAGTTCTCCTCTGAATCATTCAGATGTTCATTGGCAAACTTCAGACGGGCCTGTACATGTGCTTTCTTGAGCAGGGGGACCTTGCGGGCGCTGCAGGATTTCAGTCCTTCACGGCATAGTGTGTTACCAATTGTTTTCTTGGTGACTATGGTCCCAGCTGCCTTGAGATCATTAACAAGATCCTCCCATGTAGTTCTGGGCTGATTCCTCACCATTCTCATGATCTTTGAAACTCCATGAGGTGAGATCTTGCATGGAGCCCCAGACCGAGGGAGACTGACAGTTATTTTGTGTTTCTTCCATTTGCAAATAATCGCACCAACTGTTGTCACCTTCTCACCAAGCTGCTTGGCGATGGTCTTGTAGCCCATTCCAGCCTTGTGTAGGTCTACAGTCTTGTCCCTGACATCCTTGGACAGCTCTTTGGTCTTGGCCATGGTGGAGAGTTTGGAATCTGATTGATTGATTGCTTCTGTGGACAGGTGTCTTTCATACAGGTAATGAGCTGAGATTAGGAGCACTCTCTTAAAGGGAGAGTTTAAGTTACCTGTATAAAAGACACCTGAGAGCCAGAAATCTTGCTGATTGATAGGGGATCAAATACTTATTTCCCTCATTAACATGCAAATCAATGTCAACTTTTTTGAAATGCGTTTTTCTGGATTTAGTTGTTATTCTGTCTCTCACTGTTAAAATACACCTACCATTAAAATTATAGACTGATCATTTCTTTGTCAGTGGGCAAACGTACAAAATCAGCAGGGGATCAAATACTTATTTCCCCTCACTGTATATATATATATATATATATATATATATATATATATATATATATATATATATAAATAACAAACATATGTTGCTTATTAGGCAGCTCATAGTCTTTCAAAAGACATTCAGCTATTTCTGGTGAAAAAAAAGGGGGACTTTAAGGGGGAAAAAAAAAAGAGTTGTCTGAATCCTAAGAGCAGTTTGCGAGGACAGGCAGTGCCATTTGTTTAGCAGTGCTGATTTGTGTTTGAGAAAAAAAATTAGCAGCTGTAAAATTGTTCATCTTCAGAAGTGTCACAGCAAGACATGAGTGGAAATAATGAATTTCACAAGCTGACATTTTTGGGTATCCTAGTTGCAGTCTGTAGGATTTAAGAAGGCTGGAATTCTTAGGATGCAAAATAATCAGGAGAACAAAAATAAAGAAATGCATATATTCAGTCTAGGCAGCACATTTTTCTCAAGCTTATCAGTTGACTGTTTTCATATGTAGTTGTTATTGTAGTATACTGTTGATTTAAGATCTGTCTTCAAAACTATCATTTGAACAAGTAGGTTCATTACATGCTCCGTAAAGACAGATTATTTTACATGTGTGTTCAGGTCAGTTCAGTGCAAAATCTAGCATTTACTGAGAAACAGGTCATGGAGAGAGAGGAAGATTAATAAAGTAGTATATGTGTCCCATCCTATTGGGTGCGTATAGTTTGAGACACCAACTAAAAGGACTACGCCACCTTAATATACTGAGCGGAGGAATTGGCCATTGCTGATATTCGTCCCGCAACGGCCAGGTGCCCTTCGATAGCCGCTCCTTCACCATCCACAGAGCTGAGGCCTCGTCTTGCCACTGGCCCCAACTGAAATCTTCACTGGGCCCAGGGCTCCCTCCCTGGTCCTCTACTCCTTCGGTCACAGCCTGAACCTGTAAGTCACCCCCTTGCTAGACTTCTCCAGGCAATCTGGACAAAAGGTCAACATTTTGATTAGTGCCTGGGAAATGTTGAATATCAAAATTGAAGTTAGCCAACTGAGCTCCCAACCGAGCATTGCAAAGATGCACTAAAGGGTTGTTGTCAGTATATACTGTATAGGTCATACCCCACAGGTAATCTTTGAACTTTTCAGTTATTGCTGATTTTAAGGCCAGGAGCTCAAGTTTAAATGAGCTATACATTTGATCATTGTGCTCGGGGGAATGCAGGCTGCAACTGGCGTATGCAATAAATTGCACCCGGTCTCCTTGCACTTGTGAAAACACAGCCCCTAATCCAGCTAAACTGGCATCAGTGTAAAGACAGAAAGGCTTAGAAAAGTCAGCAAAGGCAGGAATCGGTGCACTCACCAGCTTTCCTTTAAAGTACTCAAAGGCGGTTTGGCAGGCAGCTGTCCACGTGATCCCTGCAGTCTTCGTCAAGGTTGCCGTTCCCACCAGCAGGCCATATAGAGGGGCCACTAATTTGGCAAAAGCAGGGATGAACTGCCTTTAATAGCCGACAAACCCCAGCAATGCCTTGCCTCACAGTGGAAGGCGCTGGCCAGTCCACCACCACCGTGATCTTCTCACCCTGTGACCCAGATACCCCACCTCCTTCTGAAAGAACAAGCACTTGCACGGCTGGAGCTTCAGCCTGTAACTATGCAAAGTATGGAATACCTGATCTAGATGGTATAGAGGTTTTTCAAAGCTGGCATAATATACAATAATGCCATCCAAGTATATTAATAGGGACTGATTTACCTGGCTCCCCAAGCACAGCTGCATCAAATGCTGGAAGGTGGCGGGCGCATTACACAGTCCAAAGGGCATGCGTTAAAATTCAAAAAGTCCCATCGGTGTCGTGAATCCATCGTTGAGTACCATGTGGCCACAATTAGGCTCGTCAGCGATTCCTCAATCCACAGCAGGGGTAAGCATCCTTATGAGTGATGGCATTGACTACCTGTTTCTCGGTAGTCCACACAGAAGTGAGGGTCCTGTCCTTCTTCCGGACCAGGACCACCGGGGCTGCCCAGGGGCTGCTACTCTCCGTGATGATCCCTTGGTGTTTCATCTGGTATATCAGTCCCTGCAGTTCCTGATACATTGTGGATGGCACCAGATGGTAGCGCTCTCAGGTTGGGTGGGCAACTCCTGTGGGAATGTGGCAATACACCACATCGGTCTTCCCAACGTCTTCCTCCCAAATCGTGAAGACAGCCCGCCATCGCTGTAGGAGAGCCTCCAATCGCCCTCTCTGGTTGACATATAAAGCTGGGGTCTCTCCAGACCAAGGAACCCCACTTCGCCGATTGGGCAGGACAGACGTCCACTGACACCACGTTGGGAGACTGGTATTGTACAACAATGTCTTGTTCAGAATAAACTTCTTCCTGCTCCATCAGAGTCACTCAAGCCAGAGTCCGTCTCTGAGGGACCTCTGCATGGTAAGAGCATATGTTTAAAACTTTTAATGGTACCTTACCAAGCCACTGTCCAGGCCACCTGCCATTCCCAGTCTCCAGCAAAGTCCTCAATGAGCACGCACTGCTACCACCATGCATGGAACTCAGAAACTCTAGCCCACAGGATCATCTCTCTCTTGGGTGGAATGCCTTCAGTAGAAATTACATTTCCATCTGCCACTATAAGCACCCCTTTTTGTTTGCCTACAACTCCTCCTATGTTGAAGTCAGGCACAGCATACCCTACATAAGGTTTTTGTAGGCTATTTGCTGCCTTTAGCTTCAGCCTTTGATCCCCAAAGGCAGGTGTTTCTTAAAGAAAGACTCGCTAAAGAGTGTCACCTGGGAACCACTATCTAGAATATAGGGGAGCCTCACTCTCTCTGCAATGGCTTCCACCCCCGGACATTCCTCGACTATAACGGGCCTTGAGACAGCACAAAAACCTACCGTGGTTGGGATTGGTAGTTTAAAGCTGGCTGACTGGAGCATCGAACAGGGCAATTCCGGTGTATATGGCCGTCCTGGCTACACTGCAGGCAGATGGGTTCTCCAAGGGCAGTCCAACAGAGCTCAGGGCGCAGCAGATAATGCCCAATGTCTTTCCCCCTTTGCAGAGGCCGCTGGCTTATGCTGGCAACTCCTCCTCCTCCTCTTGGGCCAGACCCTCCTTCAATGTACGGCCCAGTTCCATGACCTGACTTCGCAGCTCTTCCCATAGCTGATGTCGCAGGGCGATCTTCCCGTTACTGTGGCTAGGGGGTGCCCTCCTAACTGGGGCAGCAGTCATCATGGCCTGGGCAGCTACCTCTTCTCCCGTCCCCCATCCTTCAGTCTCAAGTTCCTGGGTCTCCTTCAATATGGCCAAGAACACTAGGCTGGGATCCCGACGCACCTGGCCCTGGAGTTCTTTTTTAACCCTTTGCAGTCCAATTATTTTGCAACTGTCAGGCTGCTCAGGTTCAATTTAATTTCATTAAGAAAATAACATTTCAGACCATGTGCTGTTTAAGTTGAAATAACTTCACTGTTTTTGCACATACAATGCACAAAGCAGTATTATTCCAAAGGACACCCTCAAATTTGAAAATAGTGCAAACATTTTGAAAATAAAAATGTCTTTTTTCTATTATTCCATTTCTATTTTTTCTATTCATTTTTACAATGTCGTATCCAGTCTGACATAGGATCGCAAAGGGTTAATAGACCCTGAGAGCAGCCTCATGATGTATTGGTCCCTCAAGGTCATCTCATCTCGTGCGGACGCACCAGGTTCTTCCTGGTGCCTCCCCCTTATTCTGCTTAGCCTGGAAATTCCAGGCTTTAGACTGATAGAGGAGATATACACTGTCAAATGCCGCAAACACTAATTGGCTGGTGGCCCGCTCACCTTCCTCTAACAAAAATGCTTCCCTTTCTGCATTCCCCTCTAATGCCCTGCACAGAAAATCAACCATCTGCTGCTCATTTAACACCTGCACC
Source organism: Amia ocellicauda (assembly GCF_036373705.1). Lineage (NCBI taxonomy): Eukaryota > Metazoa > Chordata > Actinopteri > Amiiformes > Amiidae > Amia > Amia ocellicauda. The sequence continues at coordinate 5,829,225 of NC_089862.1, read as the reverse complement.
CATAACATTGTTTGGATCTGTCTTTTCCAATCTTCACAAGATGTTTCCCTATCTACTGCCTTAAAATTAGGAACCCATGGCCCTCCCATAAACCAGGGCATCATTACTACCCCAGCTACTGTTGGGGCTGGAGGGTACTGTCCGTCCATTTGGTGTGCTCAGATCCAAAGACGTGTCCCACCCTATTGGGCGCATATAGTTCGAGATAGCAACTAAAAGGACTACGCCACCTGAATTTACTGAGCTGAGGAACTCCCACACCCTTCCCGCACAGGACCTTCGGATCTGAGTACACCAAGTCGGACTAAATAGACAAGAATAAATAGACAAGGATAATAATAACACTAGGAATCTCGATTAGGAGAAAATAGTAAATAAAACCTAAGCTAAAATGACTACTAAAAACTGGCGATTAGATTATAATAACTCTAAAAACTATTTTCCTCTTTGCAGGTCTTCACTGGCTACAGCCAGCTCTCCTAAAATATACCACAGGTAAGTAAATTCGTATTTCAATACCGACTTCTCATAAATATACTTGTATATAATTCCTGTATTTTAGAGAGTCACCACTGGGCAAGGACAAAACCAGGAAAGTATCAGTTCAAAATAAGAGTAATAATCTTGGGAGAAGAACAGTCTGGCAGGGGAGCAGCGCTTCGGCTTGGGGAAAGACAACAGCACTAAATAGTCTATGAATAAAGCACTCCTGTACAACCTGTCTCCACTCCTGGTTGTATTACTATACAGTCTCTCAGTTATCCACACGTCTTAACAGGGAACCCGCCATGGAAACTCCTTCCGCTGTTTCTGCCGTTTCCAAATCCAAAGCCGTGGCTAGGCTTATTTGCTGCAGGCTTGGCTCAAACAGCTCCGTGCTGTACCAAGGAAGAGTTGCTGTATCTGTCTGTCTTTCTCCTTCACCAAGCTGCTACACTGCAGTGATCTGCGTGCTCACTCCCCTCCAAGAGACCCTGGTCACTGTTCCTGTGTCAGAGAAGACTGACTCTCATCCTAACCACCCAGCTTAAATACCATCCATAGAAGAGGTAGCAGATGAAAGTAATTAGCAGAGCTGTGAGGTGACCAATCCCTGGTGTGGCATGTCGCAGGCTGTGGAATCTCACAACAAATCAAAAGAAACCCTTGTGCAAACTAATAATATAATGATTAGTAATTAGTGCAAGAACAAACCACACAATATAAAGAAAGGAAATATAAAATAAAACAAAAAAATATATATAAATAGTGCCCAAAGGCATGTAAAAAATTATAAAATAATTAGTGAAATTAAGCTGAACAACCTGTCACCGTCTGTGACATAGACAGCAGACATACCTATCCATAGTCAGTGACATCAGCAGTGAGCAACAGTAAAATATACTTTGATTTAAATAAGAAATATTTATAAACTATTTTTCTGAATGCCTTTCTTTTTCAAACTGTGTATGCGCAGTATAATCTATTATAGGAAAGACAAAGAAAATGTCTGTTCAAATGTATATTTTATGTTATGAGAGCAAAAACAGGGTATGCTTGTTATTCACTTTTAAACATAACCATTTGTCATTCCAATTATGCACGGGGAGATATAAATCTTTAACAATGCCGAAAAACCAATGTGTTCCTTCAGCAATTGATTAAAATATGTCAGAACAAAAATAAAAATGTTTTTAGGCTATTTTCTTTAACCCATTTTAGGAATTACATTATATCATTGTAGACAGTTTTACTCAATTGCCAGTTACCAGATTGTTTATTTTTAAAGGAATTCAATAAATGTACCTTGAAAACATAATGTGCTTCTTTCTTGGGCTGAGAGAATTAAGTGCAATAGCAGAATGAATTGGTTTATTCCTAACCAAACCTTGATGGTTCCTTCAAACTTTCAGTGGGCAATTTCCCATCAGAGGAGCTTTTTTTCAACAACAGTGCATCAGTCTGATCCATCAAACAATTTCACGTCTGTTCTGCAGTAATTCCGATACAAGCATGATACTATAAATACATGAAGTGCAGAGAGTTTGACAGACTACACCTATACATTACAAGAACTACAAGGCATATTTAGACAAACATGTATCCTTTTAAGAAGGTATTACTATGTCACATTTCCATCGGAAGGCTTTATAACTGATTCAAGGGGAAGAAAAAAACATTTGGATGACTCAGATATAGCATATGGGAAACAAGCATCTATGACAACATATATAAGTATTGAGGGCCTGAATTTCAGCATGGGATTGTGAGAACCATATTTGAAAACAGTTAAGTTAATTTATTGGTTGGGAAATGCCTTCTCTAAACCTTGCTGTGTAGAGAAGCATGTCACACACATAAGAATGCTGTTAATGCATTTTATCCGAACAGTTTCAATTACTGGTAAAAACTAAAAAACTCTTCTGTGTGGAAAAATAAAGTAGTAAGCAAATATTTGCTCGATTCGCACATTCTACTCCACTACTCCACTCCCGATCTCGGCTCGCATCCACTTCAAGACCTTGGCTCTTACCTACAGTTGTCTCAACCAGACTGCACCTAGCCATAAGACTCTCATCTATCCTTACACTCCCTCCAGACCACTTTGGACTGCACATTCCCTGACCACCTCCGGTGATTACTCAAGACACAACTGTTCAGACTGTACCTATAATACAGCAGCCTGTTCTTGTGGTCTGCTCAGCACTCCTTATGCTCCTCGATACTTATGTAATGTCAGCACTTCTTTTGTGTTACTGAAACTTTTTCTATGCCTTTCTTCCCTGTAGCCCAAACCTAGGATTGAACTTTTTATGTCTTATTAGTTCATTGTACTAGGATGTTTGTTTATTGCATTTTGTACTGATTGTATTAGTGCACTTTTGTAATGTTTTAAAATGTTTCTTGTGTAAACTGTCTGTGTCTGTTAATAAATACATAATAATAACAGTAACGCATTATAGAAACTAAAGGAAGTTTTGTTTTAGGCATTATTCCACAAGCAGTGGGTCTTGCAGGATAAATGCAGGGTTTTTTCTGAAAAATACATTTTTTTTGTTACTCCCTCCACTTACTACAAATACTACTACCAACCTCTCAAAATATGAAATTCAAGTGCTGGTATTTCAAATATATAAATGCATTTGCCTCATACTCTTGTAACTCTCTTGCACTGAAGTCAAGTACCTTACTATAACATTATACATTTCAAGGTTACCTCATCCTATTGACTGTCAGCGTATATTTATCCAAGAGCAGGTGGATCTTATTTGTTTATTTGTACAGTACAACATATGCATTAAACTGATAAATTGAGCAAATGTGTATATATATATATATATATGTATATATATATATATATATATAACAATTGTTGTGTAATGACACAGAGCTAAAGCTTCACAGTCTGGATTAGCTGCCTTCCGTAGAGGACATTTTCCAGGTGCTATATATATATATACAGTTTTTGGATAAGGTATTGTTTGGAAGAAAAAGCAATCCCCTACCATGATCAGTTAACAGTGCTAATTGGTAATTTGACAAACAAGGACAACATCATAGCCGGCTGCCTACATACCACCCACAGAAGTACGAACTCAGCCCCTCTTTGACACGTTGCCATGGAGATGAAAAGCTGTGGTCTCACTTTCAACATCCCAGATGGAAGACTTTCAACAGAAAAGCTCAAAACATAGCAAATCACTTACAAATGTGAACAATTATCCAGCCTGCTTCAGTGAAAAGCTAGCCAAATGATTGTTTATATCTAACTGGCATTATGAATGTAGGGTGCTAGGTTTTCGGTTGATCAAATGACAACTCCCATAGAATGAAAGCATTACAATGTCAATGTTTTTATTTCTTAAATGCTGAAAATAAACGGTAGCCACAAATCCAAAACATTGTGGTGATTTTATAAGTCAGCAGTGGGAAACACTGCACTGAAGGTCATAAATAATAACAAAACTATTATGAGGAAATAATGTCAATGCTGAATGGTTTCTTGTTTCTAAACATATGAGTATGGTTTGTCTTAATGTAGTAGTTACAGCTGAAATGTTGTCAGTGAAGGCGTACTTATTAATGGTGAGTTATATTTAATTTGCTCAATGTTAACCTTTTTAATTAATCCATAAATGTACAGTTATTGTGTCTTACTACAGTGTCTGCAACTATCTATCTTTTCAATGCAATATCTCTCTAAGAATATAATAAAAAAACAAAGAACTGAAACAAAGACTTGCTTGAACTTCCACCTACAGGGCAGAAATTAGTTTTGCAATGTACAGAAACAAGACCCTAATGTCTATGAACACTTTTCAAAGCAGTCCTATTTTTCCATTTAAAGAAGTGTCAAGAAACAGTCACTGCATTATTTGCAAACCTCAATTTAAAATCTAAAATGATACAAAAGTTGTTACCACCAGGAGATAATAATATAATAATACAAAAATCCCAATACGTTGTTTGCATTTATGATGACAGTGGATGTGTAAAATAACAGATTTCATTTTAAATACTCTGAATTCATGACTACACTCAATATCAATTAAAATATTTATGTAAAACAGAAGATTTCCTTTAAATACTGCCTGATTACTGAGTGCATATTTTACTGAACATAATTCACCCACTAGGTTAAACATTCTCACATTTCCCCAGAAGAACCTAAAGAGAAGGATTTTTACATGTTTGCATCATTGTCTGTTTCAATGAGATTTTGAAAAATGTTACGAAATCTAAGAAAAATAACAGTATTATGCCCACCTTTTGCAGATGTTTGTATTTATGAAAGACTCAGAGCACTGAAAGGCAACACTTTTACATCATTTTTATGTCATTATTTTTTGTTTATAGCTTTTTATTTCCTTTTCATATCAGATAACCTAGATCTTTCTTTATACCAATGAAAACAAGTTCTCTTGAGGTTTTCACAGCTAATGTGGAAATTCAGTTTCCCAATGTTGCATGCATACAGTGTCACTTTCTAATATAATTACAATCACTTTTAATACTTGGGAGTATACAGAATAAACCAATTTCCTTATTTTTAAAATCAATGACCCGAATCTTTCAATTTTTGAGACAAATTGTGCAATGGCCAGCACCAGTCACTGCTGTCTGTATTTTCAACCAGTTTTCTATCAATTTTTGAGAAAATGTTTGCAAAGGCCAGCAACAGTCAGTGTTGATTATATTTTCAACTGCAACGGTAAATCTTCAGATTTTTCTTAGCTTTAGAGCTCTTAAAAACACAAAGAAAATAGCCGGACTTGTCCTCCTGGCTCTGAAGCTTAAGTGACCTGGAACTTTACCAAGGTTTCTTTAAGCAGTGAAATTAGTAATGTAGAAAATGACTTTTTATAGAAATAAGAATTGCATACAAGGAAATGGGTGTGGGGGAGTATTTAAAAATATAATACATATTTTCTGAATGCATTATGTCACCCTTAATTATCTAAACTACCTAGGTCAATGGAAAAAATAAAACTACTAATAATCATACATTGTAACTAGAACATTGTAACTGTAACTAGAACATAAGAATTTAAGACAGTTTACAAACGAGAGGAGGCCATTCAACCCATCGTGCTCATTTGGTGTCCATTAATAACTAAGTGATCCAAGGATCCTATCCAGTCTATTTTTAAATGTTCCCAAATTTTAAGCTTCAACCACATTGCTGGGGAGTTTGTTCCAGATTGTGATGCCTCTCTGTGTGAAGAAGTGTCTCCTGTTTTCCGTTTTGAATGCCTTGAATCCCAATTTCCATTTGTGTCCCCGGGTGCGTGTGTCCCAGCAGAAGTGGAAAAGCTCCTCTGGTTTGATGTGGTCGATGCCTTTCATGATTTTGAAGACTTGGATCAAGTCCCCACATAGTCTCCTCTGTTCCAGGGTGAAAAGGTTCAGTTCCCTCAGTCTCTCAGTAGGACATTCCCTTCAGACCTGGAATAAGTCTGGCTGCTCTCCTCTGAACTGCCTCTAGAGCAGTGATATCTTTCTTGAAGTGTGGAGCCCAGAACTGTACACAGTATCCAGATGAGCTCTAACTAGTGCATTGTACAGTCTGAACATCACTGCCCTTGTTCTCAATTCTCCACTTTTGACAATATACCCTAACATTATGTTTGCCTTTTTTATTGCTTCCCCACATTGTTTGGATGGACAAAGTGGCCATTTTTGTTACCTGCATGTATTACCTTGCACTTGTCCACATTGAATTTCATCTGCCAGGTGTCGACCCACAACTGAATATTAGTTCCTTTGAATAACCTGTGCTGCCGAGATTGTATCTGCTGAGTCACCAATTTTAGTATCATCTGCAAATTTGACAAGTTTGCTAACTATCCCAGAGTCCAGATCATTAATATAGATTAGAAAAAGCAAAGGCCCTAGTACTGATCCCTGTGGAACTCCACTAACAACCTCACTCCAGTTAGAAGCAACTCCTCTAATCGACACCCTCTGTTGCCTATTCATCAACCAGTTCATAATCCATCTACTTACATTACCCTGAATGCCTACAGCTTCCAATTTGAGGATCAGTCTTTGGTGTGGAACCTTATCAATAGCTTTCTGAAAATCTAAGTATATCATATCATACGCTTTCACATGATCTACAGCTGCAGTTGCATGTTCAAAAAATTCTAATAAATTAGTAAGACATGATCTGCCTCGTCTAAACCCATGTTGACTATCTCCAAGAATAAGGTTTTCATTAAGATGCTCCTCTATTTTCTGTCTAATCATTTTTTCCAACATTTTACAAGTGATGCAGGTGAGACTGTTTGGTCTGTAATTTCCTGGCTCAGTTTTGTCCCCTTTCTTGAGGATTGGTATGACATTTGCTGTCTTCCAGTCAGTTGGCACATTCCCATTTGGAATATTTGAGTTAGCGGCCTATGCATAATTTCTCTCATTAAGTACTGTTGGAAATATACCATCAGGCCCAGGTGATTTGTTTGTTTTTAATTCTGCTAGTCGCTTTAGTACCTCATCCTCATTTATCCTGATGTCTCTTAGGATTTGCCTGGACTGCTTGTTAACCTGTGGCATGTTATCTGTTATTATCTTGTAAAAACCTCTGTGGAATACTCATTGAGAACATTTGCCACATATTGTCCATTTTCCAAGATACTTCAGTTTTTGCCCTTTATCTGTTTCACTTCCTCCTTTATTGACCTCTTGCTGTTGTAGTATTGAAAGTTTTAGCTCCAAGAGCTTTGTGTCTTTCTATTTCCCTTATTGCTTTTCTGATCCCTTTCTTAAGATATCTTTGCAGTTCAACATATTCTTTGTATTTTGTTTAGTCTTTATCACTTTTGTATGCGCTATACAACTTTTTCTTTCTCTTGATATTTTTTTGCATACTTCTATTAAACCATTTGGGCCAATGTTTTTTGGTCCTCAATTTGCTAAGTTTTGGTACAAATATCCCCTGAATCATTTTCAACTGAATCTCTTCTAAGTGCCGCCTCATACCTTCAAGGTTTGCATTTCTATTTTTTCTATTTCCACAAATAATGTACAAATATATTAATTCATATTTTTCACCAATTAAAAAAACAAAAAACACAAAAGGAACCAGAAGAATGAAATGTTCCATATTACTCTGAAAACAGTAATGTATTGGTGGTAGATCCTTAATACTCTGGAAGTGCTTCAATTTATGATTCTGCAGTTTATTAAAGTTACTTTAGTTCAGGATGTTCCCCAGCCAACACTGTCCTCACAAAATACGCATGTAAAAATACACAAAGATGGATTTTCCATTATTATAATTATGATTAGTAATGTAATTAAAAAGAGAGAAGTGATTACACTTAATTAAATGTTAATGTTTTGGAGCTGCCAACTTAGTAATATTATTTCACAGAATAAATAACAGGGTGGGAGGGAGAAAATAATGAATAAATCTTTATGACTGTACAGTGAGGGTAATGATTCTTTCCCTCTATGTAAAATAAGACATTTTCAAACAAAATACCATATAGAGTAATTATAGTATGAGCAGGGGGAAGTAACACATTGGATGATGCTTTAAAGTTTAGTTTAGTTTTCAAGCTTTTATGTGAGGAAAATATTAATTTAAAGTTCCAGGGATGCTCACAATAAACTACTTGTGTTGGCCCAAATGTAAATGTTATATTCAAGAACAGACTGTGAGGTGCATTACAATGTGCATGGTGTTCAGCAGTATTCATATAGGACTTCATTTCCTTCGTCCTGGTTTTCCAGCTGCTGTTGCCAGACCCAAGTACCCATTTACTAAATCTGTTGGCTCAAGTCTTACAATTTGTGTAATACGTTGCTGGAAAAATATCTTCTTTGATTTATTATGTGTGAAGCCTAAAATTATAGTGAGTGATAGAAAGCTCGAATTCAGCATTATACTAGAGGCCACTATACTTTAGCTAATTGAGTTATTTATTGCAATTATCTTATCTGTAACTTAATATATTGTAATTATGTATGTGAACTACACCCATTTAAGTTGCATCCATCTTTAAATTATTTCCCTCTTCCTTACACACACACACACACACAATTATATATAATGAAAAATGCATTTTTTTCCATTCAGAAGATTTTAGACACTTTAAAACAATCTTATTAGAAATTCTATATTTTAAAATAATGCTATTATTTTAATGATATACCTACATCTGTAATATACTGTAACAAACTCTTTATTGTTACTTTACATATTAATTCCTGAAAAAAATTTATACAAAATCCTCAATATGCACAGCCACAAGGGATTTTTGTTTTTAAAACGATTTAAGCATAGCAAGAAGAAAGTCTTTTTTTCTTTAACACATTTTGCATTTTACTGGCTCATTATTGTTTTTCCACATTGCGAGATGACAGCATATTAAGCAGTTTCCAATGCATCTTTTTTTTAATATATATTTTTTTTGCTGAGGCTCCAAAATGTCTAAAGGCCTATTATACTTCCAAAGAAGGTAAAATAAAAAGTTGTACTAATTCATCAACTGTTCTTATTAAAACTATGTATGAAAAAATATACTTACTAAGACATCGCTGCAAAATGTCAAACAAACTACTCTTGCTGTTTAAAACTGTCCAGAAAAACATTATACATTTTAAGTACCTTTTAAATTTGCATAAAATGTAAGGAAGGTCTTCTCTTATTTTGTCTTTAACCTAAAAATCACACAAGTTATTTTAACAAATTCCATACTGATTGGCTGCTTCACAAATGTCTTGAAATTACATTCTGTTTTATAGTTAAAAAGGAAACATTCTATTTCAAAATAAGTAGGCACAATAGCCAGTAAACCTCCTCTTCTTCCTTTATTAGTTTAGCTATACAATGTTTGCTAAACAACTTGGTACCATTTCAGAAAAGTAAAGTGAAAGGCACAACTTCAAACCCTGTACAATACACAACAAAATATATATATTCAACTCATAAGCCCCATTCACACTGAAACAAATGCTGGCTTTTTGGTGGCATTTTGTTGCTGTCCAGGTCTGTGTGAATAGGTTTATGCCTGCATTTTGACACCAGCAATATTCCATCTTGGGACCTTGGGCCGGATTAAATCAAAACTTTGACCCACCCGCTAATAACTGATTAAAAACCTGTACATCATAGCGGTTACATTTCTGATTAGGAGAAAGTGGCATCTAAATAAAAATGAACCCGCAACTGAGTACAGTTGTTTTCTATTAGCGGGTGGGCCAAAGTTTTTATGTAATTCGGCCCCTAGTCTAAATGCCAGCAATTTTCCGGCAACAGATAATCGTGTGAATGGAGCAGGAAAACAAATGCTGGCATATGATGCGGCACGTCCTTGCGCTGTCGATGTAGTTTGTTGCATTTTTGCGTTTTGACCAAAATACAACAAGGTTAAGCCACCTTTGAACAAAAACTTAACGAAAAACAGACTGAAAATAATGTAGTCTCAACAATTCTGTTACTGATGATCCAGGAGGTTGTTGATGTATATAATGCTAACTATTATCACACATATGTCAGAAGTTATATACCAATTAATCATGCAAAATATTATAACTCTATACAACCAAATGTGTTAAACTGCATTACAGTGACACTGACGGTAGTTTGTTTTTAGAGTTATTTAATTTGTTATTATGGCAGTGAAAAATGAAAAATAAAATCAGTTGAGAAATCAATCAATTGCAGATCTGCACACCCAGATTTTTATACACACAATGTGATGTCATGCTTTTTTTCTCATTTATTTTAGTTGATTTAACTTTGCTGCAATATATGTCAAGACCCCGCACATTGCCTCTTGTTACACGACCATGAACATTGGTAGTAAGTTCGAACCAAACTGGTTAGAACCAATAGCCCAGTAAACACAATGGAAGAAAATTGGCAAAACGGGGAAATTATCAAAATTTTACAGACACGTCCAGAATATCGGTCCATGTCTCCTCTACCAAATCCACATCCTTCTGTAGCATCTCATTCCCAAGGGCAGCACTAATGCCTACATTATCTGTATTCTGTGTGAAAGGGTGCATCCTGCAATTTTCCAGCTTTCAAAGCCAGTGTGAATGGGGGTGCAACAGGAAAAAAATGGGCAAACGCTTGCATTTTGCTGACATTTCAGTGTAAATGGGGCTACTGACTGGAGGAGGGTAGTCATGGTGAGGGAAATGTTTCATATGAAAAACTAAGAAAAACAGTATGGAAACTTCTTTCACATCGCATTCCTGTTGCCTGTATGCTAGCAACAATTTGACCTTAATCTATTAAATAGCATATCTCTGTCTGCACAATCAAGACTCATTTGTTTGTGCAATGGTCAATAATATAACCTGGAAAACAGCTAACAGATCTGTATCTGACTATGATGAAACTCTTCTATGTAATTTCCTCACCATTTCCTTATCTTTGGAAACCAAACACTTATCCAAGTCAGTAGGCTACTTTAAAACCTAGTTGCATGTAATGGAAAATAACTTACATGACTGTTCTTTTTTCTGAGCTGTAATTTCAACGGTAAGTTTAAGAAGCTATGCTGTGGATTCTTGGCTGCAATGCAGATTATAAATGATGACAACTAGACCCCACTGGATTTGCTATCTCTTATACCCAGATTTGCATAACACATTTACACTAAGATAGATAAGTATTTGTTTAAGGTGATCAGGCAAACAACTAAAACAAACATGCAATTAACCATTACATTTAAAGTAAACCATAAAGTGTAACCTAGATAAACAACTGGCTTTGATTGGTCAAGATCTGTTTTACTTCACATTCCCACATTCCTGCCCTCCACAGCAATACATTTGTCCACCCCCTTTCCACTGCATGGACAGATTTTGTTTTGGTAGAGCAAATTGGAAGTTACATTTGCTGCCTTTTGTTTTTGCCGGAGAGATGAAGGTTTTGATTTGGTCTAGCCCTTGGAATATGTGGCAATAAAGGGTATTAAATATAACACAATGTTTTTTAGTTACATTTAGTAACACATTACAATTTTTAGGGGGGTGGGGTGGACATTATTGTCTATTTAAAATTCAAATATGCACTTTTTCACCACATTTACATTTTTCTAAACATTAACCTTGACAGGTTATATAAAACCTTTCTTGCAATAAGTTCAGCTTCAAATATATGACAAACAATTCCCTGCTGTGAAGAATACATTAAGATGTATTTACAGTTATAGAGAGCCAGCAGGAGTGTTTCAGCATCAGATTAGTTAATTTTAAAATGTCTAGTGCAGCTGGGATGAATTAGCCGTTTAGGAAAATACAACAGGATTGGATGTTATGAAGTGAGGCACTTGACCTCAGAAAAATCTACACTGTAATCACCATTCCATATAAGTCTCTTATTTAGGTACGTCATGTATAGCTCATAGATGTTCAGGGATTTCAAACGCAAGAAATACCTTGGAGGTGTATATACGTGGGCACTTTGGGCTCAAAAGGGATTGGAGTGAGACACAGAGATGAGATAGGCAGGAGACTCTCCAGATAAACCCCAAGTTAAATAAGAGGAACTTCAGGAATTCACAAATTAAATTAACAAATAGAAAAATGATTATAACATTCAAAGTTACAATATTCAATGTCTCTGCTAGCCCACATATTATTGCTTCTGCTATCATATAGTGCAGTTTAATTCAATTTATTTCATAGCTCTCTACATAGGGCTGTGTTAGCATGAGAACACACCCCTCAACTCCAGCCTGCCTATCAGTCCATATAAAGAAAAAAAAAAATTCTATATACAATTCATTGAATAAAAAACAAACACATTTTCTGAATATGTATGATCTCTAGAAACTTCCATTAGTAACAGTAATAGAGTACAATAAACAAAGAAAAATGTAGAACATTCTATTACCAAAAGAATAAGGTTGTAATATAGCCAGAAATGTATTTTGTCACAAAACAATGGTATTTATCCAAATACTAATTTCTAATTTCTAATATCTAATTACAAAAATATATGTTGTGTGCGAAAATGTATTTGTCATTTTTAGGTAATTCCATGTGAAATGATTCACCAAAATACTCCACCTTTGATTGTGCAGATTTTAGGCCTGAATGGCTTCTTGTGCATGAGCTACAGGTCATCAAAATTGGAACTTATTTGAAATCCCACCCAACATTTACCTAAATAAAAGTAGATATAAAAATATAAAGAAAGGGTCGTTCAGGACTGGCTATGCAATAGAAAATTAGAATGTGAATCATAGTTTATACCATAGATGTAATATTTTTGTTGTTGTTGCTGCATTCACAGCTATAAATTAGTACATCCACTGAGCATACCCTTCATCAATCACTGGGAACGGCTTTTCCAGCTGCCTGAGAAGGACTACAGTGCAATGCACGCTAACTAATCATTTCTCAGTTTATTTTTAAATCCCTGGAATTTCCTTTCAAAAGTAAAATAGCGCAATACTGATGATGAGTAAGCTTTCCTGATGTAACTGTTACCCTTGCTCTGAAATGGACAATATTAAACAAAGTGAAAGAAACCAGATTAGATTGAATATCCTTTCGACTGGATGCAAGTACAGTATTAATTATTAAAATCACATATGTTTACATTTAGAGGGGTGGACATGACAAGTTACAATGTTGCCACAGCGTTGAAGGAATGCTGGAAGACAATATTGCGAGTTACATTCCAACGTCCGAGCCGATGGGCCTTGCAAGAGGATCGCAAGGAGACGCCACAGCAGACTGCTAAGCAATGCTAGATTAGGCTCCAACTTTGGGATAAGTGTTATCTCCCCTCCACTCTCTCTCTCATCCTATTGCACTGTTCACTGTTCTCTACAATTCTGCTGACAATCTCTCCCATCACTCTCTTCTCACATTCTTACCTCTCCCCTTTTCATCGATGCTCTATTCATCCCTCTAACATTATGCTGCTGACATGCCCTTCCTGGACTCTCTCTGGGACTGTCACTCCGCTACCAACATTTCCTTCCTCTCAATAAAAGCTCAAACTCACCTGAACGCTCTGCCACCTCTGATTCTATGTCCTCCCATTATGTCCTGTCCCATACTTGTATAAACTTATGGGATGTTACAGCTTTAACTGACTTTGAAGCGTTTTATAGTTCTTTCAGGTTTAGAATACTGGCACATTCTTAGAAGTGCTCAGGAAAAAATAAAATCACAGGCTTTGAGTAAGAAGTGCGATGCAGTTAGATGTTTTTGAATTCCACTGTGGCTCAAGCACTGTTACCCAAGCTAAACATCTACCCACTTCATTATTCTGCTAAAATACATCTTTCTAACTTTGGCCTTGATAATATCTAAACTCTGAACTACCTCTGAATTAAGGGTGCATAATCTGACAATAGCTTTTTTTGCAATTCAATATAAACATGCTTAATACAATTAATAAAACAGCATATTAGAAAAGTCTTTTAATTTACTCAGGTTGCATGCACTAATCTTTCCATTTCCAAAAGTTGTAACTGCCATTGATATAAATTCCAGGAACATGTGTGGAGGGCAATGGACTTTAATCTCCAAATTAATTATTCTGAAATTCTGAAAAAGCAACATGAAAAAGTAAATCTTAGAAATTTGGATCTGATTCCTAAAGTATGTGCAACTTTTTAAGGTCTGTCTTTTTGAGGTCTGTGTATTGAAAAGTCATATATTTCACTTTCAAGAAAGTTTTCTATAATACAGGTATATCTGATGAAACCTAACATTGGTATTACACGAATATGCAATAAATAGATTACCATTAATTCTAGATGAACAAGCTGTTCAGACAATGTCTGGCCTTCTTGGAATTTGTCCACAAACAAGAAAAAATTCAAAGAGAAATTGGCCACACAATCAAATGCTGTATTTTGAATTAGCATCTGGTCTCTGATACTATTTAAAAAGCAAAGCTAACAACTGTTCACTTATAACTTCTAAATAGGCTGGCTCTCTGAAACATCTGCATGATCACTAACAGCTTAAATACATTATTTGAGGTGCTGTGAATTTTAAAATATGTGGCCCAAAGATGTGTTTAGAATACAGTGTCAGTTATTAGAATATGTAAAAGGCAATCACAATATATTTATAATGTACAGAAAAAGTCAATACTCAGTGCTGGAACATAGGGCTCTATTCAGCTAGGTCTAAGCAGATAAAAATAAGTATAATACAAATAAAAAACAAACACTGTGTTTTCTGATAAGAGGGTCGTGGCATCTCTGTGAGTAGAATACAAAATAATTTTAAATAACTGAGCATTGCTTTTGAAATAGTGTTTTATTGGTCTGTTTATAATAGCTACCTACGTAGATACATACTCTTGGTCTCCATGCAAAATACATATAATAGATGATGGTGCAATCCAAATATTTCATAGAAAGTCTTATAATTAAAAGGGAATGCAGAAAGTATTATATTTATCTTGAAACTGTAAGTCAATTGTAGTTATCGTTGTTTTCTTAGATTAAATAATTTGGAAGTCACAGGAAATTCTTAAACAGAGAAAGGCAGACACCAGCTTACAGTGAATTGCTGTGGCTGTGTAATGTAATGCATATTGTTTTTTTTTCACTAAATAAACAAAATCAAGTTGAAAGGCTTACAGCCTAAGTAGCTAATACATCATAACCAGAAAAACATTCATCATGTGCTCTGGCAAGGAATAAACTGACTTTTATATTCACCAAATACCAGTAACAGTGAATAAATATGGAAATATTTCAAAAATTATGTAACTTCCATGCTCTCAGGGGAGTACAGAGGCACAGAAAGTTAATTTTCTAACCACTGCAAGTCTTACTTTGCTTATGACGTAAGTTAAGATCTGTCTTTAAGTTTGAGTAGAAAGTGGTTTAGTGGCCACAGTCTAGCCCAACGCTGAGGTTTTCCAACCTAAAAATATAAATCTCTATTCCTTCACAAAGCTCAGAGATTTAGAAGCTTGTTTCTATATAATGAGATTATATTTTCAAATGCAAGAGGTTTATTAATTAGTTATCACCTCATATCATGTTAAATAGATTCTAGATTCTATATCTGATTCTGTTCAATTTAAAAGTCAATGCTTCTCAAAATCTTTATATTACAGTCTAATTGTATAACCAGAAAGATGAACACATGAATAACACAATTTCCATTTCCGACAGAGCTCCTTTGAATGTGTAGTCTTTGCCATTGGTTGGTTGTTAATTTGTCATTTTATTTTTGATGATGTTGTTATTTTTTACTGTGTTTAGTTTTTCTATGCACAGGCTTTGTTAAATAAGTTTGTTGTTTAACAACAAGTTTGTTGTTTTATTTCAACACATGTAATGACATCACAAATATGTTAAATAAAAACAATAAAACAAATATTTTGGGCTAGACCAAATCAAAGCTATAAAATGTTTTTTTTACATACAATTAACAATTTATATAGCCATTGTTTTTTGATTTTGGAGAAATCTAGGTAAGATATCTTGCTCAAGGGTGCAGTAGTGGCCCCCACCTGGGATTGACGTCACTTTATGTATTATTAATACATCACAAATTAAATATTACCATGAGCAAAAGCAAACACAAAATGGGACATGCTTCTATTAGATATGAGTAGCTGTATTTTATAGTTGTTGCTTATGATTAAGGTATTATACAGTGTCTTCATATTTAGGTTTAAATTTGCTAATACAACTTAACCATTGTCTTTGGGTAAGTTTTGTTCTGGGCATTGACATTCTAGATTTCTCATTCTTTATTTACTAGATATGGGAATAGTCCATGATTTCACACTTCTGAACACACACAATTAATTGATTAACTGTTAAAGCTTAATTTAAAATGAAGCCTGCATTACATTTTTTTTCATTGCTGTACATTAAGAAAGATGAATTATCAAGAATGTCTCATCTTTTATTTTGATTACACTGAAGGAATCTGCTGTGTTTGAAATTCATTTTCACTCAGTGTTTATGGACAGAAATGGAGGTTTGTTAATTATTCCTAGTGGAGACTGGATTCAGTGGATGTGGTTATTGTAATCTAAGGTTATGCATATAACCCAATAACATGGTGAGGGCAGATAACTACACTTTCTTCTATAATAAAAGGTAATCAATGTATTAAAACAAATTCTGAATTTTCCCAGTTTTATATTTTAAATTTAATTACCACTTGAGGAACAAATTATTAAATACATCACTGCCCTCATTCTAAACAAACATACAAATGGCGAATATATTTCAAATTTGAAAAGGATGATCCTGGTAATAAAGAAAAAAAAATAAGAATGGACATTTAAGCAAGAAAGCATACATAAAATCTTGTTCACTTCTGATTTTTAAATCAATTGTTGCACAAAAGTTTTATTTTTAACGAGTTTTAACAGTTGATGAGAACTTCATTTCACAGGCATTACAAGAGCTGTTATTTATTTATAAATTGCTTCAGTAGAAGATGATTTGGGGGTTTCAGAATTGTTTCCCCATCGGGATTTTTTTTGAGGCAAGAATTCATTTGATTTATGTTCCATTTAGACTTACATTACACTATAATTCAGAGCACATGTGAATATGTACAAAAAAATGTGATGATTTATAAATTATTTGCCTTTCCATGTCATTTTCTACCATATCTGTAAGCTTTTTCTTATGTTTTTTTGGGCCTGCTTATTAGTTAACCTTGCATAATAGATTACTTAAGAAATTAGAAAAGAGAAGCATATTATTTTTTAAAACAAATTACAACACATTCAAGTTTTTGGAGGCTAAATAGATGTCACTTTTTGTATCTATACATGCTCTGTGAAGTATTGTTTATATTGAGTAAAACCTTAAATTAAATTGACCATACTGTCATTCAACCCAGTGACTCCAAGGTCTAAGAGCAAGAAACACACAGTATAAAACTGAATTGATTGTTTATAGTAAAAACAAAAACATTGTCTGAACGGTGATGACTGCAGGGGCAGAACTAAACATAATTATGTTAACAGTAAATAGCGAATAATGTGGCTTCAACCAATATATCCTTATACAGTATATCACAAAGTGTTCTGAGACATATTTAAGTAACTTGTGTGTAATTATTTGTTCAAATCCTTCATTTGGACAGGTTTATGGTCCTTAATCACCCCACAAACATTTTCGAGATGTCAGCATGTATTTGTGCAGGGGGTGCCTCTTAAAGGCTGCTGGGTGTCTGATTCTATCGCAACAAGGTTTTGAAAAAGGCTTTCAGCTTTGAGTGACATCTCAAGATCAAAATCCTACACTGAATACAAAGTTGAATTCTCATAAGTGAGCATGGTAAACCTTATGAGTCAACATTTAAAAACTGCAAGGACGTGGCGGATGAAAGGAGAAATTGCATGTACATGTATTAATATAGCTAGTGTCCATGTATAATACCAATGGTCAGGGTGTGTGGGCATTCTAAGATCTCACTGCTTAGTCAATCAGCCAAGCAAGCTAAGGTGGGGCACCTCCAGGTATATTCATATATAAGGTTTAAGTGGAAATTCAGTGGAGCTGAGTTTCACTTTGTGAGACGAATTTGTGTTTAGAGAGTTTCTTTCAGTTGCTTGAAAAAGCCCATGATGGCGAAACACAAATGGAGTGTTGTGAGCTACTTTTCCTCCTCCTGTCACATTCTCACTATTGCCCTCTCTCTTTCTCCGACCCTTTTCCCATGTCCAATCTTTTTCTCTGCAGTTGTACATTCCGGCTACCACGGAAACCTTGTTCAGATCTTGGTGAATGCACTCTTTAAACAAACCGTTTTAAGCTTAATATTGACAGTAGTCTGCTTCACACAGGTGTATTCTTTAGCAATTCAGCTTGATTTGTACATGCTAATTTTTCAAATAAGTACTATCTTTGATAATTGTACAAGCGTAGTCAGAACATTGAGACATGCCTGGCAGTAACAAAGCATTCATTATCAGCTATGCATCACTGTTCCAACAAACGTCACTGAGGCATTGACTGCTGTTTGTCCCAAGTGTAGTTCCTGTTGTTGTTTCTTTCTTGTTATCAGTAACATTAATTTCTACCAGAGCATTGACATGCGAATTAAAAGAAAGAGACTCTGATACCTTTTAATCATTTAAAGTGTATGTCTGTGGTTTCCTAATCTGATTTTGAAATTAAAGAAAATGCAATGCTATCATGTCATGTTGCATATTTCAGGCCCTCTGCCCAAATTATTTTTTCCATGCATTTTTCCACAAACATATCCTGTTCTGTTATTCCTGGTATCACAGAGGCAATCACTTTTAATGGTCAGTGCTTCCAGGGTATTTTGCCTGGAGTATTAAGAAATAATGAATACATCAATCAGTAGAAGGTAAACTGTGGTTTCTCTGTGGTTATGCTAATCTGATGTATTTTATTCTTTTTAAAAATAATAATCACATTTCAGAAACAAATTTGCATAATGACTTACAATATGTGTATAAAATATTAAATATTAAAACCAATGTTTCTACTAAAATCAAATTATAAATTGCAATTATCCAAAGTCTATACAATAAATGTGTACAATTCAGGTGATGTTACTACATGTAACTACTTTTATTTTTGTAATAAATTAATACATTTTTGTGGACATGGTTAAAAGTTATTTTTAATTGCCATCATCCTGGTAAGCTTCTTTTTATGTTTAACATGTTTTTTTTCCTAATCTTGGAATATATATATTTAATTATCTATATTTAAAATGCTATGATTTGCAATTATATTTAAAAAATAGATACTTATTTTTATTTTCCAATTACCCTCTTCTGTAATTATATGCCGTAAGTATATGCCGATGTCTATGCAACAATCAGTCTTCACTGCTGATGTGCTGTTACTGCATGCTGATAGTTTTTATCTAGGGAACATACTTTGTGTTGTTTTTTCACAATGATCTTTTTGGAGAAATACATATGGAAAAACAACTTGTGTTACTTTGAATGGAGTTTCAGCTTTCCTCATTTAAATCACTTTGTGGCCATTTCTATTAATTTGTTTGATCAGTTATGTAAACTTATTTTGATTACCTTTATTTTGACTGTGTGCTCTGCTCTACCCATCATTACTTTCTATAAACAGTGAGATTATGTCAGTTGGGGATGTATCTCACTCCTCATTCATTAGATATTTCCTTCTAAAGCTGTCAAAATGTAATTCAGTGTGGAATTTATGTGTGATTGAATTGACAATGACTGAATCAGTTGCCTGCTAACTGAAAACTTTGCTTTACAAAAACCTGTTGTTGCCTGATTGTTGCCCTTATTTCACCTGTGAAGTGCATATTGTATTCAATGTTTCACAATAAAGCAACCTCTGTGCCAGTTTGCTGCAGGAGATAATTGTTTACATATAAATCAACTCTTGTGACAAGGTCTTAAAAAATCTTATCAGGTTATCAGGAAATCTGATTATGACTATAGTATAAGTCCTGTTTATATATATGAAGAGAAGCCAAATTACAAATGTACCAGATAATTCAAATGAGACCATTCTTAAAATTAATTGTTCCAGAACCTAATTATGTTTCCTGGATGAAAATGTCGCTTTCATAAGAAAAAAACAGAAACATAGACTAATGGTTTACTTGAAATCGACCTCCCAGAACTGTGGTTTAATCTTTTATAATTTACGGGCAATTTAAATGTAATGCAGTACATTATAATTAAACATTTGGCAGAACCTTACGATAGATGTATTATGGCACAATTTGAGCCACGAATAGTAATGATTCAGGATTCATTATTCTATTTCTGTATTTGAGAGGGGAGCAGGTTGAGGGTAAGTGGACTTATCTATTTATGTTTCTTGTCTAAGATTGCTCAAAATTCCAATCTATACTGACAAAGCATTAGCGTTAATCACAGTAATAGGCTTTCTCGTGAACATTGCAATGTTACTTGCTATTACAATGTAAGGACACATAAAACCATATTTCTAGGATCTTGGCTGATGTATCTTTAAGTAAAAGATAAAATATGCTTAGAATTTCCCTCAAATAATATATTTTATTCACGGAAAAATAATGAATACACAATCATTATTGTAATATATGTATGTAGAGAGCAGGACCACAGAGGGTGTGGTATAAATGATCCACAAGAATGCAGAGTGTGACGCAATTAAGTACAAGATCTAATTTATGTAAATGTTGTGGAGGGTGGAAACACTGCATATATTGATTTTACTTTGGGTATATCACTTTGGTCTACTAATGCATTTGTATTTATTTCAACACTACCCAGAGCATCATTCTGCAGTCAGTGCTTATCAAAATCATCTCCCTGCTGTCTTTTTTTTTTTTTTTACAGTTAATTTAACTTTTTACACTAAGTGTGTCCACCTCCTTAAAGTTTCATCTGTTTGTCAGATTTCATATTTTTTGTAAAAGTATAAATATATATTTTTGTTTCTTGGTCGAAATTGATTGTCTGGAACCACCCCTCCCCATTTTAACATGGCGGTTATCGCAAATCTCTCCAGACTCACGTCATCTCGACTAACGTAGTAACCATTTATGACTGGAGATGACTGTATCAAGTGATGAATTTGTGATATGTTTCACCTAAAATTATGTTGGCATGTATGAGATGCCATTCAATTGAAATAAATGTACCACAAATGGATATATCATATGGCAAAGTAAATATGCAATATGCCAAAATTAATATATAATATATTAAAATGGATATGTAATTTGGCAAAGTTAATATATTGTATATCAAAATGGATATAGCATGCTATATCCATTTCTGGTAAATGGAATGGTTATTTTGCCATTTTGTAGTCTCTCATACAAAAAACTGGTATAACAATTAACATAAAACTCTTTACAAGCATTTGCCCCCTGAACACAATTCTTGTGCTGCCAATGGTGACACACAATTGATATTTATATGTATATTCCTGCTACCTATCGTAAATCTCAGTATCTTAGTATTGATGTGTAACATATACACTCACACATACACAGCACATGTGAATGTCTGTATTGATGCTGTAACATTCAGTGATGTCCAGTCATACACTGCACTGTTTTTTAATCCTTGTGTGAATGGAAAGAAAATATGTTATTGTGTCAACACAATGCTTCCCATGGGATCTGGAATATGCCTTGTAAAATAAGTAATGTACATTCCATGTATTTTATTAAAAAATAAAAATAGATCCTCTTTTTACCCAAGAGGAAATAAGGTTCTCATAATGTGTGCCTTGGACCCTCTCCTCACTCACCTCCACACGACCGCTCCTGATCTTCTCCCCTTCATCTCCTCCCTCCTCAACTCCTCCCTCCTCTCTGGCTGTTTCCCCTCTGCATTTAAACAAGCTGCAGTCATCCCACTCCTCAAGAAACCTGAGTCCTTCTCCCCGTCAAAGTCTTCCATCACAGAAGACTTCACCAAAATGATGGACTCAGTGGATCGCCACAAAGCCGTTAATGCCCAGGCTAAGTAGATTACAGATACCTTGGACACTCTCAAGAGTAGTCTCCAGCCCTCTGAACCTTCGCAACTAGAAGTGGGTGAGATGAGCGGGCTCTGCTTATTGTTTTTAGAAGGGGACTCAATTACAACTTACTCCTGGCATCTGATATCCTGGATCCTTCCCTCATCCAGGAGTTCCACCGAGCCCATCCTGATGATCCTGTACCCCGACTGTGTGGTCGACCCTGCTGAAGAAGAGCTGTGGCAGCTAGAAATGCTAGTAGGGAGGGGGGTACTGTGATGACTTCTTGGCTTACCATCAGAGGCTGAAGGTGTCCACGTTTGGATTGCTGCTCAACTTCAACCTGAATGGTTAAATTCCCTGGTTATCATATCATTCAGCACACCTGTCCCCAGTTAAGACTGCCCATTCAATCACCAGTTAGATCCCTCCATTCCCAGACATCTTCTTCATTACTTTTCTGTGTCCATTCTGAGCCTTTTCTACTTGTAGTGCCCCATAGTGTTTTGACCCTTGACAGTTTTTCCCATATTATGATTCCTGGATTCCCTAGTTTATTTGCCTGATCGCCTGACCTTCTGACCGAATTACCGACCACGACTCGTCTCATCTCCCTTGTTCTTGTTCCCGGCAATGATCCTTTGTTTGCCTGCCCATTCTGTCTCTCTCCGCACCTGAGTCCTTCTCCCCGTCAAAGTCTTTCGTCACAAGCATGTAAGTCCAAACTTAATTTTATTTATATATTTAATTAGTCATTAAGAACACATTGCTATATTTAAAACTAAAAACTGATGTTTTATCTCATTACAAATTATTCTACGAAGAAAAAACAACACTTGCACTTGCAAAAATGAAAAAGAAACTGAAAATGAAAAGCTATTAAACAACCTCCCTCTGCAGACAAAGGGGGGGTATAATCATAAACTATATGCATTTCAGAACGAACTTAATAAATGTGGGAGCAATTTCTACAGCAGGTCAATTGATAAGGGAATTGCTGATTTGCACAAGAAGATGTCTGACAGTGTGCCTGTAGTTACTGACTAGAGTATTCTACAGATGCAAAAGAATAGTATGTTTTGCACATTTATTTTTTTCTCCAGGATATTGGACACTATTGAATCCTCCAAACTGAAAGTAATATTTGCTGATACAGTTCATCTGACCTCTGGGAATGACATCAGTCCAAGACATGTCAAATCTTTAAACACATTTGAAGGTAGTTTTAATAATGTGACTGGATATGACTCAATAATGCTAGTTACAGAATCAAGGCATAAGGCAATGACATTCTTGGAGGTTTTCTGCCAAATTTAGTACGAATAATTTTCTGAAAGCAGACAAGCTGCTTGCAACCATTAAAAATATGTATACATTACCCAAGCAGAAAATTATGTTATAACAGAAGAATTCCAACAGGAAGTCTGTATTTTACCCAGTGGCATGTCCAGAACATTTTTATGGGTGGCCGAGTTGGGGAAAAGGGGGGGTACATAATTTTTTCAATATAATTGTGATGGCATAATAGTGAAAATGTAAATATATTATAAATAACAATTCAAATAAAAAATTGTATCAGCACTCAAAAATTGAGCAGTAGCTCACTTGGCCCAAACTGCCTCTTTAAAACAGCTGAATACAGTTTTTGTGCTGGGTGGCAAGAAGTTTGATAAACTTGTCCATGTCAAGTGCCTTGGCTCTTCTTGCCTCAATGCTGAGAACACCCAGGTCACTCAATGTGTTTGGTCTTTGTGTGGTGTCTTCTCACTCCGCATGTTGTTGTCTTTCAAAGCCAGTGTGAATGGGGAGCAATAGGAAAACAACAGGAAAACGTTGCCTGCATTCTGCTGGCATTTCAGTGTGAATGGTGCTTTTGACGTGGGCAGCCTCAGTGACTCAAACTGCCTTTCTGGGTCCGTGCTCACACACGCGAGATCACATGTATACAATACAAATATGCTAACTCAGCCTTTTATTTGTTTATAATTTGACTCAAAATGAAAAGCATTTCCCCCTTATGCCTTCTATAACAGGACGTTAAGGTGCTACATGGAATTAAAATGCTAGATTAATATCTCATTCATAATCACAATAAATAAATATACATAAAACATCTTTAAATTGAACACTATTTAGCCTTCCATTTTACATAGGTGGAAACACTGGGGTTTATTCATGAAGGGTTTTACACCAATTCACAATTTCAGACATATTTCTGTACTGAATAAAATAGGAATTAAAGTTAAAATGCATTTGTCACTGAGCATACAGTTTCTGATGAAAATGCTTTGTATGAGTGGACAATTTTTCCATTCATTTCGTGGCTTATTTTTTATTTTATTGTTGTTAGAAAAACAGTAGGATATAGAATTGGTGTATTGTAAAACCCTTAATGCAGTGGTTCCCAAACCGGTCCTGGGGGACCCCCTACCCTGCTGGTTTTTGTTCCAACCGAGCTTTCAATTACTTAATTGAACCTTAATTGAAGTAACAATCTGCTTAGATTTTACTTTTTGAATTGTGTAAGACAATACACAAATGTGTACATTTCTTCAATGCGTTTTTTAAATATAATTCTATACTTAACTTAAAACCCATATTGTTTAAAGTAATTAAAAGTCTCAGATTTAGGAAATTATTAGTTCAATTAAGGGTTCAATTAGGTAATTGAGAGCTCGGTTGGAACAAAAACCAGCAGGGTAGGGGGTCCCCCAGGACTGGTTTGGGAACCACGGCCTTAATGAATATAGGCTAGCCTATTGATTATGAATGTGTCTTGTTTTGCAGATATTTGCTGCGCAGTGGTGGGGAATCAATCAACTGTCAAACGATCTCGGGAAAATTCTGCTTATTGAAGGTTGTTATGGTCCCAAATCATCACTGCTACATTGTTGCATTTCCCTGTCGCCAGACAATGCAACATTGTTACCACCTTTATCTCTGCTTACAGTGCCACATTTCTGACAGCGGCAGAAACTACATTTCTGACTAGTTCAATAACAAACAATTTTAAATTTCGGTGCAATCTATATCGTCAGAATAACTCTTCATCATCACCCCACTGTAAAACCTTTCCTTTCATGGAAGGTGTGTCTTCTTATTGCTGCTATCTCCCATCATCTAACTAACGTGAAGTCTCCTAAATATCGATCAAATTAGGAGTACTTTTAATTCTAAAGAATTCTAAAGAAGAATGAATAGCTTTTACTCCCAAGAGTAAAAGTTGGACCAAACTCACGTAACTCTCAGATGGATATCTCACTCTCAGATGCTTTATGAACATGGGCACATATGAGCTCTTCCACAAGTGTCGCTGGCCCCAACTTTTTGGTTTGATCAAATTGACTAATGACCAGTCAGACCTCAGAATTTCTGGGGTGGGGGGACACTGGGGTGGCCAATCAGATTTCGGGGGGCGGGGGGCATTGCCCCCCCACCCCCTAGACACGCCCCTGATTTTACTTCTGACTCGGTAGTCTGCTGCTGAATATCATTCCAAATTCATCCTTTTTACCACAGGCTTTGTGGAAAATGAAATGCACATTTCACCAAACACTGTAGTTTTAAAGGACCTCCAGAAATTGCTTACAGATGTGCAAGGTTTACAATTAGTTTGCATTAGGGCTGAAAAATATATTTGTCAGTTTCTTAAGGCCAAGTTTATACAGAACAACGTCAATCTGACAGAAGGCAGGCTTAATCAACTGAAAATGCTTACATTTAATAGGAAAATGTAATGCGTGGAACATTTTCGATCATGAAACTGTAAGTGACAATTAATGTGCTGCTGGCGAGAAGCCTTGCATTATTATTATGTTATCTTTGTAATGTGTTATAGCACTGATGTTATGAATTCAGTATTTTATATAAATTTTTCCTGGAATCTGTGCTTGTTTATTTTTTAATGTACAGTCTAACAAATAATATTGAATAAGACATAATATTAATAAGGTAGCTGCTACTAATCAATCAATGTGCCAAGCACCTAAAGGAATCATCAATATAAATCAATAAATGGTTTAGTTAAGCAGACTACATGGCCACCTTGTGCAGGGAGGAATGAGTTACAGCCTTAGAAAGCACAGTGCATAAAATGCAGGGCCCTGCTTATCATACAAGCTGTGCTGATGTGTAGCATGGACCCTGTGAAGCCACATTCTGCTGTGTTAATGGCAGTGTTGGGGTCGTTACTGAAGAAATATAATGTATTAGTTGTTATTTGTTTCTTGAGAAAAAAGTAATAATATTAGAATTACATATTAGTTCGTTTAAAATGTAGTGCATTATATTACTTTTGGTGTGGGAGTGGCTTGCCCAGAGAAGGAGTCGGGCTGTATTTGCAACCGCATACTACCCATACTACACGTACTACATACCAACATTTCAGTAATGTTTAAATGTTGGTATGTAGTACGTATAGTATGGGTAGTATGTGGTTTCAAATACAGCCTGTCTGACAACAGCAGCACGTACACAAGCACGCATGTGCGCAAGGCATGGGATTCTGTTCTGTGGTGCCGCTGCATAGACATTACATGCTGTGCGGACTGTTTTTGATATGGCACAGATTAGTAAATAAGTCTTGTGGAATGTATTGCAACTTGCTTCCGATTTAAACACCACATCATATAGATGAATGTAGTGAGGAAACACTTGTTTATTTTATATGGATAGTAACTGTAATATTATTACTCAAATTAAAACTAGTTATATTAACTCATTATTAAGATGAGTAATATTATTACAGTAGTGTGTTACAATACTAATGTGTTACCCCCAACTCTGGTTAATGGTATGCTATTGATTTCTGTAGCACACGTATTTGGGGCTAGTAACCTCAGTGAACACCATGTTAATTAATGTTATAAGACACATCTTACAGGACTGTTTGAACATGTGTCTTATTTCTTCTCTTAAGCACCTATTAGTGAATGAGGTTCGTGATATTCTTAAAATGGTAACAATCTATGTGGCTAATCCTGATTAGGGTCTAAGTTTGCTTCCTTCATACATAACAGACATGCATAGCATGAAGTCACCCACATGGAATGAGCTCCCAGAGTTCGGGATGGGTAGAACATTTTATGGTGTATTGCCTTTGCACTGACCCTTAGAGAAAACCATTTCGGAAAGGGAAGGAAGAATGAATTTTAAATACAGTTACACTGCATTGGTAGTAAATGGATAACATATGAGCAGTGGTGGATTTGAATTATATCTTGCTTAATTTATAGTTTTTTTTTTCTATTTAATGATACAGTGACATTGATCAAACATGTGGTCTGAAATAAGGTTTTGGTTTAATACATATGCTGTCTGTGCCCAGCTGTTTGTCATATTCAGAAAATCGATAACACTACATTTAGAAAGAATTTGAG
The DNA here is from genome assembly GCF_036373705.1 of Amia ocellicauda. Lineage (NCBI taxonomy): Eukaryota > Metazoa > Chordata > Actinopteri > Amiiformes > Amiidae > Amia > Amia ocellicauda. Next base: position 5,801,957 of record NC_089862.1, on the reverse strand, counting down.
GTCAGGAAGTGCAATCAAATAAATACAGCAAATAAATCAAATGAACTAGGCAGCACCTGGAATGCTATGTACACTTCTGATCTCATTTTTACATGGGAACTTTGTAAATCTCCTAATAGTTATTTCAAAGTACATTTTCTTTGTCTTTGGAATAACATTGACATTTTTAAATTACTGTTTGGATTATATTATTTTTGACATTTTGGAAACTACAATACAGCTCATATTATACAGTGAGGGAAAAAAGTATTTGATCCCCTGCTGATTTTGTACGTTTGCCCACTGACATAGAAATGATCAGTCTATAATTTTAATGGTAGGTGTATTTTAACAGTGAGAGACAGAATTACAACAAAAAAATCCAGAGAAACGCATTTCAAAAAAGTTATCAATTGATTTGCATGTTAATGAGGGAAATAACTATTTGACCCCTTCGACTTCGTACTTAGTGGAAAAACCCTTGTTGGCGATCACAGAGGTCAGACGTTTCTTGTAGTTGGCCACCAGGTTTGCACACATCTCAGGAGGGATTTTGTCCCACTCCTCTTTGCAGATCCTCTCCAAGTCATTAAGGTTTCGAGGCTGACATTTGGCAACTCGAACCTTCAGCTCCCTCCACAGATTTTCTATGGGATTAAGGTCTGGAGACTGGCTAGGCCACTCCAGGACCTCAATGTGCTTCTTCTTGAGCCACTCCTTTGTTTCCTTGGCTGTGTTTTTTGGGTCATTGTCATGCAGGAATACCCATCCACAACCCATTTTCAATGCCCTGGCTGAGGGAAGGAGGTTCTCACCCAAGATTTGACGGTACATGGCCCCGTCCATCGTCCCTTTGATGCGGTGCAATTGTCCCGTCCCCTTAGCAGAAAAACACCCCCAAACCATAATGTTTCCACCTCCATGTTTGACGGTGGGGATGGTGTTCCTGGGGTCATTCCTCCTCCTCCAAACACGGCGAGTTGAGTTGATGCCAAAGAACTCGATTTTGGTCTCATCTGACCACAACACTTTCACCCAGTTCTCCTCTGAATCATTCAGATGTTCATTGGCAAACTTCAGACGGGCCTGTACATGTGCTTTCTTGAGCAGGGGGACCTTGCGGGCGCTGCGGGATTTCAGTCCTTCACGGCGTAGTGTGTTACCAATTGTTTTCTTGGTGACTATGGTCCCAGCTGCCTTGAGATCATTAACAAGATCCTCCCGTGTAGTTCTGGGCTGATTCCTCACCGTTCTCATGATCATTGAAACTCCACGAGGTGAGATCTTGCATGGAGCCCCAGACCGAGGGAGACTGACAGTTATTTTGTGTTTCTTCCATTTGCGAATAATCGCACCAACTGTTGTCACCTTCTCACCAAGCTGCTTGGCGATGGTCTTGTGGCACATTCCAGCCTTGTGTAGGTCTACAATCTTGTCCCTGACATCCTTGGACAGCTCTTTGGTCTTGGCCATGGTGGAGAGTTTGGAATCTGATTGATTGATTGCTTCTGTGGACAGGTGTCTTTTATACAGGTAACGAGCTGAGATTAGGAGCACTCCCTTTAAGAGAGTGCTTCTAATCTCAGCTCTTTACCTGTATAAAAGACACCTGGGAGCCAGAAATCTTGCTGATTGATAGGGGATCAAATACTTATTTCCCTCATTAACATGCAAATCAATTTATAACTTTTTTGAAATGTGTTTTTCTGGATTTTTGTGTTGTTATTCTTTCTCTCACTGTTAAAATACACCTACTATTAAAATTATAGACTGATCATTTCTTTGTCAGTGGGCAAACGTACAAAATCAGCAGGGGATCAAATACTTTTTTCCCTCACTGTACATCAAGGCGCCATGCGGGTAGTGAAAGAGTTCGAGGAGGTCGAGCTCCCTTTAAAAACTGCACAGCCAGAAAATGAGACCCAGGGGGCTCGCCATCAATCCGGACATGATATGTGGAGATGGCTGCCAGAACAGTGCATCCGTAAAGTATTCACAGTGCTTCACTTTTTCCACATTTTGTTATGTTACAGCCTTATTTCAAAATTGATTAAATTCATTATTTTCCTCAAAATTCTACAAACAATACGCCATAATGACGACATGAAAGAAGTTTGAAATCTCTGCAAATTTATTAAAAAAATAAACAAAAAAAGCACATGTACATAAATATTCACAGTCTTTGCCATGACACTCAAAATTGAGCTCAGGTGCATCCTGTTTCCACTGATCATCCTTGAGATGTTTCTACAACTTGATTGGAGTCCACCTGTGGTAAATTCAGTTGATTGGACATGATTTGGAAAGGCACACACCTGTCTATATAAGGTCCCACAGTTAACAGTGCATGTCAGAGCACAAACCAAGCCATGAAGTCCAAGGAATTGTCTGTAGACCTCCGAGACAGGATTGTATCGAGGCACAGATCTGGGGAAGGGTACAGAAACATTTCTGGAGCATTGAAGATCCCAATGAGTACAGTGGCCTCCATCATCTGTAAATGGAAGAAGTTTGGAACCACCAGGACTCTTCCTAGAGCTGCCCGCCCGGCCAAACTGAGCGATCGAGGGAGAAGGGCCTTAGTCAGGGAGGTGACTTAGCTCCAGCGTGACTCTGTAGAGAGAGGAGAACCTTGCAGAAGAACAACCATTATTATTGTTATTATTATTTTTATTTCTTGGCAGATGCCCTTATCCAGGGCGACTTACATCTCTGCAGCACTCCACCAATCAGGCCTGTATGGTTGAGTGGCCAGAAGGAAGCCACTCCTCAGTAAAAGGCACATGACAGCCCGCCTGGAGTTTGCCAAAAGGCACCTGAAGGACTATCAGACCATGAGAAACAAAGATTTAACTCTTTGGCCTGAATGGCAAGGATCGAGGGAAAGATGAATGCAGCAATGTACAGAGACATCCTCGACAAAAACCTGCTCCAGAGCGCTCTGGACCTCAGACTGGGGCGAAGGTTCATCTTCCAACAGGACAAGAACCCTAAGCACACAGCCAAGATAACAAAGGAGTGGCTACAGGACAACTCTGTGAATGTCCTTGAGTGGTCCAGCCAGAGCCCAGACTTGAACCCGATTGAACATCTCTGGAGAGATCTGAAAATGGCTGTGCACCGACGCTCCCCATCCAACCTGATGGAGCTTGAGAGGTCCTGCAAAGAAGAATGGGAGAAACTGCCCAAAAATTGGTGTGCTAAGCTTGTAGCATTATACTCAAAAAGACTTGAGGCTGTAATTGGTGCCAAAGGTGCTTCAACAAAGTATTGAGCAAAGGCTGTGAATACTTATGTACATGTGCTTTTACATTTGCTAAGATTTCAAACAAACTTCTTTCACATTGTCATTATGGGGTATTGTTTGTAGAATTTTGTGGAAAATAATGAGACAGCGCGGCCATGTGTGGGCTAGCGCGTCGATCCCTAGGGTTCCTGAGCGGTCTCGGACAGAGAATCATAGTGGGCAGTGTGTGGACTCTGCCGAGGCAAAGAGATCCACGTCCGCCCTGCCGAACCAGCTCCACAGTTGTTGTACCACAAGCGGATGGAGGTGCCATTCCGAGACCGGGGGGGGCCTCCCCAAGAGAAGACGTGTTGGACAGGCCTGGGAGGTGAACTGCTCTGATGGAGCGGAACCGTGGTTGTGCCCACAGAAGCAGACGGCGTGCTAGACAGTACAGTCTGCGCGACCGGAGACCTCCTTGCCTGTTGATATAGGCAACCACCGCTGTGTTGTCCGTCCGGACAAGCACATGTCTGTCCCGCAGGACTGGCAGGAAATGAGACAGTATAGGGAGTACTGCTTGTAACTCCAGGATGTTGATATGGAGGGCCCGTGCTGGCTCCGTCCACCTGCCTCGGACTCCACGTCTGTTGCAGACTGCTCCCCAACCCTGCTTGGAGGCGTCTGTCATCATGTAGGTGGTAAACTGGCCCCAGGGGCACACCGAGGGTCAAATTGTGGGGGCTCCGCCAACAACGGAGCGCCTTCCAACAGTGACTCGGCGTGCTCGATCGCGGCGAGGGTGCATCCTGAGAGACCTGAACCACCATTGCAACAGCCTCAACTGGAGGATGCCGAGGGGGAGGGTCTGTGATGCAGCCGCTAGGAGGCCCAGCAGCCTCTGGCAAAGGGACACCCTGACACGAGCTCTCAGTCGGAAGAGGAACAGACACGTGTGTATTGAGGCAACTCTCTCTGGCGCCAGCGTGGCGAGCATGGCAACGAAATCGACGCGCAGTCAGAGGAACTGTGCCTGCTGAGTTGGCATCAGGCGGCTTTTCTCTCGATTGACCCGAAGGCCCAATGCTGAGAGGCGGCCTAAAATCAGGTCTGTGTGTAACCGAACCTGCTCCCTCGAATGAGAACAAACCAGCAAGTCGTCTAGATAATTGAGGATGTGGACCCCCTGGCACTTGGAAAAAGTGCGTGGCGCTAGTGACAGGCCGAAGGGGAGAACAGCAAACTTGAACACTCGGCCCTCGAAGGCGAAGTGGAGAAACTTCCTGTGCGCCTGCGCAATGGGGATGTGAAAATAAGCATCTTTCAGATCCACCGTGGTGAACCAGTGGCCGGGCTTGATGACCTTGAGGTGGCGGTTCAGGCGCCTCAGATCCAAGATGTGGCCGAAACCGCCATCTTTCTTGGGCACAAGGAAGTATGGGGAATAAAATCCCTCGTGCTGCCCCGGCGGGGGCATTTCGTGGATTGCTCGCTTCTCCAGGAGAGCGACGATTTCGACGTGAAGCGCCGCACACTGCCCTCACTCCCGTCCACACCACGCCCTGGAAGGGGTGTGGATGTGTCTAAAATTGCAGGGAGTAGCCAACTGATATAATTTGGAGCACCCAAGAGTCTTGGGTGCAGAGTTGCCAATTGGAGAGTTGCTGGGGGGTATAAGGGTGGGCCAGAGGCTGATGGAACGCCTCAGGGGCGGGGCTCGGGTGGTGGAGGAGGCAGGGTCGGGCCGGGTCCCCTCCTACCATGAGCTGCCTGGGGCCGCCGGGGGCCAGGGCGGTGAGCCTGGGGGGGTGCCTGCCTGCCAGTGAGACGCTGGCGAAGATCAGCAGGTGGGCGGGGCTGTGACCTGGGCTGTGGTCCGGCCTGTGGCCTGGGCTGTGGCCTGGGAGCCGCGGTCGGGGGGCCTCCGTGTGGGATGCTTCACGCACTGACCCCTTTTGAACCTGGAGCGCGGCGGGGCAAGATCAGAGGGCCAGGGGAGCTAAAGAGACTCCACAGCCCTATGGATGACTGCCCAGAACTCCCTGTCCTGGGGGAGGAGGCCAGCGTAGACTCAGAAGAGGGGGAGGGAGCCCAGGGACGTCGCTCCACCGCTCTTCCTTGTCGCTCACGTGCACATGCGTGGGGGGCGTGCACCGCGGGCACTGCAGGCAGGAGGAGCGTGTAGCATTATGTCGGGTGTATTTTGACAAAAGCATTTTAGCTCTGAGCTGAAGCACTGATCTAAGGAAGACCTCTCCCCAGCAAAGTTATCAGATTTCCTTAAAGCGTGGGACTGGTTTACATCAAAGTGACAGTCTAAATCACTTACAGACTGAAATTGTGCACCACTTTAGTTAAGGGATTGCAAAATGATTTATAAACGGGTTAAGAACAACATTTGTTTTAGGAGGGTCTATGCTTGCAATGCTGTTATAGATTTAAAATGTTCACCACTTGACTTTAGGGGTTGGAAAATTATTTATTTACAGCAGCTTATTAACAGTTCATTAAATTTTAATTAACTTGTATTGTCGGTGTAGGTCTGTACAATGGTGTTTACATGTGAGTTTACTAATATAAATTAAATGACTAGTAATTGCCAGTTGGCAGCAGGTGTTCCCTTTGAAGAGCTGGCAGGTTTCAGAGTAGGGTATGTTTTTAATGACATGGAGTGTTGCTGTTGTGTTATAAACAAATAGAAGGATTTTTATTGTAAATAAAAAAAAGTTTTCTTTTCACTTAACTAATGTAGCGTTATGTTGGGTGTATTTTGATAAGAGCATTTTAGCTCTGAGCTGAAGCACTGATCTAATGAAGACCTCTCCCCCCCAAAGTTATCAGATTTCCTTAACTCGTCAGCTTGGAACTGGTTTATATCAAAGTGACAGTTTTGGGGAGGATGGCACCGAGAATAGGCCAAATAGTTTGGAATCCTGCTGTGAAATGTCTGGGGAAGGGGGCCTGTAGGTAATAAAAACTCTTTGAAGTGGACGAGAGCCGAAATCCCGACATAGAGCTACAAACCTGGGCCAACCACCATTTCCAAAAGATGGCATGGATTGACATCAGTCATAAATCAAGCCCCCCTCCAATAGGACACTGGGGGCGGAAACCGAAATCCAATCTCACAAACTCAAGAACCAATCACCTATTGATCTGACAGGCATATAAATGGTAGCGCACGGTCTCTCTCCCCCTCTCTCACCTGAACCAGTAACTCGCTGCCACAGCTCAACTTGTAGCTCTGTTGCCCAAACCGGAACCAGAAACCAACTAAGTCTTTGCCAGCAACAGAAGAGTTAAACTGGGAGAAGGAGATTGAGCCATACGAGGAATTCTTTTAAAGGACTTTATTAAATAAAGAACTTAACAGACTGCGCTGCCCACCTGTGCCCACCTGATCAGTGGAGTTTTACAGCTGGACAATTGACTAAGTCGACTGAATACGAAAGTGTCAGTCATTTAAATAGCTATTTGAGTCTTAAGAAACTCGACCCTTGGAACCAACAGGGCCCTGCTTTCCTCAAAACTTTGTCTTCAAATAAGTACGGTGAGAGACCCTGCTTGCAAAGAAGATTTTGTGCACAACCTTGGAGCCTTCAAACCAGTGGAAAATCTGTTTGGAAAAGACTCAGTTTCGCGAAACCCCAACTTCCAGGTGCATCGACTGAGTGGAAGTTCTTGGACAAAGCCGAACCGGACTGCCTTTGTTCCAAACCACACGGACCTCGTGCCGTGTGCTGTTATCTGAGCCCGAAGACAGAGAGGCCTCTCTGCGACGAAGTTCAGATAAGTTTAACAGTTTGGAGTTTGTGATTCATGACATTTGAGAAATCAATTAGAAATGTTAATCTGTGATTCATAACTCTAGAATGTGTAATATCATTTAGTTTTCTTAAATATAAATGTGTGTTGCATTAAACTGTTTTGTTTATTAATTTTAGAAATAAAATCTGTCAACGCCGAGAAATATCTTCTCATTCCTGTTTAACTGTTTAGTGTGAAATTGACACACGTTAATAGACATTAGATTATTGGTGGCCCTGCCTATCCTTAATCATTGAATAATAATCAGTTAAGGGAAATTGTGGTAACAAGTAATGATAGGATCTTTCTCGGCACCTAAACGTAAATGAGACTGATATATATATATATAACGAGAAGTTACCTGAGATAAATACTAACCTGCGTAGTTATTAAATGTCTGACTAACAATACTAATGAGAGACTCACCTTCGTCTTACTAACAGGTATTGTAGTCAATGTGTTTATAACTTTTTTGTTTAACGATTTGTGTGATATCATATGCGATCCCATGGTCTTTGATTTGGTCACGGAAGTGATTTGTCTTTGATTTGTTGATGTAGAGTTGAAGCTTAATTAGTATTTCCCTTTTGTATAATCAGTGTAGTGCTACATTTAGTCTTTGTTTTTGAATACATTTGACAATTCATATCTTTGGAATTGGTGTCTGCGTCCAAGTATTACAGAAATTGAGTTCTACAAGATTCCAGGATTCGTGATAAGGTGATACTATAAATTCACTTCTTTAATTGAAATGTATAAGTGTACCTTACGCTACAGGCGTGGCTGCCGCGGCAGGTGCGGTAGCGGCAGCCGGTGCAGCAGCAGGAGCAGGAGGAGATGCAAGCGTAGGGGGCGCGGGTGTCTCTGTCCCTGCAGACTTGGAGGAAGAGATGGAGGGGCTCGGGTAGAGGTAGAGATCCAGGACCCCCGAGGTCCCCCCGTCATTCGCCGGAGCGGGGGATCTCTGGACGTGGTGCCGATTGCGGCTGTGCCCAGTGAAACGGCGGACCTCCGAGCGCGCCGTAGCGGACCTGGAAGTCGCGGCCAAACTGCACCCGCTGTCGGTGCCCAGACAGACGGGGCATAGGACCTCCCCACTCCAGGTGGGCAAGGTGTGCTGGCCGCAAGCGGCTCAGTGGTGGGGGCGAGAGGAGCTCATTGCCGAGCCAAGCGCACACGTGTGTGCACAGGGAAACGTACAGCAGAGGCGCGGATCAGTGTTTGCACCGGGGGCACACAACAACCGGAACGCCTCTGCAACAAGTGGAGCGCCTGTTTACGGGCCTGTTGCTGTAAGTACGTCTCCACCCGGCAACGTTTATATACACAGGGGCAAGCAGTCAGAATATATAAGGCACTATATAAACACAACTATTATTTTTAAAGTGTGCTATTAGTAGCCGAAACTGAAACCAAAAGCGCACCGGAGCCCCGGAGCGTGGACGGAACAGAGTCAGATTAGCTATAATAATAATAACTAATAACACAAATAGACACAGACAATTTGGACTTTGACAGAAAATAATTGACTACCCCTGATCTAACTAGTAATTTAGGATTAATTAAGATTGAGATTGGACTAAAATGTGGTTAATTGGATGCTTAGATGTAACCATAGTCTTATTTTTGCATAAGGCCAATTAAACATGAAAGGAAAGGGAGAGATATCAGACTTTGTAAATAAACTATACAATTCATGTAATTCTCGCACTCTTAGGTGCTTGAGCTTTATTTTCTGAAAATATTTTGGATGTTCAACACTTATAGACCCAGATTATACATTCATGAAAACAGAGTGACCCAAGTCTCTCCAGTATGTGTGTGTGTGTGAGAGAGAGAAATTGAGCTGCACTTCCGAGGTAGAGACACTGACTATTCGTAGTATGTTAAAGAATTCTAGTGAAGTAACCCTTATGGACCACACTATTTGCCACATTGAAGAACTCCGGGTTAAGTGAATTATCACTTCTACCTGCTGGTCAATGTGATGCATCACGGCGCTAAAGCAACTGGACGCTCCTTGGAAGCTATTGTGGCGGCAAGCCGCCAGCTCTGGCTGTCACAGGCAAGATGAGTGCCTGTCACGAACAGGACCTGCCTCCTAGACACGCCCATATCGCCGGGCTTTGCTTTTGGCCCCTCAATGGAGGAGATGCTGATGCACATTCCCCAGGAGAGGGAACAGTCATTGCAGCAAGCCAGGGTCTACCCGGTTACACCCTCGGCCCAGCCTCGCAGGCAGCCTTCAGGAGCTCAATGTCTCTCGACCTTGTTTCCATCAGGCACGGTGACTGGTTCATTTCAGTGGATCTGAAAGTTGCTTACTTTCACATCCCTATTGTGCAGGTGCACAGGAAGCTCCTCCGCCTCGCCTAAGAGGACCGAGCGTTCGAGTTTGCTGTTCCCCCCTTCGGCCTGTCACTAGCCCCACACAATTTTTCCAAGTGCGTGCACGTTGTGTTCGGCCCCTTGCGTTGCCAGGGGCTCCACGTCTCTATACATGCGTGTCTCTCCCTCTTCTGACTTGCCTGAGGCTGCTGGGCCTCCTAGCGGTAGCATCACAGACCCTCCCCCTTGGCCTCCTCCGATTGAGAATGCCTAGCTAACACGGCAGCAGACCTCCTCTCTCGGGAGGACCTTTGGTCTTGGAATGGTGCCTCCACCCGTCTGTGGTACAGCAACTGTGGAGCCGGTTCAGTAGGTGCATGCGTCTGGCCTGTACCCCGCTCTGTATATATAAATGTTTTAAATAGCAGGATTGTGGCTCCATCTGACCTGTGCAGCACGGAGCTCACTGCCGCTGTTGCCAGCTGATGGCGCTCGAGTTTCGCTGCCTCGCTGTGTATATAGTTCCTTGGTCAGCAGGTCTGTGGCCCACTCTGGCTGTGTATGTCATGGAGCAAGGGGACCGCTGCTGTTGTCCTCCAGCGGAGGGCGCTTTGTACATAGTTCATTTATTCACATGGTAAGAGCTGTAGTTGCCCTGCGCTAGCTGTGCTATTTGGCAGGTGTCAACTGCTCCACGTGTGGTGCATGAGCTGGCTCCTGCGCTGGCTCCTGAGCCCTGTGGTGTACATAGTTCATTTGTCACAACATGGTTAAGCTGGTGTGGCCTTGCTTCTAGCTGTGCTAGTGGAGCAAGCGGCCACAGCTATGATGTCCCACGTGTGGCGCATGAGCAGGCTCCTACGCCCCGTGGTGTATATAGTTTGTTTGTCCGAAATCTAATTGTCAGCACAATAGAGCTCTTCCAATCTGTACTATTCAGTTGATTTGGATGCTCCTGTGCTGTGCGCAGGTGGCATGAATGTTTCTGTTGCCACGCGATATATATTGTTTGTTCATTTGTACAACATTGTAGAGCTGGTGTGGCCTCGCTCCTAGCTGAGACTAGTGAAGCAAGCGGCCAATGCTCCCATGTTATGCGAAGAGTGCATGAACAGTTTCCTGCACACCGCAATGTTATGGTTTGATGGCCACGGTAGAGCCTGCTGTTGTCCTGCATTAGCTGTGCTAATAGGTATCAACTGCTCCCGTGTCACATGGTGGTGCATGATTTGCTTCCTGCACCCCGCAATGTGTTTAGTTGTTATGACAGCACAGTGGACCTGGGTGCTCCGTACCTTTCAGTGAATGTGATTTTCCTGTGATGTTCCTGCTGCCGCACTGTGTATATTGTTATGTCCAGCTGTAGCTACTCAGTGAACTAGCCAGCAGTGTGTTATTCAGTGGGTCTGTAGCCCCACTCCTGCAGGATCAGGGGTTCACTGCCACGTTAATGTGCGGAAGGCGCACAAGTTGCTTGATTGCCCGCGCCATATTTTGTGCCAGTAGATGTACGGCCTCACTCCTAGATGCACTAGCAGAGCAGCCGGTCTTGCTATTGTAAACGGAGGGCGTAATAGTTGTCCTCTGTAGCCCCGCTTTGTATATGCTGATTGCAGACAGTCCCTGGTAGAGCACGACTATGGTCCTCGCTCCTGGACAGCCTAGTTTGGCCCCAAGGGGCCTTTGTGGCTCCTGTCTGGAGTTGTGTTGCCGAAGCCCCTAGCGGTACACCTCGGGGTAAGCTCCCTTATCAGCTTGCTGCCTCCTCCCTTGCGACGGCTTGGTTATACAGTAACCCCTCCCCCTTGGCAGTGCTTCCAACTTGAAAGATAATGATAGGTTGCGTATGCAACCCCGGTTATCTGAAAAAGGAAGTACTGCCCAAGGGTTGCAAGGTCGCGCAGGAGTCCTGGCTCCCGGCAAAAGAGGACGAACCTGTGCTGATGTCACGTTTTATAGAACAGAAAGTGGTAGGGACCTGTTCTGACTGACACGCGCTGGGGATAATGGCAGCTTTGATAGAGTGACATTTTGATTAGGTTCCTACAGAAGTGCGCAGAAACCCCTCCCCCTTGGGCAATGCTTCCTTTTTCAGTTAACCGTGGTTGCATATGCAACCTATCGTTCCTGATAGAAAGTTTACATTCAGTAGGAGAAGGAATAATAAGAATTAAATATTTAAAAATTCTGGAATTTCCAGGTGAAAATAGTACAATGGGTCAAATGCGGCCCTAGAGGATGTTTGGTGCGGCTCCCCAAAGCCAAACTTTATTTTTACACTTTCTGAACATTTTCTGTTACAAATTGCATATGTAATTTGGGGGAAAATAATAAAACAACAATTAAAGTTCATAAATAGGGAAACTTGTCAAATTTGCAGATGATACTAAAATTGATGGCTCAACAGATACAATCTCGGCAGCACAGGTTATTCAAAGGGACTTCAGTTGTGGGCCGACACCTGGCAGATGAAATTCCATGTACACAAGTGCAAGGTATTACATGCAGGTAACAGAAATGTCCACTATAATTACACTATGGGAGGAATAGAACTAGATGAAGTATCGCATGAGAAAGACCTAGGAGTCTATGTGGACTCCTCACTTTCTCCATCCAAACAGTGTGGGGAAGCAATAAAAAAGGCAAACATAATGTTAGGGTATATTGTCAAAAGTGTAGAATTTAAAACAAGGGCAGTGATGTTCAGACTGTACAATGCACTAGTTAGACCTCATCTGGATACTGTGTACAGTTCTGGGCTCCACACTTCAAGAAAGATATCGCTGCTCTAGAGGGAGTTCAGAGGAGAGCAGCCAGACTTATTCCAGGTCTGAAGGGACTGTCCTACTGAGAGACTGAGGAACTGAACCTTTTCACCCTGGAACAGAGGAGACTACGTGGGGACTTGATTCAAGTCTTCAAAATCATGAAAGGCAATGACCACATCAAACCAGAGGAGCTTTTCCAGATTAGCAGGGACACACGAACCCGGGGACACAAATAGAAATTGGGCTTCAAGGCATTCAAGATGGAAAACAGGAGACACTTCTTCACACAGAGAGTAGTCACAATCTGGAACAAATTTGGGAACATTTAAAATCAGACTGGATAGGATCCTTGGATCAGTTATTAATGGACATCAAATGAGCATGATGGGTCGAATGGCCTCTTCTTGTTTGTAAACTTTCTTATGTTTTTATGTAAATGTTCCCTAACTGAGATATAGAAAATAATAAGGTATGATTTGGGACATATTTTGTTGATGGTTAATTTTCTACTGTGGCCCTCCATCCCATGCAACCTGCAACGGAAATTGTCCCTCCATCACCAGATATTGGGAACCCCTGGTCTAAAGCATTTTTTCCCAAACCTTTCAAGCTAAAGTCGCACCTATATACTATGAAATGTAATGCCCTACAACTACCTCTTCTGCACACCCCATTTTGAAAAAAAAAAAAAAAAAAAAAGCTTCATACAAAATTAGACAGATTTCTCAAGCAAAGTTTTATTTATGGTTATTGATTAAGATAGCAATTGTTACAATTAATACTAAGTTAAACAAAGAGAGCATTATTCCTTTACTAATTAGGCAAAATCCTGCAATAAAGTGAAGTTAAGTAATGACATTAGCAGGGCCAGCTGCTGGCACAAACACAAAACAAACAAAAATTCAGCATATGGCGCCTCTATAGTGCCTGACTGATGGTAGTGGGGGATGGGCAATGAGTCAGCTTTCTGTTTCTGGGCTGTGCATCATTGACATTTGAGAGTACCCAGCAGCCAGCATTGGGGGGGGGGCGCCATCCCCAAATCTCACCTAGGGCAGCAAAAGTGCCAGAGCCGGGCCTGGGTTACATTTTAAGCCCCAATCCCCATTAAACTTAGGCTTTCATTAAGGTTAGTGTTGTTTCTCTACTGAGTTCACTGAATTTGTATGGAATTTGTATGGGCCTAGGTTTAAATTATTGTATTGACAAGGGTTGGGGTATAGGCTGTTTGGTTTCAAAATGGGTCAGTTAACCTACTGGTGTAAAACAATTGGATCAAGCAGTCTCATACATAAAGATTGTGTTTATGATACAGGTGTTAGGTTAATTAATTTGAAAATTTGACCAAGCTAGGTCTTAATTGGGCATACAGATGAGGGTAGATATGGCCTAGTGGTTACATTGTAGCCTACTGGTTTACTTAACATTATTTTAGCTGAGATTGTGATGTATTGATGAAATACAGTAAGCTAATCCTACTTCATTTTAAATATTTAACAGCAACCTGAGTTCAAATCTACCAGGACCTTATTACATTTAAACACATGAGAAGTTTTCCTTATTTATTTTACTTTACTTAGTTTTATTTTTCTCATGAGTGACACAGATTAATTAACAAGAGTACATTGACCAATTTGCTGTGCTGTTCATCTGAATCTGCAGGTTGAATCTGAAAGACGTTCAACACTCCAAACTGCTTGTGTAGAAATTAGAACTTAGAGTTTGTCATGAAGGAGGGATGAGCCATCTTATCTAATGGAATAAACAGAGGTGCTACAAAGTGCAGCAGAAGAAACAAAATCCATTTCAAATCACAGTGTTGGTGGTCTGTGGTGCTATGAAAAAACAACAGTAAATCCAAGATAAATACACCACTGCAGCTCATATAACCATCATATGTCCATCCATTATCAATAATCATTATTAACTTGTAATGCAGTCCAGTGATTTTGTATTTTATTCTCTATATTTTATGTAAAGTAGAGAGTATGTCCTTAATCCCCCAAAGAAACTTTGCACAGAGTTCACAGGATGGAAAATAATTTGACAGTATATCAGGTGGTGCATTTAATAAAATCTAATCATATGCATTAATGGTATTCAAATTGTCAGTGTGAGTTATAGTTACTACTGATGTTACTTTCAAACAAAATTGGATTTTATAAAGCACTGTGGAAATGCATACCATGCACTGTTTTAGACATTTCTCCATCATGAGTGGAATAATAACATAAAAAAATAAATAAATAAATTTTTCAATTTCGGAAAATTTAACCCTTCGACAAATGTGACATTAAAGCAAGCAATATGAGTGCTGAAATAAATCACTGGAAACTGAGATGCAAACAGAGCTGACAGAAATGTCATTCTTACAGATTAGAATATCAACTCTATAGATGAAATGCAGATACAAATTATAAAATTTAAATGATAAGTCTAAAGTGGAAAAAATTTATATAATGAATTCATTATCGACTATGATAATGATTTCTTCTTCATCTTAAATGTAAAAATACGTGCATTTTGGATTCTCCCTCTTCCAGGTTACAGACGTAGTATAGCATCGATCAAAAATATAATCATGTAATTTCATGTATTATTTTGATATCATGCTCACCTTTTTAGTTGGAGAGAAAATAGAAAATAGAAAAGCTATGCCACTAGATAAATGGTATATATATATATATATATATATATATATATATATATATATATATATATATATATGTTTTTTTTTTTTTTTTTTTTTTACGCCACACTGGGTGCAGTACGGATCCACCCCGAACTGACCTGTACCTGCCCAGTCCCCGGGGGTGCAGAAATAACATCAGACCATTTTGTCTTAAGTGCAGCATTGATTCAAAATATAATCATATACATTTTGTGTTATTTTGATATCATTCTCACCTTTTTAGATGGAGAGTAAATCATTTGAACTGTAAGACCTTATGAACAATATCAAAAGTGTGTGTGTTAGGTGTTTGAACTGTAATTCAAAGCATATTTAGGGGAATATGTAATGGGATTGCTATGAGGCTGACCATGTTCCATTCAGAGAGAGAGAACTACAAGCTACATTGCTAACTACAGTGCTGCATCACTGTTTGCTGTCTTCAACTTTCCAGACAATATGCCTCATATTATTTTCAGAACCCACAGGCTACAGCATATTCCCATGTTGCGAAAGTCTTTATAGTATTTTCTGTGTGCAAAATCAATTTATATGACAGGGCATTAGATTGCTTTTACTGTGAAAACACTTAAACCTATTTTCCACAGGGGGCATAGTTTAGTCCTGTGTGTGCAAAGTGTATGCTTGACTGCCTGTGAGTGGTTAGAAGGCTGCATTTCACAGCTACGCTCATTCATTCTATATTGTATTTTATATTGTTTGGTGGTGGACAATGACATTTTGCACAATACCAAATTCAAGAACAGATCTAGTGACACAATAGTTGAAAAATATCTTATTGTTAAGCTGTTCGACATTATATTCCTAAATATTATAACAATAATGATCTTATATGTTATAGTAACAGAAATAAATTGAAATCTATTTAAATTATGTAATGCACAACCCTGGAGCTGGTGGAAATAGGAAAGCTATACCAGTATATAAAAGGTATATTTATATATTGTGACGCAGCACTGGGAGTGATACGGATCCGACCCAAACTGCCCTGTAACTCCCCAGACCCCGGGGGAGGGGAATTACCATCTGTGCAGCTGACCCGCTGTTCCCAACTTGACTGACGAAAAAGCTGGGAAGTGTTTGACTTCCAGTCCAGGAGAGGCAGGAAAAGAGCCAGGAATTAGGAGTGGAGTGTGTTATTGTTGTGTGAGTACTGGAGAAGAAGAATTGCTTTTGGGTAACGGGACTTTGTTTAATGGGACGGCTACGCATACGGATTACGGACTGGCTTGTTTGCTGTTTCTTGTGTTCGTTTCTTTATTTTGAGCATGGCACGCAGTACAATAAATCACCCATCTTGCATCATAACCCTGTTTCTCTCTGTTTCCTAAGTCCCCGCTCGAGATCCCTGGTACCGGGTCCAACCCACCATGGCTAAATGAAACAGTGTTAATTACTCTCATCCAATTTGGATTTCAAGAAGAACCAAAAAAATGTATTTTTTAAAGATTAAAAGCATGATATAGTGCATTAATAATCAATTCAAAATAATATAGATATCTTACATTAAAGTTATGGTTATAGTTGTCTTCATTATTGTATCATGATTTTAGATTGGTATCAAAAAGTTATATCTTGAATATACCTTGGAAAATTATGTTATGAGGAAGTATAGGATTTAGAATTCAGCTTTACAGTGCTGTACAGAAATACTGCAGCTACTGTAAGCTAATAAGATAATGTGTTGTTTAAGTTTAGCTTATCAAGGTGGTTATTTGAGCCATTGTTACTGTACAGAAATATGAAAATATCAGCACATCCCAATGCCATAACCAAGAGGAGTTTAAATATCAATAGCTGGCACAGTGACACATGCTTAAAAACTGCTCTGAAGAAACCACCTCATACACATAAACACAGGCCTCACAGAACATAAAGTAGACAAAGAAGTCTGGGTCAGTTCACAAAAGACCACTTACAGTGCAACAGCATTTATCATTATCTTTGACCCAAGGCTCACTTAATCTCAATGGTACAATGACATGAAATGAAAACTTATGAAAACTTAATGAAAATAAAATGAAAGCCAGTGAGCCGACATCCTGCTAGTGTAAAAGAGTCAAAGCGGTATGCAAGAGAGGTGGAAGACAGAAAATAACTGGGTTATACTAATGGAAAATCTAGGATTTTTATTGCTACATGGAATCTCAAACTACAACTGGAATTAGTTAAACAGTAAAATAAAACAAATTAATATAGTGTGAATAAACATAGTAGGATAGGGTTATGTACAATCTATAACCCCATAAACATAAAATTATTGAAACTGACCTATTAGAATCATATTTGTATGTAAGTATGTGTGTGTTAAAACAAATGTGGTCTAACCGTTTCCATACCAGCTCAGCTTCTAACCAAAATTCATTATTACAGTCTAATTCATTCCATGCTACGTCTACTGTATGAAAGACAGATTCAGGAAGTATACTATTAATTCACTTTGGTCCACTGCCAAGGCTAGTGTGGCCATTGACTGTGTACAAGGTTCCTGTGTCAACAGTAGAGAAGCTGGAAGCTTTAGTTAGTTCATACATCAGGAAATGGTTGGGAGATTCACGGATGACATCGGAAAGTGTGAAAAAATGCAAGATTGACTGGCAGGACCTATGGTCAATGGAACAGAGCAGAATTAGCTTTCTCTAGGAAAAGTGTAACATGATGTAATAGTGCCAACATTTCTACATCTAGGGGAGCAACCACCAAAGAAAGGTAATAAAACCAAGTCACATCCAGGGCAACTGGCAGCTTGTTAGAGACTGAAAAATACTGATTTTGCTACCACAAACCTTTGTTACCTGATAAATGAACAGTGCCATGGGAGGATGCTGTTGATGAAGCTTACAAGAGGAAAATATCTTGGTATGCTCAACTAGCAGCTGAAGTGGAACAACGAGGATGGACAGTGCAGGTTTACCCAGTGGAAGTGGACTATTTAGGATCTGTGGCATACTCTATAACCCTGTTTCTCAGAGATGTGGGATTCAATGGTCAATTGTAGTACCGCACAGTGAAGGGCTTATCTGAAGCAGCAGAAAGGAGCAGCAACTACCTGTGGTTGAGATTCAAATATTCTTTTTGGGGTCCTCAAGCACAATAGGAAAGAAAGTAAAGCTGATGCATGGGTAGGTAGGGCTGAGCTGAGTGTGGGACGGAGGGGGTGGGTCTGGGATGCTGGGCTGTCAAGCCGTCTTAAGTGCCACTTGAAAACCCAAGAGATATACCCTACTTAGTTCAGTCCAGACGGTTGTCAAGCTGAAGCACTGGGGAGACCACAATATTGTTTATCCCTGGAACCAGCAGTCAGTACCAGGAGGAAGGATATCTATATCATCTGACGGAAGAAAGCATAAAGAAGTTGGAGACACATTAGGTTACTATAAAGGTAAGTATTAATTATGTTGGCAGGAGCTGAGATCAAGTCCGCATGAAGTTTAAACACCTTCTCTCATGTTATGGAAATCAAACCAATATGTATTTTATCTTTAAAAAGTCAAATGTGCTCATTTGATCCAGTCTGTTTCCTAAAACATTGTTGGCAGTAAATACTGTTTATTAGGTGTTGTATTTTACATTTTAGAAATAGAAATATTCAAATTGTATTACTCATGATTAAAAAATAAATAAATACATTTCTAAAATCATCTAAACATTAAAATCCTGATATAAATAATATTCAAAAGAAAAAATTAAAACAGAACAATCTGATGTACTGTAAAAGGAATGGTTAATTTATTAGACAAAGTAAAAAACATTACTAAAACCACCAAAGAAACCAAAACAAAACAAATACAATTGAATGCATTTTAAAGGAATAAATGGTCAAAGCACCAGATAAATAAAAAACAAAACAAAAACACCAATAGAACAAACCAAAAACAATCAAATACCAAAATCAAGTGCAGTTCATTAAAACACATCATATTCATTTAAAATCATTTTTATCAATAAAACAATAAAAACACTCGGGCTATTTGTCCAGCAGGAGGTGGTATCCCATCATGGGATTTTATGCTCCGCCAGTTCTTTGATGTTCCAGGTTTTCAAGGCTTCCTCCTTGCAAATGCCCCTTCGTGCGATGGTCTTCGGGTCTGGCTCCTACTTGTTGAATAAGCAGCTGTTCCATCCCTCCCACGGGGCCTGCTTCACTGCACCGACACCACGCCACCAGCACCTCAGAGTCTGTGATGTCAGTCCTTTGGCTCTGGGCGGTCATCTGTGCAGGAACAGCAAACCTGTGGAGGAACGGAGAGAACAAGAGCCAGACCCTGCACGCAACAGGGGATTCCTTAAAAATATGAGCCTCCATCTCCCTTCTCAGACAACCCTTTTAGGGGCAGGTGTCAAACAGGGCTAAACCCCTTCTGTACATGAACACTCGAGTGGGGAGACACCGACTTACAGCAATCCAGGAGACATCTTTCTGCGTATTTGTGAGGCAAACGTGCGTAGTGTTAGCCCAGATATTCTGGCAGGTTTCAGGAGGAAAATCTTCGATTCTGCTGGTCTCCTGGGCAGATCTCTTCTGGTTACAGATGGTCCTGTAGTCCCAGGAGACCAGTGCGGCTTTCGGAGCACCCTGTAGAACAGCGGGGGACCCCAAGAGTGCGACCTGGTATTATCCATGGTGCAGAGGCTGAATGGTCTCTGCCTGGATGTTCTTGAACGCTGTTTTGGCACTAAACTGAATTTTTATTAACATAAATCAAAGCCTATAATATCAGAATATTAGATCCCATCAAAGCCCTCAGCATACTGCACTTGGCCTGTTCTCAGCCACAGGCTAGAAAACACTTTTTGTTGATGCATATTTCATAGTTTTAAACCGTAGGGTTCATGTCTTCACACTGTAGGGAAGTTTTGCATTTGTCACTTGCCTTGAAACAGTACATTTACCTCTCCATGCCTCAGAGGGTGTCAAGACTGCAATCAGTAAGGGAACAAGTTAAATTGCCATTGTCACTGGATTCCTGAAAGGACCAGAACAGTAACTCATCTTTTTTGTTTGGTTTTATATATTTTTTTCATTTTACAAGCTTCTCCCCACTCTTAAAGGTACAACAACCTTTTTTAGAAAACCCTTTTTCAGAATATAGTATAGTATAGTTTCCACTTTGCATGTTTTATAAAATGTTCTCACCTACAATGAGCTTTTTCTGTTTGGGTACCTCCATAATTATTATGAAGATGAAAGTTTGTTTGTTAGTTTAATTTCAGATCAAATACACAGAGTTTTATATATATGTATGCTGTTATCTAAAGGACATATTTCCTAAGGGATTAAATTGTGCTATTTTGCAGTATAATATCACATCTCACTTTTAAATAATGATCCCACTATTCTGAGCATGTCAAAGAAAATACAAAGGAAGTACTGAAATCTATTTGTCATGCGTTGTAGCACTTTGCATGGAGCTCCGTGCAGAAGAGAGAACAATAGCAAGCGTAATATGTAATTATTCTCTTAGTTACCTATCAGGAATGATTTAACTATGCATTAGTGATGAGCGGTGTGTGAGGAAGCACTGAATTAAGTGATGCTGACACTGGAATAGAAGAAGACAAATAAGCCAAAGAAAGATCTTCCAGAATGGAAGTTGAAGTAAACCTGCAAAGACATGGATAGGTGGATAGGCAAACTTAAATAAGAAGAAACAAACACGAAAAACATCTCAACTCAGCCAGCTCTTTAATTAAGCACCAGATTAAAACTTTGACCCACCCATTAAGACTACAGACTGTACTCAGTTGCGGCTTAATTTTTACTAAGATGGCACTTTCTTCTAATCATAAATGTAACCGCTATGATGTACAGGTTTGTAGTTTGCTATTAGCGGGTGGGTCAAAGTTTTGATTTAATCCAGCCGTAAATTTCTCTAAATGCTGCTTTTCTCAACTGCAGCAATACGGCATTTGTGGGCCCCACTAAAGTGCTATCGGTTTTAACACTTCTGATTCTCTTCTATAATGAAATTTCTCAGCTGAATGAAATAGTGGATTCTAATTTAATATGAGTATTTTAACAGATTTTTTGAGTATTCTGTACAGAATTGTTTCTGTGAAATTGTGATTCTCGTGAACGCAAGAAACATCCACATCTGTCACTCTGTAGTATCGGTTGATGTTTGTTGTGGGTTTGTTTCCATGTGTCAGTTTTCTCTCAGCTCCTCTTCATATTGTGTTCAAATCATTTCATTTAATCACGCCTGTGGGACAGTATGTGATAGGTTAAGTCAAAGTGTATGGGAAACTTCTGTCTTACATAAAGCATCCCATCCCTTTCATAGACTTTCTGAGCTAGAAGTGCTTCCAAACAAGCTTTGCTTTGATTCATAGTACAATATATGGACAGCATCTGTGGACATATTTGGATAAATTAACAATGTCTGAGCTTTCACTATATAAAATACAATGGTTTTAACACACTGCTTATATTGGATTAGTGATTTATTATTTGTATTATTGATTTATTCATTTAAGAAGATGATAATGAAAATGAATACCCACTTATGGTTTATAGTATAAATTCATTACATTATATCTTTTCAGTGTTGTCTTTGAATATTTGTATTCCCACAACAAATAAAAGATACGTGAATTTTCTATATAACAACCATAATTTAAAAAAAATTAAGAAATTCAGTTGCATTTCATGCCAAAATGTAATTCAGAAACATCCAAGAGACCTAAGGAAGCATAGTACATAACCATTATATTGTTCTCAATACAGTATCATTAAGGATTGTTCCAGGCTTCTCCAACCACATTTTTGATATTATCACAAAATGAAGGGCATATTCACACCTGAATCAGAGTATGTTCTTACATTCTGTGGTTGATTAAAGCATCATTTCAGATCATACAGATTCAATTGCTATAACATATGCATAACCCTGACTCATTTGGAGGTTCATTCTAGTGTGGTCTATTTTTGCAATCACAAATTGGAAATGTCTCAAGCACTTTTTATACATAATGTTACCATCAATGTTGGTCCTGGTTAAATTATGTTTGTATTCAAGGTGTAAGCAGCAGAATAATATATCCATCATTTATAGACATTTTCACTCTATCCAGGATGATGTCACCATGCATTGACTTTTGTTTTACTCTACAATCTCACGCTGTATTTGTTATCCCAGGGAGACAATTTTGCCCCAGGTTATAAACTATCAGCCCTGGTTTTGAGCAGGTGTCAGGTGGCCCCCAGTTAAGCAATCTGCCATGGATTGACATTGGCAATGTGAATGCAATGAACAAGAATCTCAGGAGCAAAGAGGCAAATGTGAATCTATTATCATTGAGTTCATTATTTATTTAAGTTAGACCAAATCAAAACATTGCCTTGCCCATGGTTTGCAAATTAAAAAGTTGTACCCTATTGTGTTTTCATTTATAAATAATATAAAGTGACTTCTAACAATAAATTAAACTGCGATACAGAACAGATGTGTACTTTCAAATTTGTGTGTGGGTCAAAGTTTTGATTTGGTCTAGCCTTTAGTCTGCAGCTTTTAACAGATACTGTATGAAGTTGGAGACTGGCAAAACTGGAAGTTGGAGAGTTATTTCATGTTCCTTTGCAAAATAGATTACTTCAGTGACAGCCTTGCCACATTTTCTGACACATTTCCACAGCAGCACTACAACATATTACTCACAAAAGAACCTATTAATAAGTCTGAAGTGTTACAATACTTTGTGACAATATGGTAACAATACTGCATTCATTTTATATTCTCCTGTAATAGATTTTAATTAAAATATACAACTCAGAGACATCACAAATGTTGTATTCTAACAAGTAAACAAGTATTCTAATGTTTAACTTATTTTTGAAAGTGACCCTACAAGGTCTAAAGTGTAAATATTCATGTGTGTGGGGGGAAGGGAGTTGAAAAACTTGAGAATCGATAGACAGGCTGACAGGTAAGCAGAAAAGGTCATATCCCTTATGCCTCATCTTGCAGTAGATGCTTACTGAAATAAAGGGCCAAATTGTTTCCAATACTTTATGGGGGTGAGTTAAGTAGTGTCTCCTCTACACACATAAGAGATTATTGCATTATTTAATTCTTGTTCGGTAAAAGTATACCTACTGTGAGATACTTTTCACTCTAAATTAAGTCTCCATAATATTATATTGGAAGCTTTTATAATGTCTATTTAATTTCACAGCTTAGTGTGAAAATGCAGGCCAGGCATTTCTCCTCAGATTTATATATATAATGTATTTAATAGTGTCCTCCATGTAGAGAAAATGTTCAAAATATCTGTCAGTTCTGTTGCTGGTGTTGTACTTTGATGATATTAAACCATAAACTAGGGAATATATGTATTGTTTTGAGAGTCTACATATAAGAAAAAGCTGAGGTGTCTGTGTTATAATAATGTCCCTCAGAATCTAGTTGACTACTGAGAATTGTTGTAGAATTCTTTCAGTATACTTTTGTCAAAATGCAAATATTCTGCTCAGGTATAAAGATATCATCCCCTGAACAGTTGGCCATTAACAATGTGATCATTAGTCATATCACAAAACTGTAAAGGCTATCCTGAGACACAGATGGATTGCTTCTGAGAGGAAAGCAAAATAAATTATGTATAGGTTTATTGCAAGACTTAATTACTTGTTTATTAGTATCAGGGCTGTTGTTTTAGGATCAGAATGCCTTTCTTTCTGTTTATGCTTCAGAAATTATGGCAGTAATACAATGCAAATGCAATTGCTTCTCATAATATTAATCATAGACTTCATTAAAACTGGGCATTATTTTGGTTTCTCCTTTTATAAACCCATGCTTCCTATTCCTATCGATAAAATGTTACATTTAAATAAATGTAACACTTCTGCCTTAAGTTGAAGGGAACCAGACCACAGATACAGTTGTTTTTTGATACGTATGGTTTTAGTGAGCAAGCTTGAATTTTGTGTCTTTATTTTTTTTAAAGACATGTTAATAACTATTGCTTAAACAATGTTGAAGAAGCCTAACTGCTTACTTTGAAATATACATCTTGATTCACAAAATATTGCAAAACAGTAATATTCAAAATACAGTGTTGCTTCATAAATATGTGCTGTGCATCAAACAAACCAATTTAAAAAGCAATACTCACAATAACTGAATGTTATGTAAAGAACAGTGTTTGACTCCTGTGATAATATGCTTGCATGATACCCAAGAGAAGTACAAACCTATGTTTCAGGTCTGCACAATACTGTGCCAAATGCCCTTTTTGTCTAGCATGGCTGACAGATGTTTTAAGCAGCTAAACACTGTGTACACTGCAATGTTAATGGATTCACAGGATTAAAGACTCGAATTTGAAGTGATCAGTTTGTCACATTGTTTCCCATTGATGCTGTGAATTTGTGAAAGTCCTTAAAAACATGTACATATAGATAGATCTAGATATATCATTCCCCCCACCCTTTTTTACCACCTATATATATATATATATATATATATATATATATATATATATATATATATATATATATATATATATATATATATACACTCACCTAAAGGATTATTAGGAACACCTGTTCAAATTCTCATTAATGCAATTATCTAACCAACCAATCACATGGCAGTTGCTTCAATGCATTTAGGGGTGTGGTCCTGGTCAAGACAATCTCCTGAACTCCAAACTGAATGTCTGAATGGGAAAGAAAGGTGATTTAAGCAATTTTGAGCGTGGCATGGTTGTTGGTGCCAGACGGGCCGGTCTGAGTATTTCACAATCTGCTCAGTTACTGGGATTTTCACGCACAACCATTTCTAGGGTTTACAAAGAATGGTGTGAAAAGGGAAAAACATCCAGTATGCGGCAGTCCTGTGGGCAAAAATGCCTTGTTGATGCTAGAGCTCAGAGGAGAATGGGCCGACTGATTCAAGCTGATAGAAGAGCAACTTTGACTGAAATAACCACTCGTTACAACCGAGGTATGCAGCAAAGCATTTGTGAAGCCACAACGCGTACAACCTTGAGGCGGATGGGCTACAACAGCAGAAGACCCCACCGGGTACCACTCATCTCCACTACAAATAGGAAAAAGAGGCTACAATTTGCACAAGCTCACCAAAATTGGACAGTTGAAGACTGGAAAAATGTTGCCTGGTCTGATGAGTCTCGATTTCTGTTGAGACATTCAGATGGTAGAGTCAGAATTTGGCGTAAACAGAATGAGAACATGGATCCATCATGCCTTGTTACCACTGTGCAGGCTGGTGGTGTTGGTGTAATGGTGTAGGGAATGTTTTCTTGGCACACTTTAGGCCCCTTAGTGCCAATTGGGCATCGTTTAAATGCCACGGCCTACCTGAGCATTGTTTCTGACCATGTCCATCCCTTTATGACCACCATGTACCCATCCTCTGATGGCTACTTCCAGCAGGATAATGCACCATGTCACAAAGGTCGAATCATTTCAAATTGGTTTCTTGAACATGACAATGAGTTCACTGTACTAAACTGGCCCCCACAGTCACCAGATCTCAACCCAATAGAGCATCTTTGGGATGTGGTGGAACGGGAGCTTCGTGCCCTGGATGTGCATCCCACAATTCTCCATCAACTGCAAGATGCTATCCTATCAATATGGGCCAACATTTCTAAAGAATGCTTTCAGCACCTAGTTGAATCAATGCCACGTAGAATTAAGGCAGTTCTGAAGGCGAAAGGGGGTCAAACACAGTATTAGTATGGTGTTCCTAATAATCCTTTAGGTGAGTGTATATATATATATATAAATCTACATAAATATATATAGATGTTGCACCAACACACTATATTCCCTGCCTTTTTTGAATGACCCTACCCTGACTACCCCCTAATTTTAGGTACAAACCTCTGTGAGAAACTCCCTGGCATAATAATAACCATCACATGGCTGAGCTAATCACTGCTGCTGACTGTAAGTTTTCTGTTTTGTAAAACAAAGACAAATGAACTGCATTGTTTAAGATTGCATTTTTTTTTTGCTGCTGTGGTCAGCATCACTGCCAGCCCTATCTCCCCTGAGAGAGAGCAGAGCATTGAGCCAAGAACGTACATTTCTTTAGCAAATACATACATCAGCACATTGAGTAACAGTGTTACTGTTTACCTCTTCATTGGTGCATCACACGCACCTAAACATGAAGCAAAGATCTGAGATTAAATGTATGCGTGACACAATTTAACTGGACGGACAGATGGTCAACAGTCCTGCCAACATCACTCTGTGATATTAATCAGTAATAGCGTAATAGCACCATCTGCTGACAGCTACAGATATTAAAAGAGAGCTTTAAATCTGCAACACGTAAGTGATAATCAATGTATTTAACTATGGTAGCTCTTTCATGTTTTGTTTGTTTGTTTTATGGAAGTGAATTAGCACTTCATAAATGATATTCCACCTTCACTGAGTTCAGGAAATAAAACATAAAAGGGGGATGTGCGGAAAGGTTAATAAGCTAGCACAAGTTCAGTTCAACTGGGACACTGTAGGTACACAAACTAATGACTGTTGCTGTTTCAGTAATTCTGCTGAAGGCAGCTAAACAGGAAAGTACCTATCTTACCTATCTTACTGTAGTGCCCATGCCAGAAAACAGAAATTGAAGGCTGACAGCTCTGAGAAGAATTAGTCCTGCTGAAAGCTGTTTTTTTTTCCACTGAGTAATCATACTTTTTTTTTTAAATCTCTGTATAAATTTGTGTTCAATTCCTGTTCTGTCACTGTTGAACGCATTTTGCTTTGCTCTTGTCTTCATCTGTTTTTGTACATGAACTTTGCTATGCTGTTTAATTTGCTGCCTTGGAATTCAATTTGTTTGTTAAGCTTAGTGATCATTTAATAAAAGGTAGTTGAATTTAACACTATTTTCAATACAGAGTGCATTTCTCATCCCAGTAATTGCAACTGCATGACCTGAACCAGAGGTCAAATTCAACTCCAAAATACACCTCAAAACCCACATTTGAATAATAGAAATACTGCCGAATACCAACTCAATTCTCTCCATTAACAGCAGGCACTGATTTTACCTTATATTTTTTCTTAGTCACATAATAAGAGCTGTGCCTTGTGTTCAGGAACGTGTTTGTATCTTGTTTGGTATAAATGCAGCATCAGAACAACAGTTCAGAGGTGACAAGCAATCTCGGCAAGCCTTCACTCTGTCAATGCCCTTCAGAAGAAAGCACTAAGAAACGAGGTCATTTTCATTATAATCAAGAAAAAGACACTGACACGTCATCTCTTCCAGCCCTGCATTATGTATAGACAGGATTATAGTTGTTAGTTGTACCATTCAGATCTGTCATTTGGTCTGGGTGTTGGCAGAAGCAGTCTGTTTTTGATTTGTTTTTTTCTGTGACTTTAACATTTTAATATCCTGTCTAATAATAATATCTACTAAATCATATCTTTGTCTATTTCTGACACTAATTGTTTCCCATTCAGGATTTTTTGGTTTAATTTCATCTTGGTATTTATGTATTATGAAAATCATAGATACGGTCTCCGCAATTATTTTTAAGAAACATAAATGTGTATAATCTAGACTGCAGCTTCACCCTTATTCTAGAAAGCATTCATCATTTTAACACCTTATTTACAATTCCTACTATATATATATATATATATATATATATATATATTTCCATACTTACTATGATACTGGTCCAAGCTGTTACATGACTGTCATTGAGACACCGCAGTCACAGCTGTTGGGGATGCACAGAAAACATGGTTTATTTAAATGGAAGAAAAGAAACATGCCATAGTAACTGATGTTACTGTCACGGTCTCCCCTGTTTCCACCTTAGTTCACCACCAGAGGTCTCCCTCTCCCGAATATTAGTAGTGCTTCTCCTTTCCTTTGTCCAGTCAAACCAGTCTTTCCACATTCTTTCCTACCAGGTGCACCTGTTCTGTCCTCCTCTCCTATCATTGGTCAATCTTTCATTCACCTCATTCAAACCCTCTCTCCTTCACAGTACTTAAACCCCTCTGTTTCATAGATTCATCGCGAAGTCTTGCTTTCTTTCTAGAATCAATTCTGAGCCTTGTTTCATGTTTGCTTCGCCGTGTTTTTTGACCTCTTGCTATCGTGTTTCGTTTACCCCTAGCCTGTTCGCCTGATCGATCGACCTTGGACTGTCTCTGTTTTCTCTCTCTCATTTTGCCCTTATTGGATTATCTGCTTCAACTTCTATCCTGCACTTGGATCCCTTCCTTTGGTCCTTGTGGACGTGACAGTTACATTGTCAAAAACTCAAAGTGAAAAATTCTAACAAGGCTGGAAGAGTTATGTCTTCAAAACCTGTTCTTTACAAAAAAGCTGAAGTGTTAAAAGTCATATTTTTTACTGACACTATGGCAAATCACCTTGAGTTGCTAACAATGTAACATGATTGTGATCATTTGTATAGTGTTTCATATATAAAGATTTATCTTTAATAATATTCTTTATTGTGCAGGCTTTATACACTCACCTAAAGGATTATTAGGAACACCTGTTCAATTTCTCATTAATGCAATTATCTAACCAACCAATCACATGGCAGTTGCTTCAATGCATTTAGGGGTGTGGTCCTGGTCAAGACAATCTCCTGAACTCCAAACTGAATGTCTGAATGTGAAAGAAAGGTGATTTAAGCAATTTTGAGCGTGGCATGGTTGTTGGTGCCAGACGGGCCGGTCTGAGTATTTCACAATCTGCTCAGTTACTGGGATTTTCATGCACAACCATTTCTAGGGTTTAGAAAGAATGGTGTGAAACGGGAAAAACATCCAGTATGTGGCAGTCCTGTGGGCGAAAATGCCTTGTTGATGCTAGAGCTCAGAGGAGAATGGGCCGACTGATTCAAGCTGATAGAAGAGCAACTTTGACTGAAATAACCATTCGTTACAACCGAGGTATGCAGCAAAGCATTTGTGAAGCCACAACACGTACAACCTTGAGGTGGATGGGCTACAACAGCAGAAGACCCCACCGGGTACCACTCATCTCCACTACAAATAGGAAAAAGAGGCTACAATTTGCACAAGCTCACCAAAATTGGACAGTTGAAGACTGGAAAAATGTTGCCTGGTCTGATGAGTCTCGATTTCTGTTGAGACATTCAGATGGTAGAGTCAGAATTTGGCGTAAACAGAATGAGAAGATAGATCCATCATGCCTTGTTACCACTGTGCAGGCTGGTGGTGGTGGTGTAATGGTGTGGGGGATGTTTTCTTGGCACACTTTAGGCCCCTTAGTGCCAATTGGGCATCGTTTAAATGCCACGGCCTACCTGAGCATTGTTTCTGACCATGTCCATCCCTTTATGACCACCATGTACCCATCCTCTGATGGCTACTTCCAGCAGGATAATGCACCATGTCACAAAGGTCGAATCATTTCAAATTGGTTTCTTGAACATGACAATGAGTTCACTGTACTAAACTGGCCCCCACAGTCACCAGATCTCAACCCAATAGAGCATCTTTGGGATGTGGTGGAACGGGAGCTTCGTGCCCTGGATGTGCATCCCACAAATCTCCATCAACTGCAAGATGCTATCCTATCAATATGGGCCAACATTTCTAAAGAATGCTTTCAGCACCTTGTTGAATCAATGCCACGTAGAATTAAGGCAGTTCTGAAGGCGAAAGGGGGTCAAACACAGTATTAGTATGGTGTTCCTAATAATCCTTTAGGTGAGTGTATCTTTCCTGTGAAAGAACAGGGACCATTCTGGCAGCAAATTGACCAAGTGTAGCCATTAAAGATTATGAAGTCAACATCAGCAGGATGCATCTCAATCCGAATAGAAGATGAAGAAAGATTGATTTTAACAGCTGGATTTTTGTCATTTTTACTCCTTATAGACAACCATGTTTTTCTTACAAAACTCCCTGATGTCAGGCAAAAATAAAACTGTCTGCATTCTGTTTGTTTCTTTATGATAGTCATCATCTGTTAAAATGTGAATTTCAAGCATGGAAAGGTGTCATTAATACAGAAGAGGCTGGGAAGTCCAGTCATTCTACATCTGGCTAACAGATTTTCTATCAGGTCTCTATGCCAGGGTTAATTGAAGTTAAGAAATGGCTCTTATTAATATGAATTCATATATTTTAAAATGCATCAAGTCATTATCTGGATGTAATAAAATCAGAAGCCAAAGCATAAACAAACAATGGATTCAATATAAGTTAAGATTTGTACATACACCTGCATTACTTTATTAGCGAACAAAGCCAATGTGAAGAAATTCCATGTCCAGCTTCACTGTAGTGTTTGGTAATAGAATAGTGCTGATTCTTATGTTGAATTATTGCTTTATGTACTATTGGTACAATTTCAATGTTGACATGTCCCTGTGGATTGGTATACGTTGGTCAGACAAAGAGAGCTGTAAAATAAAAATTCTTAAACATAATGGAACACTTTGAAACAATAATCAGGACTATTCCATTACCAAATGCTACAATACAAGGGTTTATGAGCAACAGACATCATGCCATTTTCACAAATATATCTCCAAATGTAAAATAATGTAAAATCCAGGAAATTAAAGTTTTGCAGATGTCAGTGGTCCTCCTTGTAGGATTTCTCTGTGGTTTCCAGGTGATCTCTATCTCCATTTTGACCATCAGTGTTTGTCCATCCTGAACTTGCCCCTGCTGTGTGCATTCAATAATTGCTCTAGGGCCCCATGTTTCAGGTGGTTTTACTGTCTTTCATGCAGGTGGGTTGAGTTTAGTGTTAAGTTGGAAGAAGACAGAGTAAAAGAGGAAAATCGCTAGTAGTTCAGAAACTTTGTTAACTCTCCAGTGTATCTGGTAATTGGTTTCCCTACATATGTAGACTGCTGCAATGTTTTTAACACTGATAACACTGATTTAAATACAATAATTGCATTCCTTGTGAAACAGTTAAAAAGACCCCAAAAGTACCTTTCCTAGGAGACTGTTTCACTCACTATGAAAGAGGCAGAAATGAATAGACTGTATTGTGCAGACATTTATTTTTCCCATCCAGGGTCTCTGGTTGCTATGGATGCAGATGGGGAAAAAATATTTAAAAAAATGTTATTGATATAAAAAAATAGAAATGGGATAACATAAGATTTTATTCTTCATACAGTAGAAACCTTTTTGAGTTAATTAACATTAAAAATGTAAATAACTAGAACACATACATGTATTTTAATTGGTTATTACCCCTTATCATTCAGAAGAAGTGCTGAATACATTTATTTGTGGGTGTAAACTGATTGTGCACTATAATTAGATATCAATTTGCATATATGTTGTACATTTTTATTGTTTAACTTTCATTTTTTAAACCTTTGCTTTCATAAAGGGTATGAAAATATTTCCATTCAGTTTTCATCCTACCTTAGTAAATAAGGTTCAATGCAAAGGAAGACTAGAATTCAGCAAAGTGCTCCCCAATGCTCGGGAGCACTTCACTTAACTAAAAGGGCACTTCATCACTCATGCTTTAACTTTCACACTTCATGCAATGGTTATGGGAAGCAATTTTATTTTTTGATGATTCAAGGCATTTTCATGGTTCATTGTAAAACTAAAAAGTGGAAAATATCAAGCAGGTTACAACAAAAGACTATGCACATTCTAGTTCAGTGGTCCTCTGTGCAGGCAAATATATGCATTCCAGGGACACACAATATTAGACACTGTATTGGAATAATATATATGTATTTATTTATATTAATTAAACAATTCCAAAACCTACACACTTTCCCCCAATATGTCTCAGACACCTACCCAACAAAAGAAGCAGAGTAAAAAAGTAATTTGACATGAAACCCCAAAGCCCTGGACATAACATAATATGACTCCAACATCTATAAAAACAGCCTACAACAGGCAGCTTGGCCTTGTCGTTACACATATGCCCATGGACAAAGCTTTCAGAGTCTTAGGCTGTGTGAAATAGAAAATGTTTTAAACCCAAAAAGGTCTCCCAGTTACAGTTTATTTACAAGAAAAGTGTAATTATGCATTATTACAATGTACTTCATGTGCAACAAATATTAACAATATATGTAAGTACACAGTTGTAACTGCATTTATAACTACATTTGTAACTAAGTTTTTTTTTTTTAAATGCACATGTGAACCTTAGTTACAAGCATAATCAGAAATGTACAAGGGTGATACTTGTGTCCCTAATAACTCTGTATTTACACTGTAATTACTTGTTACAGTGTACATACAGTGTAAATAGCCATAATTACAGTGGTAGTTACAAAGTAAATATAAAGTAATTAGGTACACTAAATGAAAGTGTTACCCTAGCACAGTAAACACCTTGTAACCATGCATAATTACAGTGTAAATACAGTGTAAATATGCATACTTACACTAGTTGTTACTAAGTAATTACAATGTAAATACACAGTAATTAGGGAAACAATGTAAAGTGTTACCCTGTGTTCTTTGCCTGCTCCTATGGTGTATGAGCATGTTATACAGTGAGGGAAAAATGTATTTGATCCCCTGCTGATTTTGTACGTTTGCCCACTGACAAAGAAATGATTTTTGATTTTTTTTTTTTTTATAATTTTAATGGTAGGTGTATTTTAACAGTGAGAGACAGAATAACAACAAAAAAATCCAGAAAAATGCATTTCAAAAAGTTATAAATTGATTTGCATGTTGATGAGGGAAATAAGTATTTGATCCCCTATCAATCAGCAAGATTTCTAGCTCCCAGGTGTCTTTTATACAGGTAACGAGCTGAGATTAGGAGCACTCTCTTAAAGGGAGTGCTCCTAATCTCTGCTCGTTACCTGTATAAAAGACACCTGTCCACAGAAGCAATCAATCAATCAGATTCCAAACTCTCCACCATGGCCAAGACCAAAGAGCTGTCCAAGGATGTCAGGGACACGATTGTAGACCTACACAAGGCTGGAATGGGCTACAAGACCATCGCCAAGCAGCTTGGTGAGAAGGTGACAACAGTTGGTGCGATTATTCGCAAATGGAAGAAACACAAAATAACTGTCAGTCTCCCTCGGTCTGGGGCTCCATGCAAGATCTCACCTCGTGGAGTTTCAATGATCATGAGAACGGTGAGGAATCAGCCCAGAACTACACGGGAGGATCGTGTTAATGATCTCAAGGCAGCTGGGACCATAGTCACCAAGAAAACAATTGGTAACACAATACACATTGAAGGACTGAAATCCTGCAGTGCCCGCAAGGTCCCCCTGCTCAAAAAAGCACATGTACAGGCCCGTCTGAAGTTTGCCAATGAACATCTGAATGATTCAGAGGAGAACTGGGTGAAAGTGTTGTGGTCAGATGAGACCAAAATTGAGCTCTTTGGCATCAACTCAACTCGCCGTGTTTGGAGGAGGAGGAATGACCCCAAGAACACCATCCCCACCGTCAAATATGGAGGTGGAAATATTATGCTTTGGGGGTGTTGTTCTGCTAAGGGGACAGGACAACTGCACCGCATCAAAGGGACGATGGACGGGGCCATGTACCATCAAATCTTGGGTGAGAACCTCCTTCCCTCAGCCAGGGCATTGAAAATGGGTCGTGGATGGGTATTCCAGCATGACAATGACCCAAAACACACAGCCAAGGCAACAAAGGAGTGGCTCAAGAAGAAGCACATTAAGGTCCTGGAGTGACCTAGCCAGTCTCCAGACCATAATCCCATAGAAAATCTGTGGAGGGAGCTGAAGGTTCGAGTTGCCAAACGTCAGCCTCGAAACCTTAATGACTTGGAGAGGATCTGCAAAGAGGAGTGGGACAAAATCCCTCCTGAGATGTGTGCAAACCTGGTGGCCAACTACAAGAAATGTCTGACCTCTGTGATTGCCAACAAGGGTTTTGCCACCAAGTACTAAGTCGAAGGGGTCAAATACTTATTTCCCTCATTAACATGCAAATCAATTCATAACTTTTTTGAAATGTGTTTTTCTGGATTTGTTTGTTGTTATTCTGTCTCTCACTGTTAAAATACACCTACCATTAAAATTATAGACTGATCATTTCTATGTCAGTGGGCAAACGTACAAAATCAGTAGGGGATCAAATACTATTTTCCCTCACTGTAAGTGATGTAACCCTCAGAAAAATCAGAAAAAATCAGTACAGTGTTAAGACTCCTGTATTGGGAGACCCAGCCTTTTGACATAGTGGGTTAACACTCTAATGGGTGGAGTCTCTGCAGTGCAGAACGCTTGGAGGGGTGTCTGTAGTGTGTGGTCCTCTGAGGGTCTGCAAGAAAAGCAAAACCCTTAAGCATGTGAATCGGGACTGGTTAAGATTATTATATCTTAGATATAGATAGGGATAATTACAGCCCATTTTATTTAAGGTAGTTTTAGATTAGGTTTTATAGTGTTTGTAGGATTTTACAGTTATTAGTATAATTATTAGTCTATATGTAGTCCCTGAATCTTTGTATCAGCTGGCAATATACTTCTTGCCCTGTTCCTTGTTCCTGTGTCTGAAAGTCATTGTGCATTTGCTCTTGTATTACTGTAATAGGCTGTGCAACTTTTGTTGTTGTTGTGTGCTGAGGTGTGCTAAAATCAGCGGTGGCATAATGTTACGACCCCACGCATGTGCAGTCTGTGTAGTGTCATTGTTTTCTCGTTTGCACTCTGTCTCTCTCACAGGTCTGGGTTCCTCCCTTGTCATTCATCAATTGCCCAGTTGTTTCTCAAGCTGTCCTTTGTCATCCAATCAGAGGAGGCTCCGTGACTACTTCAACCCTCCCATTTTCTCCAGCAGGAGGCTCATCATTCTGAATGTGTTGTCTGTGCTTTTCAGAGCTTTGTGCGTTTGCTGTCGCTATACCTGCGGGTTTCATTTGTATTGTATTGTATATCTTATCTGTTTCAATCCCACTGTCACCCATCCCTGTAATAAGCCTGGGGAGGGTGAGGTAGGTAGGTAAGACGCCCCTGTGTTTGTCCTCCCTTTAGTCCTGTGTATCTGCTGTTTATTGTGTATTTGTTATGCCCCGGTCTTAAGTTGTTGTCCCAACAATAAATATTTATTATTTTACCGCATTGTCCGTGGCCCCATTCTGTCTCCCCACTTCTCATTCATCTCACCACACTTTACTCAGTCACGTGATCAACAGCGTTATGTTGTCCCTCCCACACTTTCTACCCCTTGATCCAAGACCAAGGGGGGAGTTTGTAACACGTAGTCTGTGATCCCTTGCCAAGACACCCGTGGAATGGGACAGGAACATTAGGGTGCTTGAGTGTGGTCTGACCAGGAAGTACAGCATAAGGTTAAGATTAGGTTAAAAAGGTTATATTTTGGAATGTAATTTTAAATAGATGACAAACTGCACAAAGGACTGGTTTGATAGTTCTGGTCGGTCTCTGTGTGTTATCTTTCCCACTATGCAGTCAGTAGGATAAAATGTAGGTAGAAATGATAACCCCTCGTAGGATATTGACCCTTATAAGGCAATTGCTCCATTAAAGTATTAACTGTATTGCATTACATTAAGTGATCCTTTCTTAACTGGTTCATGAAATGCCTTGGTAAAATGGTGGGAAGCAGGAAACCCCGTTAACCACTGGACCATTGAAAAATGAGACAAATTAAATCCAGCTGTGTTATGTCATATAGTGAAACCGAACTAGGTAAAAGTACAGCATTATAGATTGTTTGAACATTATGCAATAAACAATAACAAAAGGACTTCCCAATTATGACTTTTTGAATGTTTTGTTTTTTCAATGACTTCAATAAAATCAACATGTACATTTTTTTTCAATCTTTTCATGCGATTTATGTAGTATGTATGTAATAATGTTCTTCAAAATGTGGAATCCTTGGGGGTGGGAATCAGAGCTCGCCAGTACCTCTCAATTTGAGACTGTCCACGCTCCGGGACTTCTAAGCACAGCTCCGGCACCTTTTCGTGACATTAAAAAATGGAATGTGTTTTAACCATTGTTTTAAACAAGGTTACAGTCAGTTTTATCTCTGATATTTCTGCAAAAATAAAATAAAATAATAATAATAATAATTGCCTCACTTTCCAAGTGGTTAGCAGCGCATTGCACATGTGATACATGCTGACACAGGCCACTTCTTGGGCAATATTCAGGAGTGTACCCTTAGCTGAGGTCTGTGCTACAGCAAGCTGGTCTACACCCCACACGTTCATGCATTTTATCAGGCTGGATGTTATGAGCTCTGCTCCATTCCTTACATTGCCTGTCCTTAGTTCTGCTGTGCTGCCTAAGCAGCTTTCAGTTTCTCCCTGCTCTTTATGTCTATTGTTCCTTGGACATGGAATCCACTGTTCCATTGTAATCTTCTTTGGGCGTCTAGTCCTTCCTCACACAGTATCCTATAGCCCTTGGTAACTGTTACATAATTTAAAGATAACGTTGGATATTTGAAATGACAAAACAGTTCCGAACTTTGGGTAATCGCTTTGTAGTTCTATCCGGCTGGGGCAATGAGGGAGTTTTGCCTGTGTGCAGCGAGCTTAGCCTGTGAAAGGAGGTGGGCCAAGGGGGTCACAGTACGCAGGGGCCTATCAGCAGCTTTGCGAGAAGGTATCAAGTGGTTCCAGATGAAACGTGATGTCCAATAGAGCTGTTTCTTCAATTCACATAACCAAGGATGCATTCAAGATTTACAGATTGGTTCAATTATAATTGTGTAAAATGTTATTTATCTAACTGATTAATTACATTTCAAATACAGTCCAGTTGTACTGATTCAGGATCATTAAGATAAAAAACTATAAAAATAAGTTGAACACGCTCGACAGAGAGACACCAGAAGCACAGAGGAGCGGGAAACAAAATAATTTCTCGTTGTGCTTGGCTGTGGTTTTGTACTTTCTTATTTTTCCATAGTTTAAAGTTTATGACTGATGTACGAGTTTCTTGGTTGACAAATTTCCACCTTGTGTGGACAATAAAGTATTATTGTATTGTATTGTTTTGTATTGTGAAAGAAGCCAACAGATGGTGAATTGTTGGTAGAGAGAGGTGGGGACCCATCTGCTAACCCTGATGGAGGAAAATCAAGTTTGATCGTCCTACAGGTTGGAACTAAGTGAGGTTTTACATAGACCTTCTGACTGAGTGTCTGTTTGCAGTTTTGCCAGAATTAATTTATGATTAGCATGTTTTCTATTTGTCCTTGGAGGATCATTCGCTGGATAGATCCTGTTGTGTGACTTTCCCTCCAACCTTATACATATTATCGTGATCAGAGTGCAATCCTTCCCGGACCGTCAGGATTTGATTAATGTGTTTATTGTTTTTGTTTTTTCTTTGATTTGTTTATTGGGGAAAGTGAAGATACTGAAGATACCAGAACTGTACTTACAAAATGTATTCTAAACGTTACTTGAAGGACATTGTTTTC
Organism: Amia ocellicauda; assembly: GCF_036373705.1. Taxonomy (NCBI): domain Eukaryota; kingdom Metazoa; phylum Chordata; class Actinopteri; order Amiiformes; family Amiidae; genus Amia; species Amia ocellicauda. The sequence goes on along the minus strand of NC_089862.1, from coordinate 5,764,764 downwards.
TTTTTGATAAAATGGAAATGTACTCCAATGTTTTTGAATGCATTGATTTGTTTTGATGTGTTTATGTTTTATTTTGTATCCAGTAATAATGGGACAGGCTCTCTAAAACCATAAGCAGAATAACTGCCAGTAAAAAGTTAAATACTGGGCCTACATTATACCCAGGAGGACTGAAGGGGCTATGTAAAATAGTGTGCCTGATTCTGAGGCCTTATTTTGATAACAAAAGTTTTGTTTTGTTCAATTTATTTTGTTTTGATTTCCCTTTATTTCACTGATGACAGACACTCTGTTAAGTGAGGTATTTGTTTTGTATGTGTCTGTCTAGAGCAGGAGTTGGGGGTGCAAGACATGGCTTATCTATTTATTTATAAACGGCGGATTCTAAAACGTGTCTGGTTCAACAGCAACTCCTACCTCCCACCCGACAACTCACTAGCACAACCGGCCCCTGCTCAACAACTCACCAGCACACACACACCCCCCGCTGGACAACAGCTAAATGGTGGGGGCTACAGGGGTGCGAGCATGCAATAAGGTTAAGAACCACTGGTCTAGAGGGATTCCATGTTATATATTTGTGTTTGTATTGTTTTGGATCCTTTGGATTTGCTTTGTTTGGATGCTTGAGTATTTAGTTTGAAAAAGTATCCTGTTTTGTATGAATGTTTATCTTTTTGTATATTATGGTCCCAATAACAATGTAGAATTTGTGTGAGCTGGATACTAATTTCCCTTGTGGTAATACCCTTTACGTGGTTAGGCTAGACGGTTATGTTCTGGTGCAGGGTATTATTCAATGGTAGGCTTAAATATACAAACCTAGCTCCCGAACATATAAACATAACGCAACACATTTACAACTCACAACATTTTTTGTGAATGTAATTTTAATTATAATTGACTCCATGTCTAATCTGTTACCCAAGGAAAATCTGGAAAAAAACGAATCTGTAACAAAGATTTATAAGGTAAAATAAACTTCCAACTTATACCAAGTGCTATTTGTGAAAGCAGGTTGTTTTGTTCACTGAACTGCTCATTTTGCACTGTCAGAACATTCGCTTAACCCATCTTTTTCTGGTCCATGAATTGGTGAACATCTGCTGGTGATTATTATAATTACAGCAGATTAGATACCTGGGAGCTGTAGGGTTCTACAAATAGATGGGCAAAAGTGTATCCCTTTCACCTTTTAACCTTTGTGACTCAGAAATGTTGTGACTGTAAGCATTTATTCAAAATTACAAGAGCTAATGTGTCTCATGTGTCAACATGGATGGCAATTATCTAGAAGTAATTTCAGTACTCATCTCTTTAAAGTTTATTAGTATACTGCCATCAGCATCTTATATGTCTTCAGTATTGAATCAAAAACCTAAATTAAGTAATAAAGAATGTGAATCTGACAAAACATAAGGTGTCACTTTATGCTGACCGTGCTATGTCACCTTCATTAATCCTCATTGCCCCAAACTTAAAGTAATGCAATTCTAATGGAATTTACCTTTGGCAAAAAGTGAATGTAAGCTTCAAACCTGAAATAATTTTGTTAATGAAATAATTCACACTACATTTATTTTGTCGCACATTGTTTAGATTTAAGAATTATTGGCAGTTTATAGCATAAACACTGTTTTAACCATACTACTCTAACACATCCCTTAAAGTTTATTCACATTTTTAGGAAGTGGACAGTTTGAGTTCCAGCAAAGTTGCCATTGTGGAAAGGTAATATATTTGGCACACAATCATAGATGTACAAACCCAAAGGAGCTGTTGTACAATTATCTATCTATTTATCTATGGATATATAAAAAAAATAACAGCAGATGGCATAGTAATGCAAAGTATATTGTATCCAATGATAACACTGTGTAACTATTATTATAATTTTTTTGTTCCTGGATATTAAGTGTTATTTCCTAATTGCTTATGCCTCAGAAGTATAGAAAATGGCTATTATTCCCCACAAACTTTGCTTTTGTGACCAGGACAGTGATATTTTGAAATTTACCTATTTCCAATGAGAAAACGGGCAAATATGTGCCTTTTCATTCACATAAAGTCAGGACAAAACAACATATGAATCCAAAGTAACATGTATTTATACTAAAGTAATACAAAAATGACTACAAAAGATTTAGAAGTGAGTAGTTTTTCGAGATTTACGATTATACTGTAAATCACTTTCACGAATCAGTCCCAAAATGTTGTCTCCCATCATGTTCTCATTATACTGTCCTTGGTAGCAGCGTTCAAAGTCCAGTATATCCTGGTGGAAGCGCTCGCCTTGCTCCTCCGAGTATGCTCCCATGTTCTCCTTGAATTTATCAAGATAACCATCACCAACCTTTTTCCAGCTTCTTCACCCATCAAGATGGGCTCTGCTTCTGCCACAACTTGACCAGTCTGTTCGAGGCAATCAGAATCGCCTGTAACCAGAATGAGTGTTGCCTCTTCATTGACAGCTCATCCAGGAGCCTCAAAGCTGTGCTGTTCCATAATGGTAGCAAGTACCCATCTCTTCCCCTGGCTCACTCGGTGCACCTCAAAGAGGATTACAACAGCATCAAGACCTTACTGGATGCCTTGAAGTATGATGAGTACAGCTGGGAGGTCATAGGGAACTTCAAAATGGTGGCATTCCTGATGGGTCTCCAAGGTGGTTTTACCAAGTTTCCCTGCTATCTTTGCCTTTGGGACAGCAGGGACACCAAGGCGCACTACCACAGGCGGGACTGGCCACAGCAGACCAAGTTCTCTTTGGGAGGAACAACGTCAAGTGGGAGCCACTGGTGGACCCCCGGAAGGTGCTGATGCCACCACTGCACATCAAATTGGGCCTTATGAAACAATTTGTCAGAGCTCTAGATAAGGAGTCGGCAGCCTTCAAGTACCTTCAAGACTTCTTCCCTAAGCTGTCTGAGGCAGAGGTCAAAGCCGGTGTCTTCGTCGGACCACAGATAATGAAGATTCGACATACCCCTACTTCCGTACAATCCAAAGGGTTCATATATTGAAACAATGCTATTTCCCAGTTAACAAAAGATAGGTAACGGTCTGAAAATTAAACGCAATATTTATTGAACTTAAGCAGTGTTATTTTGTATAAGCGCATTCATTATTGTAAAAGAACTGATGTTGTTTTTCTCTGTGGCATCAATAGGATTCCATAAAAAATACATTGAGTTACATTTACAGTCTGATTAAATTTCCGTGTGTGCGTTCATTTGTTTTTGTGTTATTTCTGATACATGGTACATTCATGTTGATGGTTTGCAGCTCATACTTATTATTCACAAATAGCAATGGTCGATTTATTTTAACATAAGGTGTGTATGTTGTACGTGATGTTCCAGCTTCAGCATGCAGCTCAGTAACACTTTTCCCAGAATCCGTAAAACAGCCATATGGCCAATTTATGCTAATAAAATAATTGAAGTCTCACCACATGACTGTTAATCAAGAAACACCAGTTTGTATTTCTTTCTTTGATGTATTTTGTACACAAATGTTTTACATGTAACCCTTTCTCTGGGTATTGCAGTTTCTTAACTGACGAATTAGGAAACCAATTAAAAATGTATTCACTGTATAGGGCTATAATTTAGAGTGCATCTGTGACGTGTTGTCAACAAAGTGTTTTTTTACAATTCTGAATATATTCTGGGAACATATTGTCTAGAAGAGTTTTCTGAAAATCATAAAACCTAGTTAAAAACTGAGAACCAATTTGCATTTTAATTAGGTTTTGTAGTTTAGCATTTGTCTTTCTACTTTTCAATTTGTCTTTGTTTTAATATTATTAGTATTTTTGGAAGATTTTAATGTTTATACATTTTATAATTTGCTTTTCATTTGTTTGTTTATCTTAGCTTAGTTTTTCATTGTGAATTCAAACATTATATTCTCCATTTGCCAAAATTGCAGCACAATTCAACACATAATAATAGCTGGTCAGTTTTATGAAAATGTATATGGCAGACATATTTAGCATGCTGTAACCATTAAGCTCTTATATCTATTTTCAGCTTAAGCACTAAACCTTAAGTAAAAAAATATATAATAAATGTATTGACAAACTATTACTCATAAAATAGAAATGTATATCAATTAATTTCCATAAAAGATGAATGACAAGTAGCCTATTGCCAAGTGTAATTTTATTTCCAGTGAAGCTGAGTACATGTTTAATTAAAGTAATTAATTTGACTTGGCATATCTCATAATTAGTGTGCTTTACAATCCCGTCCCTGCACACAGTATGTGATTATTATATCCTGTAATAATGAATAAAAACATAGGGTGCTTAACAGGTCTTCTGAAATTTGTCCACCCATAACTCACGCTGTCATACATTCTTGCTGTAAAGAGATTGTAGACAGAATCTCTTGTTACTTTCTAATTTACTGGTATACCTGCATTCTATTAAAATCATGTCAAAGTAAAGAAGGAAAGTTTGGTAGATTCCAGAGGAATTAAAATTGAGAGACCAGAAGATGGAGAAGAGGAGGGAAGGAAGAAAATATCTAATTTTTAAAAGTTTGAGGTGATGCGCTCAAGATGATAGTGGACTGCAGACTTGGGTTAAATGCATTTGCATACTTTTCTGTTCATCAAGGCAGAACCTTTTAATCACACCTCAGTCGAATTCTGGTTCAATCAAATCAAATTCAAACTTTCAAGGTTATACTTTTGAAGTGTTTGGAAAGATCAGGTGCATTACTGGATGGTAACGGGTTGAACTGTGATTAGGTCTCACCTTTATGAAATGAGGTGAATACCATCTTATAAGTACTTAGCACTTAGTACTTAATGATGGTGCATTTTGCGAAACTGATGGAGTGTTTCAGTCAGCCATTTGGGCTGGATTGTTAAGTCACACCAATTATGTGTCTCTCCCATGTGGTGTGGTGTGCTGAGCTGCTTTCTCTGCCCTGTTCAGCTTGCCCTGCACTTCCAGTTAAATACAGGTTTCCCAACGTCTTGGAGCATCAAAGATCAGGCTTCACATTAACAACTGCCTGACATCCAATTACCTCATTTTAAGCCTCTCTTACATTAAGTGGAACTTGCTCACCTTTTTGTATAAACATGGTATACTTTCAGAAAGAACTAGAAACTTTGAGCTCAATATTATCTGATGATCTCATTCAAAGACAAATGTGTACCTTGTATGGACAATAAAGTATTATTGTATTGTTATATTGTATTGTATTCATTTACTTTAGTTAAGTTACATTGAGAAATACACTGCAAAGGTGTACAATTTTGCTTTTTTCACCCTGAAAAAAATAGTTTTTTACAATCACATATTGTTTTTAATCAAATGGAATACTAACCACAGTAATACATGTTCTTGTTTTGATCGTTATCTGATCAATTTGGCAAAAATAAAAAATTACCTTCCCCTGAGGACTGATGAGGTAACCCTGTCCGCCACCCTTGAGGACTGATGAGGCACCCACCCCCACACCGAGGGGTGATGAGGCTCCCCCCGAGAGGGCCACTTAAGGTACCCCCACCACAGGAAAGATCACAGATAACAGCACCACTTAAGAACTTTCTGATCTTCATGCTACTTGTATGGTGCCTTGAGGGGAGGCAACCATTAGGCCTAGGCCTTAAGCCATGGACCACAAGAAATGTATTTTCTCCTAAAAGAAACTCTGTCATCTAATAGTAGTTTTAGTTTTATTCTTCTCGTGCCTAATGGTTTACACCTACAACTTGAATTAATTGTATAAATCTGTGAAGTGCTCTGTGGCTACCTTGAGAAGTGCACGCACCAAATAAACATGTACCAAAAACCAAACAAAATTAACATGTGCCATCTATTTGAATGTTTTTTCAATAATTGTAAGGATTGCTAAATAACCAATCAAAGGCAATGTTATTTCATAAAATTATATTTTTCAATGTTCTCCTGTGAGAGAGAAATGTCCTGCTTTCATATTTTTGTTGGCATCAACAGTACTTTGAATGTATTAAATACAAAATTAAATAAAAATGTGGCTGGAGCAGGTTTATATGACCCGTAGCATCACAATGTCTCAGTGCTTCCTTAACAAACCAACCTTTCAATCATCTATAATACAAATCAGCAGTACATGAACAGTAGCATCATCTGCTACTCAAGCTTGTACTTGTCTAAGGTTCAGACACAAAATCCCCATCTGACATTCAGACATATTTGATCCTTCAGCAAGTGGAACGCTGTGTATCGATCTCTGGAAAGTTTTCCGTGTCGTTTTGAGACAGTCCCCAGTACTAATGAGTCACCATTGATGAGTCACCACTGTGGTGCCATTCATTTTCCAAATGGGATTAATTTAAAAAGTGATTTCATTTTCTAGTGCTTCATCTATTATGTGTACTTGATGTATGTCCAGGTAGCCTGTGTGATGTTTTCAGATGCTAAAGGGATCTTTTCCAAGCTTCTGAACAGACGTTTCAAAACATTATAAAGAGGATACAGACTAAAGATTGCTACAGTATGCATGTTATAATGACATCATTCCTAATTATATTCCTTGTCATTTTGCTTTGAAGACATCTTTCAGCAGCTTTTTTTTTTAGGTTTACTGGAAATGTTAGCTATCTTGCCCACATTTTGTTTAGTTTCATTTTGTAATTTTGTAACTTCTTATAGTTTCCATTTTGTACAAGACATGTACTGTTAATTTAAACTAGACATCTTGAAAAACAAGTGTATGCCACAATTCAGACATGCATTGGTTTTGATGTGTTTCTTTTTCTCTTTGATGCTTTTTTGGTTTATGGTGTATTTCAGTGAGTTGCTTTAATTCTGCTTTGATCATGAGTATTTGCAAGGTGTTTATTTTTGTATTATTTTGGTATACTTCTGTCCTTGGGTGAGGCTTGGGTCTGTGGTGTAAATGTTGGCACAGAATGTTGATAAGAATCACACTGGCAGTCGGACGAAAGCCACTTTAGGTGTGACCTTGCAATATAAACACAGTATAAGAGGAGGAAATGAAATCTTGAAAGACAGGGTGTTGTGAGGTGCCTAATACAGGACATTGAGGTGGGATCACAAAGATCTGGAAGTCTTTTGCTTGAGATAAAGATAAAGATAGCAAATTGTAAAGGATTTGTTTTCCAACACGAAAATGACCTCAAACGTACTTCCAGAGTACATAAATCAATAAAGAAAAAAAAAAGATCAAAATCTTATAAAAATCTTATAGCAGAAGCTGAGCAACAGAACGCAATATTTCAAACATGGATAGGAAAAATAGATTCTAATTGTCACTTACTCTCATAAACACAACATGTACTTCAATATGTCTATGTGTGTTGTGAATTCAGTGCTATTGTTTTCCATGTAGCAGCTAATTGGCATTTCATCACTTTAAAATAGACTTTGACATTTTAGTATTGTGACCTTTTTCAAAGAGACCAATAATGATTAAATATGAAGAAATTGGGTCAAAAGCCTTGACCTTGTTTGTATTATCATGTTATAATTTCACGTCATAAACACTGCTATAATGTGTGTATAGAACAGGTAAATGCATTATTTGCATTTGCTCAAATTCTACTAAAGAGTGCATTGAAACACACATATAATTAAAGTATTAATTTCAGTAAGCAATAGAACCATTAGCAAGTTAAGAAATACCCAGAAAGACTATCAAAGCTTATGGAAGATTCTGACTACTCTATTAAGGTAAAAAGCCAAACACTTTAATTTACTAATTTATTTAATTTGTTAGTCAAAACAAACAACACGGAAAAAGATAATAAACACACTGTGACATGGTAAGTTAAAATACTCAACTAATATTCTGTTACGTAAAATGTAGCCTATATATTTCATTTCACATTAAGACAGCTGCTCTAAAAGGACAGGGACTGTTTCACTCTTACGTTGTGCATTCTTGGACTTTCAGATCATTAAAATTGTTCACATTTTTAAATTAAATAAATGTAAACGGCTCATCATAGCTGTCTTTTATTCAGTTGAATTAAATGTACAGAATGTTAAAGCTAAGCTTGCAGTGTAATCACTGCCAATACACTGGCGATTTGACTAGCACGTGTACTTCTTAGGTTATGGTGGTAAATTTGTTGTTATTTTTGATGGTATCTCCATTATTAGAGAGAGAGAGAGAGAGAGAGAGAGAGAGAGAGAGAGAGAGAGAGAGAGAGAGAGAGAGAGGGAGGGAGCAAGAAAGCAGCTATAAGCAATTCTGGTATAATTAAAGATCTTTTCAAGAAGAGAAACTGTCATACAGTCAAATGGTGAAGTGCTGAATCAGCTTGGATGAACTATGTAAATATCAATTATGTCAAGATACAGGACTCAAAACTCATTGTTTCTATTTGCAACAAGGTACTACTATAAATTATGCAAAAAGATTGTGCAAGCAGACCATGCAGAAAGATGTCAAAATGAACTATTGTTTCCTGTATGATTGTGGATTCAGTGAGGCCCCAAATCCCATCATGAATCATTCCAGGAGCCCATAATGAAATGGGCCAATGAGCTCTGAGAAGCCCCAGAATGGGCTTTCACAGGCAATCTGCCCTATTCATTTGCTGGTTAGATAGTTAGATCAAACAATATACAGCTAATAATTTTCTCACTTTAAGAATACATCAGCCAAGATGCAATGGCATTTGTTACAATTGCACCACAAAAATGTAGGCCTAGGCCTAAAAGAAACATATTCATCAATGTAAATGTGAAATAACTTGTAAAAAATGGCATCTGAAATGTGTACCACAGCAGCAAAGCACATGCCTTTAATTTAAGTTATTTCCCCTGAGTTCCATCTTTTTCTTCTCTATATGCCTCACAACAACAATAACAATAAAAAATGAAACTAGAAAGTTCTTATGAAATTTGAAACACTTAATGTAACTGGGGGTTCATAAGAATTTACAATGCGAACAGTCAGATGTGCAAAGTACCATAAGGTTCGGGGTACTAATAAATGTCAAAGAAAAGTACATAGGCCAATTTTTGCATATTTTTTTTAAATTATCATTGTTTTATCACTTTTGTCCATGCAGGTGGCATACTATTGCAGTATGAAAACCTAAAAATATAAACCATTGATTATGTATTTATTCATTTTAATCTAGCAACAAAAAGGCCATGCTTACATAGTCTGTGTTAAGGTGCTGTAAAACAGTCACACTTTACAATAAAGTATAAAGTATTTTGTATCATGCAGGATAAATGCATGAATATGTCATGCACTTCATCTGAGTTCTTATTTTAATCACATTTATAACAGGGTTATGGTAAGTGTGGGGTTAATGTGCTCAGCATCAGAACTCAGATGATGATCATGATGTATTGATGTTTAAATTCTATAGTATTCATATATTAATTAATGAGCAATTATGGTACCGTATTGTAAAGTGTTACGTGTAAAACTTTTTTTGGTTGAAGTGTAAATGCAGAATTACCAATCCAATAGGTTCTATACAGCATACAGCATATTTACTGTGATAAATAATAAATAAATCATGACAACTAAAAATTACTTTACAATAAATGTGTCTGTATCGACTACATCACTTGTCTCCAAGGGACTTTTGCTTGGCTCAAGCAACTTCACCTGGTATTCATTTTGTATTGTTATATCCCAATATGATGTATGTTTAGTTGAACCATTTGATTTGATAAACATTGGAGATAATAAATAGCAATCTATTTTCAACCAGGAACTGTTGGTTTTGGGTTTATGGAGGTGCAGACTGACAAGTCTGAGCAGACATCAAATACCCTCCCATTGCATCTGGAAGAATAACATACCAAAATGATTTATGAAAGGAAATGTAGCATGGTAAATTATAAACAGACAGGATGCATGCTAGCATTTTATATATTATAAAAAATGTATTTTTGCTTGTATTTTCAATGTTTATTAAAAAGAAAAAGAATGTTAACAGAAACTGATGTCATACTCTTGAATTACATTACACAATACTTCATACCAAAGAAAATAGCCAATTCCAAAACCAGAAAACAGGTAAGAGGGGAGGAGGGGGCTGAATGAATGGCCTGACTTCATTTGGAAATGCCTAACATGTTTCTACTTTAAGTCCTATAAATAGCTCAATTACCAAAGAAAATGTTAAGCCTCTGTCAAGTAAAACAACAAAAATAACAGCTAATAAAGACTTGGTAGTTCAGACAGATTTTGAGTCTCCTATGTCTGCATGTAAGTGTAACATGTGTAGTAAAATCTCATTTGTCAGCTCCAAGTACCTGATCCACACAGCTCCCAAAGAGTGACAAAATCGCCACGTACAAGTCCTTGTACTCACCATAACAAGCTCTCTACACCATGTAGACATACATGTTGTTACATAACATCCAAATACAAGGAAAGAAACTAGCACCTGTCACAATTGTCTATAGAAGTATTCAGGCAGGTTAACTGTGGGTAGCATTTTAATCATGTGTCCATCTGCTCAATCTACACTGAGATGCTTTTCCCACAGTGTGCCATTATTTTTAATAAGATATTTGTATATAAAATTGTTATTATCACACTCCCTGGACTATCAGTACACTGAAATCTGTATTTTTTGTTTTGTTTTTACTTTAAATTTTGCTTACAGGCATATCAGTTAAAAGAACCAGTAAACATACCATGGTAACTGTCATGCTACGTCCACATTTGTGTTGTAGTTAAACTTTTAACAGTATTATGTTTAGCACTGACTGTAAGTGTTATTCATGGTGAGGCTTCTGAATTTATGATTTCCTGCATTTGTGAACCCATGAGAGTTTTCTTCAGATTGTAAGGGAGAGAATGTTGAAATTCAACAACAATTTTGATATGATAGAATGCCACACATAAATATTATACTTATTATTGATCACAGGAGTATTTATCATTGTCCCATTGTCTGGTTTTCTATGTTATGAGTTCTGAATTTAAGACATAGTTTGTTTTGACACAGTGGGTTCGACCGTCATATTGATATGAACCAGCTGAGGGTGACAATATTGTCTTATTGTAATATTTTCTTACAAAATGCAAAGTTTGAAATTGAATTAATAAATACTTAATACCTCAACTCAGATATTATGAAGGCAATGTTTGCATTAGATGCCTCAGGATGAGATGACTAACTTCTCCATCTGCTATCTATTATTTTTGCAGTTTTATTATTTTCCAGGTGCAAAGTAAAACTACTGACTTCTACAGAAAAGCAGATCTCAGCAAATTCAACTCATTTGGCATATGTCTTCCCAAGAGAATGCTACAGACCACTTCATGTACCAAATTAGCAAGTACGGGTATAAGAATGTGCATTACTGCATGATGCTAATGGAGAAAAGTTTTATTTTGATGTATAATTTATCAAAGAAAAACAATGCCAAAGACAACCTTTCTGGATTGACAGCCTTATAGGGAAGTTTTATATGTATAGCCCAAAAGAAGGAATAGAAACATATAACCTGCTTACTTACACTATGTTATTTATCCTTAAATGTGATGGTACATGGTACAGTATAATAAATGTCATAATGGATTAGGTGGTTATAACACCTCAGTGTGCCCAAACTGGGCATAGGGATAAGACCATACAGATGTTCAGAGCTTTCACTTCTGAGGATAAACCATTACCTTCACTGTTGCCAGTCCATACATCCTGAAGAGTAAACTTAGACAGTGCTCTGAATATTTGATACATTTGATACACCATCCTGGTGAACCAAATACCTCAAATACATACTATACTCAGCAAAAAAAGAAACGTCGTCTCACTTTCAAATGCTTTTATTTTCAGCAAACTTAACGTGTAAATATTTGTATAAGCATAAAAAGATTCAACAACTAAGGCATAAAATTAACAAGTTTCACAGACATGTGACTAACAGAAATGGAATAATGTGTCCCTGAACAAAGCGGGGGTCAAAATCAAAAGTAACAGTCAGTATCTGGTGTGACTCGGGCAGTTGTTGTTGCCATCCTGTACCTGTCCCGCAGGTGTGATATTGGGATGTACCGATCCTGTGCAGGTGTTGTTACACGTGGTCAACCACTGTCCTTCCTGTCTCCCTGTAGTGCTGTCTTAGGCGTCTCACAGTACGGACATTGCAATTTATTGCCCTGGCCACATCTGCAGTGCTCAAGCCTCCTTGCAGCATGCCTAAGGCACGTTCACGCAGATAAGCAGAAACCCTGGGCATCTTTCTTTTGGAGTCAGTAGAAAGGCCTCTTTAGTGTCCTAAGTTTTTATAACTGTGACCTTAATTGCCTTCCATCTGTAAGCTGTTAGTGTCTTAACGACTGTTCCACAGGTGCATGTTCATTAATTGTTAATGGTTCATTGAACAAGCATTGTTTAAATCCTTTACAATAAAGATTTGTAAAGTTATTTGGATTTTTACAAAATTATCTTTAAAATACAGTGTCCTGAATAAGGGATATTTCTTTTTTTGCGTTTATGTGTTACTAAACTCATGATCCCCTACCACTTGATAAACTAAGTGGACAACAGCACTTAAAATGTAATAGTGAACAGCCAGACACAATGCACTTGCATATTACAGAGCAGTATTGTTTGCACCGGCACTTTTCTTAAACAATGTAATTCCAGATCATCATGTGTACTGTATATGTTTTCTGTGTGAATGTTTTCAACCTACTGAATACAGATATAATTACTTATGCATTCAAGTATTTTCTGTTTTGTATTTCTAATTAATTTAGAACAATTTGCAGATTATATTTTTCACATTAACATTATGGACATGTTCTGTGTTGATCAGTGGCAAAATCTCCTCATTAAATCAATTCTGATTTCATGTTGTAACACACACAATGATATGTGGAAAAGGGGGTGAATACTTTTGAGAGCCACTGTATTTCTAATTTATATTCAAAGAAGCACAAACACAGTGGGACAATGTTACAAATCTTGGCCTGTACCCTGTTCATTATTAGTTGAACCACTATCCAGACAACTTTTACAATAAATAAAATAATAAATAATGTATTTATTACATATGAACCCTGGGATACTGGGATGAGATTAGCAACTTTTGTGAGTAGGACTATTACAAGTTAAATATAATATTCAGTTTCATCAAATCTCCCTTTAATAATAAAATACAAAATAATATGTGTAATCATTATACAAAACCAAGTAACACAGTAGTGGAGAATAATCTTATTTCAAAGAAAAACACTTTGCTTTCATTTGATGTTAAACAGAATTAAATATGTGAATGCAAAGGATTACAAAATGAGGCTGATATCCTGGAGGTGATCTTTATTCTCTTGCCAAATTGCCAGAAGACTCAGGAAATGGTCCATGAAATTGGAAATGTGAATACTAACTTCACCAGACCATCATATGAAAAGGTCCCATGCAGGTTCAAATACTCAGTACTCAACTGGTTTCTTTTCAGGAACAGCAAGTTCTTCCCGGCACAAAAGAACAACACGCCTGAAGCACTGCTATTAATTTAAATTATGGAGTACTTGTCAAAATCACTGAAATAACTAATTTCACAAAGTGTTTAGGTATGTAATTGTTCTGTTCATATTTGTCATTTCATTTCTTAATAAAGTATTAATTAAGCTTTTGTAATGAACCAAACTGCTTTCATTAAAAGATTAAATTTACGACAGCATATTATTTATCTCTTGAAAAAATGAAGACGTGCATTTTCCATTTGAAGATCTTTCAGAAGCATGCAAGAAAACTGGACTGAAGTCAAAGTAAAACAGCATTGTTCGTACTAAGAAAATTGAAGTAGATCAACAAATACTTGAAGAAGTCACCAGTTATGTCTACTTTGGACAACAAATCAGCGCAGATATTATGGAAAATATCTAAAGAAGAGTAAAAATGGAATGGAGTGCATTTGAAAGAAACAATACACCTTTGAAAGGAAATCTACCCATTTGCCTTAATAATCTAATCAATGCATACTACTAGCGGTCACGTATGGCTGTGAAAACTTAAATGCTACAGAAACTGTGAGCGACACAGATAAGTATGTGTGAGATAGAAGAGAAGAGATAAAAGAATAAATGAATGGATATGAGAAAAAACAAAACTATGTGACATGATGGAAAGAGTGAAAAGAGTGATGGCAATGGGCTGGACATCTGGCAAGAAGAACAGCACAAAGATGGAAAAAGGAACTAAAGACCTAGAAGTAGACCTCATAAAAGATGGGAAGATGAAATAATTAACTTTGCAATTGGTGACATGGAAAAGAGAAGCTGTAGATTGAAGCTAGTGGAAAACCTTTCGGAGGCCTTTACCCAGCAGTGGATTGGTATGGACTGATGAGCATGATGAAAATATATTTTGAGTATGCTATGGAAAGCATAATGCAATACACTTTGCAGCGATTCATTGGGTTAAATATAAACACTTTATGCTCTGCTAATTTAGACCTAGTATTTTTGCTATTTAGGCAACATGCCAAGATGGAGAGAACCATAAATCTTGATCTAGCTGTTTCTGCTTTCATATCAGGGAAAGCATGCAGACGTTCTTTCCAATTAGTTCCTTACAGAAAATGCAGACAGGGTGCAGGTTGCCTGTATTGATGTTGGCAATCCAAAGGACTGGTGGCTGCTTTGATTTGGGCCGCATTAAAATGGAAAAGCTCCAGTACAGTTTACCAGAACATCTGCTAGAACACACAGGTGCACAAAAACAGACAGACACACACATTAGAGCACACACACTCACACGCACTCAGGCACTGACACAGCCCTCATCTCAGGAGAAGAGATCCTTAAACGCACTCACATATTAACAATGCAAAATTAGAAATATAACTAAAGTTTTCATAGCTCATACATATTCAATTCATGGGATTGGCTTTAGCTCTACTGACTGGCATCTTGATAAGGACATAAGGGGGTTTCTTAGCTGAAGGGAGGGTTGAAGTGAATGGAATTGAACATAAGAACATAAGACAGTTTACAAATGAGAGGAGGCCATTTGACCCATTGGGCTCATTTGGTGTTCATTAATAACTAAGTGATCCAAGGAACCTATCCAGTCTGTTTTTAAATGTTCCCAAATTTTCAGCTTCAACCACATCGCTGGGGAGTTTGTTCCAGATTGTGACAACTCTCTGTGTGAAGAAGTGTCTCCTGTTTTCCATCTTGAATGTCTTGAAGCCCAATTTCCATTAGTGTCCCCGGGTCCGTGTGTCCCTGCTGATCTGGAAAAGCTCCTCTGGTTTGATGTGGTCGATGCCTTTCATGATTTTGAAGACTTGAATCAAGTCCCCATGTAGTCTCCTCTGTTCCAGGGTGAAAAGGTTCAGGTCCTCAGTCTCTCAGTAGGACATTCCCTTCAGACCTGGAATAAGTCTGGTTGCTCTCCTCTGAACTGCCTCTAGAGCAACGATATCTTTCTTGAAGTGTGGAGCCCAGAACTGTACACAGTATCCAGATGAGCTCTAACTAGTGCATTGTACAGTCTGAACATCACTGCCCTTGTTCTCAATTCTACACTTTTGACAATATACCCTAGCATTCTGTTTGCCTTTTTTATTGCTTCCCCACATTGTTTGGATAGAGAAAGTGAGGAGTCCAAGTAGACTCCTAGGTCTTTCTTATGCGTTACCCATAGTGTAATTATAGTGGATATTTTTGTAACCTGCCTGTAATACCTTGCACTTGTCCACATTGAATTTCATCTGCCAGGTGTCGGCCCACAACTGAATATTATCTAAGTCCCTTTGAATAACCTGTGCTGCAGAGATTGTATCTGCTGAGCCACCTATTTGAGGATCAGTCTTTGGTGTGGAAACTTATCAAAAGCTTTTTGAAAATCTAAGTATATCATATCATATGCTTTCACATGATCTACAGCTGCAGTTGCATGTTCAAAAAACTGTAATAAATTAGTAAGACATGATCTGCCTCGTCTAAACCCATGTTGACTTTAATTCCTGTTGGAAATATACCATCTGGCCTAGGTGATTTGTTTGATTTTAATTCTGCTAGTCCCTTTAGTACCTCCTCCTCATGTATCCTGATCTCTTGTAGGGTGTGACTGGACTGATTGTTAATCTGTGGCATGTTATCAATTTTTTCTTTTGTACAAACCTCTGTGAAATACTCATTTAGAACATTTGCCACGTCTTGTTTGTTTTGCAAGATACTTCAATTTCAAAATATCACTGTCCTGGTCACAAAAGCAAAAAATACTTTTGAGGCATAAGCAATTAGGAAATAACACTTCCTACCCAGGAACAAAAAAAAAAAAAAGATTGTTACACGGTGTTATCTTTTAAATTTCTCAGTGGTGTACTTTACCACCTCAGTGGCTGAACTTGTAGATTTGAACTTCGATTTTTTCAAAGTTATGGAGTATTATGTCACACCCTATAGATTTCTAATGGAAAATTAAATGACTCATGGCCTTCCGAGAGTGTTATTCTGAAAAAGCACTTATCTCTTTATAACTTGTAGTGGCACTTTTGATTTGGTGTCTTTTAAAAGCTTGTTACAGTCCTTAAACTTGTTGCTATAAATCTAGATTTCTCAAGTCTCCTACTTTATACATTTTCTATTTTGTGGCAAAAACTAATGTTTCACTGCAGACATGGAAGCTGTACAGTGATCACAAACCTATCTGTTGATTCTGTAGAATTAAAAATGAAGACAAACATACAATCTAACCCACAACTAGGCAGCAAGTGAACATTTTGTCCTTAAAGTTGATGTGTTAGAAGCAGGAAAAATGGGAAAGCATAAGGATCTGAGCGACTTTGACAAGGGCCAAATTGTGATGGCTAGACGACTGGGTCAGAGCATCTCCAAAACTGCAGCTCTTGTGGGGTGTTCCCAGTCCGCAGTGGTCAGTACCTATCAAAAGTGGTCCAAGGAAGGAAAAGCGGTGAACTGGCGATGGGGTCATGGGCGGCCAAGGCTCATTGATGCATGTGGGGAGCGAAGGCTGGCCCATGTGGTCCGATCCAACAGACGAGCTACTGTAGCTCAAATTGTTGAAAAAGTGAATGCTGGTTATGATAGAAAGGTGTCAGAACACACAGTGCATCGCAGTTTGTTGCGTATGGGGCTGCGTGGGTTCTGAGTGGATACAGCCAAAGGGTTAAGCAAAAGTCATTGTCCAGAAGAAAAAGGTCAGTTAAGAGCTGGGGGTTGGTGTCCAGTCTGGGGTCAGTTGGACACAGCAGTCAGTTGGACACTACAATGGCAGTTGTTTTCCAGATATTGTATATTGTTGTTCTGTCTCCTCTCTCTTTCTCCTGTATTCTCAAAAACACTGTTTTGCCCTCCTGTACTTCCCCTAATGTACAATGCCTCGAACTTCCAGGCGCTTGTGCTTTATATAGAGTGGCTTTGACGAACAGCCAGTGCACCTGTTCCAGCTGTCACTGTATTTTTCCACATCGCTGGGTCTGTAGACAGGTAAATGGAGAAGGCGTATTTGCTGGATATACTGCCATATAATACACCCCACGGAGTGTCATATATATATATATATATATATATATATATATATATATATATATATATATATATATATATATATATATAGTGCTGGTGCTTTAAAAATATCTGAAAAACACCTTTCAAGTTCAGGGTACCTTGTCCTGGGAAACATCACACTAAGAGCTCTTCCGGTGAAGGTGAAATCAATATGACAGCAACTCCAATGAAGTTTCATAAACCCAAAGGTTTCCAAATGAATGTAGTATATTTATTAATTACCTAAAAAGTTATCTGAAAGTCTACACTCCCTTTCAAAATGTGAACCTTTTGTTGCCTTATAAGCTGGAATTAAAATTAAATTTTTTTTTCATTTACTGACACATCCTACCTCACAACTTCCAAGTGAAAAAAATATTCTACAAATTTGTAGAAAATGGATTTAAAGCTTGATTGAATAAGGGTCTACCTCCCTTTAATAACAATCCTAAATTAGTTTAGGTATAAGCAGTTGCCTGTGTTAAATTCTAATGATTCACATGATTTCAGGATAAATTCAGCAGTTCCTATAGGTTCCCAAAGCAATGACTCAACCATGAGCACCAAGGAGCGTGCAAAAGAACTCAGAGACAGTTGTGGAAAGGCACGGATCAGGGGATGGGTATAAAAAACATAAAAAATATCCCTTGGAGCACAGTCAAGATAACTATTAAGAAGTGGAAGTTGAATGGGACCATCAAACCCCTGCCTAGATCAAGTCGTCCCTCCAACCTAGTTGACCGAGCAAGAAGGAGTCTGATCAGAGAGGCTATGAAGAGGCCAATGGCAGCCTTGCAAGAGCTACAGGCTTTCATGGCCATGGCTGGTCAAAGTGGGCACGTGACAACAATATCCCAAACACTCCACAGATCTGGCTTGTGTGTAATTCAAGAAAGCCCACCTAGAATCCCATTTGAATTATGCAAAAAAAAAAAAAAAAAAAAGAAACATTTTTAAATTTCTGGTGTAAATGCAGAGCATTATGTTGGGCACAAACCCAACAGAGCGCATCACCCAAAGAACACCAGCACTGTGAAGCATGGTGGTGGCAGCATGATGTTATAGGGAAGTTTCTCATCAGGGATTGGGTCAGGGTAGAAGGGAAAATCAATGGAGCTAAAAAATATCTATGGGCACTGTATATATATATATATATATATATATATATATATATATACACTCACCTAAAGGATTATTAGGAACACCTGTTCAATTTCTCATTAATGCAATTATCTAACCAACCAATCACATGGCAGTTGCTTCAATGCATTTAGGGGTGTGGTCCTGGTCAAGACAATCTCCTGAACTCCAAACTGAATGTCTGAATGGGAAAGAAAGGTGATTTAAGCAATTTTGAGCGTGGCATGGTTGTTGGTGCCAGACGGGCCGGTCTGAGTATTTCACAATCTGCTCAGTTACTGGGATTTTCACGCACAACCATTTCTAGGGTTTACAAAGAATGGTGTGAAAAGGGAAAAACATCCAGTATGCGGCAGTCCTGTGGGCGAAAATGCCTTGTTGATGCTAGAGGTCAGAGGAGAATGGGCCGACTGATTCAAGCTGATAGAAGAGCAACTTTGACTGAAATAACCACTCGTTACAACCGAGGTATGCAGCAAAGTATTTGTGAAGCCACAACACATACAACCTTGAGGCGGATGGGCTACAACAGCAGAAGACCCCACCGGGTACCACTCATCTCCACTACAAATAGGAAAAAGAGGCTACAATTTGCACAAGCTCACCAAAATTGGACAGTTGAAGACTGGAAAAGTGTTGCCTGGTCTGATGAGTCTCGATTTCTGTTGAGACATTCAGATGGTAGAGTCAGAATTTCAGAATCGTTTAAATGCCACGGCCTACCTGAGCATTGTTTCTGACCATGTCCATCCCTTTATGACCACCATGTACCCATCCTCTGATGGCTACTTCCAGCAGGATAATACACCATGTCACAAAGGTCGAATCATTTCAAATTGGTTTCTTGAACATTACAATGAGTTCACTGTACTAAACTGGCCCCCACAGTCACCAGATATCAACCCAATAGAGCATCTTTGGGATGTGGTGGAACGGGAGCTTCGTGGCCTGGATGTGCATCCCACAAATCTCCATCAACTGCAAGATGCTATCCTATCAATATGGGCCAACATTTCTAAAGAATGCTTTCAGCACCTTGTTGAATCAATGCCACGTAGAATTAAGGCAGTTCTGAAGGCGAAAGGGGGTCAAACACAGTATTAGTTTGGCGTTCCTAATAATCTTTTAGGTGAGTGTATATATATATATATATATATATATACATATCATTGCCTGCTCATTGTGGGTGCCCCTGCCATCTCCGTCTCACTAGAGGCAGGGACTCATAACTGCCACCCTGCTGCTGCTGGGCTTCATTCACTGGCTCGGTATCTACTACTGGCACAGGTTCGTTTCTGGCACCCTGCTGGAACTGTCTGTGGACAGGTATTAGTGCCTGTTCTCTACTCACTGTGAGGAAGGCCACCTGAAACGCTTCCCAGAGCTCCCAGAATAACTCCCAAAATCTCCGCAGTCTTTTAATACGGCCTACAGAATTCATGCCTTCGCCGCCCTATCTCATTGTCAGGGGCGTCCATGAGAGGGCACCCCCCTAAGTATTACAATGGCTTGAATTCTATCCACTTAACTGACACCAATTTTTGCTACTGGATTCACCACTTACAACAACATTGATAATGAGAGAGTCGGGGTCAGTGCAACAGGTTCTGAGGCAGCTTTTTAAGGAGCAGCACTAAACTGGGTCTGTCTCCAAACAACTTCTCCCCACTGGAAACCAGGGCAGCCCTATATATCTCCTGATCCCCCGTGACAAGCTTCCCCAGTCACTGGTGCCTGCCGTGTTCCCGTGCGGGGTCAATTAATTCATATTGCAGTCCCTCCATTGCCCATAACAGTCCCAAATTGCTACTATATAATATATGTTTCATTTTATTGTATTCTTTAGAACTGAAAGGAACAGTGCACTGAAGAGAAAAGGTTAACAGGACACCAAACAACCCAGTAGGTAAGAATAATTGATTAAAATTGAATGAAGGCATGTAGGAGGCGTCGGATTTCACATTGATACAGCATCTGCACTCTGTTTGAATGAGGCTGATGTACATTCTGTATCTAAACACGGCTCAGAAACACCCCTAAAGGCAGAATCAATACGCCACTCATGAAACCAGCTGGGCTCACCCTTAATTATTATTACACCGGCATGAAGTGCTGTTTAAGTTAATTAAATCTCATTTTAAAACAGGCCTTTTGAAAATGTTCCAGCATGTTCAACAGAAACCGTTTAATATATCTGAGAGTCCGAAGTTCACTCAGAGTACAAAGTTCACCTCCAGCCAGTGGTTTGCCAGATGATGTACTGCAACCTCGTTTGAATGAAAGTGTATGGCAGAGTCACATCAAACTGACACTCGTAACTATATTCACATCCCCTAAAATGTATTTTGAGTATAACTGTCTCTTTAAACATATTAAAAACAAATATAATCTTTTACAATTTGCCATGGGTATATAACACAAAATACCATGTACCTTTGAGAAATAAGTGAAACAGAAAAAAAGACATAGATGAAGCCTGTCTATTAACACTTCATTACTACACAACTGATATAACTGTGGCTGTTGTGTATTCAATTTGTTTCGTGTTCTTGTGATACTAAACTTAGCAAAGTATTAAAAATGCAGATGATTCTAATTCTCTTTATTCATGATGCTCCAAAAATACTGATTATTCCCACCATTATCCAGCAGAGGGAGCGCTCCCCATTGATTTCAGTGCTTCTACAGAGGCAATCCTTCAGAGTCAGATTATGTATGTCTTTCTGGATGATGGTCTGGGTTAATTTAGCAGCAGAGCTCAAATCAGTGTGGACAGAAGATACATATTCTGCAAATTGCAGTTGGTACATGTGCCTGCATTTTAATTGTGGCGTCTTTCTGCCAATATGGAATTACTCTTTTAGAGAGAGAGGCATGGTGCCAGAGGGTACACGTTTCATTTATCATTGTTGAGTCTTTTATTCAAATGGAAATGCGGCTTGCGGGATCCATGTGGATTAATTATGTTTTATTAATAGGTTTGTGTGTCCAATTCAAACGGTCACTCACAGACTAAAAAAATACAGACTTGCCTCTAATTTGTGTATGATTAATTATTTCGATTGTACAAAACATTACTATAAGACTGTAAAACTACTTAGCAAAAAGCATACAAAGAGGCAGATTAAACCATGTGTTTGTTACTGCTGCCAAATTCAGCATAACGGGACTGTTATGTTAAATAGGTTTGAACTGCTTTCTAAATATTGCATTTGTGATATACTAAACAAGATATGGATTTCATAAATGAAAATGGACTAGCTTTCTTTACTTAAAGTAGGTATGGTCTGCAGATTTTGTGTATTAAAAAACACACACACACACACATACATATATATATATATATATATATATATATATATATATATATATATATATATATATATATATATATATATATATATATATATATATATATATATAATAGGCAATACCAGCAGTAAACACACTACAGTGGTGTGATCTAGGCCAAATCACTGTTCAGAAAACTATGAATCTAAATCACCAAAATAACATATTTTGTTTCAAACGTGTGTATAATTTCATCTTCAACAGTCAATTTTATAGGCACTTTTGTTTTACATAACAGTATTTGAAAATGTTATAATGATATAAATAAGAAAATAAATCTGTCCCAGCAACACTAAAGACGATTTCATAAAGTTTTTCTGGTTTAAATGAATGATTTTAAATGAGTACATTTCCATAATGGGTTAAGGCTTAATTAAATTTTGCATCCATGCAGCTTACTAAAAAATGTGTCTTGGCTTTAAACTGAAATTAATTTGATTTCTGCTAGAAAGAGTAATTCTTCAAACATTTGTGTAATCCAGGTTGTCAATTATTCTGTTGTGATTTCTTTATGTTTTGAATAATGAAGAGAATCGTTTTTTCCAACTATTTTAGAAATGTTAGCTGAGACATATTTTAACTGCTAAAGGCACAGAATTTGTATTCCTGATTTTTATTTTCCAGGTTTTTTATTCTAGTGTTCTCACGTTAGACTTTAAATTATAGACTGTTTGTGTCTTTTTATTTGTCTTTTTTCAGTTTACCAAGTGTAGATGATACATATTAGCAGATAATGAGGAACAATATATCACTGAGCCCTTATATTTTATGGGTAGGTTAATTTGTTTCCCTGCGAAGATTGATTTGTTCCAAGTAATGCAATGCAACAATTCAACGAAACAGACTTTTTTTTTTCATCTGTTTCTTTGTAAAACCACATGTATTTTCTTACTAAAATGTTAATTTGAGATCTTAGCATGATAGATTAACTCAGTGGACCTATAGCACATTAATGAGTGAATGAAAATGCATGGTTCTTCCTCTGCTATCATCAATGCAAGTCAAGTGTGATAGTCTTGGATGTCTCCATGCATAACTATGAAGCTTTAGCAGCCGAAGCAGATGGCGTCATGCTCACAAAATTGTGTGCCATGACATTGTGAATTAAACAATTCAGTTTCACAATGAAACACAGAAACAAATTAAAAAAATAGTAAAGCCAAATCTGCATCCATTGCCTATATTTAGATTTCACTGAACTTGATTGTGTTTTCTTCTATTTCACAAAGATAATATTCCTGCTGTTAAGAATGTCCATATGGCCATTTAAAAATATGTTCATCCTTTGCTTGATCAACACTAATTCAATTTTAAATGCAAGCAATCTTCAAAGTAAGAAATCATTTGCATGATGTTGTTTATGGCAGTTGATTTAAATAAGACAAAGGGATATACACAATATTTTATTGTCCAGTTTTGTCAGTATCCAAAAATAATGATATGTCACGGTTTATGAAAACAATGCTGTTGTTAAACTATGCGTGATCTAATATAGAAAATATGAATAGTAATAGTTTCCTGACTACACAATTATACTGATTTTGATAATTACAATTTATTACCCTTATTATGAAAAGGTATCTGTGATTCCATGCCAGTTCTATGCCATGCAAGTTTATATTATTATATAAGAACAAATAAAAACATAACAATTAAAAACGGAAAAAAAGCTATTATCTACATAATTAGCTAGATAATTGAAGAGACAAAGAAGCACAGTCTCATAAATATAATCACAGATATATCTTTTGAATACTTATAAACACGGGGAAAAACAACAGTAATTAATTGTGAAATAATGATTCAGCCTCACACAATATATTAATGGGATAAAGATCTCAGAGATGCTTTTGAGGAAGAGTGACGTGGCTGGCTGTTTGCACGTCAGCATACACCCAGTGGAAGTTGTGTGTTTTCCCAAGCAGCACACTAACTGATGTAAGTGGCCTGAATACATGTTTATTGTATGTTGTTGTTTTTTTTGCCTTTTGCCCAACTTTATACAGGGCAAAATATCTGAATTATAAACTATTCAGGTTTTGATTTCACACAGAATGTACAATACGTTAGTCACATGCCACAAATGAATCATTAAATTTGAGTGACTGAATTTGTTTCTTTCAAATGTCCTTTTTCTCATCAACAACAGTCTGTATAGAAGGACTTTCCCTGAGTGTTTTCATACATTCTGTTCATGTCCCTGTAGTGGGTGTTGTGCAAAACTGCTTCAAACAGGAGAAAGTAAATTGCAGCTACCTTCTATATTGGTCACAGTCTTCTTTTCCTGCCACTATGCCCAGCTTGGTGTCATGCCAGAGTCCTCCTGAACTGTCTACTTTACTGAATTACAGACTCACTCAGAGGCCGATGACTCAGTCTGGAGATTTATGCACTTACACTTTTATCTCCCTGAAGTAAATGAGAGATGCGGCCAGAAAGGGCATTCAGCGAGGGAGTCATTAACAGTGTGGCAAAGAGTCCGATTTTAATAACTAGGAGAGCTTAGCGGTGCGTGAAGTCCGTTTCTACAATATGAAGAATTGTAATAATCACACAAGTGCACCTGCTCTTTAAAATCACAAAGGAAAGGTTACTTGGTATGTGGAAAACCCTGAAGAAAATAAGACTTGCATCTCCTCTGTTGCTGACAATAAAGAATACTCATCTGCTTTTGTAAACCGTAGAAATCAAATTCTGTTTTAATTGTTCAGTGCTCTGTTGGGCTTTACCTTTGTTGCTTTAACTGATTCTGCATTCACTGTAACCTTATCCTCTGTCTCAAGTTCAGCAACAGTCTCTGCTGTAGCTCTTCCCTGCATTAAGATAAGAACAGGATGGCTTTTTTCCCTGTGTATTTGCATTCCAATGGCATGGAAGTGCATGGATATCAGAATGTGTTTTTCTTTGATTATGTCTTTACATTCCTTACCTCACACTTGGTGTATTGATTTCACATTTGCTCCTGGCGGAAACCCGACTCCCTGCAACCTGTGCAAAGGAGAGATTGTATACAATTAAAGTCTGATTTTAATTTGTACCTTCACATGCACAGAAGGGAATATATTTCTGTGAGCGGTACCGGAAAAGCAATGCACAGTATGTCTGAACATCTCCATTGTGCACACTTTTTTTGTATTCACAGAGTTAAAGACTCAGGAAGATTGTCTCATAAATAAATAAATGTGTCAGGAAAGTAATCGAATGATGAGGCTTGTTTTCAGCATCTTAATGATAGGAGGTGAAATGGATGATTCCTTTGGATAAATCTTGTGCTGTTTAATAGCTACATTGTAAAATATCAGTGTGTTAAAATTAGGACAACAGGTACATACAGTAAATTCCACAATGTCTGTGGAGAAATATCTGCCAAGGGGATAGCGTGATTATCTTAATAAGCTTCTTTCTCACTTGAAGAAACTAGAGGCTGAGTTGTCTGTCTAAATCTAAGCTACATTTCTTCTAGTAGGGTTTTTGTTCCTGGCAGATGCAAGAACTTGATTCACTTACTCATTTAAAATAAGATAATACATCTAAGCAAGATCATTCAAATATGGCTTTTCTAATATATTGTTCTAATATATTTCAGGCTGTTGGAGGAAAATTCATATTCTATCACCAAAAAATTATATTATTTATATTATTAAGTTAAGACAAATTAGCTTGCTACAATTATGTAAGGTCCTATTTCCCGCAACGTAGTTGACAATAATTAATTGCAGACAAACGCTATATCTAACTGACTCTCCACAAGCAAAAATCTATAAAGTCAGAAAAACGGTGATCAACTTGCTGAGCAAAATGTATCTATGCATTTTTAATTTAGTAGACAGTACGTAATCACTAACAGGCATTAAAATTAATAATACAAAATGGATGAACACCACATTAGAAAGAACGTCATCAAGGGCATAGAGGAAATTGTTACAGCTTGCATGTGAAATGTCCTGCATCTCTCGGAGGCTGGCATTGTAGTAACTTGTCCCTGTCAGATATGGCATGGTGAATCAATACAAAATGAGAACAGACCATTTACATTCTGGTGGTATGGCTAATAATTAAAAGTAGGTGTTACAGGTGAAGTCCACATAACTCACCACCTGCTCCACCCCACTTATTTAAGAGGATATGAAGCCTCTCTGTCACGCATTTTTGCTTTTTCTCCCCATACAGGCTCTTTAAGAGTTGTAGAGTTAATAAGAATAATAGTAGGAGTAGTTTTATTGCAGCAAGTATATGTGATCTTTTTCAGACTGATGAGCAGACTTAAAAAGTACCAAATACTACAGGCAGCCTTGTGTAATGTACTAAAGCCAAAATCCAATCTAAAATTCAAACCTTTGAGGAATAACACATTAAAATACATTCTTCTCCACTTCACCGACAATCTGCTTACTTGTGTGAAGATACAATTTGTTATTTTTATTTTTATTAAATTCTGCATTTGCTCCTAAGGGTCTGGTCTCATGCAGAAACAGTCAACAGGTGAATCCCAGGTGTTGAAATGCAGTTCATCATTATGAACAAAACGGATCCACTCAACTGATACTATAAGCTCATATGTCTGGAATTATACAGAGGCACCAACTCCAGATGCCACTGTGTTTGTGTTGTCATAAAACTTTGTAAACCCAGCCCTTGTGTTTTACTCTTCTGAAAAATAACTTTTTTCATTTTGTAACATATTTGCAACATTGCTAAAACCATACTCTTGTGGGAACCATCACTGCTGTTGGTTCATTGGCCACAATCTCAGGTTTATGAAATGTCAGACATGCAACAAACTGAGCCACTTGGTATTTTATATAAGGAGGGTTATGTTGAAAGCAGATCAGGCACCAGTAGGTGAAAAATCCACCCTAATTTGGCTGAAACAGCAGAGCTTTACTGTTTGCAATCTTATTTGTCTCTACATAATGCTTCATTGTTAAGCACAGATGGAGATAGAAGCAGGGGGCTGAGCATTAAATATCTGATCTACTTTTGATGTCAGACATCTCCAACTGTCTCTCGTCTGTAAATCATTGATTACCTATGGTCATATTAGTCTCCCATGGAGAACATTTTCCCTTGCTTTTGCTGGTTTTGATCAATTCCAGTGAGGTATGTTCCACAGCACAGCAGACTGTATTTGATATATTTCAATTTATTATTCGTCTTATTATCTGTGATATTATTGTTATCATAATTATTATATTATTAGACTCTGAATCTTTATATTCTGTGTGTAAACACTAGTTTGACTTGATTTTTACCGTCCACTCTTTTGATTTCCTATAGATTTGATGATTCAGTGTTTAATCTTGTGGATGATTTTCAAATGCTGTTAGAGCTTTGCCTGTGCTTGGATCTGGTAGACTATTTGTTAGTCTAATGTTCCTTCAGCTATGTATTGCTGCAAAACTCAAATCAAATAACTTACCCTCCTTTGCGTCTTTAATTTAGGGTGAAGTGAAATTCAGTAGAGAAGAACGGTCCTTTAAAACTACTCAGGCATCCTATACCCTCTGCTTCCTCTAGTGAGGGTGAAATAGTAACATTGTTACGCTTGATGGTTCACTGCTGCAATGCAGAATTTCAAACAATAATACAAAGATAAATGAGCCAGAACAGTTGCTCAGTACAAAACCTCTCTCCAGCCACGGCTGAATCTAAATTCAACCCATAATATGTCCCTCGACGGTGTTCGTTTCGGGGGAGTTAGCTATTTCCTTTTTAAGGAACACTTGATTGGACCTTTTAAGTCAGCTGAACATCAGCTTTGAATTTACTTTCCTTATATGTTCTTCTGAATTAATTGTTTGTCTGGAAAAATTGAGGATTTTATATTCTGCAGCACCTCCATTGAGTGTTCTGTGTGTCAAACCAACGGGCCAAAGAAATTGTCTTGACATTGCTGCTGAAAAGAAAGCAATGTGGCTCCATTACAAAGTTTGGGATTTAGTGTAAAGTACCTAATTTTAGTTTTAAGCAAATGAGGGCTTTTAATTGTATTTTACAAAGCACCATTATTCTGCAACCTTTATATCCCCCACAAATGTGATTTTATCCAATGGCTTGTGATACATGAATATGAGCAAAATACAACATTTATACTGTTATGAATAATGTTTAAAATATATTACTTTAATTTATAAATCAATATGCAATAACATTTAAATTAATAACATGTATACTACCGGTCAAAAGTTTTAGAACACATTTTTTCAGTTTTTATTGAAATTTAAGCAGTTCAAGTCTGAAATATGACTGAAATATTGAACCTGAAATATTACAAAGGTAAGTGATAAACTGCCAGAAGTTTTTAAAAAAGTTTAGGTTACCAAAAACTGAAAAACATAATGTACATTTCAGAGTTATATACTGTGTTACTACACCCTCTTAAGCATTATTTGGCAGTGTTACGCGCAGCTCCTGTGCATGAAACTTACACTGTATTCCTACAATGTGCACATCGTATGGAAGCTTATTCTCTTGGCTACCAGCACGTTTCATTCTCAAACGCAACCGATTTACAGTTTCCGTGTCGCCTGCTGTCATTCAGAGCCCGGGGGGAGGGGGGAGACTCATTCAAATGGTCACAGTTCATTCAGTTTCAAACGGATGTCTTTGTAAATAGGCTTGTTTTATTCTGAACAACCTAACGATTAATCCAGTATATTATTTGATGTTCTGTCAAACACAGAGACATTCAGATCCAATTATGTAAAATCGTTATGTATTAATACACTGTAATCAGAGTTTTCCATCTTGACATTTTGAGCTCTCTATGGGTGGATGTTGCTTCAACCAAAACGTGGATGGTCTTGTTTTGATCAGTAGACTGTCTGGTTCCAGATTATGTCATAATTGTCAATATTGTCAATAATTGTATTCCTACTCAGACCAAGTATCCCCCCAACCCCCCATTTCAGAATGTGGAGGGGGGGGCGTACATGCCAAAGTTTTTGCTTGACATTGATAGAAAGCTGAGAGTCTCAGCTTTCTAGGGATACCAAACACTTGACAAACACCACAACAGTGAAGAGTACACATGGGATTAAAGAGAAGCACATGGATTTGGGTACCAGAGGGGTTTGTCAGCATAAGGGGTTACATTTTGTTAAACAAAACGATTCCATGATTTCTTTTTTATTTTCAATTGTTTATTTGTTCTATGCTTTAATTTCAGAGTACATTGAGACAGTAAACTGTATACATACAATATACCTGTGCAATAGATGTGCTTTCTTTAGACAAAAATGCACTTATCACTTATTGCCTTTGAAAATTATTTTTCTTAAATAATATGTATCATGTGTAGTTTAATTTAGATATAATAGAACATAAGTTGAATAGTTAATTAAGAATATGCTAAAGTTATATTTAATACAATGAAAACAGCATTACCCAACATTTCTATTATATCAAGTCATTGGATACCACAAATCAGGGATGTCAAACTCCATTATTTTACAAGTGGAATCTCTTCTGGTTTCCAATTTAAGTTTGTAATTACTTAATTGCTCCAATTATTTTCTCAGTTTGATGTCTTTTATATATTTTTGAAGGTATATTATGGTTGATGATTTTAACACTGTACTTGGTCTAAGAAAGGAAGCACTTTGAAGTTTATAAATGTGTACAATCAGCTGAACAATCGAAACTGAGAGGTACAAGGCATGTGGAGCGATGATGCAGGGCACTCAGAGGTGTGCCTGAGGAAGTGCGGTTTGAATCTGAGCGGGGGGTTCTGACTGCACCGGCTCCTGCTCCTGCCTTTCCAGGACAAGGGCTAGAATGTCCCTGTTACACAATAGCAATGATCTGATGGGTTTCTGGTACAGAAACAGAAAGGTGGTGTGGTTCTCATGGATGGTTTGCTGCTTTAAATAGAGCTGGATTAGATACTTTGGTAACACTTTACAGAGTTACAGTGCATTTACATAGTAGGTACTCAGTAACCACATTTGTAGTTATTCATAAGAAAAGTGTAAGTATGCATTATTACAATGTACTTAATGCGTAATAATGATAGGGGTGTGTAATTACACAATTGTCTGGTAAGGATGCCCATTGGGAGGCTACATTTGGAGCTATACCAGGCATGGCCCACTTTTTACACATTCAGTACATTGTAATACTGCATAGTTACACCAAATATCCTCTATTTAAACAAGATAGTCAACTCCGCCTATTTAACATTGGATCTTCTGTCTTTCCCGAAACGCTGCATTACTGGAGTCACAAAGAGTTCCGGTGGAGCTTTTCTCCCTATCTCTATAATGGAAAACCTGCCTCATTTCATATTGAAAGCATGATGCATTTGGACTGTATTAGAAACACATCTCCTTAACATATTCGATTTATTATTTCAAACCAAAATATTTTCCCCTGGACTGACAAGAAAGCTTTATGGCTGAAGTGCTGTCGCTAGTAGCCAGCTCATGAATATTCATGATTATAGCCTGAGGACTAGTTTGGTTGCAATAGACAGGTGACAGATCGACATCAACTCAAAACATGAGAGAGCGTGTGGGTTATTATTATTATTATTATTATTATTATTATTATTATTATTATTATTATTATATTAATAATATTATTGTCATTTATAATAAATTGATAAAATCAGTTATACTAATGTCTCGGAAGTGTTCAGTATTTTTTGTATTATATATGAAGTAAAATGCACAAGATATCATCCAATTTAAAAATGCAAAATAGATTATTATTATTATTATTATTATTGGTTGTGTTTCCACAATACCAAAATACCGAACAGCTTCGTGGCATTACGACATATGCTACTGCTTACAACAATAATAATAATTATTATAATAATCTACAAGCTATCTATTATTAATAATAACCACATACTATCTTTTCTTTTTGAATTGCCACCATCTCTCTATCATTTGTCTTTGATAACAAACCACGCCTCCTAGTTCGAGGCTCTCTGCCTCAGTCTTGTTGTGTGTTCATGAATATTCATGAAGCCACTACTAGAGACAGCACTCCCATGATAAAGCGTTCTTGTCAGGCCAGGTGAAAACATTGCTGGTTGAAATAATAACTCATATGTGTTGCTCGTAGAGGTGTCTCTAATACAATCGAGGTGCATCATGTTTTCCTCAGGGTGCATCGTGAGGCAGGTTTTCCATTATATATATAGGGAGAAAATTGCCACCAGAACTCTGAGAATCCCATAATGCACTGCGGCTCAAAGACAGAAGAGAAGGGGGAGTTGACTATCTTGGATCTTTGATTACACTGTTCTTATGAGTAACTACAGATGTAGTTACTGAGTACCTGCTATGTAAATACACGTTTAGCTTTAGTCCCCCAAAGACCTATATAGGGTTGATCCGTAGTGGATCCCTAGAAAAACAGAAATACAAAATTGTGAATATGGTGTATTTGAACTCTTACCACAGTAAATCAAATGTTATTTACTTATAATACATTGTTGTTATCAAACTGTCCTTATTTTTAAACACTGTGCTTTACTAAAGAAGAAAAATAAGATGCTGGTGCAAATTATTTGTCTAAATCTCTAAAATGTAATACACTCCTTTAATATAAACATGTATCCTGTTCCTGACTTTTGTTTTAAGTAACAATTAAGTGATTTGGTTAGATCAATTATATTCAATTTGCAAACAGCTTCTTCTTTTGACCCATTTGAAAATCATGTTGTATTTATTTTTCTTTATCAAAGTTACTCTGTCTAACAGTAAACGGGAATGATATCAAATATATAGGTTTGGAGAATGTTCGAAGGTCATTCTTTTCCAAGGGTTATTGATTTAAGAAAGTGTTTTTTTTTCTGCTGCTGTTGGAAAAAGTAATTTCCTAGAGAAACGTTTCAAAACAAACAAACAAACAAACAAATAAATAAAAATAAAACTGAAAGAAATTTTACTTCTGGCCTTTACAGTGTAGAGAAGCTATGCTCGTTACCCAAGTAGTTGTTGTGATTACCTATCTGCATCCTGCTGAGTTCTCTCCAGACCCTCTCTAACTTAATTTTGCTACAACAGTGGGGATCATGCATCCCCTGCAGAACGTTTTATGAGTTTAGATGATGTCTTCAATGAGGACTTGTACTTCTATCAGAGTTTTACAAATGGGGGTCAGCTTGGAGTCATCTTCTCATCGTTTGAGCATTATTTATGATGCTTCTTTGTGAGCAACTTTTCTCCTTTTAACTCTGTAAGACTTGCTAGAACTCACACTTTGATCAACAGAGTTAATTGACAGGTTGCACAGCACCTGAACGCAGTGGTTTTCACCATGAAGCTCGTTGCTATTACAGCCTCCATCAGCAGAGCTGTCCCTAGAAGAAAGTCTATAAAGCTGACACTGACAGAGAGATGGGCAGACATTCAGTGTATACTCTTTCACGATTTGTTCAAAGGAGATACTACACTGTATTTCTTTCAAAAGAGTGAAGTACCTGATTCTCCTTATATTTTCCTTTGATATACGACTTACTATTTTAATTCAACCTGCTTATGAATTTATTAAAACAGGCATGCTCAAAGTAATATTTAGAAAAGCCATAACTGTTCTTATATTCCAGAAAAATATTATGCTTTTGATGCTACAAAGAACTTAGTCAAAATAACATTGTGAGGTATACATTAAGATATATTGTGCCATGGACATGCAATGCACAATTGTATGTGTCCTACATTGTATAACCAGGACCAGCACAATTTTATTTTTGTCTTCCAGCAATAGCCCCCTTCAAGGGGCCACCAAGGCTCTTTGACCCCCACTGTGGAAGCCCAATGAGGCACAACCCACCCCAGAGGGCTGATGAGGCACCCCACCACGGAGGGCTAACAGGGCACCCACACCCCAAAGACTGATGAGCTATCGCCACCTAAGATATATAATACATCCCATTATTATTCCATCGCAGCTACCTACAACCCTTCATTTTATTGAAGCCTAGAGACACGTTCTGTAATAATTCTTCTTAATAAGTCTTCTTTTTTTCTTTGAGAAGAGCAGATTAGTTTGTGAGAGCTTCACACCATCTTGTGGTAACTCTGTGTAATTGTCCAAATATAACTGGAAAAGTAATGGATGACCCTGTTCTTGAAGGTATATGATACATTTTTTGTAAATGCATCATCTCTATAGCACTGTTGCTCGTGATTAAGGAGGTCCTTGGCAAGATTTATACTTCTATTCCAAAAACACAATGCTTGCAGTGATACCAGGGGTGCAGTGTTGTACATTGTTACACAGAATTATAACAACATAAAGGAACATACTTTTGAAGGGGAAATGAGGTGCATTATTATCTTGAACATACATTTTGGTCCAACCAGTGCTGCTTTCAGCTGGGGTGTGACCTCTAAGAAAGGTCAATGGTCACACACATCTTTATACTGTAAGCTACCAACAGGGCTTTAGTATACACTGTAGGATTAATGTGTTCAACAGCAGTTGATTAGTTGTATGGCTTTATCTATGAACAGTTTGGGATTAGAAAACCATACTGAAGCTGTTAAATTTGTTTGCAGCTGGATATTGGGAGCCCCACTGAATGAGCATATCTGGGAATTTCTTTATGATATTCTTGACATTGACACTGACATGCTTATACTGCATGATTCAAACTGATACAGATACACAGAGAGATAGATAGATAGATAACTAGATAGACAGACAGATTAATAGATACAAATATGCAAAGAATGTTTTGCTTCCACCTACTGCATTCATTTATACAAAATCTATTTATTGAAGGTCACTGTGCTGCTACTTCAACAACTGTGAAGTGTGAAACTGTGTTTGTTCACAGTGAACAAAATTAATTCAAAATTTCATGCAAGTCCTCTTTCCCTGATTACATATGAGTGTACAGAATGATATGAAGTGTATACGAATGGAGAATAATTGATTTTGTTAATCTTAAAATTATATAATGCATTAGATAAGGCAGACTGAAAAAAAAATAGAAAAAAAATATCCTGTTTGTGTTGGAGGAAACTGAGGCTTGTTTTGCTGATGGTACCTGATGGTACCTTGAGAAGCAAACAGGTTTTTATTATAATGTATGTGCCAAATGTGAAAAGAAAAATATTAACTTAAAAGTCCCAAATGTAAAGCATCAGCTGCAGTGTATAAGAGCAGAGTGGTTCCCTCCCCCCCCCCCCCAATTAATTCATTTAATTAGAATAACCAACCACTGGAAACAGTAATTATGATTTCCAAATAACTGACAATTCAGAAACTGCAACTAATTTACCACAACCCCAACTCCTGCACATGAGGTTCAACTTTTTAAAAATTGTGATTTAACTTTATTTGACTTATATTTAATAATAATAATAATAATAATAATAATAATAATAATAATAATAATAATAATAAAACATGACACATCCAGAGAGAGTATATTGTTACATCAGCTTTCCACACTTCCACAGTTTGCCTACAGAGGTCATCATCACCAGAATTCTAACTCTGTCTCTCTCTTCCCCAGAACATTGATCAATCACATAATTAACATTCCTCAGCACCATGTGTACATTCATCATCAACACTCAACTCCCATTGGATCAGCACCACACATCCCTGTTCCCTGCGTTCCCCTGTTCTGTATTTAAACCCTCTGTTAGTTTCATTCTATGTTAAGTCTTGTCAGTTCTCCTGCATTCCTAAGGGTCCCTCCAGTTTACTGATCGCACAGTAACCTGACCTTTAGTTACCCCCTGTGTTTGACTCCTGGAATGCCCTCTGACTGTTTGTATGCCTGATCGATTGACCTACTGCCTGTGACCTCTACCACTGCTTTTTGCCCTGCCCCTATTGCCTCATTTGGTGGCTCTTTGACCTGGAACGTTACACACTTGCTTCTGCCCGCGCTTGAGTCCATCTCTACTTTGGCTGTGCGCAGACTGCCGTGACACATATACATATAAGTTGACATTCGCCAAAATCGAAGGAGATTTCTTTCTCACTCACTCTTACTCATGTCTTCAGTATTTTTAAAAAGTTGGATGTAAAACAGAAATTGATGAAAATTAAGATTTGAATAATGAAAAGATAAATAGTGGGTGTATTGTGGAGTGGAGATTACCTTTTTGTGCTGGAGGAGCTGATGAACTCTGCACAGTGAGTTCAAGCACGCTTAGCTTGATGCAGAGCATGTAG
This sequence comes from Amia ocellicauda, assembly GCF_036373705.1. NCBI lineage: Eukaryota > Metazoa > Chordata > Actinopteri > Amiiformes > Amiidae > Amia > Amia ocellicauda. Next base: position 5,729,644 of record NC_089862.1, on the reverse strand, counting down.
CAGATGTCACTGACTTTCCCTGTTCTGCATCAACATCAATTACTTATGCATTTGAAAACATGTTATTAACTTTATAAACACAGGATAGGCACACTTCTTTTGAAAAAAAAAGGGCATTTAGAAACTGCTGCTTGATACTGTACATGTGATGCTCAGAGCCATTCTTGGGATGGGTTTGTGGGGTAGATAAAGTGTTTGTCCTGACCATAAATGTATGCATGCTTGCATACTGCCATAGTGTGGAAAATGCTTGAATGCATGTGTAAACAGTCCTTCACGGCGTAGTGTGTTACCAATTGTTTTCTTGGTGACTATGGTCCCAGCTGCCTTGAGATCATTAACAAGATCCTCCCATGTAGTTCTGGGCTGATTCCTCACCGTTCTCATGATCATTGAAACTCCACGAGGTGAGATCTTGCATGGAGCCCCAGACCGAGGGAGACTGACAGTTATTTTGTGTTTCTTCCATTTGCGAATAATCGCACCAACTGTTGTCACCTTCTCACCAAGCTGCTTGGCGATGGTCTTGTAGCCCATTCCAGCCTTGTGTAGGTCTACAATCTTGTCCCTGACATCCTTGGACAGCTCTTTGGTCTTGGCCATGGTGGAGAGTTTGGAATCTGATTGATTGATTGCTTCTGTGTACAGGTGTCTTTTATACAGGTAACGAGCTGAGATTAGGAGCACTCCCTTTAAGAGAGTGCTCCTAATCTCAGCTCGTTACCTGTATAAGAGACACCTGGGAGCCAGAAATCTTGCTGATTGATAGGGGATCAAATACTTATTTCCCTCATTAACATGCAAATCAATTTATAACTTTTTTGAAATGCGTTTTTCTGGACTTTTTTGTTGTTATTCTGTCTCTCACCCTACCATTAAAATTATAGACTGATAATTTATTTGTCAGTGGGCAAACGTACAAAATCAGCATGGGATCAAATACTTTTTTCCCTCACTGTATGTTCGAATATTCTTAACAAAAAATAACTGCTGGCAAGGCCAAGTTGTAATTCGAATCAAAATGTTTATTGATATACTGGTTTACCTAGCTGATATGTCTGTATTTGAGTTGATTAAACAAACGTTTTAACTTCAAATAAACATCTAGTTTCTATTCAGATGATTTAAAATGATCCATAGACATACTGTATACCAGTGGGTCTGGTGATCTGTGATCCTGGGGACCAACTATCGCACGGTTTTTGGTTCCAGCTGAACTCTTAGTTACTTATTTGAAACCTTAATTGAAGTACTAATTTGCTCAGTTTGACTTTTACATACTTTAGCTTACAAAATGTTGGAGAATTCAAGCGCTATATAAAGTATAATGTTACTTGAAATTGCCACCTGTTTCAATGTATGAATAAGCTGTGATTCGGCCAATTATTATTTCAATTTAGAAATGTAGGGTTTGGTTGGAACAAAAACAAACAGTGCATTGGGTTCCCGGGACCAGGGTCTCCAATGCTGTATAGACTACTACTAATGAAACCTGGTGTTACCTATATAATCTACAATCAGAAGGCTGCTCCAGGATGCACAATCTCCAGTTAAACAGCTATCCCAAGATAAGGCTTAAGTATCTTGGGCTTTATTATCTGGAATGGCACAACACAAGACTTGTTATAACATCAACCTTTTGTCTTAACCTTTCAGTCTGAGCAATCAGCTCTGAGAACATTTATTTTAGTCCAGGATAGAAAACTACCAGACTCACCCAGTTGTCTGCTGCCAAGACCATTATGGATCGATGTTCATTTAGAGATCTTTGTGTGAAATTCTCACAGAGACCTGAAGCTTAATGACAAAATGTATGCTTCCAACACACAGGTTGATGCACTGCTGCATTCCTGGATAGCTTGTGATACTTGTAATTGGAGCTGTAAAAATGTAAATACTTCCCTGACAGTCATGCTATTATTATTTTTAATTGCATATTTTATTATTAGGCTCATAATTAATGATAATATGAGTGGTATTTATCTTTCTTCTATTTTGCTTTGGCTATCTAATCTATTGTTTCTGCCCTGGAGTCGAGTGCTGTGTGCAGATATGTACAATCTCTTATATGGATCCTAGAGTGCTGTGTAGATTCTTATCAGAGAGTTCAGAAAAAAAAACTGAAGATATAAATAGAAAGAAGCTGCATATTTATTTCTAGGCTTTATTGACAAAAAAAAGTTTCAATATTGAAAAATGTTCATAAGGTATGTCACTTTATTAGCTTTCTGCTTTCCCAAATTGACTGAAATGTGCACTCATCAGATTATAATTCTTGTAATGGAACCAAGTGTGATGTGGTAGCCCATTGAGAGGAGCTGAGACAGACATTTAAAGCTGTTTAAAAAGTGTTGACAAGTCCCTTTATCAAGCTAGCATAGCAGTGCTTACGGATAATAGCTCACACTAGGATTTCAATCTGCATGTGAATAAATGGCAAAGTCATTACTCTGGCCTGTTTTATAGGCTTTCATGTGCTGGAAGATTCTCATAAATTTGAAAAATAAAAATGAAGCATTTAATTGCTTAGTAAAGTAAAACAAAATAAATAAAATATTTAAAGCTTAATGGGCATTTTAAAGAGTTCTTATAAAACTGAGCAGCTCAAACAAAGGACAGCACATATCACAACAGGATAAGGGTGTCTGCTAAGAAATAATAATAATAATAATAATAATAATAATAATAATAATAATAACAGCAAGCACAAAACATGTGTCACAGGAGGTGACTAGCTCCTGAATTTTAATTACTTCGTATTTTTTAGTTTACTATCAATGTTATTTTTCCTATTTATTGTGGTTTGATTTGTCATTGTGTTGTAACGTTCTTTATTGCTTGATAGAGATTCATCCATTTGATACTTAGCTGTGGCTATTGACTCTCCTCTGCTGCTGATGTTTATAGCTGTGCACATTCCTGAAGAAGAAAGAGAATAGGTTAATAGTATATGTACCATCATATTATGTTAGTAACTAGTACACTTACCTGCAGCTCGCACTGGGTTTTCTTGGAGGAGACGGCATGTTGTGCATTCTCCTGCTTGCTGCTAAGGCGATTTTAGTTGCAAGTCTTTGCCCTTGTGTAAAGAAAAGGAAATACATTTTGTCTTACTTGTATATTCTGTGTCCATGGTAGTTCTCTGGGAGACCTGGGTCTGAGTCTGCGTGGGGATCTTCAGAGGGTGACGTGAGGTTCCCCCACACGCTTTTATAAACTACAGGGGTGGCGTATTCGTGTGGCTACTGGGTTAGTGAGGGGGATATTGGGCTCCCCCCCACACACACACACGCACACAAGCACACAGCCAACACCAACATATCTAGTAGCATAGCCTCCTGCACCTTTCAGAATCTGCTACTATTGTTAGAGCTGAAAGCTGATATTTAGACTGTATGCAGAGAAGTGTTGGCCACATTTAAAAACAACATATAATAATATACATGTAGACGCTGGACACAATCACTGCCGGGAGTCTTGGGTTTTCAGGTGTTGTCTGGGCTTTTATTGTGAAAATGACAACACCCCAAAAAAATGTATAGAAACAAAAACAAGGCAAACAGTCCAACAACCAAACAACAACACAAATATCAAAAGTAAAGAAGAAACGAGCGTGCTCCAGGCAATCAGAAGGCGCACAGGTCAGACGTCTTCCATCTTGGATGGCTACTACCCCGTGAAGGAGAGAGAGAGAGAGATTAAGTAACCAAAGCACACTTGCTGATGACAACACAATCGCCTGGGTGCCCATTGGCCGCAGCTGTGAGTCTGCAGCCTGTTTGCGAGGGAGCAGACAACACAGCTACGGCACATGAGCACCTCATCAGCGCGTGTCAGCAGCAGCCATGCCGTGACAGATAGCGTCCTGTCACAATACAACATATAAGTTATATACTTTTGGTATTTAACAGACACACACATGCAGACATACTTTTTGAGAAACACTAGAACGTAGAAACTCTTTACAGATATTTCATGCAATAAACTTGATATATTATGAAGACAAAATCCCTATGGATAGATTGGCATTTATTATTTTAAATGTTTGCTGTTTGTCTGAAAGACCTATATGTGAATGTGACTCAGACAAGAAATGTGAAAGCCTGGTTTCCAGAGTCCACAACTGCTTCTTTCTGAATTAACAAGAATCTGACTGTCCTGCAGAGAATATGTGAAATTAGTGAAGCAAATCTGAGAAAATGTGTAACATGCACATTGATTAACATGTCTCGGATCCAGGGGATTCAGTATAAAGTACTAAAATAATAATTTGCACTGAATAAATTTGCTCTAGCCTGACAAGTTTCCAACATTTGATAAAAAAAAAAGAAATTTGCCACATTAAATTATAAGACTTGTAAATTGCCTCGGATTACGGTATGGTAGTGTTAAAAAATGAAATCGAATGAAAATGTCACCGAACTGCACTAGGAATGACATTGCACAGCACATCTTCATTTTTGGGGACAAAATGCTGTTGTAAAAACCCTCCAGGCAGGCTCTTTAAGGTCTAGAGTTACCAAATAATTGATCATCCCCTGCTGCTTTTGCATTTCAGCTTGAGTTATTTTAATTGCATCTGGAGAGAAGCTACAAGTTGAACTTGTGCTTGTACATAGAGAGGGGAATCCACAGTGGGAAGATCCAGCTGCACATTAAGAGTACTTTTCTTTATGCCCTAAACATTCTAGGTAGGGATTAGTCTGACAAGTCTATGATTCACTGTGATTCAGCGGGGGCATTGTGCTCTACTGACTCCCCTTGTAAGTACAAACAGCAGCTCCAAACAGCAGGTAGCTCTGCCCCATGACCTCACCCGTCCAGTGTTGACCTACCTTTCTCAGTATGCAATCTATCAACACAGTGCTTCCTCTAATACCATGATTGCATCTGCAAGAAGCCTGAGATCAACACTTTGAACAAGGTATGTTGTGATAATCCCTGCTATCTTCCTTTCTGTCTATCAGTACAATGCAAATCCTTCTGGTACTGGCTATATACTCCAGCCTGTAAGTAGTTCTTCCTAAATTTCACAAGGTAAAGCGAAAGTCACACACAGAAATATGCAAGACTTAACCACCCACAGGTACATCAATCAATACATAAATCAAGGCTCATTTTGTACTCATTGAAGGCTGCCACGTTTATATTAAGATTGGTGTACGGCTACTTCTTTTAAATACATACAAAAATACATATAAATGTCTACAGACGTGAGTGTTGTTGTTGCTGTCATCCAGCTCTTTGTTCTCTCAGAGCACTGGTGGTTCTTTACTTGTCTTCCATATAAATATTATCCTGCCTGCCAAATGGCAAAAGATACCATTTAACTAGGTATGACTGTGATTATCCGTTGTGCTAAACTGAAATGTTTGCAGCTTCAAAAGGTTTACACGTTGTTTAGGTGGCAAACATACTCACCTGATATACAGCACATCCAATCAATATATTTTTGTGATTGAATTGCTCAAATCAGAGGGAATTTTAAGTTGGAAGTTACTGTTGGTCTTTATAGTACAGTCTCATATGAGGGTAATCCTAACAAAAACATAAGAGCAAGAAATACGGGTCCTATAATGGGCATGTAATTTACTGTTATTTAGATAGCCTTCTCAGGTTTAAAATCAGTTTCTAAAAGTGTAGATTGCAAAACAACCCCTGTATTTAAAAATAATACTTTAATCCACACCTTACAGTAAATCATTTATGCAGCTATGCATTCCAACTCAGTTATAGTAGATTTCTGTTTTACTGTATTTACTTTTGAGTCCCATCAATATTTTTACTTGTTTGCTGGAACAAAAAAAATAACGTAATGTATGTATATGGTCATCTTCTAGGTCTTTTTTCATTTCTTGGTATCCATTCAATAACTTCCTTAGTCCATCTTTCATTGGTTCTTCTTGCAATGTGTCTAGCCATTTTAACATTTTCACTATTTAAATGATGTCACATATTTTCATTAGTTCTTGGATCAATTCATTTATTTTTCTATCTGTTGTTGTTACTCCATGAAAATAAATAAATCAATATAATATATATATATATATATATATATATATATATATATATATATATATATATATATATATATACAGTGAGGGGAAAAAAGTATTTGAGGAGGAGGAATGCTGTCTATGACCCCAAGAACACCATCCCCACCGTCAAACATGGAGGTGGAAACATTATGCTTTGGGGGTGTTTTTCTGCTAAGGGGACAGGACAACTGCACCGCATCAAAGGGACGATGGACGGGGCCATGTACCGTCAAATCTTGGGTGAGAACCTCTATGAACTGATTGCAATTTATGTTCCCAACTATTTGAAGTTAAATATATCCATGTTTTACCTCATGCATTAAAAATGTCCGCCTTTCAGCAAGTGTGGAAGTGTTTTTCTTCTTTATTCCTGCTAATTTCTTATAGATAGGGCCCTGTATTTTGTGAAATTTGTCTTTTTCAATTATAATTCAACTACTATGCACTAGATGTCCCTGAAGCCACTCCAGTTATAGCAATCTAATTCACAATTAAGAAATTAACACATTGCGCTCTGACCAATTAGAATAATATATATATATGTATATATATATATATATATATGTATGTATATATATATATATGTATATGTATATATATATGTATATATATATATATATATATATATGTATATATATGTATGTATATATATATATATATATATATATATATATATATATATATATATATATGTATGTATATATATATATATGATGAGTATAAATGGTAAGGGTAAACTGATGCATTGAAAGAAACATCAAGAGACATGGAGTCAAGGACAGTGAACACATGCAACAATATCCACCTGGTGTTCTGTACACCAATGGGTATAATTTATTCTGAACTTGAAATTTATCTTTGGACCACCCTCAAAAGTTAACAATAGACTCACTGATCATTAGAAAAACACAGTAAATGAAAGGCTGAGATTGACAGCCAGAGACAGTGTCCTTCAGTGAAAAACATAAAAGGAAAGAAAGTTATTTATGCTAACAAGATGTTATTTTCATTTTGTCTGAGGCATTTATTTGTGCTAATATTCCCCTGGAAAAAAACGAAATGCATTTCTGAATTAACATGTCCAGGAATATCTACAATGCATTTTTGATTTGCACCAGACAAAAATGGTATAACTGGTAAAGATGTTTGACAGTGTATCTGTAGTTACTGAGTCTACAGATGTAAAAGATCAGTATGTTTTGCACATTTTATTTGTTCTCCAAAGACTATCGAAAACCTCTGAAATGAATGTAATTTTAGCCAAAACAAGTAATCTGCACTCAGAGCATTATTCATCGATGGCACAGGGTGTTGTGAAATGTTTAAACAAGTTAATTTTAATCATTTGACTGGATTTGTCTTGGATATTGCCAGTTACATGATCAAGGCAATCAATCACATTCATCAAGGTTTATTGCCATATTCAGTACATTTGATTTGTAATGCCCACATAATAGCCCTTGCCAGCGATATCTGGGGAAATCATTTTCAGAAACCAGATATTAAGAAATGTATAAATATTGACCAAGCAGAAAACGAAGTTTCAAAGACTACCTAACAGAAGTAATCCAACAAGAAGTCTGTAGTTTTTACCCATAAAGTTGCTGTGTAACATGATGGAGCCCTTGGTATTCTACTGCTGAATATCATTCCAAATACAAAGGAAATGCACATTTCAATAAACAATGTAGTGCTAAAGGACCTCCAGGAATTGCTTACAGATGTTCAAAGTTTAAAATCTCAGCTCTCCCTGATTGTGATGCATGGCAAGGGACTGGTGGATCTGATTTAGTGGATTGAAAGCTGTGATGTGAGTGAGTCCATCAAATATATAATACAAATGCTGAATTAATAAATACATATCGAGCAATGGCACCAGAGGTACAAAGCACAGATGCCACAATAAACAAACTATGTGTTAAAACCTTACATGATGTTTCTGAATTAACCTGACAAATACAACCTGGATCAATGCAAATAGAAACAATGTTTTATTCAACCAGCTCATAACTTTTTGATTGTAGTCAGGATATTCGACCCTCAAGTGTGTAGTGTGAATCTGGAAACCCTTGCATTATATCTTGTAACATTGTATTACAGGATTTGATGCTGACTGTAAATCAGAAATGGACAAATGCCTACTGTGTGCAAAATAAAATGGCAGTAGAATGAATTTAATTAATTTAGCTAATTAAAGCTGAATAATTATTTTCCTAATTTTAATGACAGGTTAACAGATTTTTGTCAATTGGTAACAATTCTGTAGATGCTGAAAGAAGTGTTTCTTCTGATAGCTAACTTTTTACTGAACAACATCAATCTATGAAAGAAGGCAGGGTTAACCAACTGACCATGTCTAATTGTAATAGCAAAACATAATGCACAGGACATTTTCCTTCATGAAACTGTAAGTGACATTTAATGTGCTGCTTGTGAACAACCTTCATGTTGTGATTTCAGTATTTCATATGAATCAGTGCTGTTTTTATTATTTATTTCCCTCTTTATTATAACTATTATTATAACCTTTATTTCACCAGACAGGTTAATTAAGAACAAATTCTTATTATCAATAATGGCCTGGCAGGAGAAAAAAGGCCTCCTGAAAGGACAGGGATAGGGATTAGAAATAAATAAAACAAAAGTATACAAAAATTAATATATTAAGCAAATAAAACATGGCAGCAGAACACTAAGACAACAACACAATACAGCAGAAACATAGAACGGCAATAACAATAACAAGGCAGCAACACAACAACAGTATCAAAAAATATGTATATACTGCAGATATCTGTTAGGAATAGATTCACTCAGGAAAGAAAAAATAAATAATGTTAATAAATAAAATCAACTAAAATGTAAATTTTGGTACAGATATGAGGTATGTACCGCACATTAAGAGTGCCCAAAGAACATGTTCAATCTATTTAAATTGTGACACCTCAATGAGGTATAAACATTCACTATCTTAAAAACTATTTTTATACCTAGTGAATACTTAATGGGGGTACTGTATGCATTAAAAACAAATACATTAGCTCTGTCCATGCAATGGAATGCAAAACTTTAAATTATAAAAGTATGAACAACAGCAATAAAGACTGTAGTTCAACACTTTATTAGAGCCTTCATATTGAATAGCTCACTCAAGTATTTGGGATAGTAATGCACAATACGTATTATGTATTATATTGTCCCCCAGTGTCCAAATTATGGCATTTTGCTAAAATTTTATTGCAACACAAATAATTTTGCATTTAGATTTTTGTTGTTGTTAAAGATGTGTTGGTGTTTACCATATATCAATTTGTCATTTTATGATAAACAATTAGCAACAATATTAGCAACAAATATAATATAAAAATTAAACGTTCAGTGTTGAGCTACCGCTGAGTCCATAATGCCCGGGTTTGTAAGGTAAAAGGATCATTGCATTTATTTAATAGTGCATGAAAATGCAAAGGTTTACCTCAGATAGTTCTCCACACATGTATCTTAGTAATACACAACACAACACACAACTTTATAACAACATAGATCTGTGATTTAAGGAACTGCAAAACTTATGCTTTAAGTTGAATGTAATACTTTTTTAAATGTATATTTGTCAAACAGGACATCAGCTCCATAGGTATTGTAATGTAATTAGGTTTTAAATTAGCATTTGTGTTTGTATTTTCAAAACTGAGTTGGAATTACTGCAGTTAAAAAGTAAAAATTACTTCATAGTACTAACCTTTAAATCATGCTTTCGTGCTTTTTTGTATGACTATTACTTTTTTTGTGGGGGGAATTCACTCTTAAATGAGAGGGATATTTCAACGCAGCTTATGCACTTTCCTATCCGAAAGTCCCTTGGGAGCAATTTAGAGCAGGAGCTGTCTCAACTACTCCTGGAGTTTGTCTGTGTCATCTTGTTTTCTTAGAAAACAACTCTTAATTATATAGGTTTATTGAAACCTTAACTGGACTGCTTTGCAATTAGATATTTATGAACAGTTTACTTAGTTCAGTTGGGCGAGGTCAGCTCTGTCCTTAAAATGTTTTACAAATTCCTGCTGATGTATAGCTCTGTTAAAAAAAATATTAATTGGTGACTTACACATCATGTACAGACAATCTCCCATAAAAAGTGTGATTCTGAAAACCAAAAGACATCCATATACAATATACAATGAGGACTAAAAAAATCTGACCTGAAGGATTCTAATAGATGTTCTCAGTCTCTGGAAACTATCAAGACCAACATCTAACAGGGGAAGAGAAGAGAAAACTTTTTGAGGGGTATGTGTAATAAATCAAATACATTTGGATCCCAAACATATTGCTTTGGGAATAGATTGCAATTGAGTACTGCTTTAAGAATCGATGTTGAAATCTTGATTCAGATTCTGCATTCCAAATGAAGAATATTCCCAGTTGCAACAGATGTGCTGCAGAATATAATTGATAGCCAGAAACACTGCCCTCAGAACATCCACTGTAATCTCATTATCTAATATAGACATACAGTTATACCTCAGTTAACGAAGAAGATGTGTTTCATTACCTTACTTCACTATCAGAGACTTTCCCCTCCCTAGGTAGGTTAGTCCTACAGTTATTCCTACACAACAATTCAAATGTGTCTGAATACATTAAATATGCCGTAGCCTTCAAATTGTTTGCTTGTAATGCACCACTTCTCTTTTGACCTTACAATCTGCATTTTCCATTCCAAAGAGATGGATTAACACTGCCCCTTTTGCCCTTTAAGACCACTAACATGAATTGGTCGTTTGGATGGTATAACCAGGATAATACAATTATTTATCACTGCCAAAAAAAAAATTAAAAAAAAAATGTTCCCTTTGGAGGACCTTGAGTGAAAGGGCAGAAACTCTTCTCATTTGCATTTACAGGGCAAATGTATCATTCAAACTTTATTCTTTTGAATTGCTTCGTATGCCTTCTGATTTTTTATTGTCTTTATCAGGGGACACACAAACTAAATAATCTAAAACTACTTTATAATGGAACTTCATTCACAGAGGATTAGTTAACCAAGGTATTAATCTACTGTACATAATCCTTTTGGCTATCTTTATTACTGGCTACTATTAAATAAAATACTCCGTTTTTGGTCTTGGACATTGTTTCATTTGCAAGCTGTGGAAATAATACAAAGCATGACACAAAAAACATTGTTACACACTCTTTATTAAACAAATGGAAACACTGAAGAGTAATCCAGCATGCATTATACAGCAGGAATACAGATTGTATTACTACAGTCTTTCTCCCTGTTTTATAGCAGAGTCATTCACAGCAAACCAACAGAGTCCCAGCGTGCCACTTTGATGAGGTCAGGTTGTGAGCTCCCGACTTGAGCCAAGCAGTTGTAACAAGTGTGGTCAGACCCTGCTCAGATTCAAACTGTTGTCTCAAGCACCATTACCCAATCCTCATCCAAGCCCTATATAAGCGACAAACACAAAAGACAAGACAAAAGACTGGTCCACTGACACTGGTTGGACAGTTGCAAGTGACATCATTGTAACAGGGCTTATGTATACAATGAGACACACCAGCGCGTTGTGTCACTTCAATTTGTCAGGCGTTGCGTCAAGATTTCTCCAGGAGCAATTTTTGAAGCACCACTTAAGAAACGCGTGGCTCTCGACCAATGGCAGTCCAATCCTCAGTGAAGTCACCATTATAATGTTGTACATTATGGGACAGATGCATTAAGAAGTTTATAATAATAATAATAATAATAATAATAATAATAATAATAATAATAATAATAATAATAATAATAATAATAATAATCACCTGTTTTTTCATAGTTGCCTATGTGTTTGTATCCAATGTCTCCTTCATATTAGGAAAGGATGTTGATCCCTATATAGCCTATAATTAATACAATTAATATATCTCCCCACCCATCAGAGTTTATCTTAGCCTTTATAAACTCTATAGTGGCCGGGAGATTTGTTTCAACCAGGAGATGGTTCCTGTTCAAAACAGGGCATAAAGCACACGCATACAAAAATATGCAAACACAAACAAAAAATGCACTTACCCATGTTTAAATACACACAGTACAAATTTTTAAACTAAGGTAAATGTTCTTTATTTTTAGAACAGTCAAATTACTTTGATTTTCACACAGTATGTGGTGAAAGAAAAAAGTGGACTCAGCAACGCTACACCAGTATATTCAGTATTTAATTAAAAAATACCTCGTCTCGCTGTGCTAATCTGCCATGGCACAAATCCTATAGTGTTGAAACAGGTCTTATATCCTTCATGAACTGCAAATGCTGCACACATGCATTTCTTCCCTGATTAGGCAAGGGAATCCCTGACTTCATTAACAAAATCTCTTCTTCAGCTTCTTCTTCCTCCACCTTTTGTTCTGTCTTCCCAAACAGGCATTTATTTTTAACCGTAACATACTGTTCTGTATTTATATTATTTGCCCAAAATGGGATTTTAACCCCAGTCTCATGTATATGTCCGAGCCCGTGATCTGGACATCCCCATATGAGTGACAAACCCTCTACACCACATGGCATGGAAGGTTTGTGTCTATGGGAGTGATGTCACTGTTTCAAGCTCCTGCAGGTCATTAGCCATGTTACAAAAGTATCAGCCTATAGGGGCTTGCCACTTGATCCATACATCAATTCAGAAGCCAGCACAGGTAAATCATCAGTCAGTCCTTAAATCAATCAATACTAAATTTGATAAAGTTCACCATGTCAACCATCTCAACATGGATTACAATGAGAAAATACAGAGAAACATGAAATCATGATGAAAAACAAATGTCATCATGTACAGTACCGTTTTTTCTGTTAATAAATAAATGATGATTGATTAAAAGTCAAGTCAAAAAAGGTTGTTAGCTGTGGTTGAAAGGTTGACACAAAATCAATGAATCTGGATGCCTTGAAGGGAGGGCTGGGAGCCCAAACAATCATCAAACATCCCATATTTACAGAGCAGAATCTAGGCTTATCATGAATAGAAACTCAAACATGGAAATTGCAGTCACACTTCCTCCAGTACAACAGCAGCATTGCAAATGTGTTCCTGCCTTCCATCTCCATTACGCACCGGAATGCATTTATGCATTGCTCGACTATTCAGCAAAAGCCAGTTTTCAGGGTAAATGGCATTGAATGTTAAAAAATTGAAAATAGCTATTGCTGAATATGAAAAGAACAGTTCTTGCGTATATTACAATAAATTAAGAAAACAGAACAAAAATAGCAAGGATTGAGATAAAAAATAAAAAGCTCTAAATGCAGGTAGGACAACAGACAATAGAAGGTCAATAAACAAACAAAAAACTTCAGGGGTGTTGAGCAATTGAGCAAAAACATTTTGCTGCATTTGGGAATCTAAAGTCTAATTAACCGGGACATCCAAGACAATCATTAACTCTCTCCCCTTTTCTGTCTAATTTTTCAGGTGAATTACTGAAGATAAATTAAACCATGAACTTGAAACTAGGGCTGGTATTAAATCAAAATTTTGACCCACCCACTACAGAACTGTACTCAGTTGCAACTTAATTTTTAGTAAGATGCCACTTTCTTCTAATCAGAAATGTAACCGCTATGATGTACAGGTTTACAGTTTTCTATTAGCAGGTGAGTTCAAGTTTTGATTTAATCTGGCCTACATTTGGCTGAAGGCATCTATGCATTTTATATAAAATTGAATGTATCCAAAATTCAAGTTTTATAATGTTTTCAATTCAATAAAATATCTGTACTTTGTACCTGTGCACCAATTCATAGCATGTGCATGTCTTTCAATTCATAACATAAATATAGTTTCCTAGCTTTACTTAATTTAAGAAATATAACAAGACAATACTTTTAAAGTGTTATAGTTCTGTTAGTAGGGTCAAATGAAAATAGAGTTGTGCTTATTGAAATAGATGTCAAAATGTAAGAAACAATATAAAAACTGCTATCCAGCATGTTGTTGCACCAACGATTCTACTATATGATTTCTCAAATATATGAATCTAACAGAAAGTGTATTTGTATTCAGCCAAGACATACTTTACAGACATACAAGAAATAAAAAAAACTGCACTGGAGGTGTTTTAGTTCACATATTGATTTAGAAAACTATATAAATTTTTTGTCTCCATTGGAAAAATATTTTTTTGTTGTACTTTTAGGATTGAGGGATAGCTCAAAGTCTGGAAAAACTGGACAACTAGGACACAGCACTTAATGGAGATTAGGGTGTAGGTTATAGAAAGAGGAAAACTGATATGGTCAGCCAGAGCACTGTACTTGAGAAGAGCACAGACCACCAGAGGGCATGCCTGGGCTAAAAGGAATTACATTGTGGATGGACGATACATCTGGGTGGATTTCAATTCCCCTTTCCCTCATTTCATCCCGAATACATAAGAAAGCGAAATATTTGCATAGTATAGAAACATTTTACAGACATATATTCAAAAGAAAAAACAAATATGCAGCTGTTGTTTTATTTATCAATGTATTTATTTTCTGCAAATAACTTTTCAGCACATATACCTTGCAATTTCAATCCATTATACAACATGCAACATGTCTTTCTGTCCTTCCAGACTAACAAAATTCAACCTAAAATAAAATAAAAATTGGATTGTATCCCATACATACATTTTAGACTTTGAGACCCTGATGGACAAATATGTATGACCATTTATTTTCAATGAATGTTCTTCTAGTTGAATAATGTGTATCAGACCTGAATGACATTTCCTGTAAAAAAAAAAACAAAAAAAAAAAACAAGCTACATACTTATTTACCTTATTTATTCATGCATTCCTTATTTCAGTTGCCTTGGGTTCAAATCAAAAATATACAAAACATTACAAATACAGATATATACAATTACATTGTAATTGTAACCAAGTTCAGCAGTTTAAATATTACATTATAGGAGTTTACACACTGAAGGAAGCAGGAAGCGTGTCGAAATAAAATAATGGAGCAGCAGTAGAGCAGTGCAACAGTCAATAGGATTTACAACTGCAGTCTGAACAAATGAGTTTGGTGGTGGCAGCCAAAGGTGAATCAGAAACAAATTGATGTATTTGAGGTGCATTAACATGAATCTTTTAATTGCAACTGTGATATATATACAGCAGTGGATCGATATAGGACGACAATGATGCTATGTGTGTATATATATAGTTGTGGCAGAAATTAGAGAGTTTTGAGAACAAAAGTAGATGATTGTCACTCTACAGGGAAGGAGAGAAAGAGATTGGAAAGGTGAGGCTGTGGATATGTACAGCTCGAGTATAATACTCAACATTTTACAGTCTTAGATAAAACCTCCTGATTTAATGTGTCAGTGAGCAATATAACAGTTTTTAGGTGCTAATTAATGAGAACCATCCAACTGTTAATAGGATACACTTTATGTGTGAAATTGGAAATCCCAGACATCTTTGTTAAATGTGTCAGTGCACACATGACCACTGTGTGAATTTAGTCTTGTGAGGCTGTGGCCAAAGATACCCAGCTGGCTTGACAGTGATGTGGAATTGTCACATTGCTTCTGATGCTGTATACAAAAATATTTTGAAATTAACAGTAATTTTCAGGTGTTGTGTTCTTCAATGTACTTTCATCTCTTTTGTGGTGTTTATCATGTGTTAGAATCAGACTGTTAGAAATGGAGCTGTGTGTTAGCTCAGTCACAATGACACTGCAAAAAGGAAGATCTACTGCACAGATCCATACAAACCCTTTTCTTTCAACTTAATGTTTAGCCTGTAGATGGGGAAATAACATAAAAAATATTGAATGTGATGTATTGGTAACATTTTACAATAAGTCTCCCAGTAACAGTGTATTTACATAGTAGGTAGGTACTCATAAGAACAGTGTAATTATGCATTATTACATTGTACTTAATGTTTAATAATAATAAATGGTACATGTAAGTACACAATAAGTATGTCCAATCAGAAGGCTACCTTTGGAGCTATACCGGGCATGGCCCATTTTTTACACATAATTACACTGTACTTTGGAGTAACTACAGATGTAGTTACTGAGTACCTACTATCTAAATACACTGTAACTAGGCAGACTTATTGTGATCACATTAAAACAAGTAGGGATCCTGACATGTAAGCACAGATATTTCATACTATGTTGATGTGCTTATATAAACCCTTTAAGATGCAAGGTAGGCCAAAGGTCCAAGCTTCACAAAGGAAGATATAGTTTCAAATTCCCACAAACCTGCAGGGCTGCAGCCACAGAGAACATACATGGGAGAGATTCAGTAATGTGAAAATAGTTCAATTTAATATTCTTATTGTACATTCTGATATGCAGCTAAATAATACAATATTTATCTTTAGTCACTCTTTATCAGCACAAACACAAAACACACAAACAACCCATGAAGCCTTTTTGCACACATATGATGGTTGGCAGGCTTTTAGGGAAAATCAGTTGCTAAAGCACAGCTGAATTGTTTATAATTTAATTTGCTTGAATGTAGGCCATGTAAGTATTAATCATTTAATAGATGCTGCTACCTTTTTAATGTGCTTAGAGCACACATTCCAAACTGTTTACTTTTAAGATGATAATCCCAGACCATATTTAAAACCAGATGAAATCCATACACTGTAAATAAATCTTTAATACCTGTAAGTGTCCTCAAATTGGACAGCCTGGGCAAATCC
Source organism: Amia ocellicauda (assembly GCF_036373705.1). Lineage (NCBI taxonomy): Eukaryota > Metazoa > Chordata > Actinopteri > Amiiformes > Amiidae > Amia > Amia ocellicauda. The sequence continues at coordinate 5,712,891 of NC_089862.1, read as the reverse complement.
TTCCAACAGTCTTTTAACCTCTTTGATTGATCCTGCCAAGCTGCTGTGCTCAGGAGGACACAGCTTTGACCACACAATTTCAGCAGCAGGCATCAGATTTCTGAAGCTCTCCATAACCTCAGGTGAATAAACAAATGACATTTTGCCCTTCATGTGGAATGTGAACATGCATTCCCAATGAGTCCTAAATAAGACTCTACAGCACAGGAGAGATGTGACTTTCATGTGTACCATTTTAACATGGTTGGACTTTGAAAGAACTTAACCCTTTGATGGTCATTCTTTTTATATGGTTTATTTCAATGTTATCTTACATGTCATATAATATGTGTTGATATTGGACAATAAAATATTCTAAACAACATTATCAAACATGTTAAACTTGTCTCTGCTGCTTCAGACTACTGTAAATAAGGCTCTGTGTTCTGAAGGTATATCAGCCTATATTCAAAAGGATAAGAAAGCTTTGGTATGATTGGTTTATTTTACCTTAAGTAAAATCAGGTATTCCTGCATGAAAAATGTTGGTTGGGAACTCCACAGAGAAAAACAGAAATAAACTACAAAGTCTCCAGACAGCTTTAATACTGTGCTCTCCTGAGATATCTTCTAAAGCTACAGTTTCATGAAAGAAGGCTGAGGAAAAAAATAAGAAAGAAAAAAGTAAAACAGGGAGAACCTTTTCTCTTACATAACATCACAGTACAAGGCTTATAAAACCACAGTTGGTGTTTAGCATATAAAAGGGAAAAGTATCATTGGGTGTACCCTGAGAACTATATTATATAGCATTTCAATTGTGAAAATAAATAAATCAAACCCATTTACAATGTCTTTAGGAAGTATTCACCCCCACTTTTTCACATTTTGATGTGTTACAACCTGAAATTATGACACATTTAAATGGGATTTTTCCCCCTTTAATTGACACAACCTACTCAACACTTTGAAGAGGCAGGAGAAATTGTACTTTGCAATAACAGTTAATTAAATGTTTTGGTTAGATAAGTATGCACCCTATGCAATTAAATTCAATGAAAACTGTGAGTCTTTTAGGGTGTCTCTATCAGGCTTGCACATCTGGATTGTGCAATATTTGCCCATTCTTGGCAAAATTGTTCAAATTCTGTGAAGTTGGATGGGGATCTTTGGTGGACAGCAAAGTTTTGACACAGACTCTCAATTTGGATTCAAGTCTGGGCTTGGACTCTAGGACATTCAGTTTCTGATTTTGAAGACTTAACTATCATATTTTTAATTAATTTGTAAATCCCAGTTAAAGTTCTCCCTGTAAAACTGAGTATACCTGCAATAGACAAGAAAATAACTGAAGAGGTGTGGACAAAATAATCTGATGTCACAATACTGCTGAAAGCAATGTTCAAACTTAAGTGTACTGACAAGCATGAACCAGCATTCCAGTGGTAATAAGGTAATTAACACTAAAAGAAAGTGAGTCCTGCATGTCAAATTCTAAATCACAGTTATATTCTTATGTAAATGGTTTAAACAAATGTTTTAGATTTACATATTTTTAGTTTAAATGAACATATCCTGTTTTGACAATCTTATGAGAAGACAAAAAACGGCATCTTATTAGATGCCATCTGTTCAGTTGGCACAACATATATCAAGATGATTTTTCAATCATAACAGCTGAGGTCTATTTACATTTACTGAGGTACATTGTCATTTACAAGTATTAAATCAAATTTAAGTTTTTAATTTTCAAGCTTAGTCTTACAACTGTGTATATCAAAGCACATTCATTCTTAATTGGAAGCTCTTTTCCAATTTATTTTAAAGTTTATATGAAATCACCTTCCTCCTCTTTAAAAAATATTGATGAAACATAAGAATAAAACTAAATTACTACATACACAGGATAATAAATACAAATACAAACTACAAAACATGTCATCTTTGTCCTGTTTTATTTTTTCTGAAGTTGTGTTTATAAAAACATGAGAAAATGTACAGTTGGAGCAAAATCTTAACCCTGTTCTACAGCATTACTTTAATCAGTGCAATAACAATGGTTCCATTGTGGATAGTATACTGTGACCTTATCCTAAATTAATATGAAAAAGGAACAATATAATAAGACATATTGCCTTTCAGAATGTGTTTCTGGGTCCAAGGGATTTCATTTACATTGACCTTAGGGTACTCTAGACTTGACTACAGAGCCATTAGGATGGCAGCGTAGAAAACAAGTAGGACATCAGTGATGTCAGTTTTCACTGTAGCCCCTGTCATCTAGCATTCTGCTCTGCTTTAATTTTTGCCTTTCAAAACAGAGGCAGTTAATATTTAACATTTGCTAACTCATAGGAGGCTTCAAGCAAACATGAAATTATCTTTATGAGGATTTCATTGTGACCTTATCAAATGCAGGACACTAATTAAACAAAACATGCCTGGGCACGCTCCTGTACAATTTAACTAATGTAAGCGTAGCCCTGACTATTAACATACTCAGCAGGTGGTAAACAAGATACAGTGCGTATAAATGTTTTATGTTATGGTCATACATACTCTCCAGTGCCTGTATTCCCTCAAAGAGTGTGCTTATCCATTTGATTACCACGTATTGTAGTAATGTAATTGCGGTTTCAAAATGAATGTATACTATTTAAGAAAACACTGGTGAATACAGCAAAACAACTGTGTACTCCAAACATATCTGACTTGGTCCTGTCTCTCTTCAGCTGTTAGACATCTCTAGAAAGTTTATTCAGAAGTTACAGAAGTGTTTTTTTATTCAAATGGTTTTCCTGACCTATGCCTGTATCCACTTACATTTCCTTCATCTCAAAACCCCACGAAAGATCAGTGAGGCCTACTATTGCTTACCAGTGTTTGTAGTCATTTAGACATGTAAAATAAACTGCGGTGCACACTTGTTACTGTGTCAATGCTTTCTATTAAAGCTTGAAAGCTCTAATTTTAATTAAAAACCTATTTCAATCCCTTGTATTTATTATTTTTTGAAGACATGTGGTTTTGCAAAATATTGTATCCACAATATCCACAAAATATTTGATACCTGGTCAGTGAAAAAGAGACCCGATAATTTAAAACCCAGCAGGTAGTTGTCTATGTTTCTAGTATAGAGTAGTGTAGATTTGAAAATAAATGATTGAGTGCTGGTTGGATAAAATCAAAGGCCTGCACTGCTGGGGATCCCTGAAGACCAGAGTTAAGAAAATCCTGTGCTACATTATAGAGGCACCGTATTTGTAATTATTGAATGAATATTTTATGCCTCGGCAGGATTTCATAGGTAAGCAGGAACTGAGGTTTGGCCCATGTCGAGCATGCCAATGTGGACAGGGATATAGTGTTTTATGAAGCCAAAGGGAAGAAGAAGCCCAGAAATACCCAAATACCCAAGTAGTGTTTTACTAATCTTGAAGCACAAGAGACAGATTGATTTGGTAAACTTAAAAAGCACACCTGCTTTCCTATCCTAAGATTATGATTCTTATTCTCTAAGATCAATGATCAATTAAGAATACTTATTCTGTAAATGTTAATTAACTTAAATCTGTTCGTAACTAAAGTGCTTTATGCACCATGTGAAAGATATAGAGAATAAGAGAATGCTTTCTAATTGTAATCCTCCCTGTAAATATCAATTATACATTTACTCTACAGTAATTGGATTCCTCTGCATACTGCCATGGAATCAGCTGTGAAGTGTCTTTGTAGAAGCTATTTTCCATGGAATCGTGACAGATAATGTGAGGAGAAGTGCACAGAGAGTCACATAAAACATATATAATAAGGTATGAAAAAACAACAATTACAGAGCAGAGGGCAAGTATTATTTAAATACTGTTTACCTGTTTCAAAGTTACTGCAAAATAACATAATTTAAAAAGAAAACAAGGTTACCCATTGACACCTAAATGGATGGATTGGCTGAGCACAGTTTTGCAGAACATGGTAATAACTTCTCATTTTTGGTCTGTGCAGAGTTGATAACTCTGCAGGGAGTGCCTCGGGATGCCTCAAGGGTAAGTGAAGGTTCTTACATAAAAGATTTTTTGTCAAGTGAACCTTAATAGTTGAACATTTAAGGGGTTATTTATTTTCTCAAAATTATGTATGTAGTCATTTTCACCAAATGGAGAGCACGCCTCTTCACACTGATTTTCCAGCAAAAGGGTTGTAAACAGCTTGGTATAATTTAACCATATTTGTATCAAATTAAAACAACATATGTACTATACATGTGCATATCTCAATTTTTCATAGTTCCCATAAACATTTATAATGTAAAACACATTTAATAATAAACATCCGAGTTCTGTAATATGCAAACATATTAAAGACAGTAATGAACCTGTATATTATAAAACTACCCAGAAAAAAAGTTTAATGAAAGAGCTTTATCTATTGATCACTTGTTCCTTTGCTTTGAAGAAAAATAAAAAAAAACTGCTGGAGCTGTTGTAAAGAATACTTCATGTCATCTGTATAATTCAGGAGACTATGGCCTAGATTCAGTGCAAGGTTAATATCAAATGAAATGATGAAAATGCCAGCAGATTTGGGTGAAAATCTTGGGAAAATACTGAATGTGGCCAAAATAAATAAATAAGTGAATCTCATTGTTCAATAGGAATGGTTAAATTGCAAAAGTCTGCTACTACTACTTATTTAAAAATATTGTAAAAGTCACAAGGGATGCATTAAGAGCATGTATACTGCCTGTATCTCTGAAACAGATCTCTTGCCTTCTATGTCCCTGTTGGATTTCAGCTATAGTGATCTATATTAACTTGGGTTAGACACAATCAAAAAGGTGGGAAAGATGGTATATTCATCACAGGTTCCTAATTTGCAATGTATAATTCACACTACAAGAACAAAATCTCTCTATCCCTCTAAAGGGGACGCAGAACTGTTGCTAAAGTGAGCAGGAAAGTTGGAAGGTAAAGTAAAAAAAAAAAAAAAAAAAGCAGCTGGAATTGTATATCCTTTAAAGGTGGTGGAAACCAGCAAATGAACAAGCGATAACCAGAAAGGCAGATCATTTTCTCAGTTAGTTGCAGAATTCTGGCCCATACCCAGGCTTAAAATATAATCATAAGGTGTAATTAATTAATTAAATATTTAAAAATTTAATTACTTAAATAAGTAATTAAATATCTCCATGATTTATATTTTCCTGGAGGGAAAATAGTAGAAATAAATAAAGTCAACATTCAGCTGAATACTTGTTTTTATAGTCAATACATTGTCATCTTAGAGATTTTCTCAATGGGCTCCTTAGTGACTACTTACAATTGACTTTTACATTTATTTACAATTTATACATATATGATGCTATATACACTGGATGTTTTTCATTGCTGTAATAGCTGTATAAACTAGGCATTTATGTTAGATGTGAAAGCTACCTTCACATATTACTGAGCGGCATATCAAACCAAATCGGGTCTGTTAAAGCTTGTTGTCAGCTCTTTTATTTTGCAGTGGATCTTGCTTTTTCATAAATTGTTTTTGCAGATGGTGAGGTGGGCACAAGACAGGACAATAATTTTTACAACCCTTCTACTTGAACTGCTGTAGTCCATTGATTGTTGGACATAGCCTAAGGCCTGTGAGTTTTTTCTGATATGTTTTTACCTCGTTTCTGAGACTTCGCTTCTGGACTGGAAAAGTAAAACATGTCTAAATTAGAAGAGAAACCTACTCATACCCTGTGGTTCTTTTACAATCACTGCAGCTTTCTGAGAGGGGAGAAGCCGTTGCTGTATTTTCAGGGCTTTAACAACATGTACAGTGCATTAAACTAAAGATGGGATTTACAGTGAAAGTGCTGTTGAAGTGTGTGAAGCATCAGACTGAAGGCAGATACTTTTTTGAGGGATAAGGCACCTTTTGTTTACATTTCCTTTAACCGCTATAAAGAAACCTGACTTTTTGTGCTTCAGTAGAAAACACACAGAGAACACAGTCTACCTGCATTCTCCATGTGTCAATGTTGAAGGATGAAGAAATCAGTGACCTTCAGGGTCCTGTCAGGAGGAAAAAGAACCCAAGATGATGAGCTGTTGTCCTCAATATTAAGTTAAGCCACAGAATATTTTGATTCATTTCAACTTTTGTCGAATGTCTGGATATCAATCAGAAATCCCAGATATGGAGGTTGTGTGATTGAGTTTTAAGGGCAGACACAGCTGGCAGCAATCTGAGCAACTCCAAAAGCAGCTCAGATATGATGGATTGCGTGGCCTTGAGACAGCAAGAAGCATCCAAACTTGTCAACCCTGCAGCTGGAAACCTGAGTTGTGAGCATCAGCCTTATCCTCCCCCACAGATGAAAATGAACTCAGGTCCCGAGTAAATAATGAATAAAGGAATTAAGCCGGTACCATGAATGGTGTTTCATAGTTCTGTAATAGAATGAGACAGAAGACCTGGATAGACACAGGTGAACTGCTGCAGAAGTATAACAATGCTGATGTGGAACTGATTTTTGTTTTTCTCCTCATGAGTTATATTGTAGAATTGTCCGTGGGATGTATAATTGGTGAACATTATCTCACCCAAAAACACCACTTGTTTTTCAAAACTACATATTTGAGCTGAGGAAGGTATCTACAGTAATTTCCAGTTTAGCTCTCAGCTAATTAATTAAAATTGTAACTACTAATTTGACTTATCAGACCCTTTTGCATTGTTTTCAACCCTTTTTTAAGATTTCAAGATTAAAATCAGATACATGAGAAAATGAAAACCAAAATGAATACACTATTTTGTTTTCTGGGAATTTAATGAAATAACTAAAAGCTCTATTGTAAAAAAAAACCAGTAAGGATACTCAAGGGCACATTTGCAGTATTTGTGATCAAATGTTGCTAGGATCTATAAATAACTTTATCAAAACTGATCATAAAGAATGCTTCCCTAGTTGCATTCAAAAAAGTGGTAAACATTTTTATTTGGTTTACATAATTTTAATATATATAATTCTATACACAGTATAGAATTCTGAAGTAAATTGGGTGTAACAGAGAGTGTATTTCTCCACGTTTCACATATAATCGCTCATGCTACTGCTAGATGTGTTATTTATTTATTTATTTCACAAGCCTGGAGGCACCTTAGAATTGCATTCACATGTTGAGAGAAGTGCTGGACTAATATTTAGTTATCTGTAGTTCTTGTTGCATTTGAACAAAATCACTATGGATGCCTTTTCCTCTTAACCCAATCAGAAGTAAATGTCTGTCTTTTCCCTGCCCTGACAACCAGACCAAGACGACAGTGCTCAGACAGTCCAGTGGGAACCTGAGCAGGTGGCAACCCTGTGCTGTAATTAGCTGTGTATGGTGATTAGATGTGAAAGACATGCCTGAACCTCAGTATAGGTCATTTTCCAGTATGGATGTAAACTTTTGTCTGTCGAACCAGTGGGAGTTATTTGTGCTAATTGTGATGATCTTCGCACTTTTTGCCTGCTGTGGATGACAAGCTGTAAGTAACAGCTGGTTGCTATATATTGACTGGCATATTTACACCTTTGATAAAAACTACTATATCTCCCTGTGCTGAAAAGTGCCTAAAGCTCTGGTTATAGCTCTCATCTATTGTAGCTGTATCTTTTATTTAAGACATCTGTTCCTCCTTCATGAGACAGATTATTTTTTTATATATTATTTTCACCACCTAGGAGACTTCTATAATTCATGCCTAAATATTTCTAGCTTGGAGGAAGGATTCAGGTTTTTCACACACAGATACACACACACACACACATATATATATATATATATATATATACACCGATCAGCCATAGCATTATGACCACTGACAGGTGAAGTGAATAACACTGATATCTCGTTATCATGGCACCTGTCAGTGGGTGGGATATATTAGGCAGCAAGTGAACATTTTGTCCTCAAAGTTGATGTGTTAGAAGCAGTAAAAATGGGCAAGCGTAAGGATCTGATTGACTTTGACAAGGGCCAAATTGTGATGGCTAGACGACTGGGTCAGTGCATCCCCAAAACTGCAGCTCTTGTGGGGTGTTCCCGGTCTGCAGTGGTCAGTACCTATCAAAAGTGGTCCAAAGAAGGAAAAGCAGTGAACCGGCGACAGGGTCATGGGCAGCCAAGGCTCACTGATGCACGTGGGGAGCGAAGGCTGGCCCGTGTGGTCCGATCCAACAGACGAGTTACTGTAGCTAAAATTGCTGAAAAAGTTAATGCTGGTTCTGATAGAAAGGTGTCAGAACACACAGTGCATCGCAGTTTGTTGCGTATGGGGCTGCGTAGCCGCAGACCAGTCAGGGTGCCCATGCTGATCCCTGTCCACTGCCGAAAGCGCCTACAATAGGCACGTGAGCATCAGAACTGGACCATGGAGCAATGGAAGAAGGTGGCCTGACCTGATCACGAGTTCAGGGTGTTGACTTGGCCTCCAAATTCCCCAGATCTCAATCCAATCGAGCATCTGTGGGATGTGCTGGACAAACAAGTCCAATCCATGGAGGCCCCACCTCGCAACTTACAGGACTTAAAGGATCTGCTGCTAACGTCTTGGTGCCAGATACCACAGCACACCTTCAGAGGTCTAGTGGAGTCCATGCCTCGACGGGTCAGGGCTGTTTTGGCGGCAAAAGGGGGACCTACACAATATTAGGCAGGTGGTCATAATGTTATGGCTGATCGGTGTATATATATATACAGTTAGGTCCATAAATATTTCGACAGTGACACAATTGTCATCATTTTGGCTCTGTACGCCACCACAATGGATTTGAAAGGAAACAATCAAGATGTGCTTTAAGTGTAGACTTCATCTTTAATCTGAGGGTAGTTACATCCAAATTGGGTGAACAGTGTAGTAATTACACCCATTTTTATATGTGGTCATACCCAATTTTAGGGGCTCAAAAGTATTTGGACAAACTAACATAATCATGAATTACATTGTGAGTTTCAATACTTGGTTGCAAATCCTTTGCAGTCAATGACTGCCTGAAGTCTGGAACCCATAGACATCACCAGATGCTGGGTTTCTTCCCTGGTGATGCTCTGCCAGGCCTACACTGCAGCTGTCTTCAGTTCCTGCTTGTTCTTGGGGTGTTTTGCCTTCAGTTTTGCCTCCAGCCACTGAAATCCATGCTCAATTGGATTCAGGTCAGGTGATTGACTTGGCCATTGCAGAACATTCCACTTCTTTGCCTTAAAAAGTGTTGGGTTGCTTTCACACTATGCACAGGTCATTGTCCATCTGCACTGTGAAGCGCCTTCCAATGAGTTTTGAGGCATTTGGCTGAATCTGAGCAGATAATATAGCCCTAAACACATCAGAATTCATCATCAATAAATAGGGACCAGTTCCCTTGGCAGCCATACATGCCCATGCCATAACATGCTTCACAGATGAGGTGCTATGCTTCAGATCATGAGCAGTTCCTTCTCTTCTCCATACTCTTCTCTTCCCATCATCAGTTGATCTTTGTCTCATCTGTCCACAGGATGTTGTTCCAGAACTGTACAGGGTTCTTTAGATGTTTTTTAGCAAACTCTAATCTGGTCTTCCTGTTTCCTGATTACATCTTGTGGTAAACCCTCTGTATTTACTCTGGTGAAGTCTGCTCTTGATTGTTGACTTTGACACAGATACGCCTACCTCCTGGAGGATGTTCTTGATCTGGCCAACTGTTGTGAAGGGGTTTTTCTTCACCAGGGAAACAATTCTTCTGTCATCCACCACAGTTGTTTTCCGTGGTCTTCCTGGCCTTTTGGTGTCCCTGAGCTCACCAGTGCGTTCTTTCTGTTTAAGAATGTACAAAATAGCAAAAACATTAGGTGTGGCCAAATCCACTATTTCACTGAAGGAAAAAAGCCCCAAGAACAAGCAGGAACTAAAGACAGCTGCAGTGCAGGCCTGGCAGAGCAGCACCAGGGAAGAAACCCAACATCTGGTGATGTCTATGGGTTCCAGACTTCAGACATTCATTGACTGCAAAGAATTTGTAACCAAGTATTGAAACTCACAATTTAATTCATGATTATATTAGTTTGTCCAATTACTTTTGAGCCCCTAAAATTGGGGGGACCACATATAAAAATGGGTGTAATTCCTACACCATTCACCCAAGTTGGATGTAACTACCCTCAAAATAAAAATGAAAGTCTACATTTAAAGCACATCTTGGAGGAGGCTAGGTTTCCTTTCAAAACCATTGTGGTGGTGTACAGATCGAAAATGATGACTACTGTGTCACTGTCCAAATATTTGTGGACCTATACAGCAATGGAAAAAATTAAGAGACCACTGCAAAATTATCAGTTTCTCTGGTTTTACTATTTATAGGTATGTGTTTGGGTAAAATTAATTTTTTGGTTTTATTCTGTAAACTACTGACCAATTCCAAATAAAAATATGAATGGAATCGAATGGCTGCCATACATGCAGAGATGCTGATTTAAGAAAAATGTGCAGTGGTCTCTAATTTTCCAGAGCTGTATATATATATTACAATGTAGAACTAAGAGAAATATTCAAATTCACTTTACTGTTTCTTATTAACCTTTACATACTTGCTAAACCAGCATTATATAAGGCTTTTCATTAATCACATTGATTCTACCCTGGGCTACAGTACTTCCCGCACCCCCTGCATTTATATTTAAAATAAACAATATAACATTTCAGGATCAAGTGTCCTGACATTTTAAAAAAATTGAGTTAATTTACACTGCAATATATGTATCTGAAATATCTTCCTGATCTAAAAAGAGCAGGTAAGTCAGATGCAATGGAGAAGTGTCTGTTTATGTTACATTTTGCATTGGGCTCCCAAGTGACAAAGACCACTCTTGAAGAACAGGCTGAACACTGTAATTCATATAGTATGGGCTTTGGTCTTAACTTTATAAACATAATGATGTAATTTTTGCAAATATCTTACTCATCTTCTCATCTTAGAACATCACACACAGCTGATCTTACATTAGTAAGAACATATTCATATTGATACCCCAGCACACCAACGTGTAAGTCCAGTAAGGGCTGCTAGAGGAATTTTAAAAAGGATGAATGTATAGTGGTCATCTTTTAGGTCTTTTTTAATCTCTTAGGATGTACTCTATAAATTCCATTGTCCATCTTTGGTCTGTTCTCCCTGCAATGTGTTCGATCCTTTGTCAATTACTTTTGCTTGTTCTCTGATCCATGTATTTGTTTTTCTGTCTCCTCTTGTTATTCCAAGCATTCATCTTTCCATGCTTCTTATGAAAATTGTATATATACTCTGCAGGTCAAATGTTCTAGAACACCTACATTTTTCCAGTTTTTATTTAAATGTACGCAGTTCATTGTCTCAATGAAATTAAAGCATAGAACAAATAAACAATTGGAGGTAAAAAAGAAATCATGGAATTATTTTGTTTAACAAAATGTAACCCCTTACCCTGACAAACCCTTCTGGTACAAAATCCGTGTGCTTCTCTTTAATCCCATGTGTACTATACACTGTTGTGTTGTTGCCAAGTGTTTGGTATCCTGTGAAAGCTGAGACTCTCAGCTTTCTCTGATGTGAAAAATTAGTTTTTTATACCCCCCACAATGACGACAAATTCTGGAACCAGACAGTCTACTGATCAAAACAAGACCATCCCCGTTTTGGTAGAAGCAACACACACCCGTAGAGAACTCAAAATTGTCAAGATGGAAAACTGTTTACAGTGAACTAATACACAACAATTTTACATAATTGGATCTGAAATCCTCTGTTTTTGATAGAACATCAAATAATATATACTGGACTCCTGTTTAGGTTGTTCTGAACAAAACAAGCCTATTTGCAAAGAATTACAAAGAATCGAAACTGAGTGATCTGTGACTCTCTAAATGAGACCCCCCGCCCCCCAAACCTAACTGCACTTTTACCACCCAGGCTCTAAATGATGGAGGGTGACACGGAAATTGTAAATCTGATGTGTTTGAGAATTAAACGTGCTAGTAGCCAAGAGAATAAGCTTTCAAACGATGTGCGCATTGTAGGAATACAGTGTAACTTCTATGCACAGGAGCTGCGTGTGACAGATTAGCCAAAACTGCAGCTCTTTGGCAAGTCATATCAGCTCTATGTTCGCAGACAAAAAATGAAGCTTTCAAAGAAAAGAACACCATACCTACAGTGAAACATGGAGGAGGCTCGGTTATGTTTTGGGGCTGCTTTGCTGCACCTGGCACAGGGTGCCTTGAATCTGTGCAGGGCACAATTAAATCTCAAAACTGTCAAGGCATTCTCGAGTGAAACATACTGCCCAGTGTCAGAAAGATCTGTCTCAGTCGCAGGTCATGGATCCTCCAACAGGATAATGACCCAAAACACACAGCTAAAAGCACCCAAGAATGGATAAGAACAAAACATTGGACTGTTCTGATCTGAATCCTTTCGAACATCTATGGAAAGAGCTGAAACTCGCAGTCTGGAGAAGGCACCCATCAAACCTGAGACAGCTGGAGCAGTTTGCTCAGGAAGAGTCAGCCAAACTACCTGTTAACCAGTGCAGAAGTCTCATTGAGAGCTACAGAAAACATTTGATTGCAGTGATTGCCTCTAAAGGTTGTGCAACAAAATATTAGGTTGAGGGTCCCATCATTTTTGTCCATGCCATTTTCATTTGTTTTATTATTTACAATATTATTTTGAAAAACAAAATCAAAAGCAAAGTCTGATTTCTATTAAATATGGAATTAACAATGGTGGATGTCAATTACTTTTGTCAGTTTCAAGTTATTTCTGAGGAAATTGTGCATTCTTAGTTTTTTGTGGAGGGGTACCAACAAATTTGAGTGAGTCTGTATATATATATATATTGTAGCGATCCTGGCGGGAGTCTGCAAGGCGAGTATATATATATATATATATATATATATATACACACACTCACCTAAAGGATTATTAGGAACACCATACTAATACTGTGTTTGACCCCCTTTCACCTTCAGAACTGCCTTAATTCTACGTGGCATTGATTCAACAAGGTGCTGAAAGCATTCTTTAGAAATGTTGTCCCATATTGATAGGATAGCATCTTGCAGTTGATGGAGATTTGTGGGATGCACATCCAGGGCACGAAGCTCCCGTTCCACCACATCCCAAAGATGCTCTATTGGGTTGAGATCTGGTGACTGTGGGGGCCAGTTTAGTGCAGTGAACTCATTGTCATGTTCAAGAAACCAATTTGAAATGATTCAACCTTTGTGACATGGTGCATTATCCTGCTGGAAGTAGCCATCAGAGGATGGGTACATGGTGGTCATAAAGGGATGGACATGGTCAGAAACAATGCTCAGGTAGGCCGTGGCATTTAAACGATGCCCAATTGACACTAAGGGGCCTAAAGTGTGCCAAGAAAACATCCCCCACACCATTACACCACCACCACCAGCCTGCACAGTGGTAACAAGGCATGATGGATCCATGTTCTCATTCTGTTTACGCCAAATTCTGACTCTACCATCTGAATGTCTCAACAGAAATCGAGACTCATCAGTCCAGGCAACATTTTTCCAGTCTTCAACTGTCCAATTTTGGTGAGCTTGTGCAAATTGTAGCCTCTTTTTCCTATTTGTAGTGGAGATGAGTGGTACCCGGTGGGGTCTTCTGCTGTTGTAGCCCATCCGCCTCAAGGTTGTACGTGTTGTAGCTTCACAAATGCTTTGCTGCATACCTCGGTTGTAATGAGTGGTTATTTCAGTCAAAGTTGCTCTTCTATCAGCTTGAATCAGTCGGCCCATTCTCCTCTGACCTCTAGCATCAACAAGGCATTTTCGCCCACAGGACTGCCGCATACTGGATGTTTTTCCCTTTTCACACCATTCTTTGTAAACCCTAGAAATGGTTGTGCGTGAAAATCCCAGTAACTGAGCAGATTGCTTAAATCACCTTTCTTTCCCATTCAGACATTCAGTTTGGAGTTCAGGAGATTGTCTTGACCAGGACCACACCCCTAAATGCATTGAAGCAACTGCCATGTGATTGGTTGGTTAGATAATTGCATTAATGAGAAATTGAACAGGTGTTCCTAATAATCCTTTAGGTGAGTGTATATAAAGTTTTTTTTTTAAAACAAAATAATATTACTTTGTTTAAAAAATAACTTTTATCCCCCTGCCCTTTTTTCCTGAAGAGCCTTATTTGTCCTGACCATGCCCCCCCGGAGCGCAATTCGCCAGCACCCCCCCCACCCTGACCGCAAATCTCAAGTCTTAACTACCCCCAACCGCATTTTGTGCCCCTTTCTTTGTTTGAGAAAGGCACGGCACTGCTATTTAGTCATAATTGTACACAAACTCATCTGACATTGTGTTAACATTACATTTAATTTAACATTCAATTATATAGTGTTTATTTGTAGATTGGAAAAGGGCCTTGCCCTTAATTAGTTTATTGGCTAGAGTGCTGTCACCTTGGAGCTGTCTGATTGACCAGCCTGAGAATGTACTGGAATTCCTAATTCTCAGTGCATGGACAATCAGCCAATCACACCACCAGTGTAGAGTCCTCTGACCAATACAGGGTGAACTGGAGTCTTTGTTTGTTAGTCAGTCTTGTATGCTACTTAATAGAGATAAGGGATGTCTAACAAGCTGAATCAGTCTGGTTGATTGCTGTTTGATTTAAATCCCTGTGTGTTATATAGTTTTGAGTATCTCATAGTTTCAAATATCCAATTCATTATTAAAATAACTTTTCTATGGTAATAATTGAATCATTGGTAAGTCAAAGCAATAATTCAGTATTTTGAAAGGCGTATATGACTGATATATATATATATATATATATATATATATATATATGTATATAAACTTCTTTGAATCTTATTTGAAATTCTAAATGTCAGCAACCTCTGCTCAGCTATTTTCATATATTAAGTCTGCAGCTTGCAAATCTCCACAAATGCCATTATACAAATATATAAAATTGGGGGCGTCAGGTTCTATATTTATACATATAAAGGAGCTGTGGTTCATTGCTGATGCTCCGGCATTCAACCAATATCTTAACATTTCGTATTTTTACTTTTACTTTAATTGAATTATTTTTGTCTGAAATTAAATGGCTATATTGCATCTTACCTTGCCTTTCTACTGTTTTCTAACTTCTGTACATTCAGTTTTATATTTGTTTCATATTATAATTAACTGAGACAATGTAAACAGCAGTATAATACCTCCTCATCAATGTCTTTGGTTCCAAAGTAGAAAATTCTAGTGTCTTGGCAACCACCTTTAACCAGCTGTTGAAATGATGCCAGGTTATGACTTCATCCAAGCCACTAAAACAATGTGTGCCAAGGATGATAGATGATTAACATCATTAACAACCAGGGCACTTCTTGGCAGAATCTTTGTAATCAGTATGTTATTTTCACTGCATTTAAAAAAAATTGTTTGCTGTGACATTCAAATCAACAGTATTGTGATATATATTGAAAGTGCAACATCTTCCAGGCTTCTCCTCTCAGCAGTGTATTTTGTGTTTTATATGAAGTACAACAAATAATGACATCAGTTAATGCATTTCCACTGCTTTGCCACCATAAAAAACCCTAGGTGAAGAACAGAGCAGCCCTGCTAATTCACATAAAGCAGAGGATCCTCGGAAGCACTTTAAATTTAGAGAATGTATTCCAGTTAGTCCAGATCTCCCTAAAGGACTTCTTGTAGAAAAAGGTAGTGAAACAGTGAAAAATGCTTATAACAAATTACAGCTACAAAAGTGTCTCTTAGAGCTGGCCTATTAAAATACATGTCCCACAACTGGAGGCCAAGGGCAAAACAAACAAAACGGCTTCTGCATGCAAAATTTATGCTGATTAAGGATTTTATTAGAACAAAGGGGAATATAGAAATATATTCATGTTTTTGCCTCACTTTCAAGCATAACTATATTTAGATTAATTACTAACTATTAAGCATGATATCTTCCACAAATTAGGTCTGAAGTCACTAATATCCTGCCCACACATTGATGGTTTCAGAATTAATTTTGCATGACAAGGCATTTGTTAGTCTACCCCAAAATGGTAAAAACATTTTTAATTTGTGAACAATTCTCCAAGCTCCAAGAGGATATTCATTGTATATTGTATATGTGAGTTGATGATTATCACTAATATGATGGAAGAGCAGTAGAGTTTAATATTGTATGCTCCTATTGAAATTGGAAAATGTTGTATTATTATAATTATAATACTTAATAATAAGTATTATAATTGTATTGCAGATATTCAGTTAAAAATGTATTGTTGTCCTTATGATTAGATCTGTTTTCACATAATTTAATACCTTATATTTATGAATGTCTTGTATCTCAGAAGCATAATATCTTTGGGGATTTCCAGCTGTGGGAACAGGAGGATGCCCTCCTCATTGGCACAAAAAGGGTGTTTCTAGCTATTGCATGTTAATGGATCTGATCAATGGTATTGATCAAAATCAAGAACAAATGTGTTTCATAGATCATATTAACTATTCTACCCTTTTATTTTGTTCTTCTGTTTTTCTAAGGACAAATGCAGGTGCCTCCTTTGTAGACACTAATTATGTTTTAATAGGAGAGCCTGATTCAAGAGCCATGTCACATGCAACCGTAAATCAGCTCTGCCATGCAATTTTATTGTCCTTTATTTCAAACCAGTAATAGCGCATTGCATCTGATTTACTTGAATTAAATGCCTGCTGTCTGACGTTTTACTGCAGCTGTTACACATAACAGCCTTCAAATAAGTGGCAAATTGGTGGAAGAAGTATTTTACCAGCATTATCTTGTGACTTGACTAAGATAAGTTAATGGCTGGTAGTGCAGATGTGATGGAGTCATGGATCCAAGTAATGTGGTTAGCACAGCAGGATGCACTCAGATGTCATTCACAGAAACGCTTAGTCGATATATTCCTTGGAGGGAGGCGGGCCAGGGGATGAGGAGGCATGATTGACAGCTCCCTCTAGTGACCTGACTCTCCAGTCGAAGCCTTTCAAAGTCTCCCTTTTTGCGACCTGATATGCATCCTGTCATTTGTGCACCAGCCATGGAGCATTACATTCATTTTAGGACGTAGACTGAATCTGCTCACACATTTGTTTTCTGATCACCTGCCAACGGATTTCTTTTTTGAGCCAAGAAATTTGCATTGTAATTGCTAAATTCAAAGGTCATAATTTGAGGCTGCAAATGTGTTCATTGAGGGTTGAGTCATTGCTTGGCTATATAGTTCACTTGGCATCTGTCTGGTTGTTCACACAGTGGAGTCACAGACAACTGAATCCTGGATTTCGGGAAGAATATCCACCATCTTGGTGTGTGATTTTCAAACAGTGGTGCACATTTTTAAAGATCTCAATTCAAGCAGTAAAATCCATTGATACATACATATCCATTGATTTGTAAGCCTTTCATTATTTCCTGAAAACAATTTAAAAATAATTATTTAATTCTGTTCACAAAGCCAAGTTTTCAGGGATCAAAGCAGCAAGACAAGCTTGTGGGAATAACCTTGTTATGGTGTTATGAATGTGGTGGGGGGTGGATACAGTAAATTGGTGCAATCTGTCACATTCTGGAAGCCGACATTCAAAAGTATTTGTATATTTTTTTGATGCTAGCCTAGTAAAACAAAGCCAATATTCAAAATGTAAAGAAAGACACAGCACTCAGTGTTTCTCATCATATCAGCTTTAAATTAAGCAATGGCTTTATATGTAAGTTGATACTGATAGTTAATTTATACTCCAGCTTTGACCATTCATTTGTCCCGAATGTTGTGCTGTAAATAACGGCTCATGTATTAAAGGTTTTGAATCCATTATTATAATTTGTTTTGTTAATAACGTTTTAAATGTGTCTTGGTCATAAAGTTGCATAAGAGTGCAAATCAATGCATTCAATGCATGAGTTCATGGTTACTGTCTAAGACTGGTCCAATCAAATGTGTTGAAATGTTCAATAAAATGGAAGATTAAATGCCCTCATCTATGTGGATTATCTTGATTTTGTTGTCAGGGTCACTGTATTTTCCAATCAACATAGAGGTAGCATTGAGTTAAAACAAAAAACAATAGGCTATTCCCACAAGTCCCATAACCCAACATTTGTTTGTGAACCTGGCTCTCAAGTATGTACATGTTATGATTTGTCAGTATGTGACCATTGTACTCTAGAGTCAGCAAGATATTTTGAGGGAGTTTAAAATATCCTTTTGAAATAGAAAAATGTGAACATGTAAATTAAGCATTACAGATTTGTTGAAATTAATATTTATGTTCAATCATCATTCACACCTAAAGGGTAATACTCATCTGCTGTTCAGTATTCCTGACACTGATCAGACCAAGTGAACTGTGCTGATCAATGTAACTGACTTAATTTGGAGAATAAATTGCATTTTTTTTATAGTAAAATAAGATAAATAGCACACAACACAAAATAAATATACAAATAAATACATGCTATTTATTATTATTAATATTATTATTGATGTGCAGTTTCATTAAGAAACAATACACAATTTAGTAATGGTATAATCTTTCATTTAAATGTTAATGTGTATCCATTTAATATCCTGGTGCCCATGGAGTCAAACGGTCACCCTATTTCAGTGAGAATAAATGCATATGGTGGGCAGCACCATCTTTGAAATGCCCTATTGCTCCAGATCATAACCTACGAATGAATAAAAGTAACAACAGAACCAATGCACCATCATATACTGTGAGATTAGAGCTAAATGTGTTAATCAAACAGATATTCAAAAGCAGGTTAGTCTCAAACTAAAATAAGTTTCCAGCAGACAATTTGCTTGTTTTTGACAAGGTGGATTATTAAAATGAATAATTGAAATCTAAAGCAATTAAAGCAAAAACAAGCTGTATAAAAGGCTTATTTGGCAAAATATGAAACCACAAAGCTATTTAGAGCGAAACATCTGTGTAGATTGCAAGCAGTCTCATTATAGTATTCAATCACAGAGCCATTTATTTCCAGAATATGATTAGCAGACAGTTTTATAAAGCATTTTCAAACTGTGATAAAGACAAGGGCTTCTCGCCAGTTCAAGTTTTCCTCTATATTGTTTGCCTTGTTTATGTATAAATATCCATAGCTTTTCTTGTGCATGGGTATAGTTGTCACCAAAAACACAAATCTGGAAGTTACCATTAGTGTTTTGGGATACAAAAGGAGGGTGTGCAAAAAAGCAATCCATTCAGTGGCATTCATCATCACTGGAAAATCTCAAGCAGAAGGTGACCAACAAATATTACTAAAGTAACAACAAGGAGAAGAATAATCCAGTTTTCTCATAGCAACCAGCGTAAGGAAGTTCTGAATGGATCGCTTACAACCCCAACAGGAAGAGGACCCAATACAGGTTTGCAAATCTGTGCAGTTGCTTAGACTAAATGAATCTGTTTGGGGTGGTGTGCACTTTCTCTGTGTTGGTGTGGTCATTAACAAGACCAAATAATACATATTGAGGTGTCGTATTTCTGGTTGGGATGCTAAAATGTATATATACAGATGGGTGTCAAATTAAATGAAAAACCTGAATGAATGTGTGGAGGAACATGACGAATGCAGATGCCTCCAAACAGGTGTACTGCATGATACAATTAAGCATTTTGCAGGCATGGTTTGGGTCCACTTGTCCCCTTAGAGGGAAGGGTCACTGAAAATCATTACAAAGTTATTCTGAGTGATCACCTTTATCCTATGGTGACACATTTCTATCCTGTTGGGAGTGGTCTCTTCCAGGATGACAATGCTCCATCCACAGGGCATGAGGGCTCACTGAATGGTTTGATGAGTATGAAAATGATGTGAATCATATGCAATGGCCTTCGCAGTCACCAGATCTCAACCCAATTGAACACCTATGGGAGATTCTGGACCGACGTGTTAGACAGCGCTCTCCACCACCATCATCAAAACACCAAATGAGGGAATATCTTTTGGAAGAATGGTGTTCATCCCTCCAGTAGAGTTCAGAGACTCCCCATCTGTATGTATATGTGTATATATTTTAAACCGAAAATAATGAAGTATGTATTTCACAGTGTGAAGAGGTTGGTGAATGTTCTTGACATGGAGTTCAGAATTAAATCGCAGTCCCTACATTGTTAGCTGTACTCATCTCTTTCAGTAAGTGACAGCAGTGGGTAAGGTGGCAGAGCTTGGAAGCCAGCCAACTGCGCTGATCACTCCAGATAAGTTGGAATGTTAACAAAAATGAAGCTGATATTTAATAAATATATATTTATAAATTCTTTATCATCTTACGGTTAAAACATCATTTACAGTCACTGTCTGGACTGATTCCTTCTGAAACGAGCTTACCTTGCTTGAAAGAAGGGAAGCAGATATTAGAATTCCCCAAACCCTCACAAAAATGTTGGCACTGGCTTTAGAGTTGCTCTGAAGAACGTAGGTATCCCTGAATTTGAAGGCTCATTCATTAAACAAGAGCATGGACATTAATACTGGGTGGATATATACCTGTGGGAGAGGGGATGAAGTCTTAAAGATGAAGGCAAAAGTAATTGGCAGGATATTCACAATACCAGTTTCACATGTTGTCTTGGACTACCACTCCTATCCTGTCATATTTTGAAAGATTATTGTTATTTGGCATTATGAAACAAGAATTTGAGTTCATGAATATAGAGATAAATCATGTTCAGTTTCTTCCAGTACCTTTGGGACAAATCAAACAAGAACCTGTTTGATCTTTGATAAGGTAGGGGTTCTTAATATTAGTGGGTAGTCAGGAGCGGCTGCATCTGTTATATCGGCTGCTTCCTGGTATGTAGAAAGTCTTGGCCATTATCCAGAAGGATTTTGCAAGATTTCAGAGGTACACTGATGGTGATTGATGTCTTTAGTTTATCGGCAGATCTGAGTTGGCAAACATCTTTTCATGTTTCTGTATAATGTCTTTTGCAGGCAATATCTCTTGGGACTGTGTTCACGAGGACTGGTAGCCAGTGGAGAGGGTTTGGTTTTAGGGTATTGCTGATTGTCCTGTAGCTTCATTAAGTTGGATGTTGACACTGCATTCTGTGGCAGCTGTTACCCCAGCTGTTGGGTATATCAGTGCAAGATTGATGTTTTGAAAGGTGCCAATATGATATATTGTATCATAACTTGAATACATTGTTTCATATGGGTTACTGAGAAAGTATTTAGAAATGCCATCACTGATGTGCTTCACACAGGGAGATTCTTCTACTATGAGTATTCTAATGGCTTTCTATCTTAAATGTTGCTCCACTGTTACCACAAAAGTGACATTCCTGTACTTTTACTTTATACTTACACATGTACTTTAGAATACCTGCCCTGTTACTGCAAAAAACATGAAGTTGCAGATGCATCCCTGGTTATCTCAAAGAGAAAATAATTCCCAAAGGGAGTATGGGATATTGCATCACATATTAGAAAGCAAAGCTGCCGATAGGTCCTTTATAGTGTCCAGTGATATAAATGAACCGTCCTCTTTCTCCATTCATCTTCACTGCACACAAGCTGCACTTCATCTTTTCCTGTTAACCTGGTTAGAAGTCACTGGTGAGTATAAACTACTTTTTTGCTTGTTGCTCCTCGAAACTCATTATTACCCATATTTAAGTATTGCTTAAGATACCTTATTAGTCACAACTCACCTAATTAATTTGGTTTGGAAGCCAGTTGCAACTTCTGGGGTTGTGTTCTTTTCTTTATCTTTGTCTTTTCATTTCTCAAGGACAGGGCTCCAGTTCTGTTGTTTTATTTTATTTTCATCTGGATTTCTAAGGGCAAAAGCTGAGTCTTCTGTGAATTGTTGTAGGCATCCTTTGTTGTTTGTGTACTCCTACTGTGTGTTTGTTTCTGTCATTTGAAACGTGCCTGCTATTTGAAAAATAAGTATTTTTGAAACTGCAAAGGACACTGTGGTCACGTTTAAGCAACAGGAGATTTTCACACTTAGCATATAGCAAACAATATTGTTGTGTATAGATGTACTCTGGTAGTTTTCAATATGAAATATGAAAGTTTAAGAAATTAGTATTAGTATATAAGTAGAGATGTGTCGAGAGCTGTTGAAGTGAACTGAAGTGAAGGCCAGTAGAACTGCAAAGTATGAAAGAAATTAGGAACTGTTAAGAAAACAGTTGACAGAAACAGCAGTGATACCTGGGAAAGTGGAGAAGTTGAATATTGCTACAACAAAAATTATAGCTTGAAAGATATTGAGAGTGTTTAATAGTGTTTAATTAATTCGTAAATGCACGTCCTTCTTGATTAACTTATTGGAAAGTCCTCTGCTTATTTGATCTGTCCATCTCACTCCAATACATGTTGAGCCTATAGTGTCCACATAACAATTCTTACTCTGAAATGGACAAATGTTATCTCTCTTACCAACAGATGTTGCAATAAATCTTTGTATAGTCTGAAAAAGATAGCTGCTAGGGGATAAATTACTTTACTTATATGTCAATGATATTTGTGGCTTGATTCTCTCTTTATATATTTTTTCCATATTTGTAGACTCAAGCACTGAAGCGGATGGAGGCTGTAATGTTGTGTTTTCTTTCAAAGACAGATGGCACAAGCAATAAAAAAGTTCATGAAACAAAAGACTTCAGAACTTGCTCAAGCATGCTTGGTTCATAAATTACTTTTCTGGTGTGTTGCTTTAAGTATTGCTAGAATTTCAATTGGGGGAACTAATTTAACAGCCAACTGTTTCCAATGAATCACAAATGTTATTTGTGACTGTCTCAAAATACATGTCACATTGTTTCAGGCAGATAGACATGCAAATGACAAATGGGGAAGTGGAGCTATCAATTAAAGGTAGCCATCCTCATTGTGCAGTCTTTCTTTGTTTAAAGAATGGAAAGCTTAAAAAACATTGTATTGCTAGGTAAGCACATCAGCATCTTCTGCATTCCCCTGGAAACCATAGAACAGCTTGAATAGTTCTAACTTCAGTACGGAAGGTCTGGTTAAATCTAAGATTAAGCTTGTTGTATTCATAGAGGAAAATTCTACAGTAGTATTTGAATACCTAATGAGTGAAACCTCACAAACCTGCACCACTCACATTATGCTAAAGCCACTTTTCACTTTTGTATTTACTAGTAATTCAATACAGACTAGCTACATGGAAACATTACTGATAGATTTAAGGTACTTCGACAAATGTTGTACTGGATTTCTAAAGTCTTTCTAAAAGCAAAACAATCAAAGTTGGTTCTCATGCAGTACGGGAGTTCTTTTTGAAAAAGAAAAGAAAAGTTAATTATTGTTCTTTTACAATTATTTTTTTTAAATGAACTAAGAGAGAAGGTGCAGTTGAGTCAGTGAGTACCTGAATATTTTATAAGTACCTAAATAAGCCAATTCCATGCACACATGCCAACTGTGTTCTGTTTCAAACAGTGGGGGAAATAGTTCAGATATAGACAGCATGCTATTAGAACCTTCTTTAACCACGTGTGGCAGGGATTATTACACATCATTAATTTTCTTCTTGAAAACTCTTTAAAGTCGTAGTTAGAGATCCGCATTTAATTCCCTTCTTACATTATTTGTAATTTTAAAGTGATTTTATTTTATCTTTTAAAGCAGAGTGGAGGGCTGTGACCAACGTACCTTGAATTTGCCCAAGAGGTGATGACCCTCTTAGTGCTTGATCTAGGAAATCAGCAGCAGTTTGGATGGGTTTTGGTGGAGATGCAAACTTAAAAGGACAATGTAGCACACTGTCAACTGTGCACTGCTGCCTGTACTTCCAAGGTATGGACTTCTTAGTTGTTTTAGACTGTAATACTTAGGGTTTTGTATGATAGGGTTATGTATTGTTAACACATGTTGTTTCAATTAACATTTTTGATATTTCAAACACCTTTTAAATGTTATTATCTTTTTGCTTTAATTATGTGTTATCTTCCTGCTTTTCTGTATAGAGTCCAGATCATTTAATAGATTTTGAAATAATGGAGTAATTTAATAGCAGTTCCTGTAAACAAAACAAACATTAAAACAAACCAGATTATTTATATCTGTATTGAGAGCAAAAGAAGGAAAGGGTAGTAGAACAAATCAAGATTAGGAAGTAAGGAACAGGGAGGTCAAACTTAATTAAACTAGAGAATAATTAAACCCATACAATATTCCTTATTTAATCAATATCAATTACAAAAATGCCTGAATCTCTAAATTAATCATGGCATATTCCTAGATAAACTGAAAGCACACTAAAGCAACAAATGCAGAATGTACTGCAAACATTCAGTGATTTATTCAGATAAATCAGTAAAAATATCTAATGATTTTTGAAGAAGGTTTGGAAAAAAAAAATGATGCCACATAGTATCAGTTCAATTAATCTGAAAGCATACTGATATAATATCTGATTAAAATTAAATGAATAACAAAAAATACAATTACCTAAATTACTAGTACATTTTTGGACCACAGTTTTGAAAATAATATAGACAAGTTTCCCTAAATCCTGATACTAGAGAGCAAACCGCTATATGTTATTACAATATATATATTTATTTCAAAACAAGAACAGTATATTTCCATTCACTCCACAGATTAGCCTGAACAGAACTGCTTCACCTTGGTAAATATAACTTAATTTAATCTGCCATGGTATCTATGTCTGGCAGCTAATGAACTAATTTCCAGATTCATTTGTATATACATATCATCATCAGCCTTTATCGATCTACAGCTGGATGGAGTCCTCCCCAAGATATATCCACTTGATTCAATGTATAGTCCTTTCTAAGGTCACAGCAGCAAAGCTTCTGATTTCATCTTCTAGGTCTTTTTTTAATTTATGTGGATCCATTCTATAACTTTTTTTGTCCATCTGTGGTCTGTCCTTCTTGCAATGTGTCTTCCCCATTTTAACACTTTCACTCTTTCAAAGATGTCAACATCTTCTTATTCCAAATATGCATATTTCCATGCTTCTTGTTGTTGTTTGCAGTTTCTGATTCATTTGTGCGTTTATTCACTAGGTTTATGATCCACAAATCCATACTGGTAGTATGCATTGATCAAATAGTTTTCTCTTCAGGCAAATTGATAGATGACCCATCAAAAATGTGATGTTTTTCCTAATATACTCAATTACATTTTGACTTATCTTTTGATTTCTTACAAAATATCTCTGTCTGTGCTGATTTGTTGTCCAAGGTAGACATAGCCACAGCAAAATCTATTGTGTTAAAATTACAGTGTTAAATTATAGTGTTACAAATCAGTGTTGTTTCAACACTCATTGGGTGAAATTAACACTGAGAGTTAAACCATCTTGAGAGTCAGTGTTAATACAGGGTGTCAAAATAAAGAGTGTTGAATTAACACTGTACTGGTGTAAAACCAAATAACTAAACCTTCCCACAATGCATTGTGTAGTTTCCAGAATAATTGATGTTTTATTGTGTTATTTTTGTTAATTATTGTTTGCATGTAAAATGTGTCTTTACCGACCAATACATTTATATTTGTGTTTTTCTACCATAAATTGGAAGTCATATATATATATATATATATATATATATATATATATATATATATATATATATATATATATATATATGTATGTATGTGTATATATATAAAGGAGTGCTAGAAGTGTTGGGAACCCAGCAATGCATGAGTGTTGATTTAAAACTTTTTGGATGGTCGCGCATGTACATTTTAAAAGGGTTGATTTTTAACACCTACAGTGTTACATTTGCTAATGATATTTTGTTGTGTAGTGTTGCTTACACTGGTACATTTTTGACTCTACCTAGTGTTGGGAAAATGCTGTTTCAACATTGAGCACAGTGCTGTTAGCACTGATGTGGTGTTTATGTTGAACACTCAAAGTGTTAACAATGAACTCAGAGACAGTGTTAGAATTTGAACACTTTTAAAAGTGTTGATTTAACACTTTTGTGGTGGTTCCCATATATACACTTCAAAGGTGTTAAATTGAACACTCATGGTGTTAAATTCTAACATTCAAATTTGCTGTGACTGTTGACTTTCTCAAGTATACATTGATCTACTTAACAAAGCTTTTTAAAGGACTTTCCCATGACATTGAGAAGATAATTTATAGATCGAAATTGAAACATTTTGGGGAGGCCTTCATCCAGCTGTGCATTGATATAGACTGATGGTGATGGTGAAAACTGATGTGCATCTTCTTGCTAAATCAATTTTTAGTTACACTTCATCAGGGACATGAATTTGAAAGTTAGATCATCTGTTAAAATACAATGAATATGATGATTTGATACAATGTGTAGGCATAATGTACCAATTAAAGGAAAGTGAAACATAATGTATTCAAGAATAAATTGAATCTGCACTCAAAGTAAAATAATTAGCACAGAAAAGCTTTTTTTTCAATATAATCATCTATAATCTCTCTGAAACCAAATACCTAGAATTTCATTGTGAATTGCCTGTGCAAAAAACAATATGATGAAGTCATAGGGCCAGATTAAATCAAAACTTTGACCCACCTGCTAATAGAAAACTGCGGAAATGTACTTTTGCGAAATCATTTTTTGTAAGATGACACTTTCTTCTAATCAGAAATGTAACCGCTATGATGTACAGTTTTGTAGTTTTCTATTAGCGGGTGGGTCAACGTTTTGATTTAATCCAACACATAGTTTCTTTACAAAACCAAAAATAATATGCAATTGTATTTGTTCTTTTAGATGAATCCCATTACTGATAAATACAATTCACATACTTCCTTACTTCATAGGCTTGTTTCTTGGTCTGAGACTCTTCATTTAACCTGCTTATTATATTAAAGAATTACACTTTTTGTTTTGTCCCCAATATATCAGTCAGAATCAAAACTCATGATGGAGTCCTGAAGCTTATTGAAGTTCCTTTGTTTAGTATCCCAGTATTTTTACATGTTGTTTTTCTAACATGGCATTCAGGGCTAGACCAAATCAAAAATTTGACCCAGGGCAGGATTAAATAAAAAATGTTGGCGCTGCGAGTCACACACAGAAGCATTAGCGGCATGTCTGCGAATGGAAATCGCGCTGCTGAACTATCGCTGAATTAAATCTAACCCAAATTACGCCACAAAATGACCTTCTTGCAGCTCCTTTCTTGCACAACACAAGGGAATAAAACAGAACTTTCACACAGCCGCTACTACAAAACTACACAACTATATTTCATGTTTAGTTAGATGCTACTCTCTTCAAATTTTGAATGTAAATCCCATGATGTACAGTTGTGTAGTTTGCTATTAGTGGCTGGTTAAAGTTGTAGTCCAACAATACAGTGGGAGTGGTCCCATTTTCACTGTATAAAATCAAGAAAATATCTGCGAGAAAACAAAATGAAAATGCTCTCGCAAATCCTCTAGTTTTAGGGCCAGATTAAATTAAAACTTTGACCCACCCACTAATAGAAAACTACAAACCTGTACATCATATGATTACATTTATGATTGGAAGAAAGTCATTTTACTAAAACTGAAGCCGCAACCAAGTACAGTTCTGTAGTTTTCTATTAGTAGGTAGGTCAAAGTTTTGATTTAATCCAGCCCTTAATCTGGCCCTTAGACAGCTTCGAAGTTGTCTAAAGCCTCTCGCGGTTTTGGCACAGTGTAAAGAAAGCCCAGGTTTGCGCAGGCGCTGTGCCAGGTTTATTCACAGCTGCTTAGCCTGCTACAGATACCCGCCTAGAAATCTGTGTAAGTATACTTCATTACAGTGTATCTGTACCCTACAACCACATAAAGTAAAGCACTCACCACAGACTGAATGTGTATTCTGATATATGTATTTTGTAACTGAAGTTCAGATCAGGTTTTCAACAATTCATGCATCTCTCTCTGTATGGAATGAAGGCCAATTTTAAGAGTATGCATCGAATGACACTGTTAAGCAGCTGTAGTGTAAGCATACAGTATAATTGCTAGTATTCATATTTACACAAATAGGTAAAGCATGGAGACGTCTGGATGTTACTTATGGAATATTGTTACAGGCATATATGGTTGTGTAACTTGCAAGCCAACACATCCAGTGTATGAGGTTTGTGCACTGCACATTGGGCGGATTAAATAAATACATAAATAAATAATCCGTTAAAGGCATTTGCACAACATAGCAGATACATTTAGGATTGGAAAAATATATGCTCTTAGAAACTACACAGCTTTGATCAATGGTGGCTTCGGTTTTTATTGTATTTGTTTTTCTTCTACTCATATTTGTAACCGCTACAAAGTATATGGTTGTAGTGTTGTGTCAGTGGGGAGATTAATGCTGTGGATTTACAGCACAGAGCACCAGATTGCTGTGTTTATGTGATTTATTGACCCATCGCTCTTCTCGCAGGACCGCCCTGCTCTTCCGCCTCCGGTTTCTCTCCAGTTTCAGACTCTGTGATTGGCTCCGGTGCCTCTCACGCTGCCCGCCCATCCCTGAAGCCACGCCCTCCGAACAGGCTCCTCCCGCTCGCAGCTCCTCGCTGAAGTGAATCTAAAATATGAGGAGCTGCGAGATGCGCTTCTGCCCTCAGTCCCTCTGACTTTGACCCGTCACAAATCACAGAGTTGTACCCTATCATGTTTTGATTTAAATGTATACCTGACAACATCATGAAACTAGTATTCTGCATAGAGTTAAGGACATTTGGAAAATCCCAGACAGGGTGGTTTACATGCGCGGAAGACAAAGATGCTGATATCACCAAATCCATGGCTGTCATGTGACATGTTTAATTAAACCGGGTACAGCTGTGGCTTGTGACTTGTGTCTTGCGTCTAGTTGTGTAACTTTGTGTTACTGATCTTACCCACTAGCAAACTGTGAATATATGTGTTTTATAAAGTTAGGATTACAACACGATGTACAGTACTGAACCGTGACAACAGACGCATAACAATATAGAGATAATAGGAAAGAAAATAAATCTTTTTTTTCCACATTGCCATTAACCTGAAATACACCATTGCTAACCATGAAACGTCCATCAGCAACCTATTTGACCTTAAACCCCACAATAAACTGATCAGTTAACTTGTACTTTTAAAATGCGGTCATTTAAATATATATATATATATATATATATATATATATACACTCACCTAAAGGATTATTAGGAACACCTGTTCAATTTCTCATTAATGCAATTATCTAACCAACCAATCACATGGCAGTTGCTTCAATGCATTTAGGGGTGTGGTCCTGGTCAAGACAATCTCCTGAACTCCAAACTGAATGTCTGAATGGGAAAGAAAGGTGATTTAAGCAATTTTGAGCGTGGCATGGTTGTTGGTGCCAGACGGGCCGGTCTGAGTATTTCACAATCTGCTCAGTTACTGGGATTTTCACGCACAACCATTTCTAGGGTTTACAAAGAATGGTGTGAAAAGGGAAAAACATCCAGTATGCGGCAGTCCTGTGGGCGAAAATGCCTTGTTGATGCTAGAGGTCAGAGGAGAATGGGCCGACTGATTCAAGCTGATAGAAGAGCAACTTTGACTGATATAACCACTCGTTACAACCGAGGTATGCAGCAAAGCATTTGTGAAGCCACAACACGTACAACCTTGAGGCGGATGGGCTACAACAGCAGAAGACCCCACCGGGTACCACTCATCTCCACTACAAATAGGAAAAAGAGGCTACAATTTGCACAAGCTCACCACAATTGGACAGTTGAAGACTGGAAAAATGTTGCCTGTCTGATGAGTCTCGATTTCTGTTGAGACATTCAGATGGTAGAGTCAGAATTTGGCGTAAACAGAATGAGAACATGGATCCATCATGCCTTGTTACCACTGTGCAGGCTGGTGGTGGTGGTGTAATGGTGTGGGGGATGTTTTCTTGGCACACTTTAGGCCCCTTAGTGCCAATTGGGCATCGTTTAAATGCCACGGCCTACCTGAGCATTGTTTCTGACCATGTCCATCCCTTTATGACCACCATGTACCCATCCTCTGATGGCTACTTCCAGCAGGATAATGCACCATGTCACAAAGGTCGAATCATTTCAAATTGGTTTCTTGAACATGACAATGAGTTCACTGTACTAAACTGGCCCCCACAGTCACCAGATCTCAACCCAATAGAGCATCTTTAGGATGTGGTGGAACGGGAGCTTCGTGCCCTGGATGTGCATCCCACAAATCTCCATCAACTGCAAGATGCTATCCTATCAATATGGGCCAACATTTCCAAAGAATGCTTTCAGCACCTTGTTGAATCAATGCCACGTAGAATTAAGGCAGTTCTGAAGGCGAAAGGGGGTCAAACACAGTATTAGTATGGTGTTCCTAATAATCCTTTAGGTGAGTGTATATATATATATATATATATATATATATATATGATTATCTCGGTAGCATTTACACATGAAATGTGGGTTTACATGAGGAAATGGGTGTGTTTTTCCCATGTTTTCATCAGCTTTTAAGTAATTTTCTCAAGTATTTGGGATTGAACCTGTCCTTCTCTGTTTTTTTTGGCCAAAAACCTGATTCTCCCCAATTTGTGGGCCAAATAAGCACACGCAGCATCACTTTACAAGTTATAAACACTGCATGCACACTCCCCCTTGAAGAGCAAAAACCATTTAGTAGAAATGACAAATCTGATGACTCCTTGAAATGTGAAGCTCATTCAGAGTTAGTGATTTTGAACCTTTAATCAAGCAAAATGGGACATTATTCAGAATGCCCTAAACAAAGCAGTTAATAATGGTCACCTTCATGTCATTGCTAGGACATCAAGGAAGCACTTTTCATTGTTATTCTCCTTGTATAACCCAAAGATTTTGGAGGTAAAAATCAGCGTTATGACAGAACTGCATTATGTGACCAAGGATAGTGATATAACAAAATAATTTTACAGATATCAATAACGGCAGCTGTTCTTTTCCAGTATGTTTGTCGATTGTGACAATTTTGTATTTATTTTATTTTTAAAGCTGGTGGCTCAGAGATAATGTAGTACAGTGTTTATGGCTGGAAACATAAGTGGACCTCAGGAACCCATACATCATTGTTTTGTTCACTGCTATGCTGTTTAAAATCTCACTCTTGGCTTTGCATCAAATAATACAATGGATTGTTAAGTAATTTTCAGAGACTTTCTCTCAGGCGCCAAAGTGGTATGACTCTACAATTCTCCCAGTACAGTTTTCAGTTTTTACCACAAGATAATTTTATTTTTAAGCTTGTACAGTCTGCGAAGTGAGATGAAGAAGCTCTGATTCAACCCTTTGAAAGTGTTTAAAAAAAAAACAGCAGACGGCGCATTCATAGTCTCTTTCCCCAGCTAAGGGGTTTCCTACTGAGTTTGATGATTTTCAGTTTGTTTCTTCCTTGTCTGCACTAGAAATATTCAAAATGACAGAAGTATTGTTTGACGTGCTTCAGACAAAAACCTATAGCATAAGGTTTTGTTTTCAGCGGATCCGTGAGATGTCAGAGCACATTCACTGAACGCAAGCACACTTCTGATGCATTTTGAGGAGAGCTGTCAGAGATACAGTTGGTATACATGAACCTTGGGGGGAAAGGAACATGGGTTAAAAGTTCAGAAGACTGAGCAAATCAAATTCTCTTTTAAGTGTTCACTGGAAGTCATCAATGTTATTTCTAAATGCAGAGAAACATGAATGTGTCTAGTTGCTGAAAAAATAAATAACATTCTCATGCAGTTCCAGACTAATTTTCCAATAGATTAATTTGTTTGTTTGTTTTTCTGACAGGGGTCAGTTTAATTCTGACCTGTGTCCAGCATGCACCTAAGATGTACAAGAAAAACTTCATATTCTGGATTTACAAACTGAAAAGTATTTATTCTTACTATTCCCAACTGTATGGTCTCAGTGGAAATAGCGGTTTAAACTTTAAAGTGCAAAGACATTTACATGCAACATCCAGGAAGGCCAACTTAACCTTACTTAAAGATGTGCTTGAGTGTCTGGACAGCCTGCCTGATTTCAACAACTTGGAGTTTCTTCAGAGAAGGCAGAAGGATAGGATTTTGATTGCAGCAGTATATGCAGGTATTCATTTTTACATTTGACAAAACAATATGTGGTTAATATAATTTTTATATTCATGTATATGTCATGGGAGGTGATAGGCTCTTTATTCAATTTTTGAGTTTTTTATAGTTTATTGTTATATTTGATTCCACTTTGCATTATGGGGTTGTGCAGCAGGCGGCAGCGAAACAAGAGTGATAGAGAAGAGTCTCTGAGAGGGGGATGGGGGAGAAGTGCAGGGGCTGTGGTGACCACTAGCGAGAGAGCCCAGAGAAAGGTGTGGAGGAGCCGGGTACCCTGTGCCGCCAGAGACTAGGGTGAAGCCCGACTCTCCATCTGGGGACCACGTGGGCAGAGCCTGGACTGGGTGGAGAGGAGTTGGATACCCCACGGCACTGAGGCCGAAAATGTGAGCCGGAGTGCGTGAGAGATAGCTAGAGGAGCCCGGGTCGACTCAGTACTGAGAGAGAGAAGCGCAGAGACGGACTTGGAACCACAAAGTTAAGTATATGCTCTTGATATTCATAAGGTCGGAAGTGCTTAAAGAAAGGTTGGAATGTTTCTCTGGCAAGGCTTCACAGCTGCTATACATAAAGAAGGTATGTCAAGATTAGTGTCAGGCCAGGAGGTACCTTGGACTCTGTCTAAGAATGATGTGTATCAGGGAGATGTTGTCAAACTGTGTGATTTAAGTGTCTCTACTCTTATCTATGCATTAGCCTGGGAACTGTCATCCATAAAGAAACATTTTCTGCTTAGTCTGCTTAAAAGATATAACCACACTTTGTTTACTTTTGTGTATAAAAGCCTCTGACTTTTTGTATCAAGTCAAAACAACTTTGTATTATTTTTGAATCAGTGTTCCTCTCCACACTGAGTGAAATAAAGGCATTGCGATGAACGTACTAACCCGATTGAAGGCTGAGTTTCTTCCACATTGGGAATCGATAAATTAAAGGCATTCTTGCTAGCTTCCTTTCTTTTCTGAACTGAACATGACTTCATGCCCTGTTTCTGACTAAAATAAATGTGTTGTACTGTATTGCTCAGACCGCGGTGGCTCCCTGGGTGACTGCATGTTGTCGGGACCTGCGTGGGGGATGTTAATGGTGCTTCCCCTTAACACCATAATAGATAGCGTAGTCTTCAGGATATGGGGTCTACTACTTCCATGAGGGTTTAGCATAGTTTTTAGCATATATATGTACCAGTCATGGCATTCCACTTCCTCTCAGTTTCATTTAATGTAATTGTAATAACAATAATATTTGAATACCAGTACATAGTTTCAATTATCAATGTGAGTGGACTTCAGTGACTCTGCTTCCATACATTTGTGCCACTGTAAATGTATAGAATTATATATGTGTCATATGTGCATTTTTATAACTCTGGCAGGAATGTTAAGTGTGCTTAATCGCCATTTTGCTTTTTCACAGTTTGAGATACTTCATTCAAATGTTCACTGAGTTGTTACAGCCAACTAAATCTCATTGTCTTACTATATCCTGATTCCGCTCTGAAAATGTAATGGGCAAATAGTGGAGAGGTGTAGAGAAGGCTCAGCCTGAATGATTTCCGTTGACCTTGTTGGAGCTCTGGTTTGCAGTTGTCTCTTTAGAGAGCTGAAGGGAAACAAACTACTGTGTGTGCCTTAAGAAGTTGCTGGAAAGTAGAAAAGAGACAATTACAAATGCAACAGATGTAAATGTGGATTTTACATAAGACTATTTCACTGATTGTATTCTTGCCAATGTGTTAGTGTCTTTAACCAGCAGACTAGACTAAACAATAATGTTTCTGACTATTTATTTGGCATCTTTGGTGTTTTGTCAGTGCTCTAAATGTGAATTAAGTCCCATTAAGAAATAGCATACATCTTAATTTCTACATCAAATTGTAACAGTTCCTGAGTTTTTTTATGTTCACTAGGGACTACATTTATTTCTGTAACATATATCATAAGGGACTGATTACAAAAAAAAGTAAAATGCTCTTTGAAACTACAAAAGACAACAGTTTTATTGATTTAGTTGTTTTCTTTTTGAATACATTAGATAATATTTTATTTGAAAGTGTTAATATTGGCAAATCATTTCTCATCTCTAGCATCTGTAAAAAGTGGAAATAATATTTATCCAGACATCTGAATTAATTTCTAGCTGATTTCATGTTTTCTAATTCTTTGTAAATGCAGTGCTTCCAGATACATGATATAGATAAATTACCAAACATAAAGCCATTGTTTATAAAACTAAAAAACATACGCAAATCAAATAAACACCTAGCTTGTTGATCCTACATAAACATATAACATCGCCTAGCTCACCCCAGCAGGCAAGCCAGCAGAGGAGTCGCCTAGCTCACCACAGTGAAGTGTCGTTTTTTCACGTTTACTAGTTTAGTAAAGAGATACATTGATTGTTTAGGAGGTTTACGTGGTCCGTGCCGGATGCTTTTTGTTTAACCAGGCCATTGTAGCAAGCCTGTCCCTGTTGTGGAGAGTGATTGTGGGTTTAGTTTGTTTAATTTTAAAAACAAAGACCGAAAACAACACTACGAGCAATAGAGCCTGATGTGGGAAGGACTTTTGTGTCTATTTTATTCTTTCTGCTTTACATGATTGTAAACAGCATAATAAATACATATTTCTGGTAAGAGATATTAGGAAGAGCTAAATCCAAGTTTTTAATACACTCGGATATTAACTGTAAGCAGTCATTGTTTCTGTACATGGTTTTCACTCCATTGTGCTAATAAAACTGTAATTTCTTCGTGATCCCACACTGCACTTGAAATTATATCTTCTGACGTAATGTAGCTGATCTCTTCCCTGTCTGTCTACAAGTCAATCACACATCTCCGCTTCTGAGCACACTGTATTATTATTGTATTATTGTTTTGTACTGGATTGTACAGGATTTTTGCCCTTTATATTGCTCTTGTATTTTGCAAGTCGCCCTGGACAAGGGCGTCTGCTAAGAAATAAATAATAACATGTCCCTCCCTAAAAATATACCTAATCATAAACATACTGAAGAAACCATATTTATATTAACATTTGACCATTCCAATATCATTTTTAATGCAAATGAAATATTGTTTGCACAAGCGGTCCTGGAAATAAGCTGTCCTGCAAACTAAGTCTTCTCTCAGGGTCCATTTGTGGTTTTCCTGTGTTTGAACTTCAGGCCAAGCATGTGCAGTTGCAGGCATACAGCCCAAGACATGACCCCAGAAGCACACTCTTTTCTAAGCCCATGACTGGACACCAGCTGCAGTACCATACGTCGTGTCATTTAATCTATAAAAGCTGTAACATTCTATTGTTCGGAGAGACAAGCTGCGGGACTTCCCCAAAGTTACTCTCCCTTGCTGGCTCGTAATAAAGATTCTATTTCTCCCCTCCGCGCCTCCTCCACTTCTTCAAAGAAAGGTTCTTCACACACACATAGCAATCAATCAAGGATGTAATCCAAATCCGTTCTTAAAGTTCAAAGCCAAAGTTCCAATCCTTCAAGTGCTCTTGCTCACTGATTTCTCCCCTCACTCCACTCCCAGGCTCTCCTCCTGCCTTTCTACCAATTTGATTGAGGAAGGGAGCAAGTCACAGAGAGAACAGTGGGTCACCCCAGTAATTTTCCATCCCGGTATCCGGAGAGTATTTCTCAATAAGAGAACAAATGTATGGTGTACACAACCCATCAGATAATTAATTTTTATCTGCCTACATTTTCTTTAAAAATGACGTATCGATAACCATTCTGATGAAGGCTGTGCTGAAACCGGTAATCAATAGTTTTTTAATGACAATGTAGGTGAATAAAACAGAATTATTTTATGTAACAGGTTGTGTGTGATCCATGAATTTGTTCCCTTGAGAATTTGGATATATGTTTATTCCTTTTGGCTACACCTGATTAGTTAACTTGCTTAAGGCCTTTGTAATACAATTTGGAGATTACCTGTAGCGCAATAAAGGCTATAGTAGCAGGATGATTGCTATGTGCCTGCAAGGTTTCTCTCTTTTCTGGCCAACAGGACCACGGACAGCAGCAGGAGGCGTTCCAGGGACTGTGATCTGAAACCGCACCAGGCAGCTTTTCAAGGTCAGGACCTCGGACAGCGGTGTGGAAATTTCCAGAGTGCAGCAGGGCAGACACACCTGGGTCTCATTCACTCAACTGAAAACACACACTGGTGCAGCCCATCAAACCTGGGCTATATATATATACCTGAAACCTCTTTTCTTTTATTTCAGTAGTTGCCTGGTGAATGGACAAGGAGGGTGTGTGCCCGACCGAACCCCGACCAAACCCCTGCTTAGCAAACGACCACCTTATTCTGGTCTTCTCTGGTATCGACCCCAGCCTGTGACCTGACAATGGATTTGATTTTCTGACAGAGAGGACTGTGTTTTATGGTCTGTGGTTTGTTTGTCCTGGTAAGCAGCTTAACTGCCCAGGAAACCAATAGCTTAATAAATTAAAGGATTAAAAGCACAAGATATAGACCAGAGACACCTGAACCTGATACATTTAAACTTATGTCACTGTAGACCTCTTTCAGTATTCCTGAGTAGTAACACCTATGTAGTTCAGTATTCTTTAGAGTAGTGATGTTCCTCCTGCACATGAATTGAGCAGTGGGTGCTCCCACCAACCATGCAAGACTATACCATTGGTGTTGGGTGAAGATCAAGGATGGACCATACATTACCCTATGTTACTTGTCTGACTGTATATCTATATTTCACATTACTGTTCTTTGTATTTACTTAATGCCTAAGTGCAAATACATTCCAAAGTCATCTCCTTCTGAATTACATTAAACATCTGTCTAGTTCATGTAATTGAATGTATAGGCTGAGAATTGTTTGCTTTAAGTAAGTAAACAACTACAAATATTGGATGCTTTATTTTCTCTGTCAATTCCATGTTCAATTTCTTTGTCATGTACTAGTACTAGTACTAGTCATGTACTACTAAAATATTGCAGTTATTACTTTGCAGTTTATATATATAAAAATCAGTAAAATGATTAATGACAAAGAATTTACTGTAACAGTTTAGTTTAAGCAACAAACAAGTTATTAAACTAAATGATGAATTTACAAAGAATGAGAACACTGTACCATTGGTTAATAGCATGCAATTCATCATTCACAGAGGTCAGTAAACTCCAGGTTAATGACATTCTATTAATCATTTTCTAATTACTCAAGGATATAAAGAATGTATAAATGTGTAACCCCTTAGTGCAAAAAGAGTAACATAAAAAAAGTTGCAGCGGGGCTCTCAAGAAGCTCACCTGTTAAAGGCCTCCTGTTAAAACACTATTAGCCAGGAATAGTCCAGAGATCACGAGTTACAATGACTAGAATTCCCAGTCTGGGTGACGTTCAAACACCTGATTGGTTGCAAAGGTTGGGTGGGTGGGAAACAAAATATATATGTGCACATCCACCTGGTCAGGGTCTGACAGCAATTCTGTTATTGGTTTGTTTGTTTGTTTGTTTCTCCCGTAATAAATGTACGGAATCTTTGATTATAGGAACCACAAGCTATTCATTCCTCTATTGGTTTTTGAATGTCTGTTTACCATATCTTGCTCTGTATTGTGGACTTCTGATGCTCCTTTAAAGGCACAACACATATAGTTTATATAATGATTCAGAGACTTGCCTGTCAATCTGTATGATTACTCCTCAATGCTTTTAATAAACATATTGTATAAACCGTTTATTGTTCACAGCAACAAAGTGGTGTTTCATTTAAATCAATAGTGCCTTATTTAGTCTGTAGTCTCAGTAGGTGACAGTATACAATTTGTTTACAGGTCTTCCAGAAGTCCAGTAAAACCAGCACACTGAGTAGCTCCCTTATATATATATATATATATATATATATATACACTCACCTAAAGGATTATTAGGAACACCATACTAATACTGTGTTTGACCCCCTTTCGCCTTCAGAACTGCCTTAATTCTACGTGGCATTGATTCAACAATGTGCTGAAAGCATTCTTTAGAAATGTTGGCCCATATTGATAGGATAGCATCTTGCAGTTGATGGAGATTTGTGGGATGCACATCCAGGGCACCAAGCTCCCATTCCACCACATCCCAAAGATGCTCTATTGGGTTGAGATCTGGTGACTGTGGGGGCCAGTTTAGTACAGTGAACTCATTGTCATGTTCAAGAAACCAATTTGAAATGATTCGACCTTTGTGACATGGTGCATTATCTTGCTGGAAGTAGCCATCAGAGGATGGGTACATGGTGGTCATAAAGGGATGGACATGGTCAGAAACAATGCTCAGGTAGGCCGTGGCATTTAAACGATGCCCAATTGGCACTAAGGGGCCTAAAGTGTGCCAAGAAAACATCCCCCACACCATTACACCACCACCACCAGCCTGCACAGTGGTAACAAGGCATGATGGATCCATGTTCTCATTCTGTTTACGCCAAATTCTGACTCTACCATCTGAATGTCTCAACAGAAATCGAGACTCATCAGACCAGGCAACATTTTTCCAGTCTTCAACTGTCCAATTTTGGTGAGCTTGTGCAAATTGTAGCCTCTTTTTCCTATTTGTAGTGGAGATGAGTGGTACCCGGTGGGGTCTTCTGCTGTTGTAGCCCATCCGCCTCAAGGTTGTACGTGTTGTGGCTTCACAAATGCTTTGCTGCATACCTCGGTTGTAACGAGTGGTTATTTCAGTCAAAGTTGCTCTTCTATCAGCTTGAATCAGTCGGCCCATTCTCCTCTGACCTCTAGCATCAACAAGGCATTTTTGCCCACAGGACTGCCGCATACTGGATGTTTTTCCCTTTTCACGCCATTCTTTGTAAACCCTAGAAATGGTTGTGCGTGAAAATCCCAGTAACTGAGCAGATTGTGAAATACTCAGACCGGCCCGTCTGGCACCAACAACCATGCCACGCTCAAAATTGCTTAAATCACCTTTCTTTCCCATTCAGACATTCAGTTTGGAGTTCAGGAGATTGTCTTGACCAGGACCACACCCCTAAATGCATTGAAGCAACTGCCATGTGATTGGTTGGTTAGATAATTGCATTAATGAGAAATTGAACAGGTGTTCCTAATAATCCTTTAGGTGAGTGTGTATATATATATATATATATATATATATATATATAAAGACATGAATTAAAATAATTACTCTGTATCAATGTGTGTCAATATAGGCCAGAATATGGCCCTTCACTAGACTCCATCCAGCATGTGAATGAAGAGTCACAAGACAAACAAATTATAAAACATAATATCTTATTATTTAACTTATTATTTTTCTGCTGGAGCTCAAATGTCAATGTATGTAAAATAATGTTATATAATACACAGATATTATGAGCTGTTAGGGATGGGCATAGACCTTGTGTGGCGCTTTGTCTGATTACTTTTTATGAAACTGGCCCTTAATTAAAATATGTAGAGCACCTCTGATCTCGGCCAATAATAATAAAGAAATATTCTATCAATAACTGACCTTTCCATGTATAATTGTGAGCAACAGTCAAACTAAATTATCATATAGCTTTGTGCAAGTTTTGATTATCAATACTTACCCTAGGAAGGTCGCATGAGTGTCCCTGCGATAGACAAGACAATGCAGCACATGAAGAGTGAGATCTGAACACAAATACATTTCTTCAGATTTGTAATCTTCAGACAAGGAATGTCAGCCACTGAAAATTCTCTGAATGTTATTATGCAATTGAAAATGTTTAGTTTCTAATGGAAATCAGTGTCAGTCAGGATTTGAAAAGGTTTCCTGCAACCATGATCGGTTGAAGTGTTTCTTTCAGATATTCACAATGTAGATGTAAATTGTGTTGTTCTTTTCTTTTACAGTTAACTTACAGTACTGTTAACTAGTTAAAGCAGTTAAAGCAGTTTTTCTGACTATTATATTCCCACATTCCAAATAAAACCTTTTGCACATCCCCAACTGTAATCATATGTAATTGAATAAAGAGTTTAATGATGCCTTTCAGAAATATTATATCCTGGTAAATATTGTATATTATAAGTTGTGATGCCTTAAAAAAGGGTGAGAGAGTTCTAGTAAGTTACATGTGTCATCTTTCACAAAAAAGTTAGTGAGAAATATATTCAGATTCTTTTGATGAGTGTTCACCAAAATTAATGGAAAGCCATTCCTACTTTTAGTAGTGCCTGAGTTGCATAGCATTAAGAAAACACTAATGCTAAACAACATAATTTGATTTCAAATCTTAACTGGAGAAATTGAATTATCTTAGGAAGACACTGAATGAAGATAAATAACAGGGATTCTATTAATAGATATGATGGTTTCTCTATAATTGGTGTAGGCCCTATTTAAATTCAACATAGTGAGCTCACTTTCTCTTTTCATTAAATGTAGGCCCTGTCTGCACTACATAACCAATCTTGTGGACTGTACTTGAATACGATCTCATTAATCCAGCTCAAAGCACCCACACAGCAGAATGATTGTACAGTTAGGTCCATTAATATTTGGACATTGACACAATTGTCATCATTTTGGCTCTGTACAACACCACAGTGGATCTGAAAGGAAACTATCAAGATGTTCTTTAAGTGTAGACTTTCATCTTTAATTTGAGGTAGTTACATCCAAATTGGGTGAATGGTGTAGGAATTACACCCATTTTTATATGTGGTCCCCCCAATTTTAGGGGCTCAAAAGTGTTT
Source organism: Amia ocellicauda (assembly GCF_036373705.1). Taxonomy (NCBI): domain Eukaryota; kingdom Metazoa; phylum Chordata; class Actinopteri; order Amiiformes; family Amiidae; genus Amia; species Amia ocellicauda. The sequence goes on along the minus strand of NC_089862.1, from coordinate 5,672,075 downwards.
GGACAAACTGACATAATCATGAATTATGAATTATCCATTTTAGGTCAGTTAAAAGCCAACTAATATGGTTTAAATGCATAGTGTATACAGAGCCTAAGCTTTGTCTGATAATGCCCAGTCCTAAACAATATGGATGGAATTTATTGCTCATTCCAGTGTTTACCAAATGGCATTGCTGGTATATTTTAACCCCTCTAGTTCTATTTTTTTTTCAGATCCTTAAAAATTGTTTTCTCTGCAACTGAATTTAATCTGAACTGGACTGAATATTAATACATATATGTGCAGTGTATACAGTATACAATCTGGCAAGTTATTCCCGCTTGATCTAAAACTGAAATAATTGAGTAGTTTATTGAACTGTTATGTTATGTGCATTTAAAATGAATCAACATATTTCTGCAGAGCTGTTGGCTCTTGTTTGCCACTTACACTGGTAAATGAATTAGCTAAATAAAGAATGATTGCACGAGAAAAAGTAATTACACAGAATAGTATTCAATATTTAAAAGCAAAGATGTTCCCTTTTGTCTTTTGTGCTGATAACACAAGAGAATAATTGCCACTGCAGTTTATTCCTGTTCAATTGCAGCAACTGCTCTAGCAAAATGTGTGGATTTACATTCAGTCATTTTCACATGGCCTTTAAGTTGGATTAAATTAATAAGCTCTTAATAGTAGTATAAAGCAGTGGTGGTTATAAGAATTGGCACATAGAGACATTTTGTATATTTGTGAAAACTGGTAACATCTAGCCTATAAATGCATATTTCACATTCAGAACAGCATCTTTATTATCAGTAATCAGTGTTCTCAGAGCTTTTAAATCTTGTTTGTTTAAGAATTACTTGACATTGTGTGTAAGATTTTCTTTGAAGGAGCATATTTTCTCTTAGTTTAGATTTGACAATAAGCTATAGTATGGTTCTACTATATGCAATATGAATAATATGTTGTCAATACTGTAAATAGTACTTTGGTTTCTTTGATGACCATTTTTTTGTTTACACAATCAGCAATGTATTATCAATGTATAATAACTAAGTTACTAACAGTAATCATTAATTTACAAGGTGTTTATAAATGATAGCAACTGACCTTGTCTTAATAACACAATCATTCATTAGTAGAGGCCAATTAATATCAGCTATGATATTGATACGGCATTAGTATTGTGTAAAACAACCAGGTTACATTCAATTTATACATGCAATTTATTAATCCCTAGGGTGTTATTGTTTTTGTGCTGCCAATGAATTATTTATTCTTAATAGGATAACATGTCCAATAAGCCAGTAAATCCTGCTCTCAGCATTGTCCTATGCACTGAAATAATATATTGCAAATGCCAGACCTCACAAAAGGGAATAACAACATCAGAGTTTGCCTTTGAGGCTTCATAAGTGCAGAGAGCAGACCCCCTAAGGTGTTGGTCTTTCAGCAAACTCCACAGGAAGGCTTAAGATAGAGTGAAATCAGCCAGATACTGGAACACCTACAAATGAGTCATTCTGATAAAACTTCCTACAAATCCCCAATTTCCATTTAATATATAAGAAACTGACACATCTTGATGGTACACATCTTTTTCAACTGTTCACCTTTAATGTCAAAATGATGCCTTGCTACTCTCATTCTGCCATGTCTTATTCTGGGCACTGTTTCAAACACCAATTTAAAAAGCTGCTCGTAGTGATTAGTTTATTGCAAAAGATTACTGTGATATGCTGGAAACTAATAAATGCATGAACATGAACATTCATCAGTCAGTCATCACTAGGCTGGGGATCAGTGACTCTGAGTGGTCAAGGACATCTTGGCCCCGATATTCAATCTTCACGGAATTCCCTCGCATGAACAACACATAACAAGGGTGGCCATTACCAATGCTGTCAATGCAGTTTAAGGACACAACAGGTCAGTCACAGGCATTCTGTATTGTCTACATACATATAATATACTCTTATACACACCACTGCAGTAGCACCGCTAGACTTATTAATGTTGGACACACAGCAGTAGTAATGTACTAATAGCATTATGTTTAATTCTGTGTAAGCGTATTATCTTGCAGTGAATGCGTATGTAGTACATATGGAAAGCACTTGATTGTATACAATGGCACGTACTGATGCAAACTAATACAAAGACTGCTGAGGTAAGGAAACTAAGACAGCCTATATACATACAGACAATTATCGGTATTGGGTAATATGTATTACTACTACATCCACAATATTGTGTTTGTACTGCAATACTATGTGTATGGGGCTTGTTGTATGCCCTCTCTGCAGCAGACACAGCCCCCCCCCAGGTACTTTGCCAGGACATTGATGATCCGACCTGTAGCATCACAGACAACCTGTATGTTGAGGGACTAGTAGCGCTTTCAGTTAATAAAGGCAGCTGCTTCCACCCCTGTAGGTGCCCAATCATTATGCAGCATGCAGGATAGATAATTCAGCATGTCCCGCTTGAGACAATTTGCTCATTACTGAGCTCCTTATATATGTGTGCAGAGTCCGGTACACCCTTTCAGCATAACTGTCGAGGTTGCTGTTTGCGGTGTGTACAGTTCATCATTACTGTCCAAATGTCGACGGACACACTGTATGCTACTACCCACATTTCCCATTTGTTTGTTTATTTATTTATTTATTTATTTATGTATTTATTGCCATGCAATGACAGATTTGCTAGCTGTGAGCTACTGATTTGCGAATCCAGACAGAGCACAATAATGTTTATTCAGGCAATTTGTGTGGCTAGAGACTCTGAAAATTGTTGTCTGTGACAGAAAATGACGAAGTAGGCAAGATTATCATGGTGACAGGGCTGTAAGTTTTAAGATTGTGGCTGGCGGATTGATATCATATTTTTTTAATGAATTATGTTTCAGCCTTAGAATTTGGGTATGGTAGTGTAGCAACCAGCATATTGTGTTGATTATTTAATAGACAAGAATTGATGTACAGTAGTGAATTCTTTAACTCTTTTTTCCTCTCTCTAGATTGCTGACTCTCCAGAGGATGGCCATGGCTGGCAGGCAATAAAATACAATAAGATGTTCATTATGTCTTTAAAGCTCACAGCTTAGATGCTGTACAGAAAGCCTGCTAAATATCCATCATTTCACAGACTGCTGCCGGTGCCAGCCTGTGGCACTTTCTCAAACAAGCAAAAGTTTGTTGTCTGGAAGGTGTCTCTCCCCCCCATAGTATCACCCTAATCCAGAATGGAAGATAAACCAGCAGCAAGCAATGAGTTAAAAACAACATACGCATCACTTGAACAAAAAATTTTAATCGCATCGCATTTTTCAAATTGAGTTTCCTCTGATTGATGGAGACCTAACAGTTTGAAATCTTCAAAGTCTTTCACCACCCTTGATTATCTAAAGTGATAGCAAACCAATTTTGATTCAAGAATTAGTATTATTGCCAAGGACATCCCAACGTAAGTGGAGCAGTAACAATCTTTTTGGGCATTAGATAATGTGACTGATTTAATGAACTTCTATACAGAAAACACTATTGCAATTGGATATTTGTGTCAAACTAACAACATTAAGATTAACCTTCATCTTAATTCATTATTGTAGTCACTAAATCCCAAAGTATGCCTATATTAGGAATATACTTGCATTACTAATTTCATTGTTTCTGTGTTGTTTGGTTGTGTTATTTTGTATTTCTTTGAACCTGCGTCTGTGTTCATTTATCCTAATAAATCTGGTCTCTACTGACTACAGAATTCTATATTTGCAAAGATAATTAGTTTGTTGCCAATTCGTGATTACCAGAACTACAGTAGATATGTTTCTCAAGAGTTCTAAGACATCAGTCATTCCTGTGAGCTTAAGTGTTGACAGTTGTAATGAAAAGTTGTGTTTTTGTGTCTCTAAGTATGAGGAAATACACACCATTACCCTGCTTCATGGTAATGAGATTTAGTTTCTTGACCTAGCTGTAAGTGTATCCTGGTGCTTTAATATTTGTAGTTGAATTTGTAGTTGAAAACAGATATCTGTCTCTCACTAAGCCCAAAACCATAGTTAAAAAACCATACCTAGTACTTGATACGTATTTTGAAATCTAAATTAAAATCAGAAAAGGTGAACTTCCTGGTGTCACTAATAACATTTTGTCCTTTTTATATTAAGGACTAAATTGGCTGATAACTGCCTGTAATTGTGGTGATTAAATGAAGCGATTTTCCATGCAAGTGGTCTGGGGGCAGCTAATCCAATTAGTGACCTCTAAGTGCCATTGTGCATTTGCTTTCATGCAGGTCAGATGAGCAAACTTTAAGCTAATGTTCAGGCCTGATTAAAATTGTAATCTGTGTTGTTATTGGAGCCTCTTGCATTTGTTGGTGTTATGTGGTGGCAGTTCACTTGTTTTTTTTTTGTACTGACTCAAGTATAATTTAATAGAATAAAGTATGTATATATGCAATCATCAAGCTAAATGCATAGTAGCAGAGTAGTTCACAGCTTCATCGGGGCTAAATCATGAAGTTCTGCCAAACAGTTGGTGCACAAGGACATTTCATAATTAAACCTCTCATTGTATACGTTTATGTAGATCTATTACTTCTGCTACTAATATAATTATACAGAGCAATTAAAATGTTACTATTATTGGACCTAGCATGCCCTTAAGAAACCAACAACTAGATCAGCATAAAACTGTGTAAATTCCATAATGCAGTACCTGACAAAACAATAACAATGATACATACATTTATTATAGAAATGTTATTTAATTTTTTGCTTTGTAAATACAATAATAATATGAAATGAAAGTAAATTAATCTTTGAAATATCCCTCATGTCTGAATTGAAAATCTCTCTAGATCGGCACACCTGCAGGAGAATTTGATTGGTAAGTGAAATCTTGTGTTCAGCTCTTACATCGCCCTCCTGTCACAGGCTATGATCTCCCCATTAGTAATGCAGATGACATGCCCTACTTTTGTGTAGCCCCAATGTACACAACCAGCCCTTCCCACTCCCCGTTCTTAAAGGTTTCTCTCCCCTCTCCTTAATATTCTGGAGTGCATACAGCTAAGGCACTTTCTTTTGTAAGGTGGGTTCCATGCAACAGAATACAAAGCACTAAACCCTCGAGCAATAATCTCCCACATTATGATTTCTACTTATTTCATGCATTGTAGCGCAACACATTAAAGGAAGTGCAGTTCATGTGACATCAATTGTATGTATAAACAAAAGCCCATCACATGACATTAATATAAGCATTATCACTAAATATTCTAGAAAAGCTGCGTGCTTCAACATTATAGGGATACCTGTATGTATATATATGTATATTTAAGTCTATATATATTCAATGACAAGTGGTTACTATAATGCAGAAAAGATGCTGGTATAAATAAGGAGCTTGCACAATCAGAGCCAGCATGCCAACAAAGACTTTATTGCTATAAAACTGGACAGTGCAGATCAGTGATAAATCAATAATAACAAGGTAGGGTCAGACTTAAAAGTATATATATATATATTTAAAATATGTTGAAATCACTAGTTTAAAAGGATCATTGTTAGTTTTGCACTTGACCTCTGGTATGGTTCAATTAGTTGACAGTATGGCTAATAATAATCCCATTTCTTTAAAAGGCTTTTGCTTGCTAAAGTACAGACCATTTCGAGCAGCATGCACTCAAGACCAATTTCTTGCACTAACATTCTGAAAAGAATGCCAGAACCTGTAATTTAGTTTGTCTTTTACTGTCTGCAACACGTATTATAGCTGAAAACTTCTCAGCATCATTGAAAAGAGAACAGACAAGATTGAATTACTGTGAATAATTTTGCTTTTCTACATTCATTATGGAACAGATAAAAACAGATGAGAGAAACTTGATCCGCCTCCATGCATTACTCTTGCTCCCAAATGGATATCTCTCAGTTATTCCTAAAGCTTTATTTCACTAAACCCAATTAGTTAAAATCCCCATATACTGCATATGCCATTTAAATAAATGGGTAGACATTACTTTTTGTAATAGACCTCTACATTTTTTTTTAATGCATATATTCCTTTCAGATTCTTTGAAACATTTTCATTAAACATTCCTTTCAGAAAAGTCACATGCAGCACATTTACAGTACCTGGCACTTGGTATTTTAAGCATTAAGAATTAAGATTCTGAATGTTCTGTTAACATGCATTGGAATTCATGTGAAAATGCTTGAATTTCACCTGCAATTTTGTCATTATCTGGTGTTCCTGTAGCCTAATAGAGTGTATGTATATATATATATATAGACCAGTAATAAATGGGAGGTTTTTAGTTTTTATTTGGGCATCTGTTTGTCTTTCTGTTCACTTCATTTGGTTCTTGATAGTTGTGATAATCTACATCTGTTTACACATTTAATGTCATTTGCGCATGGGATCTGTCGTTGTGTGAAGTGTTTTATATTACTGAGCACTTCTTGTTTGGGTTTTCCATGTCATATTTTAATTTCTTTATACTAAAACGTTTGATATGCTTTCTTTGTCATTAATTTTCCTTCAATTTATAGTTAAATAGTCACGGAGTTCCTGGGTGCTCTTGCATAGTTAATCATTTAATGTATGTATTAACTGTTTGTATTGCTGTCATTGCCAAGATTCAATTCACCTAATGCAGTGTTTCTTAACATTTTTGCAGGCTCACACCCACTGCAGCAATCTATGGTAATCCTGGTTAAGAACACCTGACCTAATGTAATCTAGAGGTACTGCAACTATTATGTAAAGAAAAAAAAAAGATTGTTTTGTGTTGATTTTAACATCAGTGTGTGGGGGAAATTCTGGTCAGTTACATTAATAAACAAGTCCAATTACAATTATTACCTAAGGTTTATGGAGATATATAATGTTATTATTTTTTATCCAAAGAAAATCTGACAATGGTCTTCAACTATGTACTTGTTGTCACTTATTTCATTACACATAAAACCTCAGATTTATGTCTGAACAAGGACAAAGGAATTGCAATAGGATCATTGTGGAAATACACAACATAAATACATAAACAATTCTAATTGTGTTTACTTTAGTGAAAGATGCAGGTTAGGTATCCAGGCTGAATATTTAGGCACAAAGATAAATAGTTTTTGTCATCAACTCTCTTTAGGTAAGATGGAGCATTCTACATTTGAAATAGGTATAATTTTGCAGTCATTGTAAGAACCCTAAAAAGTGTCATTCTTACAGTATGGCAGTATGAGATGTGCACATACATGGGGGAGCAGGACTTGGGTGTTTGGATTGCTGGGTGTGTCTAGGAAGGCCAGAAAACCCAGTCTTTGTTTAGATAATCAGCAATCTCATAGAGTGCTTATGCCAATCATCAGGAGGTATGTTCTCCCTAGGATTGCTATACTCAGTGATGAAAGGAGAGTGTATAGGGACAATGTGGAAGGTCTTGGTTTTCAGCTTTTTTCTGTAAGCCACTCCCACATTTTGGTTCATCCAGACACAGGTGCACATACTCAGCACATAGAAAGACCCTGGGGTGATTACAAAAACCAAATATGGCATCTTCAAGGAACAGAACCATTCCTTGATTGAACATCTGACTTATTAGCTTGGAAATAGACACAAAACAGGCACACTAGGCAGGTGTTTAAAAGACATCTGCAAAACATGTCCTGTTTAGGAAACACGTTTAAGTGATGTAGCTGGGTATATTTACAGATAATTAGTATGTTTCTATTTAGAGTGCATATGTTGTATAATTAATTGTGAAAGTATGATTCCCTTCCCATTTGTATCTAAGCAGATATTATCTTGATTGGCACTAAAAGAATAATGTTTTCAGTAAAGCATGCATGCAGCATTTTGTTGTGCAGTGACTCCATGTTGTTGAATTAATATTGATAAATAAAACAACACTGTAGACTGCTTTTGCATTTTCATTGTTACAGATTACAATAGCACCACTTTAGGGGTTGGGAATGGATAATAAATGTTTAACAGCTGTGGCAGCACTGTTGATTAACAGTTTGATTTTAAACAAATTGTAATTCAGATATTCTATATTTCTAAATCACTTACAGACTGAAATTGTGCACCACTTTAGTTAAGGGATTGCAAAATGATTTATAAACGGGTTAAGAACAACATTTGTTTTAGGAGGGTCTATGCTTGCAATGCTGTTATAGATTTAAAATGTTAACCACTTGACTTTAGGGGTTGGAAAATTATTTATTTACAGCAGCTTATTAACAGTTCATTAAATTTTAATCAACTTGTATTGTCGGTGTAGGTCTGTACAATGGTGTTTACATGTGAGTTTACTAATATAAATGAAATGACTAGTAATTGCCAGTTGGCAGCAGGTGTTCCCTTTGAAGAGCTGGCAGGTTTCAGAGTAGGGTATGTTTTTAATGACATGGAGTGTTGCTGTTGTGTTATAAACAAATAGAAGGATTTTTATTGTAAATAAAAAAAAGTTTTCTTTTCACTTAACTAATGTAGCGTTATGTTGGGTGTATTTTGATAAGAGCATTTTAGCTCTGAGCTGAAGCACTGATCTAATGAAGACCTCTCCCCCCCAAAGTTATCAGATTTCCTTAACTCGTCAGCTTGGAACTGGTTTATATCAAAGTGACAGTTTTGGGGAGGATGGCACCGAGAAGAGGACAAATAGTTTGGAATCCTGCTATGAGATGTCTGGAGAAAGGGGACTGTAGGTAATAAAAAACTCTTTGAAGTGGACGAGTCATAAATCAAGCCCCCCACCAATAGGACACTGGGGGTGGAAACCGAAATCCAATCTCAAAAACTCAAGAACCAATCACCTATTGATCTGACAGACTATAAAGAACAGCGCACAGTCTCTCTCTCTCTCTCTCTCTCTCTCTCTCTCTCTCTCTCTCTCTCTCTCTCTCTCTCTCTCACCTGAACCAGTAACTCACTACCACAGCTCAACCTGTAGCTCTGTTGCCAGAACCGGAACCAGAAACCAACTAAGTCTTTGCCGGCAACAGAAGAGTTAAACTGGGAGAAGGAGATTGAGCCGTACGAAGAATTCTTTTAAAGGACTTTATTAAATAAAGAACTTTACAGACTGCGCTGCCCGCCTGTGCCCACCTGATCAGTGGAGTTTTACAGCTGGACAATTTACGACAAGTCGACTGTATATGAAAGTGTCAGTCATTTAAATAGCTATTGAGTCTTAAGAAACTTGACCCTTGGAACAAACAGGGCCCTGCTTTCCTCAAAGATTTTGTCTTCAAGTAACTGCGGTGGAAAAACCCTGCTTACAAAGAAGATTTTGTGCACAACCTTGGAGCCTTCAAACCAGTGGAAAATCTGTTTGGAAAAGACTCAGTTTCGCGAAACCCCAACTTCCAGGTGTATCGACTGAGTGGAAGTTCTTGGACAAAGCCGAACCGGACTGTCTTTGTTCCAAACCACACGGACCTCGTGCCGTGTGCTGTTATCTGAGCCCGAAGACAGAGAGGCCTCTCTGCGACGAAGTTCAGATAAGTTTAACAGTTTGGAGTTTGTGATTCATGACATTTGAGAAATCAATTAGAAATGTTCATCTGTGATTCATAACTCTAGAATGTGTAATATCATTTAGTTTTCTTAAATATAAATGTGTGTTGCATTAAACTGTTTTGTTGATAATTTTAGAAATAAAATCTGTCAACGCCGAGAAATATCTTCTCATTCCTGTTTAACTGCTTAGTCTGAAATTGACACACGTTAATAGACATTAGATTATAGGTGGCCCTGCCTATCCTTAATCATTGAATAATAATCAGTTAAGGGAAATTGTGGTAACAAGTAATGATAGGATCTTTCTCGGCACCTAAACGTAAATGAGACTGATATATATATAACGAGAAGTTACCTGAGATAAATACTAACCTGCGTAGTTATTTAATGTCTGACTAACAATACTAATGAGAGACTCACCTTCGTCTTACTAACCGGTATTGTAGTCAATGTGTTTATAACCTTTTTTGTTTAACGATGTGTGTGTTATCATATGCAATCCCATTGTCTTTGATTTGGTCACGGAAGTGATTTGTCTTTGATTTGTTGATCTAGAGTTGAATTTTAATTAGTTTTTCCCTTTTGTATAATCAATGTAGTGCTACATTTAGTCTTTGTTTTTGAATACATTTGACAATTTATATCTTTGGAATTGGTGTCTGCGTCCAATTATTACAGAAATTGAGTTCTACAAGATTTCAGGATTCGTGATAAGGTGATACTATAAATTCACTTCTTTAATTGAAATTTATAAGTGTACCTTACGCTATACTAACGTATTTTACAGTTGAATATATCTGTTCAAAACCTTTCTTAAACATAAAAGCTTTGTTTGAATTTAATTTAGGAAATATTGATAATAATATGTAATAGTATTGCATAAAATATATATTTATATTGTGAGTTGTGTTTTGGTAATTACATTCATGAGGTATTAAAAATTACATAAAATAAAATTTCAGCTCCGCCAAGTTCAGTTACAGTTGGATTGGTTCAATTAAAAAAAACAAAATAGAAAATAGCCCTCACCTGCCTTACAACAGGCCTACAAGCCCTCAGTCCAGTCTTTCTCAGCCTATTGCAGACAGTCTGAGCACTGATGGAGGGATTGTGCGTTCCTGATGTAACTCGGGCAGTTGTTGTTGCCATCCTGTACCTGTCCCACAGGTGTGATATTCGGATGTACCGATCCTGTGCAGGTGTTGTTACACGTGGTCTGCCACTGCGAGGACATCAGCTGTCCTTCCTGTCTCCCTGTAGTGCTGTCTTAGGCGTCTCACAGTACGGACATTGCAATTTATTTCCCTGGCCACATCTGCAGTGCTCATGCCTCCTTGCAGCATGCCTAAGGCACGTTCACGCAGATGAGCAGGGACCCTGGGCATCTTTCTTTTGGTGTTTTTCAGAGTCAGTAGAAAGGTCTCTTTAGTGTCCTAAGTTTTTATAAATGTGACCTTAATTCCTGTAAGTTGTTAGTGTCTTAACGACCATTCCACACGTGCATGTTCATTAATTGTTTATGGTTCATTGAACAAGCATGGAAAACATTGTTTATACCCTTTACAATAAAGATCTGTAAAGTTATTTGGATTTTTACAAAATTATCTTTAAAATACAGTGTCCTGAAAAAGGGACGTTTCTTTTTTTGCTGAGTATGTATATATAGTTTCTCAATTTTAGGGAAAGCCAATTTGTGCCATTCCCATGGAATGGGACATATATATTGTGGCACTGTGGGGGTTGAACACAGTGCTGGGATCATTAGATAGGTGGGGCCTAGGAAAACAGACATGCAAGGGAGGAAAATTGTGCAAATGGAGGGGATTTATTATTTATAGTGCTGTGGTGAAACACAAACAAAATCAAAACAAACCCTAGCTCTTGTAGAGCCAAAAACATTAACATAAACACAAAATACAAACACACATAACACACTGACAAAAATACACAACAAAACGTCCACACTATGATCCAAATGTCCAAACCAAATCTCTCCAACCCCAAAAAGGTGTGCTGGCTTCCTGTATATGCAGATGCTAGTCCAATCTGGGGAGTCCCGTGGGACCAGTGCATCCCAGTACTGATTCATCCCCCAGGGCTTCTGCAGTGTCCATGTTGTGCCCCAAATATATATATACGAATGTGTATATATGTATGTATTTGAACCTTGTGAGCGATGTCTATTTAAAGGATTTTATTTACTGAATGTAAAGAGTTTCATTTTGAACACAGAAGAGCTGACTGAGCTTTTCAAAATTCTTAAAAGGATTTACAGAGATATCGCCAAACTTTCCTCAGTGGGTAATTCGTTTAAGAGCTGAATCTTGGAAGCAAAAAATTGCAATTATACTTTTCACTTTTATGGCCCTCAATTGTTATTCAATCCACTTCACTACTGTAACCCTGCCTTGGTCTAGAAAATATGTCCTCCTAAAGGTATACTGCTAAGCCAGGCTAATCTTTAAGTTTGCCCTCCAAACCCAATGCATAAACAGCAGAAAATCAGTGCCTTTGGAAGGAATGCCATATCTCTTACAAGCAACACTCGATCTACTTTGTGACGGATCTTTATGTATTGATCTCCCACTTAACTGCACCCCCACTGAATCTTTGATGAACTCCACAGCTAAGTGGTGCAACTGGGAATTTTGTTCAAGGAAAAGCACAGCCTGGATTCGAACCGGCAGTCTCCCAGGTACTCACAATGTACTCCAGGAACAGGTGTTAGGATCAAGAAACTCCACATAGAGAGAAGAAAGAGAAGGATGATCTTGTAAATGGTTGCCTAATTTCTGTCTTTCCTTGTAATCACAGTTAATGATTCCAATAACGATTACACACACACACGCACACACACACACACACACACTAACATACACAGTGCTGGGTTAGGGAAGAAAAGGCTGCCCTGAATAGTACTACTACCAGATGCCTCGGGGGATGAGTCATTCTAGGGAAGCACCTGACATATACAGCTTCCCTGATTGACCTGGTTCCTGCATTGTGGTGGGGGCAGAGCCAGAGTGAGACATTGACAGACTGAGTGAAACAAAGGAAGAGCTCCTGGTAAATGAAGTTTGCTTATGGGCTTGACTGGATAATAGATATTGATGTGGATTGTTTCCTGTTAGTCTGCATATTAGTACTGTTTCAACCAACAATGTACTTATTTCCATAGACCCTGCCATTGACCCTACCATAATAGGCATAAGGCATAACATAAGAAGTTGGTGGAAAAGTTAGTTTAAAAGCCTGATTTACTTTTAAGGGTTAATAAAGTTACATGATGGATAATCTAAGACCAAGTCAAAACTTTGCCCACAAATCTCACATTATAATATTTTACCCAATCAATCATAATTTTACATTTAGATTATAATCTGTAAACACTTTCTACTAGTTACAAATTAAAATGTGCTCATTTTAATTTATTCTACACCTAAGTGTAGCCCTATACATTTTAAAATGTATATGAAATACATTCACACATGTATGTTATTGTGTATTGATATTATTTTTAAAGAAAACAAAAATCTGGTGGTACTGTTGAGTTATTTTTGCTGAAATGCTGAGGACCCTTGAATATAACTTAATCTGAACTATTTGATGATTAGATAATCTGAACTAGATTCAGACTCAATTAACAAGAGTGCAGTCTAATTTGTAAAATTGTGTTAATTAAGTGAATTTGTTCTCAGTGCAGCTTCGTCACCTTGTGATTTATATTTTCTTTGGAACTGATTGAGCCTGGAGGGTACAATTCTGTATTGTACATGCATAGTAAACACTGACAACAGATAATTTCCCCAGAATTCCACAGCTGTCAGGTGACAAGGTGGTTGAGTTTTTAAAGAAAAAAATAAGCTGCTACAAAATGTTGTGTGCCCTATGCCTTATATATACACTGCGTTAGTGCTTTTGCAGATTTTGTTCCAGATTGTGACAACTCTCTGTGTGAAGAAGTGTCTCCTGTTTTTCATCTTGAATGCCTTGAAGCCCAATTTCCATTTGTGTCCCTGGGTGCGTGTGTCCCTGCTGATCTGGAAAAGCTCCTCTGGTTTGATGCGGTCATTGCCTTTCATGATTTTGAAGACTTGGATCAAGTCCCCACGAAGTCTCCTCTGTTCCAGGGTGAAAAGGTTCAGGTCCTCAGTCTCTCAGTAGGACATTCCCTTCAGACCTGGAATAAGTCTGGTTGCTCTCCTCTGAACTCCCTCTAGAGCAGCGATATCTTTCTTATAAACTCTGCAAATCTTCTCTTATGCCTCTGGTCATCTGCATCCATGCACTGCCTCTCATGTCTACATGGACTAATCTTGTGCTTAAGGCTTACTAACTCTTGTTCATGTTAAATTTGAACTTGTATTGCTTTGCACTTCATTATACTCCAGTATTATTCCTTGTAAACTGACATGACCACTTGTGTTGTATTGCGTACTGTTTCCAAATAGATACTGGAGTATAATGCACAACCCAAATGTGCATTGCTCCCTAATTAATTCCATAACATATATACACTATATATATATATATATATATATATATATATATATATATACTGACATATCATAATTGTCTTCACCCCCCTGAGTTAATACTCAATTGAAGCACCTTTCACAGCTGTGAGTTTTTTGGGATAGGTCTCAACTTTGCACACCAAATCTGTCTGTGACAGCTCAGCCCTGCCATGGCACATGGTGGGGACCGGGTTGTCTCTCAGTCAGTGCTCTCACCGCAGCTGTGCCTCACCTTATTTAAAGCTCCTTGTTGCTGCTTTCAGGGAGATCCCCAGACCACCTCGTCTTGTTTCTGCCTTGGAGCACCTGTAGAAGACTGTTTGTTTTCTTTGCATTTCTTTTGTTCATTTTGTATGAACTCCTCTCAGAGTTTGAAGGCTCCTCTGCGAGAGGCTATCATTCATTTATTTTTGTATTGTGTAAACGTATTGAATAAAGAAAGCCTGCCAGCTAAGATCAAACCGTCCGTGTCCTTCACTCACTGGTACACTGGCAATATTTGACCATTCCTCTTAACAAAACTGTTCAAGCTCTGTCAAGTTCCTTGGGGAGCGTTGATGGACAGCAATCTTCAAGTCATGCCACATATTTTCGATTGGATTTAGGTCAAGGCTTTGACTGGGCCACTTCTTTTTACTTTTTGTTCTGTAGTCACTGCAGTGTAGCTTTGGCCATATGCTTCGGGTCATTTTCATGCTGTAAAATGAACTTTTGTCCCAGTTTCAGCTTTTTTGCAGAGGGCAGCAAGTTTTCCTCAAGGACTTATCTGTACTTTGCGCCATCATTTTCCCTTCTATTCTGACAAAGTACTCCCGTCCCTTCTGATGAGAAACATGCCCCTTAAATGATGCTGCACCACCATGCTTCACCATAACCGTGTAAATAAATGTGTTGGTGCTGCAGCGCCAACAGAGGGTGCTGCAGCACCCACACATTTATTTACACAAAAATAAATCAATTAAATTAAATTTGTTAAGATTCCTTAAGATTCATTAAGATTCATTGGAAACACTAATGACTATAATAGTAAGCCATTAATGACAGCAAAAATATGTGCCATGCTAGACACATGACCTTACAAAATAAACGTTTTGTCATTCATTCATTGCAAGCTGGTACAACAAATGAAGATGGCTGCATTATATTGAGGATGGTGATCGCGTTGTCTGTTTTAGCTGTGTCAAAGCGGTGGAGAAAGGTCTAATTAATGAAGATAGCATAAAGTTAGACAGCAGTATTGTTAAGGGAGGCATCACAAACTGGCGGAAGGCAACAGAAAAATTCAACAAGCATGAGAAGTCTAAGCTTCACAGTGATGCCATTCAAAAAATCTCTACTCTAAAAAACACCCCAATTAATGCCCTTTTATCTGACGCTGCCTGCCAAGCTCAGAATAAAGCAATGCATGTTATGGAACTGATGTTCAGGTCAGTGCCCTTCCTGTGAAAGAAAGGGGTGGCTTTTCGGAGTGACAGCAGCCGTGATGGCATTTTGTATGAACTTATGCTGGAACGTACCTATAATCTCCCAAAAGAGAGAGAATGGATTCTTAGAAGAGATAACTGGCTATCGAACACAATTCAGAATGAAGTAATTCAACAGTACGCATGCGTTATCCCGTGCCATAAGTAGTCCGCACTATGGACTCACAGCCGATGGTACCACGGATGCCAGTACAATGGAACAATTTTCATTAACACTGCAATACGTAGACGAGAACATGGAGATTCACTCTGACTTCCTTGGATTTTACAATGCTCCCGACAGCAGCAGAGACACCCTGTTCAAGTGCATCAAAGATGTATTTCTCAGGCTGAACATCCCAATTGAACGTCTTCAGGGATACTGTTTTGATGGAGCTAGTAATATGTCAGGATAGTTTTCGGGTGTTCAGGCGCAAATGAAAGAACTATGCCCGGAGTCTCTGTTCGTCCACTGTGCCAACCACTCACTTGACTTAGTTCTTCAAGAGGCCGCCTGTGAGGTGAGTGTTATGATTCCATGAACTTTGTTCAGGGCATAGCTGTGGTAATCCATTAGTCATCCAAAAGCAAGGAGCTCTACGAGTCAATGTTTGGCTGCGATGAGGTAGTTACCATACTGGCTGTATGTCCAACAAGATGGTGCATATGAACAATAGCTATCAAGCGTGTATGTAGGGCCTACAGAGAAATCATTGGAACTATGGAGCAGCTTAAAGATGACAAAGGTGTGAGGGGAGACGCTACAGCTAAGATCGGAGGCCTGTATAAGCAAGCAATGAAAGCTAAAACCTACTTTGGCCTCCTGTGTAGCGAAGCACTTTTCGAGCCGTGCGAGTCGGTGGCCAGGAGTTTACAGAACCCCAAAGCCAGCGCACTGGGTGCACTTAAGTGTACCGAATTTCTTAGAAAGTGCATGGAAGCACTTCGAAATGATGCAGTGGTGGAGAACATACTACACATGGTATCCACAGCGGGACTGAAAATGCCAGGTGATGCTGAGTTGCACAGGATGACAAAAATCCCAGTCCCTTATCGGCACACAACAGAGCCAGAGGCAGAAGTGCAACACCCACGGCGACACAAGTTTTTTGAAGCATTGGACTTGGTCACAGAGGAACTAAAGAGGAGGTTCGATCAAGATGACATGAAAACAGCAGTTCTCAGAGAGAAGGTGGTTAATACGGCAGCCAACAAGGAACAAACAGTGAATGTAGATTCCCTTCACCTTCCCTTGCACTTTGACGGAGCCCGACTGGAGATCCAGCTGAAAATGCTCGGAGACATCTTCAGCGATTCTCCTTGTAACACCGTAAAAGACATAGCCGCAAGTCTAAGCTCCATCCACAAACTAGGGCTATTTTCAAAGAAGCTAAAAACCTCATTAAACTATGCCTATGTCTCCCCATCTCAGTTGCTTCATCTGAGAGAACATTTTCCACTCTGCGCCGTCTAAAGACATGGTTACGCACAATAATGATACAAAAAAGACTGACACACCTTGCTCATGGTGATATTTTGGACAGTCTGGACATTGATGCCCTAATGAGGACCTTCATCAGCAGCAGCCCGGAGAAAAAGGCTACATTTGGAGTTCTGTGATGCAGGTGGTAAGACAAATATCTTTCTTTTTTATGCTGCTGGGCTTTTTTATGGAGACTGGGCTTTGGCTATGTGTTATGTTGTTGTTTTTTGTTGTCTGGTCCGTATGAAACATAACCCTTTGAATATAAGCCAAAAACTCAAATTTTAGTTTTGTCAAACCACAAAATATTTTGATACATGGCTACAGATATCCTGAATGGTTTTTTTGCATGCTTCAAACAGGAGTTATTGGGTAAAAGCTTCCATCCTGCTATCCTATCATACAGGACAGATTTGTGGAGTGCTTGGGACATTGTTATCACATGGACACTTTTACCTGTCTTCACCATATAAGCCTCTAGCTCTTAGTAGCCTCTGTGATCAGTCTCCTTCTTCCTCAGTCATCCAGTTTGGAGGTATGTCCTGATCTAGGCAGAGTGTTGGTGGTGCCATACATCCCCTGATCTGTACCTTTCAACAGCTTTGGACTGAAGGTCTTTTGAAATCACCTTTCATGCTCATGGTTGAGTCTTTGCTTTGAAATACACAACCCAGCTGATGGAACCTACAGGACTGCTGAATTTTTCCTGAAATCATGTCAATGTCATGTCATGGCCACTTAATTTGATGTGATTTAGGATTTGCTATTACAAGGGTGTTGGTCTCTTAGTCAATTAAGCTACCTCAGTTTTAATTTTTAATGAATGTTCTACAAATTTCTAGAAAATGTTTTTTAGTTGGAAGTTGTGGGATTGGATGTGTAGATGTGCAACAAAAGGTGAAAATATGGTCTGGAAGGAATATAAGAATGTTTAGCTGCATGTTGACACATCTTGATGAATTATCCTTTGAAAGATACATTAGAATTTATGGTACATACTCACAAAAAGTAAAGATCTTGCAACAAATGTAACAAACTATAACTGGATTCCCTAAGGTTGTTTCATAGGAAGCTCAAGCTTCAGTGATTAAGGCAGGTAGTGACAAAGTAGTCTATTTAATTATTACACATAGTGCTGAATGGACTACACATACACATACTGCATGTACAGACATACATACAAACATGCAGCACATCTTTTTTTAATTTATATACAGGAAATGTATTCAGTCTCTTGAAGTATAACTTATAGATGATTTATTATTAAAATACAAGTCTATACTCATTATTCATTGATAAAAATAAGCCAGGAAATAAAGAATCATATGACTATCAATACTGTAGCCATACTGTATATCTCCATCCATACATCCATTTTTGAAACCGCTTATCCTGGTGAGGGGCACGGGGTAGCCGGGGGCTGATCCCAGCAGGCATAGGGCACAAGGCAGGAATAATAGTATCTCAATAAGTTATATATATATTTAAATAAACAATGCACAGATGTATTCAAACCACAGCAATCAGTATTTTGTGCTACTGTGTATATATATGTTACTTTTTTCCAGATGAGAGATGCCAACACAACAGATGGTGGTAATGAGAAGAGCTGGATGGAACTAGGATCCATTCTGGAAAAGATAATCCAGTAAAATCGCAGTTTTATTTGCGAAATTAAAATACTGACTGAACAGCTTGTGTGATGATGCTGTTATGCTCTGAATAACTGAATAACAATAGATTGCTGTTAACTACTATAGAGAAGAAGACAGCAAAATAAAAATGAAATAAAATTATGTGTGTGTGTGTGTGTGTGTGTGTGTGTGTGTGTGTGTGTGTATATATATAAAGTGAGGTAAAAAAGTATTTGATCCCCTGCTGATTTTGTACGTTTGCCCACTGACAAAGAAATGATCAGTCTATAATTTTAATGGTAGGTGTATTTTAACAGTGAGAGACAGAATAACAACAAAAAAATCCAGAAAAACGCATTTCATAAAAGTTATAAATTGATTTGCATGTTGATGAGAGAAATAAGTATTTGATCCCCTATCAATCAGCAAGATTTCTGGCTCCCAGGTATCTTTTATACAGGTAACGAGCTGAGATTAGGAACACTCTCTTAAAGGGAGTGCTCCTAATCTCAGCTCGTTACCTGTATAAAAGACACCTGTCCACAGAAGCTATCAATCAATCAGATTCCAAACTCTCCACCATGGCCATGACCAAAGAGCTGTCCAAGGATGTCAGGGACAAGATTGTAGACCTACACAAGGCTGGAATGGGCTACAAGACCATCGCCAAGCAGCTTGGTGAGAAGGTGACAACAGTTGGTGCGATTATTCGCAAATGGAAGAAACACAAAATAACTGTCAGTCTCCCTCGGTCTGGGGCTCCATGCAAGATCTCACCTCGTGGAGTTTCAATGATAATGAGAACGGTGAGGAATCGGCCCATATATATATATATGCAACTGCAAACCATTAAAATATGAAATTATATTGTTCTCTTACGATTTATAAAAATATATGCATATTATAAAACACAATATTTCAAAATATTTATTTAGAGTTAATATATGTAGATCATTTTCATCTCACAAAAATAAAATAAAGATTTTTTGAGGCAGGGTTAGATGGTATAATGTAATAACTAAGAGGTAATTTATTAATCATACCAGAAATGCAGAATTGAATAAGCAATACAAATTTGGCAATTATGGATCTACACTGTGGAGTTAGACCAAAACACACACTAATATATGAAAATTGCCTTTGTTATTGTGATTTTCTGCCCCTTGTCTTTACATTTATTCATTATTATGCCTTTGAAAGAGTTTCCTACGAACGTTTTTCACAAAGGCATTACTGACCATCATCCTTATGGTCTTTCTTTCTAATTCTGGGTGAAATAAAAGATGTGACATAAAAAATTATAATAATTGCAACCTGACCACCAGTACGCAGGTGATGACAACTGCAATTTGTTTTTCCAGTAACTAAACAAAAAACACAATATAACTTAGTTATTTTATCATATATAATAGAAGAATTGATGCTGTTTTGAAGGCAAAGGGTGGTCACACCAAATATTGATTTGATGTAGATTTTTCTTCTGTTCACTCACTTTGCATTTAGTTAATTGATAAATATAATCTATTAACATGTCTATTTTTGAAAGCATTCTTACGTTACAGCATTTTTTCACATCTGCCTAAAACTTTTGCACAGTACTGTGTATATACACTCACCTAAAGGATTATTAGGAACACCATACTAATACTGTGTTTGACCCCCTTTCGCCTTCAGAACTGCCTTAATTCTACGTGGCATTGATTCAACAAGGTGCTGAAAGCATTCTTTAGAAATGTTGGCCCATATTGATAGGATAGCATCTTGCAGTTGATGGAGATTTGTGGGATGCACATCCAGGGCACGAAGCTCCCGTTCCACCACATCCCAAAGATGCTCTATTGGGTTGAGATCTGGTGACTGTGGGGGCCAGTTTAGTACAGTGAACTCATTGTCATGTTCAAGAAACCAATTTGAAATGATTCGACCTTTGTGACATGGTGCATTATCCTGCCGGAAGTAGCCATCAGAGGATGGGTACATGGTGGTCATAAAGGGATGGACATGGTCAGAAACAATGCTCAGGTAGGCCGTGGCATTTAAACGATGCCCAATTGGCACTAAGGGGCCTAAAGTGTGCCAAGAAAACATCCCCCACACCATTACACCACCACCACCAGCCTGCACAGTGGTAACAAGGCATGATGGATCCATGTTCTCATTCTGTTTACGCCAAATTCTGACTCTACCATCTGAATGTCTCAACAGAAATCGAGACTCATCAGACCAGGCAACATTTTTCCAGTCTTCAACTGTCCAATTTTGGTGAGCTTGTGCAAATTGTAGCCTCTTTTTCCTATTTGTAGTGGAGATGAGTGGTACCCGGTGTTGGGTCTTCTGCTGTTGTAGCCCATCCGCCTCAAGGTTGTACGTGTTGTGGCTTCACAAATGCTTTGCTGCATACCTCGGTTGTAACGAGTGGTTATTTCAGTCAAAGTTGCTCTTCTATCAGCTTGAATCAGTCGGCCCATTCTCCTCTGACCTCTAGCATCAACAAGGCATTTTCGCCCACAGGACTGCCGCATACTGGATGTTTTTCCCTTTTCACACCATTCTTTGTAAACCCTAGAAATGGTTGTGCATGAAAATCCCAGTAACTGAGCAGATTGTGAAATACTCAGACCGGCCCGTCTGGCACCAACAACCATGCCACGCTCAAAATTGCTTAAATCACCTTTCTTTCCCATTCAGACATTCAGTTTGGAGTTCAGGAGATTGTCTTGACCAGGACCACACCCCTAAATGCATTGAAGCAACTGCCATGTGATTGGTTGGTTAGATAATTGCATTAATGAGAAATTGAACAGGTGTTCCTAATAATCCTTTAGGTGAGTGTATATATATATAAATTTGAACAATTATTTTCCCCCCTTTGCACTGTGATTTGGGGTCACCAATAAAAGAACATCATTTAATTTTGCATCTACAGTGCTGCTTCAGGAGGGATGAGATAAAGCATGCATCGTCCAACAAACATGACGTCAAAGACTGTATTTTCCACTGCAAGCTCTGAAAGTCTACGGTCAGACCAACCAAAAGCTTTTGAGCAGATGGTACATGGCCGTGCCTGCAGGCTCAAATTCAGAGAAAATTGACAATTGAGACATTTAAGAGGCACATGGAATTTAGCTCAGATTTGGACTTTGTAGAGATGTTTGCAAATGTTTGTGGGACTGTGTTGAATGCGTAATGCTGGGGTGTACTTTTAAATTAAGCTGTATTACCCAAGCAGCTTGTATTTCCAAATGCTACACTACAGGGGAAATATGTAAACTTTTGGTTCTGCTACTTATTGAAAAACTCCTGTGTTTTTCCTTTCATTTCCTACTATCTCAATGACCTACCAAGTGACATAGCGAGGTTCCTCATCCACCCCCCAACCTCTCCTCATAGGCGTTCCCCAAGGCTCCGTCATGGGCCCCCTCCTGTTCTCTCTCTACACTCACTCCCTGGGCCCCCTCATCACATCCCATGGTTTCTCTTACCATTTTTATGCAGATGATGCCCAGATCCTCCTGTCTTTTCCCTCTTCTGACCCTCTCATCCCCTATCGCATCTCTTCCTGCTTCTCTGCTATCTCTACCTGGATGCACTCACACCACCTCAAGCTCAACCTCTCCAAATCTGATTTCCTCTTCCCCCCCCCACTTCCTCGCCTTCTGCCGACCTCTCCATTTCAATCCCCTTGGAATCTACAACACTCTCTCCCTCCTCATCAGGTATTCTCTCTGCCCCGATTCACACACGCTACCCCACTGCTCCGCTCCCTCCACTGGCTCCCGATAAAGGCACGCATTCAGTTCAAGACATTGACCCTCACCCACCGCTGTCTCAGCCAGACTGCACCGAGTTACCTGCAGACCCTCATCTCTCCATACATCCCCTCTAGACCGCTGAGCTCTTCTGGTGCCAGAAGACTAACCCTACCTCCTCTCCACTCCCCTTCATCCAGAGCTGCTCCTTCTCATCCATGGCCCCTAAATGGTGGAACGGTCTCCCCACTGAAGTCAAAACCACAGAGTCCCTGACCTCCTTCCGGCGATTACTCAAGACACATCTTTTCAGACGCTACTTGTAATTCATGTAAGATTGCACTTAACAACGTTTGATAATACTACTTGCCTTGCTTTACTAGTACTTGTTATTTTGATTTCCCCTAGGCTCCCTTTCCCGTGGCCCTTGACTGTGACCTAACATCATGTCTGCACTCAGCTTTTACAATCCAGGATGTAAGACCTAATTTATTGCATACACTTGTGTAAATTGGAATTTGTAAAATGTATTATGGTATGAATTACACTGTAATTTGTAAATTGGAATTTGTAATGTTTCATGCCTTGAACGTTTCATGTCTTTTTGCACTTTGTATTGCACTTTTATCGTGTCACCCTAAGTCACCCTGGATAAGGGCTGCTTAGAAATATATAATAATAATAATAATAATAATAATAATAATAATAATAATAATAATAATAATAATAATAATAATAATAATAAAATAGAATAAAGAATAAAATAAGAATAAAATAGCATTAATTCTAAATGGTCCTATTAATAACCAATTCATTAATTTAGTTAGTTTAGTTATTTTATTTTCCGTGTAGTTACAAAATTAATTTGAATCATGTTGATATAAATCTGATCATGTTGTTAAGGTGTTTAATAGCTCTTGCTAAAAAATGTATTCCTGAAGTAATTTTCTTATAATTAGAAAGCAGTGAGTATGTTATGTAATCATGGGATAACAAAGTGGCAATTGTATGCTATATTGGTTATTTGTGCTTTTCAGTCTAAAGTAATACATTAAACTTAAACTCGGAAGGGCACATATCAGTCAGGATTTTTAGCATGCAGGATAGTGGGTGAATTTGGGGAAATTATTAGGAACTGTATATATATAGACAGGTGAAAAATTAAAGGAAAAATCAACATAAAGTGTCTCAGTAAGGTGTTGGGCACCACGAGCCGCCAGAACAGCTTCAATCCTCTTGGCACAGATTCTACGAGTCTCTGAACTCTACTGGAGGGATGGAACACCATTCTTCCAAAAGATATTCCCTCATTTGGTGTTTTGATGATGGTGGTGGAGAGCACTGTCTAATACGTCAGTCCAAAATCTCCGATTGTTCAATTGGGTTGAGATCTGGTGACTGCGAAATCCATAGCATATGATTCACATCATTTTCATACTCATCAAACCAGTCAATTTGCCCTCGTGCCCTGTGGATGGGGGCATTGTCATCCTGGAAGAGACCACTCCCATCAGGATAGAAATGTGTCACCATAGGATAAAGGTGATCACTCAGAATAACTTTGTCATGATTTTCAGTGACCCTTCCCTCTAAGGGGATAAGTGGACCCAAACCATGCCAGGAAAATGCCCCCCACAGCACAACAGAGCCTCTGGACCCCCTCACTGTAGCGGTCAAGCAGTCAGGCCTGTACCGTTCTCTTGGTGTTGCCACACATGCACTCGCCCACTTATTTTTTTTAAGAATATATATATATATATATATATATATATATATATATATATGTGTGTGTTTGACTGTTTATATAAATAATTTTATTCAGTGTTTTAAAGTGAATCTGTGGCCTCTGTAGGACTGGGTTGTTTCCAACTACATGAACTACAAAACACTAAACATCACAGAGAATCAGCTATTGCCACACTAAGATTAATTCTCTGCCAAAGCAAGCAGCTGTGATTGCTATTAGTGGTGCACAAAAGGTAAAGTGTGATTGCCATGAATGAGTGATGACAAGAGCCACTTACATCATCATTTACACTATTAAATATGAGTGCCCATCTCTAATTTTAAATGTATATGTAAGATGGCCCAACCTACTATATAAAATAAAGCATGATGGCAAATGGAAATTCTTGAAAATTAAGCGTAACACCAAAGCAGAGATAATGATAAAATGTAAATTTCAGGCAGCCATTTTTCAAATTCAAATGTAAGGCAGTCCAACCTAGTATAACACCATAATGATCTGGAAAGGAAGTCTATTGGAAACTGGTATTGACAATATTTTAGCATGGTTTGTGTGTTGTGTGCTCATTTTCTTCTCTATTTTTGTTAATTTATTTTATGCTATTATGCTATGCCATTCAAAAGGATATCTCAAATGCAAAATGAATGTGAGTCATATTCCTCGGAGGTAAAGTGATCCAAGTGTTAGGAAAGATTGATGGTCTTGGAGAGGTAATAAATCAGAATGTCTCTCAGGGAAAATTGCAGAATTTATGTGCAAATGTGTTTCTCTCTTTTAAATTACATTTTTAATGTGTATTAGTACAGGCCAATATTACCTTTTTCATTATACTTTGTACAGTATCCTTTATTAAGTTGCACACACTGAGGTTTGCATATGTATGAGTACTTGTCTTAACATTGCTGGAAGTTTGTAATCATAGTACATTTGTAGGAATTAATACGATTTCTAAATTAGACTCCATCAACAACACATTTTAGCCTTAGATCAGGTTATTGGGTTTCTCTGTACTGTCCATGAAACACCTTCTAAAGAACTTTGGTAAAGGGTTGTCATCATTTTTAAATATCCATTCATAACCAAAATTGTATTTTCTTTCTTTTTTACTTATATCAACATTTACCATCTCCAAAGTTAACAGTGACATTAACAGCATTCTCTGGACACATGTTGTACCATTACAGTGGCAAACGTAGTTTAAAACCTAATGTAAAAAGGATGCACACTTATTGACATGCTGTTAGGCATATTACAACTGAAAGTTTTTAATTTTAATTTTTTAAGAAATGTAAATGCTTACATGATAAATATTTTTTTACGAGAAACCACTCATTTTAAGGGGGTTCATGACAATTCATCCTCATTCCATTTGCCCAGTGACAATTCGCCTCAGTGACAATTCATCCCCGTGGCAATTGACCTCAACGACAATTTATTCCCGTGAAGAACTGTCGTGGGGACCAAACGCTGTGGGGGCGAATTGTCGAGGGGACCACATGTCGGGTCCTGGGGAAATGAATTGATGGCAAACACTAATATTAACAACTTTCTCACCGGCTACTTCACTCTAAATGTGTTTTATCACTGACGGTGGCCTTCAATAAAATACATCAATACATTAAATACAATTTCCTTTAATCCAGAAGAAGTCTAATAATGAAATTCCAATCTGTCATAGGCCTTCGATGCATCCATAGGGCCATCATATTTCAATCACCTTTTCTGTAACATGCTAAACAGAAGGTTTGTTTCCAAAACCAGTCACTGTCAGACACTCTGATGCATGTCAATGTGAAACTACCTGGAAAATAGAGAGGTGTCATGCCCAGCTTCCCCAGGAAACCCTGTTGAGGAGATGGCTCATTATAGAATAACAAACAAGTACTAGGAGCATACTTACTCGGCTTCACCATCAAGGTGAGATGGGATTTCAACCATATTAAAATTGGATAAGTTTGAAGAAACGCCACAATGAACACGTCAGGCCCAGGTGATTGCTTTTCCATTATTTTAATGGAAAATGAATCTTATCTCACTGACACAGGTTTAATTTTATAGTCTTTTTCCTATAGTCTGGAGTCCTTGATGTATTGTTTTTTCTATATTTTTTTTGTATATAACATTTGAGCTTCTGGATTTCTTTGGATTCCTGTTAAAATGCCCTGCTTTATTGAATGCAAATTAGATTTCCTGAAAATCTAGTAGAAATCCTGTATGTAACACTATCTGGGTTTGTTTGCCAATTCATACTTTCCATTTAGCATATTCTTAAGTGGTTATTTATTTTACGTATTTTTAAAATAATTTATTGTGATATGATTATACAGTGAGGGAAAAAAGTATTTGATCTCCTGCTGATTTTGTACGTTTGCCCACTGACAAAGAAATGAAGAGTCTATAATTTTAATGGTAGGTGTATTTTAACAGTGAGAGACAGAATAACAACAAAAAAATCCAGAAAAACGCATTTCAAAAAAGTTATCAATTGATTTGCATGTTGATGAGGGAAATAAGTATTTGATCCCCTATCAATCAGCAAGATTTCTGGCTCCTAGGTGTCATTTATACAGGTAACGAGCTGAGATTAGGAGCACTCCCTTGAAGAGAGTGCTCCTAATCTCAGCTCGTTACCTGTATAAAAGACACCTATCCACAGAAGCAATCAATCAATCAGATTCCAAACTCTCCACCATGGCCAAGATCTAAGAGCTGTCCAAGGATGTCAGGGACAAGATTGTAGACCTTCACAAGGCTGGAATGGGCTACAAGACCATCGCCAAGCAGCTTGGTGAGAAGGTGACAACAGTTGGTGCGATTATTCGCAAATGGAAGAAACACAAAATAACTGTCAGTCTCCCTCGGTCTGGGGCTCCATGCAAGATCTCACCTCGTGG
The DNA here is from genome assembly GCF_036373705.1 of Amia ocellicauda. NCBI lineage: Eukaryota > Metazoa > Chordata > Actinopteri > Amiiformes > Amiidae > Amia > Amia ocellicauda. The sequence continues at coordinate 5,645,064 of NC_089862.1, read as the reverse complement.
AGTTTCAATGATCATGAGAACGGTGAGGAATCAGCCCAGAACTACACGGGAGGATCTTTTTAATGATCTCAAGGCAGCTGGGACCATAGTCACCAAGAAAACAATTGGTAACACACTATGCCGTGAAGGACTGAAATCCTGCAGCACGCGCAAGGTCCCCCTGCTCAAGAAAGCACATGTACAGGCCCGTCTGAAGTTTGCCAATGAACATCTGAATGATTCAGAGGAGAACTGGGTGAAATTGTTGTGGTCAGATGAGACCAAAATCGAGCTCTTTGGCATCAACTCAACTCGCCGTGTTTGGAGGAGGAGGAATGACCCCAAGAACACCATCCTCACCGTCAAACATGGAGGTGGGAACATTATGCTTTGGGGGTGTTTGTCTGCTAAGGGGACAGGACAACTGCACCGCATCAAAGGGACGATGGACGGGGCCATGTACTGTCAAATCTTGGGTGAGAACCTCCTTCCCTCAGCCAGGGCATTGAAAATGGGTCGTGGATGGGTATTCCAGCATGACAATGACCCAAAACACACAGCCAAGGCAACAAAGGAGTGGCTCAAGAAGAAGCACATTAAGGTCCTGGAGTGGCCTAGCCAGTCTCCAGACCTTAATCCCATAGAAAATCTGTGGAGGGAGCTGAAGGTTCGAGTTGCCAAACGTCAGCCTCGAAACCTTAATGACTTGGAGAGGATCTGCAAAGAGGAGTGGGACAAAATCCCTCCTGAGATGTGTGCAAACCTGGTGGCCAACTACAAGAAACATCTGACCTCTGTGATCGCCAACAAGGGTTTTGCCACCAAGTACTAAGTCGAAGGGGTCAAATACTTATTTCCCTCATTAACATGCAAATCAATTGATAACTTTTTTGAAATGTGTTTTTCTGGATTTTTTTGTTGTTATTCTGTCTCTCACTGTTAAAATACACCTACCATTAAAATTGTAGACTGATCATTTCTTTGTCAGTGGGCAAACGTACAAAATCAGCAGGGGATCAAATACTTTTTTCCCTCACTGTATATATATTTAAATATATGTATTATTCTGAAATTATGTGTCTCTTTGTTTTGTCAGAGAAGGTTATTGGGTAAGGGGTACTTACTATAGGGATATTTATTCCAGCAGGCTTTATTTGTCTCATTGTCTCCTTAAACTATTAACACCTTATTAAAACCAGGAAGTGTTCCATATAAGACGTTCAGTTCAAGTGACTGTAAATCCTTGGTTTGAGTGAAAAAACCTCTGTACTGTTCGATGCTTCACTGTAATTAATTAGTTTAAATATTTCCTTCTTTAAAAAAAAGAGCAACAGTTGTATCAAGCACTAGCAATGTCACTATGCTGAAGGATACTTACACTTTTCAATACAATTAATTTGGAGACATTACCTTCTGGGAACCAATTTGTCACCAACTGACAGTCTTTGACAAAAGCTATTAAGGTGCATGTTGACTGACTTATACTTGAACAGCAATTCCCGAGTACCTCTCATAATGTAAACTTGCAATTGAACATATATCTTAATAACTGTTGATCGATTTTGCTCATATTTTTAATTGCTGTATTAAAATTGCATAATTATAAAAAAAGATCTATATCAGTAAGTACAATCCTCTCACAGCAGTGCAAACTCTGCTCTGTCTTGACCTTAATACCCCCCCTCACCCTGCCATTTAAGTACTGGACCCCTGCCAGAGCAAAGCTGCAGGGTGGTGCCAAGAGAGGGGTGCGCATGTGATATGGACTAAGGTGAGACTGCTAAACTCATTTAACTTGTGAATTGAGCATCACCAGTATCCAGGCCAACACAGCTCAAAGATAAACAAGTAAAATTGTACTGCTGTGCTACCCACATTACCATCCAGATGCCTTCGGTCTAAACCATTCTGCCTACAGGTTTATGATCATTATGTCAATACACATCATGTGGCAGGAGATCATGCTAGAAATGCATAATTCCATAGTTTCTCTTAAAAAATAATAAATATAGCCATATTGTGATGCTCTGAACAGTTTTTTTTTGTTATATCTGTTATCTATGTGCAGTTATAATGGAGGAGGGGTGGGGATTTTTCCTCATAATAAGAGTCCTCATCACTGCCAAACCATGGCAGTGGAAGCACATGTTACATTTTATGGTATTCCATAAAACTGGTGATATGATGGGGCTCCTGGGATTGTGCAGACCATCATTATGAAGCAGATCTGCTGGTTTCTGAAAATCAGTCAGAATACAGGCTGCTATCAGTGAGCTGTAAGCAACCAAAAGCAATTTCATTGCACATTTTAACACAGGTTAACTGTGTCCGCTTTCAAGCGCTATAGTTAAAATCTGTCACAGGCAAGCTCAATCAATTCATGGCAAACCTGAATGTATTTAAGAATATGTATAAAGGTAGCTACGTGCATAGAATTGCAAAAATGACCTAAAATACTGAATACAAATCTATAAAGGCAATTAGAAAAATAAGCAATACCTTCCTAATTCCATATTTGAAAAACAATGGATGTAAATAAAATGTAGAAGACAGCATTAATGTTAGAGCTTTGATGCTAGAAAAAACAAACAATGGGGCATGCATTACACAGACGTGTCTTATCTTGGCTGGCTACTAAGGCACCTGCTTTGTTGTTTGACAATGCTGTTTCCATAACCACAGCCTACACTTGCCATACACCAGTGCGAACATTTTGCTGTTTTCCCCCCCTTAGGGTCACAATTGCTGAGCAAGCGCATCATCATCTTGTCCTATTTCTAGACTCCAAGACCCACTATTTGGCAACGAAACGCGAAAAAAAAAAGGGAAAAAAAAAAAATCAGTCAATCTGGTGGCAGGTTGTACTCGCACGCAGGCTAGTGCGCATGCGTCGTCGGTGCGGGACTGAGCGACTCAGCCTCAGCCCAGTAGCGCCGGGCTCACTATTTGGCAAGGGCCGCACGCCGCGCGCGCGCGCACTCGCCGCCTGTGGTCTGGACTTTGTGGGAGGGGTCATTATTTGGCAGGGAGCGGCGAAGGGGGAAGCGGTTCCTAGATACCGACAGCAGCGTGTGGCTTCATTCACATCCAGCACAGAGAGAGCGGCGGACTCGAGTGTGCGAGAAAAAGGGAAGGACAGAGAAAGACCGTGTTGGGGGAAATAAGCAGGGCAATCCATCTCTGCAGCCGTTTCTGGGATACAGGACCTGTCATCGGATAAGGTGAGTTGCTGGCGAGCTGCAGTCGCTTTTTTGTGTGTTTTTCCCCCCGACGCGTTTGCACTGTGTTAGATCTTGTCTGTGTGATAGATATTGATTGATTTTTGTTCAGATCTTATTATGATGTGTTGTGCTGAGGGGGTATCGTCTGTGTGGTCTTGTGTTGTGTTGCCTCCTATTCTGACAATGGTACCACTCGCATCTGAGGCTCAAACGACTGCATGAACTATTTGATGAAATTGGACCAAATGCTCCGACATGTCACAGGGGTTTCATCTGAGCGTGACATCGCCGCCTCTCGCCCTCCGTCGTGCTCGTATTGTTTGGCCACCTCGGTCGTGTCGGTGCGCCTGGTCGATGCATCCCTTGTGCTGGTGTCCCGTTATCCTGTCGGTGTTAGAGGGAATGTGCTTCACGAAACGCCTCAGAGTCTTGATTGCATGTATATTAAAACAATGCATTGATCATAACAAAATGACTGAATAAAACCGCACGCGTCCTTTTGTTTCTTTTAAAGTTTGAATGCATTTTAACTTACTAAATTGGCGAGACCTGCTGTGTTGTACTGTAGACACGCTGCACAGCTTGTGTACAGTATAGTGGTACTGCACTAGTAGCCGGCTAGCTAGACGATGCAAGATCACTAAACTCTGGTGTATTGTTGATTTGTGTTGTAATGATTTGCCCAAAACTTGAGCCACACTGTAAACCCACATCGGTCTCATTGTTTATACAAATAGGTGGAGTTTGTGCAGCCTTCGAGAGTATAACCTACTGTACAGCAGGTGCCAACATTGAGGTGCAAACTGCATTTCTGCAACTACAAAATAAAGCATGCTTTATTGTTGTTATGCTGTACAGGAGTGTGTGCAAAACATTGTCAGATCGGCATTCATGAACATGTAGGTAAAAGGCAAAAACAAAAGCAAGACCCTTTTGTTAGGCGATTGTTAGTTGTAAACAGGGTTATCGATCCGTTCCTGTGATGCACTTCAGTTAGACATTCATTGTTCTTGTTACAAATACAAACAGTACTTGGCGCAGGAGCAAATTAGGCAGGAAAAATGCAACCTGTGTTTAATTAAAAATGTTCCTGGGTTTAAACCTTTTAGCCAGTTCTATGAGTGTATTTATTAAAACAAGGCATTAGCCCATGCTACAACAGTTTCGTCTTTGTCCTTCACTGTGGTTATACATTTGAATGCTGTAAAGTATTTACAGTCTTTTACATTTAGATTTCACCTAACTGTCACACATGTGCTATAACGATTCATTTTGCACTCTCAATGTTGACATTATCTCCATTTGAAAAATATAGGCTACACACTTATAAATGAGAAGTAAAACCAGATTTCGTTTCCTTGCAGCATTTCATATTATCAGGGACACGTTTTGCGATTGTACACGGTATAAGAATGATTGATTTATTTTAATTAGGCAGATTTTATGGTAATACATGCCTATGATTGTAATCGGAGAGCTTTCTTTCTTTGAATGCTAGTAGTAGAGGCTTATGGGTTTGGTTGCACTGGTTTGTAACCATTCATTAATGAATTGTTGTAATCTGGGGACACCCTTCAGCTGTATTTCATAAGAATCGAAGGGATGTCTTGTATTGTTTCAAACATGGCTGGTGTAGACTTTGCACACTTTATACCACATATGCTAGGTCTCCAAGCTTTTCTTTCCCACTTTCTTTCTTTCTTTCTTTCTTTCTTTCCCATTACACAATTTAACCAATTTGTTAAGTAACATGATCTTTAGCCAGTAATTGAAAACACCTATAAAACCAAGACTATGGTTGTTGACAATATGTTTAATAAATATTCAAAACATAAATTGGCAAATGTATTATGACTTATCACCTGCTTTTGTAATATTTGTACAATTAAAATAATAAATGCAAAATCAGAAAATGCCAGTTTTTTAAACACAGGTATCTAAAATGTCTATCAGTTTGCATTGTTTGATGTCTTTGGTGTAGAATATGTAGCTTGAACATGTCTGAGAATTGTTTAAAATAGCATGTATTTTAGGGATTCAACATGAAATATGAATGTTAACTGTTGCAGGTTAGGATCTGTCCTCAACTGGCAGTTTTTTTTCCCCCCAGATAGGGTGTATATATTGGTTTTAGGCATGTATTGTATGGAAATACATTTGGGGAAGAAGGGACAAAGCCAATTTGTTCTGGCAAAGTTTGAGAAGGCAAAGACACTTGCATAAGCCACAAGTGTACAATTATTTTGCTAATGTTGCATATATATTTGCAAGCAATGCAAGACTGCTGTCCTTATATTTGTCTTCTGCAGCATACTGTCTGTCAGTACGTCTAATACAGGATTAGTGCAACTCTTCCTGCTGCTCAAACTGGCAAAACTTGCTTGTGTGTTCATTAAAAGGTATGGGCACTCCTGATTCAGCGTCTTTCTCTCATCTCTCTAGTCTTCAAGATAGTGAACCGGTGGCGATTTTAAAGTGTTGTGTTTACAAAAATTCCTACATGCAGACTTTAATTTGGACAGGTGTGAAGATATTTAAGATGGGCATCCATGGTTGCTACTGTAGTGCAGCTGTGAATTTTGAACTGCGGCATCCTCTTATTTTTTCACTCTATTTTCAGTCTTTTTCACCTCAAAACAGACGCCCTGGTTTTAATGCAAGGGAAATCCTCACAAGGATTCGTTATTATAATGAAATGGTTTAAATCTAAGCTGTGTAATTTTGTAGTCTTGAAATATATTCTCTCCAGTGAACGCAGAGTAATGATGGATGCTTCCATAGTGTTTAAAATGAGGTACTGTCTGATCGCCTGCTGGTCGGAGACTATGTGGTGTGCAGTGCAGCTCTTTGTTGACAATCCATTGGGAGTGCTGTACTGGCCTTTGCTCTCTGGCGTGCTTATAAAGGAAAATAGCGTAGAGTTAATTGGTTTCACAACACTACAGTGACCCTCACTGAACATGTGCCTGCTGAGGCCTGAGAGAGACCACAGTGACCTTCTGGTTTCAGCAGATGGACAGAAGTCACTCATGAAATTATCTTGTTGGGTGATGATGTGGTGGAAGAACAATCATCATTATCTCTCCTTTTCTTTTGCATTATGTATTATAAAGTAGGAACATCTTGTTTCTCTCTCTCTTTGTTTCCCCATCTAATGTTATTTGGATACAGAATTCCTTTTTGTAAGAAGCAGTAAGAGACAAAGCCTTTGTGATAAAAAGGCTGTTGTATCAAATCAATAATGTATCTCATCTTATGATCTGACTCAAACCCCTGGTTTCACGGGTAAAGTCCCCAGTCTAGAATATGATGTAGCACATCGTGATTTTATGGAGGACGAATCAATACACTGAGGCCTTCTGTTAGTGTTAGACAGCAGTAATGTACAAATTTGTAGTGAGATATTAAATTATTGGAATGGTCAAATCTGGTGAGACTCATCAGATATGAGAGGTCGGGACATACCCCTTGCAAAAATCAATACATATTCTGACTCGCATAAAATACCAATTAAGAGGTAAATATCAAATGGATATCAGCTCACAAGTAATAAAGTTGTAGGCAAATAATTACACACTGTTTTGCAAACATGAATGTGAATAATGATTGCGTTTGTAAAGGGTCTGTTGCTGGAAATAGATTGACAGTTTTTCGTGTCTGTCTTTAATGGACCTTGAATTTTGTGTCCACCTGTTACGAGCATCCTTCAGAAATTAACTTGAAGGCTAGTAATGGAAGCATTCCGGCATTGCACAATTCAGAGCAAAGTGTGAGTGAAATTTAATATTTTGGTAGGTTTTACTGACTTAAATAGTCTTGGGATGATATTTTCACCCTGTTGTGAAGCAACAATACCACAGAACACAGTGAATATTGTACCTCAGAAGAGAGGTTGGAAAATCGCTTGGTACACTGGGTTAAAAACTATGAACATGATTTTTTTACAGGTTGGTGTTCTACTAATCATATGATGTATGGAAGGACAAGAGTATGGTGTACTTCAGCTTTTGACATTTGAACGGTTTCTGGAACATTTTCACTGTGTATTTTAAGATGTATTTTTGAAGTGTTATATTGAACCAGAATGATAAAGTAAGACGATATCTCTGTGTGGTATTTTTGCAAAACCGACTTAAATATTATCAAGGGGCAAACACCTGAGGTCTGTCTTGCTTTTCCTTCAGATTTTCAGAGCCAACATTGCAGTAGACATCTGAGAAAAAAACATCTAGCTCTTGTTCGTGACCTTTAAATGACAGGTGTCAGCAGCTTAAACTCGTCAAAAGGTAGCAGGTTGTGAAAAATGTATTAAGATTCACAGGTTATACAGCGTTTTTCTTCTTTGTTCCCAAGCATGAGTGAATACCAGAGGGTTTATGAGACTCCTGACGTGAGAAGCTTGTGGCACCTATGAGTGGATTCTGGAAAGGCACTGAGACTGGGGATGCAGATGTTAAGCATCTCTTGTAGACCTTGCCAGGTGACCAATCTTCTGAATCGCCTCTGATTCAGTGATGTAATCTAACCGTAGTTGGGTTTCCTCACAGATCCCTAGGAACCCATAGGTCCCATGCATGTCTCTTTATGGAATTTCACAACATGTTCAATACTCAAAGCTTTTCTTCCTGCCTCTTTATACTTTACTGCACCTTGGTGTCATTAATTTTTTTAAATACATCTCAAGATTCACCGGTTAGTATTCAACAGATGCGCACTGACATTGTGCAGCAAGAACGTGTTGGAATTTAGCCTTCCATGTGTCCGTTGACACACTTCAAAGACACTGGTGTGTTGTTGAAGATTGCTTTTTGATTCTTTAGCTGTTATGTTGAAGTACATCAATAGAAGACAAAGGCTTCTAAAAAAGAAAAGCAAGTACAATTTAAAGCTTTTTACAAAGTTTTGCTGAAGTATAGCATAAAACAGGTAATAGAAATGTAAACAATACCACTTATTAGTCTATCCAGCTAATACTATTTATAAATTATGGCTTATTGAAAAATATCTAGTATTTTTTGTTTTTGAATGATTAATCTAGTGAATGTTTAACAGACCCTGTAAATCTGCTTCGATGTAGCTTTGTGGTCTTTCTTCCTTCCCATTTAAATGACTTTGAGCCCCCAGTGAAACGCATTGTATTTCACACTTGATTAGAAAATGTCCCCATGTGTATTGGAGGCCTCTCTAATCTCACAGATGCTGTTTGAGGTGCAAGAGGGTGTGTCCCTCTTCTTCAATCAAATCCAACAGTTTGCAAATGTACATAATGAAACCCTTAATGCTTAGGTCCCAATGGATACATATAAAACCATGTACAGTGTAGAAGTGTATGGTCACAGAAATAAAACATTCATATCCCAGTACAACTCTTATCAATTATAAAACAATACAATCAAATCTCCACCATCAGTATTTCATGCTATGCACACTCACCCTCCTTTACATACTCCTTTGTATGTAAATGTACATTTATCACAGATTCTGATTGATCTCACCCAGAAGGGAAAAGCGTTGTCATTGACTTCAACAGGGTCAAGATTACCACACACACACACACACACACACAGGCAGTATTACTGTAGTATTTTTAACAGCAGGTAGGTTGATTTCATTTATTTTTGACATGCTTCAAATAAAAATGCAAGAAGATGCTATGAAAAATCAACTTTGCAGTTAACAAAAATAAATGAATAGTAAAATAAAATCTGCTACAGATAAGGATTCAGCTAGAAGAAGATCTAAAGGGTGTTGAAAGTAGCTGTACAATTTCCACTATGTATGAATTTCAAATCTTTTCATACATTGAACATCAAAGCTACAGTATCAAGTTTGAACCCCTCCCCCCTCAAAGTAGGTTCATTTGCATAAAAATGATCAACACAGAGCCAAGTTGTTCCCCTCTGGCCTTATTTTGTGAAGATCATTAAAAATAAGAAATGAATGAACAGCATGCAACTTGAAAGTTTGGAGGTCAAATTAAGGACAGTAACAAGTATCTTCCCTTTCCTGTACACAAGCAGTTTATAAATACTTCTGTTTTTATATAGGCCTATATATTCTAAATGTGTTGATATGCATACTTTCCATAAAATGTGTCATCTGCAGTATTTTTCTTTAATTCATTATATAAGTAAAGTTATTAAAAAGGGAGCTAAATGTTCAGTATTCAATTGAATTACAAATATAATTCAGCACATTTTTGTCACAGCTAGTCTGGGTTCTGCTTTGGCACATCCCATTGACTTCCTCTCTTATACCATATTCTCATATTCTCATGTTTGCATGTTTCTATATATATCTTTGGATCAGACCTCTGCTATAATCTATTATCAGCTGTACTTTACATATACATTGAGAAATTAATCTGTTTTCATCTGATTCTCACGAATATTCAGAAAACCCACGTTCAATTGCCCATCACCTTTAAAAGTCCATGTGTATGCCAGTGAAGATAAAGCTGTTTTTTCTGAGGTGCCACTGCCATGGCTTGTTTCAAATCTACTGGTTGAAGATAATTAGCAAATTATGCTGAATTACAGAAGAATGGGAAACTAAGATTACACCAGATTGTTTCTACCTGGCTTCACTAGGTTATTGAAGGTTATAATGAGGCTGAGGTTTGCAATGTAACAAAAGCAACCACTTTTGCAGAATGTCTCAAAGGACATGTGTGTCCTTTGTTCTTGCAGCTTAATGGGAGACAGGGTCAAGGGTGCTTGTAGTAGCAAATGGTTTCCAAAAGGAAGATCATTTTTTATTTTGATTTAACCATTGATATTGAAAATCTCTTTTTCAAGAGAGTCCTGGCCAAGAATGCAGCAAAACACAAATAATTACACACACAACGCTACATAGCCACAGTTCAACATAAACGTTACAAAAATAGTACAACAATTTAGAAGAAAATAATGATAAAATTTTCAGGAATAAAATTTCCAAGCAGATTTTATATACTCACTAGTATATTCAGTTAAAACTCTTTTTGAAAGTTGTTTCATGACCAAAGAGAAAGATAACTGAAAGCCTTTTTCCAAATTCAGGCTAATTGTGGAATTGAAAAAGGTATTACTGACTGAGATATAAGTTGGTAAATATTAGTAATGGTGGTTATGAAAGCATTTAGATACGTTTTTAAAGATAACTTTATAAACATAAATATACTAATGCTCCAGTCTACGCAAAGAAAGTGAGGTCCATCCATTTACTTACACAGCTCACAGTGATGTATTAGAGATTTTTACGAATCTAAGTGCTCCATGATTTTGTAAGTAGCCCTGAATAAGGGCGTCTGCTAATAAATAAATAATAATAAATAAAGAGTCAAGCTTCCTTAGACTAGATGCAGCTGCTTGCATATAAATATCTCCATAGTCAATAACTGACATAAAGGTGTGACTCACTAGTGCTGTCTTTGCCTCAAATTAAAAACAGGATTCATGTCTAAAATATTAACTTAATTTGAGTGTTAATTTACTTGAGAGAGAGTCTATATGTGTCAAAATATTTGTAGATCCAAAAAACCCAGGTGTCTGTAAGCTTTAATAGATTCTATGACCTTAATGTTGAAATCTGTACATTAGACAGATTCTGAGATTTGGATGTTGTTAATAACATTGGTTTAGTTTTTCCTGAGTTTAATAGTTTATATTGAATAGTGTCAAGTGCAGATTGCAAGTCTTTGTTATATCAAATAATTAATGATTCTGTATTTTAAAATAATACAATAAAATGTGATTAATTGAAAGGGTGTTTATCTTTTCTCCAGTGTGAAAATGCCAGTGAATTATTTAGTTGTTTTAGCTCCATATTATTCTATATTTTAAAAAGTGTTTTTGATAAGATGTCAGAAATTCCATATCAAAAATAGAATACAATATTTGAATGTTGTGTCGGCTGAGCAAACTGTAAATTACAGGGTGGGAAAAGCAGAGAAAAGTGTATGTCACTCACTTAGTGACTGAAATGAAAAATGGAAAGGTTTGATTGAATTATGTATCTTAAATTGCATAGGACCTCCAAACTACCACTTTCTAAAAATTACATGAACACCAGGTACTGAAGTGGTTCTAGAAATAGAGGCAATGTTACATCAGTGTTTCATTAATTCATTATAAATAACAACTTCATCCAGTATAAGGTTAGTGTGAGCCCTCGGCGGGCACAGGGTACAAGGCAGGGGACACCCCGGATGGGATGCCATTACACTGCAGATCAGCATTTCAAGTGTTTAATTTTGATTATAAAGGTACAAATAAAGGCATTCATGTTTTGTACCTGTGACCACCATTTTATTAAATATCTCCAGTTATCAAACTCTGCAAGCCATCAATTTGCTGACAAATGACGTATAACATGAATGTTGATGTCCACACTCTGTCCTCAGAAACAGGTTTGGACTATCTATCAAGGTTGTTGTTGTTGAAATTATATTTTGTAGTTTTTCATATGCAGTGTTTCGAAAAACATGAAATTTGAATTATAGGCTAGTATTTTTTTTTCAAGTTTTAAGGGATGCATTCATTGTACACTTAGTATTACATACAATGATAAAGTTAGAGCTAGATTACAATGAGTTACAACACATTGAAGAAATGCTGACCTGCAATACCTCTCTTAATGTTTTATTGCTTATGATATAATTAAAAAATCTATTATGTTTTGAATTAATCAATTGGAGATCTCAACAGTAGACCCTTTTGAGGTCAACAAGAAGGTCATGTTTTAAATCCTGCATTGGGCTCTTTTCTTCCTTCAAATGAATTGTCAGTGAGAATTATTATTGCTGTGCTTTGATTACAATAAAGAGTTGTTACAATATGAAAGGTTGTTTATAAATAATGTACCAATACCAAGACACTGATATCCTTGTATAACCCACCCTTTTTAAATGTTATAAAGGACACCGCTTAACATTTCTGTCTTCTCAAGTTAATGAAAAAAATGACGAGGAAACAAAATATTTGTGTTTCAACATTGGTGCTTGCAAATAGAGGGCTGTTCTAGGTAATTGTGTTTCCCCAGTTGTTTCAATTCTGGAGTTTGATCCCAGTTTAATGTCAGTTTTGTGTTGTACATTTGAGAAGTGTCATTTTCATACTTGGTGGCAACTATTGTGCATGTATTAACAGATTGTTCCCTTTGAATTTGAAGAAAAAAATATTTATCTTTTATAAATCATAGACGCAAAGAGAAATATTTTAGGACTTGGAGGTCTGGCAACAGCGAACATTATAGGAGATTGAGAGACACATTTACTGGCTTAATCACCCACATTTAAGTAACTACAAAAACAAGTAGCCTATTAACAGAGGCTAGGAAATGATCATAAGCTCAATGGCCAAAAACAAACATAAAGAAAACTCTAATTTTTAACAGACATTCAGTGCTTGAATTAAAAAATAAAACAACAACAAGGAATTACTTAGGAAAAAAAAAAACATTTATGTAATTTTGGTTAAATGGAAAAAAAAAACAAACATTCTACTTAATTTGGATGGGTTCATTTTCTTCAACTCCTGTCTTCACATTAAACCAATGGATTTTAAACTGTTATTTTGAATACACAAATTGTTTTCCTTTTAAATACTTTGTTTGGCTTAGTAGTGTTAATAAAAGAGACAGAAATAAAATATTACAGCTTGAGATAACAACAAACAATGATTAAGTAATCAAATTTAAAACAATAACATGTAAAGCCCTGCTTTCCTACAAATTACATTATACTATTTAAAATCATGAAGCCTGAACTAGCTGTGAAACAACATAATTAATTAGATAATAATTATGCTATTGGCAGCTTTAAAATAATAATAACAACAATAATAATAATAATACTAATCATCATCATCATCATCATCATCATCATTGTCATCATCATAATCATACAAATAATATATTTTATATAATAAATTGGCATATTTAAAAACTAGATTTGCAACTAATTCCTTTCAGTGTATTCTGTGTAACTATGAGTGGGAAATATGCTTTGATGTACAATACCAGTTAATTAAATGCCAAAAATGCAGATGACATTATTAATCATTTCATACCATGCTTGGCTGATCAATCTTTGCCACTGTGCTACACAAATGTGGACCATCAGCCTCTATTGTTTGTTTTCACAATAGAATCAATAAACAATTGTATTTTTTTAATCTACTTGATATATTATTTAGGGCTTTACGGAATATGGTGATTAAATGTTTTATGTTAGCGTGCCACCTCAATAGCTGTATCACAACAGAATTACTCCGCAAAATATTTCCTTACTTAAAAATTCAGGATTGCTCAGATTACGCTTTAATCACATGTCATTAATATAAATCATTCTTTTGGAAATAATCAGTATAAGATCTCCGGGTGGATTTGTCATCCCCATTGGGACACACCTCTGAATAGCCCAGTTTAATAACGTTTATTTTGCTGTTAACATGTCTGTATTAGATCATTTATTTTCAATCTGGATGTGTAAGAGAATTTATCCCTTCAGCTCACCTCGATTAATAACTCCAGAATCGATCACTTGGCCACATTTGATGGTGTGTGAATACTGATGACGCAGCCTGTGCAGAACAGGTGATGCTGGGTACCTGAAGTATCCAAATATGAACAGTGATGAGCCAAATACCAGTCACACACAGTGACAAGAATTTTTGGCTTCAGTTAATTGTGTACCTTTTTCACTGTTGGCTAGCTGGAAGAAATGTCAGGTCTTAGCGTTCTCGAGCAATCTGAAGGGAATTGATGTCTCTGAACTAATCGAAACCCTGGAGGTTCTCGACATAGTATGATCATTTTTTGTGGTACCCTACTGTTAAGCCATTAGATCTTGCCGATGAAAGAAATTAAGACCAGCCTTCAAGATGTGTCCTGAAATAAGCCGTCAGACAATTGCTACTTGGAGAAAGTTTAAAAGTGTCAGAATGATCTAATGTAAAGCTACGAAATCTGATAAGAAAAATGCAACAAGAGCTTATTGTCGGATAGAATGTAACCAGTAATCGATTAGCAAAATCAATAATCAGTAACAAGACCGATAATTAATCGTAAGGTTGATGATACTCCAGTATGCATTACAGAGGTAACGGCTTTTGAAGACACTAACATGCATATTCATCCTTAGATTTTCTAAGATAAGTGTCACGCTGGTGATTGTAATTGTCTTTGAAAGTGCCCATTAGACATTTAATCTGCATGTGCAATTATACAGTTGCTGCTATGGATGATCACACGGAAGGTGTAGAGGTTTTGATTGTGATCTCCAGACAGAAAATCACACAACTTATTATTTACACTTGGAAGACATGGTAAAGATTCTGATGGAATATTAATATTGAAACAAACCTCAGGTGATCGGGGGAGTTTGAGAAAAGGAGTGCTACAGGATTCCCTTGGCTTTTCCTGTTGTAAAATATTCTGGATCAATACTTAAATGGTTAACGTGTTCATATTTGCTGACCTACTGCTTGTAAATAAAGACTGTTAGATGACATTGTTGAAGTTACTTTGCAAATGTAAGTTGATGATTTAGGCTAATATGTGAAACAAAAAATAATCTTAGTAATGGGAAATGTTCCTTTTTTTGGGATAAACAAGCATATATTGTAAAGGACTAGAACAGAAGGAGTAGTGAAATTGGTTTGATTTGTTTTCACATGTTGCTATATTGTGTAAGTAAGATGTGTAGTAGTTTTCCAGTTCGATTATATCATATGAACAACTTTTAACATTCAGAAATTTGAAACTTGCCAAATAGGCCTAATGGCGAAGGTCAAAAGCAGGCATGTATTGTTTTACAGTGCATCAGGATGTGTTGTGTCATAAGTTCCCAGATAGCAGAAACAGCAGAAAATCTACAAAAGCACCAGATTTGTCTTGCCCATGGCAACTCAAGTCATTACCTTCACTGATGTATTAGTGTTATAATATTGTGCTTTTTCAATTTCCTTCAAAATGTACCCAAAAGCAGCACTGTACATGTACAAAATATAGTATTAATCGAAATATATGTAGATTTTGTATGTGATGCCCTTTATCCATAATGGCATATGTGATTTAATTCAGCCTATAGTTTTTCTTCCGTGGTTTTATTTGCTGATCTGGAGGTCAGGTTGTCCAGATCATTTCCACTGCCTCATACGATAAAAAAATTAAAAAATCATAACATATTCCAAGTGAAATATTTTAAACATTTGACTAATACATAGACAAATTACATATGCTTCAAAGTAGGGATGGTGTTAACTGGGGGATGTGCTATGTTGGGTTTGCACCAAACATAAAAAAATTGAAAATAAGCCACATAGTTCGGGGTTTGTTTAATTGGACAATAGAATATTTTGCTACATATTTTTGCAAAGTGGGATTGTACAGGGGTTTTATTCAGGAATACCATCCTCCTTGCCAGTCTTCCTGCTCACAGCAGGTGATTACTTAGGTGTTTCAGGTGTTTCTTTTTAATGGGTTTGTTTCCCCTCAAACACACACACACACACACACACATTTATTCCCACATTGAATGTGTGGAGTAAGTACTGTAGATCACAACAAGAAATCCCATTTAAATGCATCAAGCTCTCAGCTTGTAACACAGCAAAATGTGAAAAAGTCCAATGGGGGTGAATATATCATATATGCAACGTATATAGCATTTGCACTGTATTCCTATATCAATGTAAAATACATTTAAAAGTTGAGAATATATCATATTAATATATCATCAGCCTATATCGATCCACGACTGCCTCCCCAAGATGTTTCCACGTGCTTCAATCTATTGCTTGCAGACACATATCAGACTAAAGTTTAAAGTTGTTTTATTTTTCTCAAAATAAAAGCAATCTTTGTACCAGGGTTCTATTTTGTTATATACTTTTGTTCTGTTTAGGTACAACTTCATGTTTCATTTCAGTTGGGAACAAACTATATTGTAGTGGACATTTTTGTATGAATTGGTTTTCCACAAGTCTGGAAGAGGAGGCAGGTACTCACTGTTAATTCGCTTTGTGCAGGTTGTAACGAAATAAGAAAGTTACTATTCAACTTATAAACACATTAGATTATGGAAATTATACCTTCCTGTGCATTAGCCTTTTCATACAAACCAGTGTGAATGTGATGATTCAAGTGATGCAAATATTGTAATGCACTGCAATCAAAATCATTGCAGCACTATGCTGAATTTTCTCCTCACTTTGAATGTGGGATTGTTTGCTTGCACAAACAATGTCCATTGTGCTTGAATCTCCTCTGTTGTTGGGATGGAGAAAATAGTAATTCTGTCTTAACTGTTTCTCCCACAGCTGTGGACAAAGCAACACATGTTGTCTACAGAAACTACACTATCAAGGAGTTGGATCTTCAAATGCTAACACTTTATTGACTTGATAATAATGACTCGTAAGTAGTTATGACACAACACATCCTGAAACACAGAGAGAGCTTAAGCTACATGTCAGCTTTTGACATTTGCCATTATTTGGTGAGTTTTAAATGATAACATTTATAAAATCCATCATTTTTTTTATATAATCAAAATGTTACAGTGCTATACATCTTAGCAACACGTAAAGATGCAAACAACCATCATTTTTGGAACCGCTCTACTTCCCCTTTAAAATATTGTCATGCTATAGGCTAGCTTATCTTATTTATTTATTTCCCATTTTCTTAAGAACTTGTGTTAATACTTATGAGTAGCCTGTGTGGAGACTGATCTTTTCAATGAGAATTCATGGGCTGACTGTTGAGCCAAGGAACAGAAAAACTTCAAAATCGTAGAAGCCTATCTGACTTTCACCTTTTCATTCCTTGTTAAATCCTGTCAGACAGGGCAAGAGAATCCTGCTGTGATGTCATGATCCAGCGATTTTTCAAACCTTCTGGCAGAACCTTCCGGACAGTAATTTTGTACAAAGAGCAATAGGCTGCTGCACACAAGGCAGGTCATGAAACGATGGGTTGATCCCACCATCCCCTCCCCCTCTGTATTTTTACTGAAATGTCATGCAAAGCATATTTTTAAGGTGTTGCTGTCATTGCCATTACTGTTACAGAACTACTAGTGACTTCAGTTGGATTTATTTGTTGCTAAAAAAGAATTGCAGTGCAAAGCAAGTTTATCCACAGTGGCATTTATTATTATTATTTTTTTAAATATATTAAAAGTTGACAGAAGGATTATTATAGAATTCTAACATTATAGCACATTATAAGTCAACTAAAACCATCATTTCTTAAATAAATGTATTCCAACAGGAATTATTCAGTTTAAAGTTTATAGTTTGTTTTAGCTTTACTGTAGAGTAACCTTACTGATTTTACTGAACCTTGCAGTAACCTGTATTTAAGTCAGCAGGTATAATAAACATGCTGATTACATAATCAAATGGTGCATACTATATTATTAATTTTCATACTACTAATATGTTACACTTGTTTGGAGTGGTAAGATTTTATTTTGGTTTGTACACTACATGTGCATTCTCATTTATCTTCATTTTGAGCTGGGTCATTTGATACCAACACATTTTCCACCCTGTAAAGTAGAAAATATATTTAGGGTATAATCAGTATGTTTGGCAAGTTTTCCTCTAGAAAACAAAACAATAAAAAAAAAAAACAATATACATAAATAAGCAAGAAAACTTAGGCTAAAGCAATATAAATAATACATAAATAAATAGTTCAGTTTTCCATTATCTTTAAGTGTAATTCTAATTATTTTGCCAAATAAATGGTTAAGAACATGTATGGTGTTACTTGAGGATACACTTTTTTGTACACCCTTTGGTCACTGTGTGCTCAATTGTTGCTTGCTTTTAATACTTTTGGTTACTTATGTTTGTCCCTTCGCAGCATGCAGGCCTTTTAAAAACCATACAGATGTAAACTTGTGGTTATTCATCATTCTCAAGTGAGATTCATATTGTGACTGATTAGGTGACCAATTAAGCTGTAGCCTAAGTCAGTGGTTCCCAAACTGTGGGGCGCGCCCCTCTGGGTGTGCGCAAGACCCTTTATGGGGGGCGCGGGGAAAGAGCTGAACGGGTAAAACGTGAAGGGGATCTGACAACCGTTGATTGCCGCCTCGCTGAAATCGTATTGGATAATCTTATTTCATTTGCATCAACCTATCTCTATGAAACGACTTTTTCCACACTTACACACATTAAAAACAAACTGTACTGTCCCGACTAATAAGAGTGTAAATCATTCCTCGGTTATTGGATTATTCCATATCCAGTCATGGCCAATCAGAATAGAGGATTGTCAGATAGCAGTGTCTGTGAAAGCCGCTAATTGGTAGTTTCAGAGCAAAATACACAGCATGTGAGGTGATAATTACGGTAAAATAAATACATAAGAATAACTTGCAGCTCCAAAATATAAATGAGCTCGCCAGGACTCTGCTACAATATTTTGGAAACGCATTAACATAGAAATATATATATAATTAGGGATGAGATCAAATAGTCAAGAATATATATAAAATGGGTAAAATCGTTCTAAATGGAAAGAGGGCGTTACTGTATCTTCAAGCTCATCCGTCTCATTAATTTGAGTGAGCAGCACTAGATGGAGTAAGAATAGGTTCATGCATAGAGATTCTTATGTAAATGACCAAATAAAATTGTGAAAAGTGAAATGCAAACAAGTATTAAAGTGTATTCATCCTTGTTAAGCAGTAGGGCATTCAAAAAAATAAATGTTAAGATAAATATGACCATGTGACACATGGGGAGGGGAGGGGGGCATGAGCTGTGACTCAAATGTTTTTTTGGGGGCGCCACACAGAAAGTTTGGGAACCGCTGGGCTAAGTCAACCAAAATGATCGTTTTAAGGTCCAGAAGATAATTAGTTAATATCCTACATAGTAATGCACTCCAATCCATGGACAAAATAATAAAAACTGCACAGTTTTTACCTGGAACTTGGCAGACTGCAAAACATTCACATATTGAATTCTAATAGACAAAAAACATTATAGCTAGATCAGAATAACACAGTATATATTTGAAGTAAATGTTGATTAGTCCAGCAATTAAACCCGAAGCTCCTGTATACAATGCTGTATTCCCTTGTATACCAATTAACATTTAATATAGACTGCATTAAAACCATGAGCTCATATATACCCCTTTATAAGAGTAGCAGCTGTGCAGGAAAATATAGACATGCTCTGAGTGTATACCATTAGTGCATGGTGATGACACTCTCTGATAAATTATGTTTGAAAAATGCAGTGAAATTTATGGTCAATATTTAATAGGAAGTTCAAAGGAAACTGTAACTCTGAAGATATAACTGATACTGACAAATTATCCCACAGATAACTATCCCAGAGAGCACTGTTTTTAGGTCACGTCATACTTTTAACTGCCAGTGTGTGCACCAATATACATTATATACAGTCAGCTCTCGTTATACCGGCTGGTAAAAACCATGGCCAAAACTGGCGGTATAGCGGGATAGATCTGGTGACTGCGAAGGCCATAGCATATGATTCACATCATTTTCATACTGATCAAACCAGTCAGTGAGCCCTCGTGGCCTGTGGACGGGGGCATTGTCATCCTGGAAGAGACCACTCCCATCAGGATAGAAATGTGTCACCATAGGATAAAGTGATCACTTTGTCATGATTTTCAGTGACCCTTCCCTCTAAGGGGACAAGTGGACCCAAACCATGCCAGGAAAATGTCCCCCACAGCATAACAGAGCCTCTGGACCCCCTCACTGTAGCGGTCAAGCAGTCAGGCCTGTCCTGTTCTCTTGGTGTTGCCACACATGTACTCGCCCACTTGTCCAGAACACAAGCCAGTTGAGCGTCTTTGTGACTGAAGCTCCTGCCATTCGTGTCCCAATAATGACCCTCTTTCAAAGTCACTTAGATCCTTTCCTCTTGCCATCTTGATCCAAAATTAAGGTCAACTGGGCCTGCTCAGCATTTGTATACATGCCACAGAGCATGATGGGATGTTAATTGCTTAATTGTATCATGCAGTTCACCTGTTTGGAGGCATCTGCATTCGTTATGTTCCTCCACTCATTAATGTTTTTCCTTTAATTTGTCACCCGTCTGTGTGTATCTATATTGTGATGGAGTTTTTGTCTTCTCACATATGTGTAGGGCTTTAGGACAATGGTGAGCAGGTGGCTAGTCGCTGTTTTGGCTCTGGATTGAGCCGGCATGGGGACCAGCTTCCGAACAGCACTTTCAGGTGTTCCTCGATAAGGACAAAGGCTTGGCTATAAGCAGTGCCAGAGCTCAGCTGGAGTGAGACTATTAGAAGTCTGCAGAAAGAAAACAACCTGATCTTATGTTGGTTAATTACTTTGGAACAGATTTATGACTTAAAATCTGAATTGCTTCTGAATTGGACAGCTACTTTTGGATATGTATTGTTTTTGTTTTATTATTTCTGTTTCCTATAGGGTAGATGGTTAGTCTCACCCTGTACAGTTAAGACCCAGATGGCCTTGTAGGGCTTCAAGCAGAGCTACGTTTTTCTTTGTTTATTTGTGTATTTGTGCTGCTTGGTTGAATTATAAGTAATTATCACAGGCTACTGCATTTCCATGTCTTGAGTAATGGAAGGTCGGTGCATGGGCTTTGAGTTTGGGTCACAGCCAATCTGACCCCATTTCATATTGACACTGCCTCTCATAACCTACACGTATAGATATAGGGTTGATATATAGATGTTTGTGTGTTTTTGTTTTTAAGGTGGGAGATTTCTATGGAACATTTGACATATAGTATTGGAATCCCCATTAGCTTAACTCCATGGCCTGAACCCCCAGTAATTTACTAGAATGAGCCAGTGTTAAATAAACTTTTATAAGATATCAGGCTCTCAGATATTCACATTTTTAGGAGAATTGATTCTCCACTTTGGAATTTGAATCGATTCTGCTCCACTGATCCTGAAGGTGGTATTTCAATGCATTCTCCATTCACAAAGCAGTTTAATCTCTTTTCCTCAAATTAATTCAAATTGCACACTCACTGATCCTAATTTAAATAAATGACCATGGGTGATAGATATCTTTTCCTGTGTATTGGCTGAACACATTCTTCTTTGTTCTCCTGTGAAGACTAGCTTGTGTCAAATAGAGGTCCAGTCATGGCGACTGCTAATAGTAAAACAAAAACACCACTGACAGATGTCAAAGGAAGAAATGGACATCAGCATATCAGCATACTGTTTGCTGGAATAACCAACTTAGTCCAACAACGATCCATCCTTCCTGCTTTATGTCTGGCCCATTGTCATGCACTTATTTCTTTCAATGACGTCACATACTCTTGTTTGCACTCTAACCAATTTGTCTATTAAAACCTTGGGAAACATGGTAACCTATTGGTAGAGAGTTGATGGTTTTGACTTTGTGTAAGTCGTACTGATTGGATCAATTTATGACTTTTGAATGCCTTAATTCTTTAAGGCATCGAAAGCAGGAATAGAAAGCTTCCTTATAATCAGTTAATCCTGTGCTTTAATGGCATCTCATACACATGTGAACTTTGAATTACTTGGCATACTACTTGCAGATGGTACAAGGTGTTCAATCAATTTAGCTAGAACTGGAATGGTCCCTGGTCACTGCCTTGCTGAGAACCTGCATTGTTCATTTCTCATTTTAGAGTTGGTAGTAAATTTGGTTATTCTCTGCTCTCAAGGTCGATTTCCTGTAAGGCTAAAATGAATTATTATTACTCTGTGAATTCAATTAGTTGGGCGACTCAGTCATTCCTTATTGCATGACCAAATTTGTAGGCAGTAAGCTCATCCATTTGCTCCATTCCATTTTGTGGAAGTGATGTCTCCTATTAGAATCTTAAAATACCAATTTCCCTTTCCATGTATACTCTGCACTTTTTTTATAGAAATTGTCTACTGCTTCAGTAAAGTTGCTTGATGGTGGAGTGTACACTTGAATGTGTACTTCTTTGTGGAATTTGTTTTTAAGTTTGAACATAATAGAAGTACTTTCTGTGTCTGAGATGCTGTTCTTGAATGTTTTATGAAGAGGGAATTTGGATACCTTCTCTTCTTTTGGTGTTTGTGTATTTCTCTGGTACTAAAATAGTTTTCCAGTCTGGAGGTCCAGTAGTCTGTCTCCTCTCTTACTAACTTCAGTTAATTTCTATATATTCGATCATATTTTTCAAGTACTTCTCCACAGAAAGAGTTCTACTGTTATCAGGTATTCATAGCAACCTCTGCCTTCATGAACTATCTAGCCACTGCTTTTGGAATTGAAGACCACATTTAGCTTGTGATTGTGGCAAGTTATTCCACATTAGTCAAGGCTCTTGGACTCAAGGAAGGAATTCCAGTTGATGTAAAACAATGCATTTTAAAAGATGGCTGATTATTACATTGTGCATTTAAAATTGAAGTGAGCTACATGATATGCACAGAATTGAGGTATCACTGCACATAAATGTAATGTGCCGGAATGTTTGGTTTACTATACGTCCACGTTTGTCTGTGCTCATAATAGTTTGTTCACAGGATTTTATGTATTCAGCTTTGATTTAGATTTTCTGTCTGTTGCATCATACGTTTTGAAAATACTATTTTTTTCTAAGAGATAATGACAAGTCTTGGTAGGCTTCCCACTTGAAGGATTCTTTTGGCAACTTATGAAAAACAACAACAACACAAAACAAAAGGCAAGAAATTAGCTTGTTATTCACAACATTCAGAAGAGAGTTCCAGAAACCTTTTTTTTCTTTAGACCGTGAACCCCAGGCTGGGAAAAGGAGCCTGCATTTTTTTTATGGGTTGATAAACACATTGATTGGTTCTTTAAACTGGTTATTATTTTGCTTATGTTCAATAATAAACATTGATGCACAAAAGCTAATGGTTTCTTGTGCTGTTAGTGCAGGAAAAAATGAGATAAGATTGTTTTCATGAGAAAAATATGTATTGGTAAGGGATGTATTGGTGCCTAAATTAAACATTTGAGATTACTTTTTCAGTGTATTCTGCTGGAGGACACTGAATTCAAAATAGGAGAATCAGTGATCAGGTGGCCTCGAATACCGCATCTCCCCACTTTAGAATTGCAAATTCTCAGTTACAAAAAACACAAATATGCACCATAGGGAGAGAGAAAATAATTAGGCCTACTCCATTCCTCAGCCACAGACATATTGATAATGACCCAGGCTTTGCTTTTGCTTTTCTTCTAGCAGTCAGAGGATACATCTTGGAAAGAAGTCTTGTTGTCTATGATCCAGAATGTAAAAAGAGCTTTGCTGTGGATTTGAGAATTACAACTTGTTACAGAAAAAAATACGGGTATGTGATTTAAACAGCGGTAGCAGCACATTGGGCAATGCTATATTGTATTCTTAGAAACTTATGCAAATGTTGCACATATTTTAGAAAATATTGAATGTCCCTATTGCATTTAATTAGAATATGACATATCCATGCACAACGTAGCTCACCCACCAAATCTTAAATATTAAATCAGCACTAAATCGTTTTACACCATTTTCTGTTTCTGATGAGGTTTGCACTGCTATACATTAAAATGAAAAGTTATTTTTCAAAGTATCTTTTATGAATTTAAGAATTATAACTCATGAAAGCAAGCAGAATATCGTCTCTGTTTTTTAATATCTATAATTCAAGGAGATTCAAGCCATTGATTTACCAGCTAATGGACGCACTGCCAAGAGGCACCAGGCCCCTTGTGGTGATGTTCTGATTGAAATCAGACACAAAAGAGAGGAAATAATTCCTTTTAATCTACAAACACCATTTCCCAAAGCATGAAACGCACCTTGGGGCTCTTAGGTACAATGCTTTATCTTTGAATTGATGACAAGATTAGCCGTCTAAAAGCCTTATATATATTTAACTTTCTGTTGAATTACATTAAGAGCAGATTTCCCTTATCATTAAAACCAGACACAGTCTACAGTCTATACATGCATATCTTATTATTTCAAATTGGTACGAGAGGAAGACCTAATTTTGTTTTCGATGATACATACGGGCATATTAGTGTATCACCCCGTGCAAACCAGACACTCGGAGTGAACTGTTTGATTTGAAACATCCAGCAGTGTAGTTGAATACTGAACGTTTCAGATTACCTTTAGTTTGATTTTCTAGCAAACATTTCGTATTTTAAGTGAAAAGCATTCTTATTTCAACTTTTGTCATGATAAATGGTCTAAAAGAAATTACTAGGGAAAGTGCCAGATAAGTATTGATTCTACAAATTCAAATTTAATTCCTAATAATATGATATCCCTGGAGGATAAGAATTAAAGCCAAAGCAGAATTGAATCTTCCCTATTGAAATTTGCCTAGAGCTGATTTAAGGCCTGGCAACAGCAATTCTTTGGAGTAAGTGGGGCCCAGTGAAATCATCTGCAGGTTTTCAGACCCACTCATACCTCCGTTCGCAATTTCGTATTTTGTCTCTGTCATGCGGTGTCATCTTCATCTGAAACCTAATTTTTGTATTTGTGCCACTAAGTTTCACTTGCAGCTATTGGAGGGTGACTTGTCAAGCATGGTCAAATCAAACCACAATGTTAAACCATTTAAACAAAACAAGTCGTCTCTTTGCAAAAATAATATTGATTCATATGTTAATAGTTCCATTCGAAAAGTAGCCTGTTCTCGGTATTAGTCGTACTTTTTATTTAATTGATCCTATTATGCCAAGACTTAAATGTCACTTTAATTTAAGGCTTTTAAATAGGGAATATTATACCCATTTTGCATCCACTCTGTAACAAAACAGTGCTACCGATGAACCTATTACTTTTTTTGGTACCTTGTTAAGCATGTTTTCTGCCAATCACTCTGTATAGATCCAGTGCATCAGCTGATTAGAATATTCCAGAGGCAGGGGTTAGAACCTGCCATTGTGTTTTTGATTTATTTACTTACTCATAAGTTGCCAGCAACATACTACACAACCTATTCCAGACAGTTCATTAGAATGTGTGGATTTTCATGGGTGAGCTGTGGTCAGGTGATATTGGAAACATTGATTAACCTGGGTGTATGTAGCAGCTGGCCTAATCAGGTATTCAGGGAGAGCAGGAACACAGGGCTGGAATTTTAGAGGACACAGATATTGTCCTGCTTTTATTTAGATTTCTGAGCTTCTTATTTTGCTAGGACCTCTACCTTGTGTTGTCCTTGCCTGTGACTTAACAGACCAATGAGATGATCTGCTGTATATTATTAATATGCAGGATGTGCACCCCTCTTCACCTTTGCTTTCTCTCGTGCTAAGCAGATAGTTATTTTTCTTTCTTTCTGCAAAAGTTATCAGTGACCTGTTCGGCATTTTGGACACAGCAGATTCAGCTTTTGAATGAACTTGAATGGTACATCTTTTATTTTATGGTTATAATAATGTAGAAACACTGAAGGATTAATGTAGGGCGTTACTGAGGTACTGCATACATTCAGATCATCTTGAGTTTTGTTTTTTGGAATTTCACATGGATGTTTAGTTGTGTACATTAAGGATGCAAATTTCTTGAAAACCATAAATCTGGTAGGTTTGCAACAGATTCTGATTCTGTGCTCATTTGACTAAGTAAAATACTTAATTTCATCACTTAATTTCTTTTAAACTGATACTGAGGTGGCATTAACTTAAAGAGCAGGCCTGTTACATGAAAGAACTTGATATTACAGGAGCAGCCTGGGAGCTCAGCAGGGGGGCATGATGCTTATCCTCTTTCTGCTTTGGTGTTTGTTAAAAAAAACAAAAAAAGGAATACAGCTTTTCAATCCTTATCCTTTAGAATGAGAACTTAAAAGATGAGAATCAGCACTTTTATTCATGAATTGCGGTGTCCTTGAAAAAGTGTCTGGCACAGGGTTCTAGAGTGTGACATCCTTTTTTCTCTATCTGAAGTTCATTTATAAAGTTAACAAGATGAGACACAAGTAGGTAAATGTCTAGTTCAAGAATACCTACTGTTTTAGGACAAACATGGCCCCATTAAGCAACAAGTAAATCTGCCTGCATCCTTCCCTGGTTGATTAATCAGATTTTTTATTTACTTTAACCTTCCTGTGGCTGCTGCTTTGCTTATAAAACAGTGTACCTTATGAAGAGGAGACATCATGTATACTATGTCATCCCTTAGGAAGAGATTTCAAATTGAGGTCCTGTCTCCCTGGCAGATTGAGATCCCTTAACACTGCGGAGACACAGCTGGAGCACTGACTGTTACTAGTTCTTAACTCCCCAAAGAGGTTACATTTCTTGATAATATGCCACTATAGCAGATTATGTTAGAGGGCACTGAACAAGACTTAAATAGGTAATGTGACAGACAGATGCTTGATGTGAACATGAAGTCCTTCTCTCCCCAACTGGGGATGTTGTAAAATTGCACATACAGGGTTCTGCAGTCCTCAGTCCAGTTTTACAGGGAGGTACTATTTTTCACTGCTTAAGCAGGCAAGCTTTAACTGCTGTGGAGAATTTATAAACCCTCAGTAGAATTTACAGACGGGTGACAAATTAAAGGAAAA
Organism: Amia ocellicauda; assembly: GCF_036373705.1. NCBI lineage: Eukaryota > Metazoa > Chordata > Actinopteri > Amiiformes > Amiidae > Amia > Amia ocellicauda. Next base: position 5,618,320 of record NC_089862.1, on the reverse strand, counting down.
ACCTGAATAAATAAGTGGAGGAACTTAATGAATGCAGATTCCCCCAAACAGGTGTACTGCATGATACAATTAAGCAATTAACATCCTATCATGCTCTGTACCATGTATACAAATGCTGAGCAGGTCCAGTTGACCTTGATTTTGGATCAAGATGGCAAGAGGAAAGGATCTAAGTGACTTTGAAAGAGGGGTCATTATTGGGCCACGAATGGCAGGAGCTTCAGTCACAAAGACGCTAAACTGGATAGTGTTCTGGACAAGTGGGTCCACTTGTCCCCTTAGAGGGAAGGAGTGACTGCAAATCATGACAGAGTTATCACCTTTATCCTATGGTGAAACATTTCTATCCTGATGGGAGTGGTCTCTTCAAGGATGACAATGTCTCAATCCACAGGGCACGAGGGCTCACTGAATGGTCTAATGAGTATGACAATGATGTGAATCATATGCTATGGCCTTCGCAGTCACCAGATCTCAACCCAATTGAACACGTATGGGAGATTTTGGACCGAAGTGTTAGACAGCACTCTCCACCACCATCATCCAAACCTCAAATGAGGGAATATCTTTTGGAAGAAAGCATTGCATTGAAGCATTGAAGCTGTTCTGGCAGCTCGACACCTTACTGAGACACTTTAAGTTGGTTTTTCCTTTAATTTGTCAGTCTGTATCTATCTGTCTTAAATACGGCAATAAATGAGAATAAAAATAAAAATCCAGCAGTACTGCCAATTTGTCATTTTTGTAAGTTTTCTTTTGAAATGTGTTGCATATCTTTGAGAAAAGGGTGCATATCATTACTATATTAAAGATGCAGGGAAGTATATTAAGTGGTTGTTTAAAACAGAACAGGGTATTTAGCATTCTTGCACCTGGGCACACATAATGATATGACTACTGGCACAATTTTTTTGAGACTTAATTAGAGAAAATTAAGTGCCGCTGCCAAAATGCTGATGTTGACAGAACTGGCGAAAGTGACAAAATTCATCAGGCAACAATGAACAAATGAAAACAAAAATGGAACATTTTAAGTAAGTTAATTAATGAATTAATTAGTGAGAGAACATCCTGCGTGTATTGCAAAAATCATTCAGGCTATATATGCTAACAGGATTCCATTAAAAAATATAATTGTAAGCGGTTTGTCCTATTAGTGCCCCATACAGTATATGGCATAGGCTCTTGGAAACCTTTGCTAGTCAGATACAGCTGCATGTTCGTGCTGGAGCGTCCCACGGAAATTGTAATTTTCCTGTTCTCTGCCTTCAGCTCACAGCACACGCAAAAAAGGTCAACAGGTCAACATCATTTTCAGTGCTAATTTAAAATAATAGTTTATAGACGCTCACTAGACTGTAATAAAGTAGAATTCAATAATGAATTAATTAATTGTGCTTAGGAAAAAGGTGTGACTTCTATCACATTCTCAACTGCAGTTCCAGGTTCCTGGTGTGTTGGACCACTGTATATAGAGTAATTTTGACATGCAATTAAGGGAAATGTACCTTGTGACAGTGAAAACAAACATCCCATACTTTAAAAACTGTACCTCACTGCCATGTGTTTTGTAACAGCAGCAGAGAAGTAGGGAGTATATGTAGATCTATGTTTCTATTTAAAGATGGTGATTTTAAGTGGAGGGGAAAAAATCTGTCTCCAGTGATTTGATTTATTGTGTCGTTTCCCCATATTCTATCAAGTACTTCTGACATTGCAGTTTAGTAACCTAATACTGGAAATGCATGTCAAGGTAAAATGTAAGAGTTATGAAATATACAAAATACTGCATTCTGCTCATTAGGGATGTAGAAAAAATGTCAAGCTGTGCTGTCCCTCCCTTATTAGCACAGAAGACATTTTTCATATTTTCAAGAATCTTATAGTTGTAATACTAATAAAGAATGCAGGCATTGTTGTGTGTATTCCTATATTGTTAGTGCAAACGGGCACAGGTTTAGTTTTCAAAGAGGATGCAGTTTGTGGAATCAGATTTTCATTTTTAACATGAGCAAAAGGGTTCACAGTTTCAATAATCAGGATTAAACCTGAGGAAGGCTTAGGAAGGTAGAGGCATGTTTTTTGTATGTGATATGATGCAATAGTTTAAGTGTATGTTGTCTATTCTAAATGAAATGCTGGTTAGGACAGTGGCCAGAGATATTGGAGAAGATTTGCAGGGTCTGCCAGTGCAGTGATAGAAATAGATGTACACAGAAACCATAATTTTTCAAATGACAAAATGCTTTTAAGATTATGCATTGCTACAGAATTGCTTTGAACTGTAATTGCTATAACATAGATTCTCTTTTCTAAGGTAATTCTGTAAATCAGTCTATTCACTGTCAGGATATTATGCAATCTGCTTAAGTAGTTTTTCTTGTTTCCTGTAGGCTGTGTTCAGTATTTCAGATATGCAGTTTATTTTTACTAAATGAGCACATATAGTATGTATGTGAAATATTAAGAAAGGATTGCCTTTCAACTAGTCTACACTGTGACATATTAAGAAAGGATTTCCTTTCAACTAGTCTACACTCTAATGCTATTGATGTTAGCAGTCAGTGAGGTCCAGCAAAGATGCAGATTGGGCCAGGGCTACCTCTTCTCACTTTGCTAGTTTTTGTAAGTAAAATGTTTACATGTTGAGACCCATTTCAGTATATAGCCTACTAATACAATACTGACGTTACTTTTAATGACGGTTTTACGAACTCATGTAAATAAATATATTTATGTATTGTTATTGTTGAAATCTTCTTTTAAGAGATTTATTTCTGTCCTTACATCATCTCTGACAGAAATTAGCCAATGCTCTGCTTTTCCAGTTTTGCTGTTTGGAGTGGCCTATGTGCTCTGCTAAGGTCATGACTGTAATAATTAAAACCATTTCGTTTTAGGGGAGTATAATATTAAATTAAATTAGCTTTTTAGAAGCTATATTATAAAGTGTCTTCCTTAGATGCAATTATCATTCTGTGGAGGATATCTGGGCAAAATATAAGTAATGTGATCCAGACACAAATGCACTTGAAAAAATTATATACGTAACCAGATCTGCTTAACTGGACATATTTGAATGAATGTGTAGGCTGAATTAACATTTCAACAATGGTACTTCAGTGTATTCAAAGTACACATCCTTCTTCCCAGTTCTCTGTTTAAGAAGAGAATACATATTTCTACAATGCACTGTTTGCGCTGTGATGATGTCTTTTGCGAACCTGTTTTCTTTGTTAAAAAATACTTTTATTTTCTCAGATGCTGTGTTTCACTGTCATAACCTTATTTGTGATGATCATAAAATCATTGTAATATAATTTAACAGTGGCAAGTACAATTTGAAATGTTTTATCATTTATAATTTACAAGTAATTATGCTTTCTATTATGGAAGTTGATTGAGCATCTGGTAACTTACACTCCCATACTACTTTCAGGTGTCTAAATATCTCTAATTGCAGAAATGTTTCAGGGTTCACGTATAGATTGCTTACTGAAATATTTGAAGAGAATCTGCAATCTTCATTCATTGCACTGCAACCAATAATTACGTCACTATAATCATGTTGTAATTTTTGACGAAAGGCAAACAATGTAAACAAAGTAAAATCAGCAACACAGGGAGGTTAGAAAGATAATTCAAAGCGTGTGCTGAAATATTATGCGTCTGTATTTTCTGGTGGTAGTAATCATGGCTGGGGAATGATTGTACTAGTTAACTTTTAATACAGGATTTCTTTCTTCTTCTCGGGATACTCACCTGGGGTTTATGGCTGCTATCCTGTTGTTTGAAAATTGAACTAATTACAGCTTGACAACAATAACTTGGCCTTTCAGGCAAAGGAAATGGGGATTAAATAAAGATGCATACAGATGGTTTGAATTGTATTGTATTTCCTTTATTATTCAAATCACTGAACTATAAACAATGAAACCCACAATTGCAGTTTTGGTCATTCTAAAGTTGTATGGCTCTTTGTTTTTCTAAACACTGCTGTGAGCTAGAAATAGTATTGAAGCTCCTGACACTCCAAGCTTTCCGATTTATTGGCTGTAACCACAGTTTCCTTGTTAGTATTAAGATTCTGTTTGCTTCTCACGTTATTATTATTATTATTATTATTATTATTATTTTTGAAAGAATATTGTGTTTTTTAAGAGGGCGGTACCTAATGTCCCTCAAAAAGCCATTGACAACATTCTCATTCTTCCAAAATGTGATAAGGCAAACTAACACTACAGGATATTAAAACAAACAAGCAAATAGAGGTGTTAAACTTGATAGCTTATTGGAAAGTCAGAGTTGTCAAAAGCCCTTTCTAAACATGACAGCTTGAAATGTCATAGTATAACAATAGTGCCTTGCTTTCAGAGAACATTGGCAGCATTGGTTTGAGGAATGCTTGTGGTGCCAAACTACAGCCTTTATCCTCACATTTTAAAACCTTTTTCAAACTCTCCATTCAGATTAAATGATCAGTCTTCGCCTCCTTGTTTGAATGAAACGGCCTGTCCTTCATCTGCCACTTGTCAGAGATTGTGTAGCCTTTTGCCATACATGCTGTTGTAATTGCAATGTAGGTGTATTTGCAAATAATGTGCCCCTCTCCTTAGGTATGTAAATGTAGCTGTTAGTATGGTTGCCGAGTTATTTTTTAAACGTACAATGTTCCGTCATCAAGCTTGTATTTTCCCTTAGTAGGCTTGGATTTATTAAGATTTGCAATGGAAATATTGCAATTGGAGCATTTTTAAGGCTAAAGAACTTGTTTTCAATAGTATTTTATTCATTATTTTAAGTCCAGTATTCATCTATGTTTTTATTTTTTAATTTTAGATTATTGTAGTATAGTGTGTGTGTGTGGGGGGGGGGGGTTGCTTTTTTTATATAAAGATTCTTACAAGTTGACCAAATAAGCACAACACCTTTTTCTGATTAACAACCCTTGAATTTATGGTATAGCCTACATGAATATTTAAAAATGGCACCTACTAAATCTCCATGAAAGTTTTATTTCTTCTATATTTAGGAGCACTTGGGTACAAAGCTCTTATGTATTTACCTCAGATGCTGTTTTAACTGGGTCCAAATAGTTCTCCCACCATGTTTTCCAGACAGCTGAAGCATACCGCCCCCCCCGGCTACATACAAGAGCTGATTAGCTTGCCATCTCCATAGCAACCTTACCCCCTTCTGCCGCATTCAAATCAACATGACATAAACATACAGGGCTGCATTATCAAGAGTGCAATTTATTTTAGACGTAATGCAATGAATTTGTCAGTACTCACACTGTTTACTAACTTTTAGGTGTGTGGTCTGCTGGTATGTATTTGTTTAAATAATAGATTTGAATTTGTTTTTGAAAGAATCTTTTCAGTCTGACAGTTAACTAGTCTTTCTTTGAACTCTAGGTGAAAAAATATGGACAGTAACCCAACTGTCTTCCCTTTCAGTACAGTCTAAGCTATCTTTGTGTGCAAATTAGTTTTCATTGTTCATTCTCGCAGTGCTCCCTTTTCAAAATCTCTCTCTGTTTGTTTCTTCCAAGTTGATCACTGTTTTAGTGGAGGAAAAATAATTCTGGCAGAAATTGTGAACAGAAGAGCCTTTAAAATGAACACAAAGAAAACCCCTTGGGAGCAATTACACAAAAAGGCCCACTTTTAACAAACCCTTCTCAATTGCACAGTCTTTATTTAGGTTTAGAAATACTAGGAATCAATTCTCAGTAAACAGCAGTTTTAATTTCCTCTTCTTTCTTACAAGCGCTTGATACTTTGTAGTGATGGCCAAAAACAAAGAAAAGACATGCACTGCAATTATAGGGGCAATGCATTCTGTAGGAATTGACATTTTTATGGCTTACTTTGGGAGCGGGGTTTTTATTTTCAGTACTACATCCAAGTGCAGAGGTTGAGAGAGTATCTCTAATTTAGTATCTCTGATCTCTCAGTATGAGTCTGCTGCAGGATATGTATTACAGTAGCTGTTTGCTTGGCAAGTGCAGGGTGTTGCTCTAGCTGTTCTTTCTGGGTTTTTGTCTGTGTCTAGTGTCTGAAGGCAGGGATTATGTGGGGATTAAGACCTTCATGTCAGAGGTAGGCAGTCCAAAAAAACATAAACCAAAAACATACTAACACAAAGAGTAAGTTTGTTTTAACTTGGAACCAAAGATTTACTTGGATTGCGAGAACCAATCCTCAGTGCTCAAGAGATACTATCTAGAACTCCTACAAATATCTCTCTGCGAATTGTATAATATGAATTAGTGGACGATGCAGACCTTGTACATTTTTCGGATGTTTGTAGGATTTAGCTTAGCTCAAGGGGTATTCACTTGACTTTAATGGGCACCTGCTGCTTTTTCATCTCTGTCTGACCCGTCAACATGAAAATATACTGAATATTTACATTTATTTACTAGGCCTAGATCATTCGTAAAAAGAATAACAAAAACTAGGTATCACAATCACAATTTCAGCTTAATCTGTATAAGGGATGGCCCAGTCTAAATTATGGGGAATGTTTCTGTATTTCTATATAGTGTCTTTTATTTCTGCACACATTATCATTGACTGTGTGGCTGTATGATGGAAATGTAATCTTGCCAGTTTTCTTGGAACGTGCACATGACATGTCCCTCAGACTTGTTTAAAGTGTCAAGTTTAAATCGATAAAATTTTAATCCAACAGCCCTCAGACCTAAGGAGGAGAGAGGGACTGATTCATGCTCATGTGTTCTCGCTCACATTTGCTGTCAGTCAGCCACAGCAGATTGATTCCGTACATTTAAATAAATATATTCTATTCATTTCTAGTATTTTATTTTGTTTTTTTTTGTTTAATGTTTAGTACAGAGTGACTAAGATCTTGTGACAGTCACTGACTGATATAAGCTCATCTATACACAGACAGGGATCCACTTTCACTTGCACACACACACACACATTTGTTTCAATCATTATATTTCAGTTGTTGATGTTTAATTGTACCATTTGTAGTTTTAAGACACTTGGTTTGTAGTTTACCTTTTTTTTTTATCCGTAAGTGCACACACGGTTCTATACTAAGGAATACAAGTGACAACCAGCTTTGAAATAGAATGGTTAAACGTTATATTCAACATAATGTAAATAGAACCAGGTTTAAACAAACTCATTCTTTTTTCTTTATTTTTGAGAGATGGGGGTATTGCCGCTGCAGGCTATATGTAAAGCAGTATTCTAAATTGCCCAACATCATCCTCCTTTGGGGTGCATTAAAAGGTTTAGGGAGTAGATTATATCCAGAAAGGATTAGTATTTTAATGGTGAATTTCTACTATGAAAAAAATAAAAATAACACAAATACAATAGTATATTTTCTAAACTGTAATTTTGAGCTTGAAAAAGTAGTCTGTCCCCATTTTTTTAATACTGTCTTTTGCATTTTTCATCTGTGAATAATGCATTAAATGTGAATCTGTTTCCCTGCATCGCGACATATGCAAACATTCACGACTCAGGATTTGCTTTATTGGACAGCTGTGTCATACAGCAACTCTGCTAATGCCTTCCATGATGTTACATGTTTACTAATCGGCCTTTCAACTTATCTTTATGGCAAATAAAGTACAGCTTTTAAGAGCTTTGGAAACACAAAGTTATGGGTTTTGCTAGAGAGATTTATGTACAGGCTCTTTCTTCTGCCAAACTCACAATGCTGCATTCCTTTGTTTCTGTAGCAATCATGACGACTGCAACATCACCTATCCTGCTCAAATGGGATCCCAAGAGTCTTGAGATACGAACTCTAACAGTGGAGCGGTTACTGGAGCCTCTGGTCACACAGGTAGGAATATAACTTGGGGTTTTCTTCACAGCACTGCTAGAACATGTCTTAATGTGTGTCTTTAGGTCCCCAGTGACCAATTAAGTTTACATTTTGAAAAGCAAGCCTTCAGTTTCAGAGATGCTCAAAATCAGACAATTTTGTAGTGGACTCTGTAAATGCTATAGCCTGAGCAATGATGAGTTATTTGTGTTTTCCACATGTGTGAAATGATACTTATATCCCATTTCATGCCTATTCTTAAGTCTTATCACTGGTTTCCTGGGATTTTCATAACTGATTGCCTGCTGCGTTTACTTAATTCACAGCTTTTGTGGGTTTCATACCTTTGTTCTGTCAGGTTCCAGCTGGTGTTGAGTTTATACACATAAAGAATATGTAATGCCTTGTTGTTGCAATAATGAAATTCTATGTCAAAAGCTCCTGAAATCTGTAGTGTTCTTTTAATTTAATGACATTCAGAGTCATTGATCAAGCTTTTTCATCCATTTCTCACTGTCAACACTGGCACTGTCAATGAGAGCACATGTAGGACACGTTGAGAGGCTACAGCAACTTAATTGCAAAAAACTCTTATGATTTTTAAGTTCCCCATTGGTTTTTTAATACCATACTAAATTTCTAAATGTGAACTGGTAAAATAATGGTGTTAAATTGAACTTATAAATAAATAGCCTCCTGTAACAGTGTTATTCAATACAATTTAGTTCAAATCTTAATGATACTCTTGTTTTTAAAGCTTTCTACATAATGATATCTTCCCCAATGATGTGGTTGAAGCTGAAAATTTGGGAACATTTAAAAATAGACTGGATAGTATCAATGATATTTCAATATAATTTCTAACGAATCAATGAAGAGAGATTTAATAAGCTTGTTCTATTAAAAACAATTCCTTACCTTTACCTTTTGTGTGCAGTTAACCAGTGCTTTGTGGAGTTGGGTGTATGCTTTGGATCATTATCATGCTGGAATGTCCTTTTGCGGCCAAGCTTGAGCTTCTTGGCAGAGGGAACCGGGTTTTTGATCCAACATTTTGTAGTTCATGATTCCCTCTATCTTAAGTACTCCAGGACTTGTAGCTGCAAAACCAGCCCAGAACATTTTTCACAGTGTGTTTGTTTTTATGCCAAGCATGTCCAAAAAGCTCAACTTCAGATTCTTCTGACCATGAGACCTAATTCCAATTGTCATGCAGATGTAGTATGGGAAATTGGTGTCACCTCATTTTGTGGTATGCCCTCAGAAGATGTTTCTTCTTTGAAACACATTCTTCCCATGAAGGCCACATTCTTGCAGGCAAAGTTGGATGGTAGTTTTCAACACATTGTATCCTGAAGATGCCAGTTTGTCTTTGAGATCTCTGACTGTTACCATTTTATACCCTAGGGCAGGGATGGCAAACCTGTGGCACACGTGCCCAGAGTGGCATGCATAGCTGTATAGGTTGCACGCCAAGTGAGTGACTATCTGCGTTTTTTTTTTTTTTTTGCCTGCCCGCCCCTCAATTGTCTAAACTGATTGGCACTTTGGAAAACCAGTCAGTATGTTTGGTAGTGACAGCACCGGCCCGAAGTAATTGAGCAGCACTCATGTTATGTTATGAATATTATGTTTTGGGTAGGGTTCTTGTGCGCAGATTTTTGCAGTTATGCGCAGAACTGCAGAATCCTCTGCTCCCATTGGTGGAGCTGCTGGAAGAATCTGAGGGACTTTGTTTTGGGGGTAGATTGTGATTTTAATGGGGGTTTTAAATTAACTTTAGCATTATAATCCTCAAACTTAATGTGTGATGAAATGTGATTCATGCATTTTACTGCACTGTAGCAATACTGCAACATTTAAATGATGTATTCATTGTATGATGCACTTATTTTTTATTCTTTAATGTTGTGACATGCTTTAGCATGGTGTTCCGCTATACACAATTAAGATTGATTTATTTAATTTGAATGAGGATTAAAAATTCACATTGTCCAAAATAAAAATGGACATATTCTAAAAATTATCGAGCTAGTGAATTGCTATTACTATTGCAATATTGCATATTTATAATATTTTTTGTGAAGAATATGTGCCTCGCTTCATATTCTGCAGCAGAAGTCCCACTAGCAGACTGCAGCTGCACTTGCTTTACAGACTACAGAGGGATGAGGGGGTGGGTTCAAGGTGGGGGGAGGTTGGCACTGGATGCAGGTGGTGGGTGGGATGGTTCTATCTGTCCATAGTTTAGATTTTTCTGTATTGCGGTTTGTTTTGTTGGCATGTTTGCTTAATAACTTAATTACAACAAAACACAATACATATTGGTTATACAAATTGCTGTTTAGCCCCTGTATAAACTTTTATATCCCTAATTTATCATTGGCACCCTTTGGCACATGGCAAAGTATACAAACCAGACTTTGGGCACTCCATTCAAGAAAGGCTTGCCATCCCTGCACTAGGGAAATGGGGAAACCTTTGCATGTCTCTGTGTAGTTCCAGAATCTTTCATTGAACTTCCAAAGAGCAGAATGTTGTAGATTTGATTTTGTTGGATTTGATTTAAAGGAATACTTATTTTGATTTCTGGAATTAAATTAATTATTCATGATGAATGTGACTTTGCTCTGTGCAATGCTAATAAGATCACAGTATCACATTTGTAGGCATTTTTTCAGCAGGACACTTTATCCAATCCGTAGAGCCTTCTTTTTTTGGGCAGTTTGTTTCCTATTTATTCAGGGGTGTGAATACATCTGCAGGGCACTCTGGAATAGTCAGAAGTGAAACTATCAACCTCCTCAACTTTTTGTTGCACATTTTAAAGCTTTGATCAAAAGTCTCTCACTCTCTCACAGAATTGAAGCTTTATGTTTGTCTACTGGGCTTCCCATCAGAGACCTTCATGGTGCATAAGATAAAAGGCTCTTATGTTAGCAGCCATGAGTACTGTGTCCAAGGCAGGGCAAGGATTTGTATTATGTGCATGAACAGCGGAAGGACATGTCTGTGTGCTTAAGCATTCGTGCTGAAGCGTCATGCTGTCTGAGGCAATCTTGCAGAGCAGAGGCTGGAGGAGAATCTGACCATGGACAGCTCCAGTTTCCGCTGGGGTGAAGTCTGACTCCACTTCCTGCTCTGAACTTGCAGTGCAGTGTAGAGCTGCAAGAGCCAGGCAACTGTACTCTCCTTTCATGACTGGAGGCACTTCTAACATGAACACAATCTCTTCACATGTAACCTCAGGGACAGGAAACTAACCATGTTATAACCATAAAAAAATACAAAATATCAAATGAGTTTTGAGTTTCTGAAAAGCACAATTCTAGGATAAAAGGAAAACATAAATAAAAGCCTGCCTCTTTCATGTATTCTGCACAGCTTAATCCACATTAATGTTATTTTAGACACTATTGAATGTACACTTTGATGAAACATTATTCTGATAAATACATTTTCTGTTGTGTATTGATTTCTTTTTAACCTTTATAATGTGATCGTTTTTCATAGTGAAAGGAATTGTCTTTAAAAAAAAAAAATTGAATATCATATTTACTCTCATTGTGCTTCCTGTTTTGAATTTCCTCCTGTTTTAAATGTCTGTCTGAGTCTTCATTTGCATTGTTTGAGAAACTTTTAAAATGTCATTATGTTTCAGGAACCATAACAAAAGACATACTTTCTGACTGGCTGAAAAATGTATTGCAGGGTATTTAGTTGAGTGTGAAATTGATAAAGAAAAAACCTGTGCTATGCACGTAAACACAGTAATGTGACAAGCTGTATAGCAAATCCAATGTGTAGGTACTGTATGCTATAAATTAGAGTTAAAAATATTTACAGTGGGGTTTTTAAAGCTCCTTTATTAATGTAGTAGTTATCCTGCTACTGCGTGATTTATGATACCTAATCAGAACTAAATTGAACCCTCTCCTACAATATGTAACACACCGATCAATAGTACATTTACAGTGTATTAAAATAGTAGGCTATATTTGGGGGGGAAATAACAAATTCCTTGGGAAAGGGCATGATATGTAGAAGCTGGAGAAAAACCAACAAAGTAAATAACTGAAAAAAAAATGAAAAAAATTAAATGCATATTTGCAGTGGAAAGCAAACATAAACAGTGTGTGCCAAAATCCAACCAAACAGAAAAGAAATGTGTGTTGAAGCTTAAAGTGATGGACTATTGCTTTAGTATTGATTGTTATGCTACCTTATTGTAAAGTCAATGTTTATGTTTTTATAGTTGTTGTTACTGAGTCCTACTAATTAGGCAGAGTGAAGTGATAATCATACTGCAGCCAGCGTCTCTGCCATGCTTGCTGGTTGCTTTGCATTTGTTGACATGCAGGCCGATTGCTGTGTCAGCCCCTTTCAGATGATCGTTAGCTTCAGGTGACATCTGTCACGCTCCCTTAGCAGTTGTTTCTCAGCAGATGCTGTCCAGGTTGACAAAGGTCTCTTACATACAGACGTGATATTTCCAGACAGTTTGCTGTCCTTGACATGCCGCACTGCCACTGGCTGCTCCGACTCCCGTATAGAAGCTTGTACTGATCTTGCTTACCGATCTGCAGATTTCACCGTTCTCAGTTTTTGGCATGACAGGTTTGTGAACATAGTACTGAAACCAGGCCCCGGTGAAGGCATGCTCAGAAGTTAAACTACAGTCAACATTTACCTTTGTTTTTGTTTTTCTCTTGATTGTTCCATTATAGCCATGTTGTGCAAGAAAAAAAAGGCTGTACAGTCCTTGTTTTCCAAATAGTTAGTTTCGAGAATCAAGGTATCATTATACTATTACGTTTATCTTTCTATAAGTAATAACTTCAGTAATAATAATAATAATAAATACCTGAGTCCTTCAGTGCACAGGTTGTGATTTATTAAATAATTTCATATCAATGGATGGATTGATTTTAATAAGTTTCTCAGATTCAAGATGTCCAATAGACATATGTAGTAGGTAAATTGAATTTCCTGGACTTGCTTGACTAAAGTAATGGTGACCTGGCCATGAGGGCGCGGCCATCAGAACCTCCGAGCTAGATGGAATCAGCCAAGATGTAAAAGCAGTGTGTGGAGTGGAGGAGGGATGCAAAGAGATGAATGCTGGGAAAGTGCATGTGTTGCTGGATACTTATGCTTAGGAGGGCAGAAGTCAGGCGTGAGACTGGGGGTTGTCTTCCTTCCGAACCTCAGCTTATAAACTCCATTAAGTGACGAGAAAAAAAAAAGTGATATATTTTGCGGCTCCTCTCTATATCCCCAGATGAGTAATGGCATGGAATACAAAAAACTGTTGAAAAAATAAAATGTATAGCAGTTGTATGTGCAGTCAAGTAGATGGAAATAGAAAATAATTTAACCCACAGAAGACAGTGATTGATATTATAGCACATGTACAATGTGAGCTGACTTCAGGTTTACTTTTTATTGTGCAGTGTAATGGGAAAAGCAGACTTGTTTGCTTACCAAATGAGACAACTGTCAGTAAGACTGTCAGCTTGACAGAAGAGTGTGTTTTCTTTTTCTTTAGTTTGAAGGAAATGAATAAAACCAGAAAGCCAGCAGGAAAACCGGCAAACATTTTAAATCGCAGGTGAGTATCAAAGCCCTCTTTAGCTGAGGCACAATGTGTAATTACAGCTGAGAGCTGAGTGCCAGAGCAGCGGCAGGTGACTGACAATTGATCAGTGAAATAAATTCCATCTCTTTGCTGAATGTAGACTATTTTTCATCATGGTTTGTGAGACTCCTAGGGGTGTACTTCTTTTAAATGTGTCTGCAGGAAGCCTTATTAAAGTTAAATGTGGGTCTAATTAAAATCAAACCTATTTTCTATCTAAACTAAAGGAAAAATTATCCAAATATGAATCTGAGCAGGAAAGCTTATTTGATTCCAAACAAGTAGCCTGCTTTGAGGGAAACTACATAATCCATTTGTCAAAAACTTAAAAAATAAATAAATATACACGTCAAGAGGAATAACAGTGGATATGTTTCACCTGCATTTTACATCCATTCTTCTCGTGTAACTCTTTAATAGGATGTCATGTTGAGTTACCAAAGAAGAAGAAACATATATTGGTAAAATATTCAAAGTTACCCTTCACAGATAAAAAAAAAAAAAAAACATTGTGAGGGAAATTGCAAGGACTTTCAATGTTTTAATTAATGAGAATAGATCACAATCAACGGATGCACAGCATTTGGTAGCTATCATGTCAGGAGAGGCATAAAAATGGAAAGCATGGGCGAAATTGGACCGATTATTTAAAAGTTCAAAAACGTATCCTTCCCTAACCAGCATGTAGATTTCAATTCCATAATACATTTCTCCATATCTCCAAAGCGAAACATAAAGAGGCATCTTTGAGAAGATGGTATGATGAGGAGATTTGCTGCTTGAAAGCCTTTTTAGAGATGAGGAAAATTACAAGGACATCTAGAATGGGCACTAAGCCATGACGATTTGTACAAAGATCATTGGATACAGTGTTACAGAAACACAAGACTGTCTGAATCAGCTTCCCTTAGGAGATTGAGCACTAGAAGATAACAAAAGAAGGTTAAAATGTTATAAACATAAATTAATACACAGAATCACGAAGGGTAAGGAATTCCTCAAGGCCATGCAGTACCCTCAAAAAGACAACTGGTTGGTGAAGTGTATATTTATATATTTTCAGGTGAGCCAATCATCTTGACTGCCAGTGTCTTAACATCGTCTTCACCTAGCAGTAACCTTTGTCGATCCACTGTTCCCTAAAGGGTTTCTCAAGAACCTTCTACCAACTTCAGCAGATACAAATTGCTCCTCTAATCTACTTGATTTATTTCTTGCCATCCTCAATGGGCACTTCTTGGTAGCCTTTTGTCTCCTGGGATCCAATCGAGTACTCTGGTTTGCCCCATTTTTATTTTTTATTTGTGTATTTGTGTTAATCCAAGCTTACTTGGTATACATTTCATGTTTCTTTGGGTTGTCGATAGTTCTTGTATAGTTTGTATTTTGGGTACAGGTTATGCTTCCATATGTTAAAACATACAGCATGCATTGGTTGGCAATTTTACTTTTAAACAATAAAAGTACTTTTCCCTTTAGAATCCTAATTCAATTTGCGAAAGCCTTGCAGCCAATTTTGGTTCTGTTTATTTCAGACATCTGTTTTTAGCCGATGATATCAGCTGACCCAAATACACATAATCGTCACCAGTTACAGTATCTGGATAATTTAATCCAGGATAATATGCAACTCAATTAAGAGAAGTAATATTTCCTTAGTATAATATATGGATGATATGGTTTAACTGGTTTAGTAAGTCACCATTTTCAAAAACTTGAAGAATAAACGCACACATATACATTCACACATGCACCAAATAGTGTTACAGCATATCCATGATATTGAAAGTGATTATCTCTAAGAATTTAAATGACTCTGTTGCCTGTTGCTGGCAAATAGGTCTTTAATCAGCACTAAAAAAAAAACACTGCTATTCTCAGAATGCAAATAGGTGGAAAGTGTCTTGAATAGGTCAGGTGGTTCTCTGCTGTTTTACATTCAGATTTATCAGAGATTCAATCTAAAAACAAATCAAAGTAATTTTTGTATCTAACCAAGCGGTTCGAGAATCAAAATAACTGGGGTTTAAATTGCTGTTCAGCTAACCATCTGGAAATCTGCTGTACTAGAAAAGGTACGCCCTGATGTCTAACTAAAACTTTCGACTATGTTCTTCATGTTGTCAGTTCCAAGACTCAGTTACTGTGTGTTTTGCTCTTGCCCTTTACTTCTGAGCCCTTGCATTCGGAGAGATTTCCAGCAGATCTTTGAAATTCATTAAAATATCTCAAGCAGAGTGGAAAGCCGAGAATGTGCTGTTGGTAGGATGCTAAAGTACAACTGTATGAAAGCAAAGTTAATACTCACCAGGCTAGCTTTGGAAATATTCCAGTCCTATTTTTTTGTTGCTATAGTTTCGGCTTGCTTCGTTTTCTTTTTCCAATTGGTTCATTTACAACAAGAATAGCTTGTCTCCCTCTGTTAGTGTTATCCCTCTTCTTCCAAAAAAGAAAAGGAAAAAAAAATACATAGGAAAATTCAGGTTGAAAACACTGTTCCAAAGAGTCACATATTTGACAGAAGTATGCTTAATAGTTTTAAAATTGTTTGACCATTAATTCGTTTTTATGTATTAATATTTTTATTTATAGTTTGCCATGACATTGTATGTTCTAAATAACAGTATTATTAGTAGTAATAGTAGTATTTGCAGTAGTAGTACTAGTAGTAATAATAATAGGTGTATTTTATAAGAATTTGATACCCAGTTGAAGGCTCCTTCATTGGTATGCTGAGCAGGTATTATTGGTCATGAAGCCGTTTGAATGATAATGAGATTTTGTAAACCAGGAAGTATCTTCATAAGATTATGAATTATGAAGGAACAGACACTGAAGTACGATATCTGCTGTACTCACCAGTCCTAGCCTGCTTACCTCAACATAGTCATACTTTCATGTATTTTATATGTATATAAACATGTCAAATCTACACCTGATGTGGTTTTATACATGGGAGTGCAAATGGCTCCAACTGCTATGCAATATAAGTCTTATTTCTATCCTAGTGTTTATGCAACTTTGATTCCTGGTGAACAAGCCCTCTGGTGTATGAAATTGAGAATATCTTTTGGTCTGTTGAGGATGTAGAGGGTTAATTCAGTACAATTTCTGGTTTTGTTTTCTTCAGCTGGAGGGTGGGATTCCACTCCATTTAGCATCATAAGAAGTGCTTTTGATTATCTCTCCATAGCTCTAATTGGATATAAGACAATACAATCAAAAGAAAAGAAGAAAGCAACATATTTCAGCACAGCTGGAACACTTGTGGGCTTTTATAAGGAAGATAAATATTAGATATGCATTTTTATTCACTTGAATTTCTAGCGGTATTCTTAATTTAGATACCCTCTGCTCTTCAGAAGCAGACTATTTGGATTACTTGTGTGGGAGTATTGGAGTGACACCTGGGTCACCAACTTTCTTTGTATTGGCATTACTGATTTATCCCTTTTGTTTCTTTTTAAATTTACAGTCTAAGATAAAACCGTGGGACTTGTAGAAAGCTTCAAACTCATCGTTGAGCTGCTAAAATAGATTGTTTGTATGTCTCTAAACTAACAGAGGTGTCAGTCCCGACAGTGAAAGGTAGATTTATGATTTCAAAGGTTTTATTCCAAGGAACGTGCGATGTGTGAGTTTTTTTTTCCTTATATTTCTTATAAATGAGACTAGGAGAAAAGCAACGGCACCGGAGGAATTTCAGCTCTGCTTTATAATCACTCTTCTGCGCTAATGCTAGATTCTGTAAGTGACAAGTCAAAGGGAGAAGCAATACAGTGCTACAGTGACCCTAATAACTGTGTGCAACCCAGCCTTGCTGACACGTTGTCAGATCTCATGGATTCTGCCTTTTGGGAAAATGAACTGAAATGCTGGCTTCTGAAATGCTATGGTTTCCTTTTATATTTGCATCCATATCTTAATGGTATCACAAGCGCCAGCCCATGGAGGTCGAGGAGCTGATGTGACGCAAATAATGTGAAGACGTGTTTGAGCGTTCTGTAGATACAAATAGACGTATTTGTCCTAATTTTTAATTCTAATAAGATCCAATTACAGAGTTAGACTTGATTAATGTGACCTGTTATGGTAGCACAATTTGGTGCCTAAGTGAACGCAAACTTAGGCAGCATGCACATGGTCTAATAGCCCTATTACTTCCCCTCCCCCTCTTTTCTCTATGAGGAGAATACAATGACTGGAAAAAGATTAGTCTTGAAAAAAGAATTAAGGAAAAAATTGAAACACATGGTTTGTAAACTGTTGTTCTTCACTTAGAGGGCATCTGTAAAGAGTGATCCTTCATTTGTTTTCTGTTGTCTTGCAATCTCAGCAATTATGATTAATTTGCTTCCCTTTACAGACCTTTGAGGTTTGTGGAACTGTGAGGTATGGGGTGGATTTTGTTTATTATTATGCAGTTAAAACTGAAATATGGCACACTGTTACTTTTTCTGCAAATTAACCTTGAGAGTCTTGAAAATATGATCAATTAACCAGGATTATTGATGGCACATGGAGGCGTACAGAAATTGAATAACCCTCCTGAGAATATAATTGCATAAAGTAACATAAACAAAGTGCTGATTCTATTCTAATTCGTACGGTTCATTATTTTGAAATAACTACAAATCTGTACTATACTTTTACATCAGACACTATAATTCATTTTCCATTTTTATTTCCATCTTGTGAAAAGTAGTTTCTTGTTGGAAACAGGAAATATCACAAAATCTCTCTTTCTTTGAAAAAAATATGTAAATCAATTTAACTATATGGTAGTCTTGTTCAGAAATCATTGGGAAAAGTTATATTAATCATATACTAATAATATTAATTAGTGCTTTATGTTTTCTGGGGTTTTCTGCTAAGTTTATGGTGTATATTTTATATTGAACTCATTACTCATTTTCTTTAAAAGTAAGTGCATATGGATTTTATTTATTAGTTATTACCTCTAACAAATTGTTATTTTACAGAATTCCACAAAAGCAATGTTTTTATTTTAGTATAATCTTATTAAGGCCTAAATCTTGGACTCAGGCAAAAAAGCAAACCTAATTGGTCTCCTTTGTAAGCTTTACCCAAAATTGTATTTATATGTAAGAAATGTAAACAATTTCATGTCTCATAGAAAGATCGATTGTTGATTTTATGAGTATGCACAGTCTTCGGGAACAATTAAATCTTCAAAAAAACTTAGATGTAGATGGATTCCTGTTACAGAGTATACTTTTTTGTTTTGCTTTATGAAGTCAAGTACCTTGACAGTGCTATGGAAGAAGTAAAAAGCTTTTGAAATCTGTTTTTAATATGTGGTTTATCTCATTCCCTTGCACTGGTGTGTTATTAAAGGTTAAGATTATGAACAGACACTATGATGTAATTCACCCATTAATTCTGCATTAGCTGGAACTGAATGCCGATTCAACATTTATAGAGCTACTTCCTCAATAAATTCATTTTTATATCTTTGAAATGGGGTATATATTTACTTAGTCAAGACTATATTGGTTTTATTGGCTATAATGGATTGAAGATTTCTTTCTTGCTACAATTATGAGATTAAATAATTCATAACATTGTTTTCTCAAGGCGGACAAAAGGGAAACAAACCCCTTGACTGGTGTAAATTACACTTGTCAGTGCTCTTTAATGAGGCTATAACACATTCATCCTATAAGAATTATAGTGTAAATTTTAAGATCCCACCTCAGTATTCTTAGCTTCATGATTTGGATTAAGAGTAAGGTCTCTCCTTTAACTTCCCACTTTTTCAAACCCTCTCAGTGTTCACCTTTTGGTTGCTTTAAAACTTGCAGTTGTGACCCTTCAGTAGGAATGAATGTATTATATACACAACCTGCTCTACACATTTCTAAAATAAAGAAATAAAGAAGTAAACACAATGAAAATGGAAAGTCATGAAAGTCATGATTGCATAACTATTGAAACCCTGTGGTATGACAAACCTAATTGAATTCAGGTACACAAAATAACCTTAACAAGCCACACAATTAGCTGAATGGCCTGTGTCTGTGTGTAATAATAGTGGTTATCATGATTTCAGAATAAAAACACCTGTCTCTGTGAGGTTCCTGGGTCAGGTAGAGAATTTCAAGTAGAGACTCAACCATGAAGACCACAGAGCTTTCAAAGCAAGTCAGGGATATAATAATTGAAAAGCACAGGTCAGGGAAGGGTACAAAAACAGATCAAAGTCTCTGAATATCCCTGTGAGCACAGTCTACTCAGTCATCAAAAAATGGGAGGTGCATTTTACAACCCAGACATTGCCTAGATCAGACTGTCCCTCCAAACTGAGCAGCCAGGCAAGGAGGAAACTGGTGAAGGATACCACTGTGAGGCCAACAACAGTTCAGTGACTGATGTGGGAGAAAATGTTCATGTGAGCAATATCCAGAATACTTCACAAAACTAGCCTGTATAGCAGGGTAGCAAGAAAGAACCGTTTGCTAAAAATAAGCTATCTCATATGGAGTTTGCAATAAAGCTCCTGAGTGATCTTGCAAAAATATGGCAAAAGGTGTTGTGGTCAGATGAGACTAGATTGGCTCTTTTCGGTCTAAATGCAAAGTGTTACATTTTGCACAGACCCAGCACAGCACATCTCCCAGTCAACACCATTCCTGTAGTCCAGCATGGTGGTGGAAGCATCATGCTATGGGGATGCTTCTCAGCAGGGATGGGAAGCTTGTTAGGATTGAAGGACAAATGGATGGAGAAAGTACAGGCACATACAGTGAGGGAAAAAAGTATTTGATCCCCTGCTGATTTTGTACGTTTGCCCACTGACAAAGAAATGATCAGTCTATAATTGTAATGGTAGGTGTATTTTAACAGTGAGAGACAGAATAACAACAACAAAATCCAGAAAAACGCATTTCAAAAACATTATAAATTGATTTGCATGTTAATGAGGGAAATAAGTATTTGATCCCCTATCAATCAGCAAGATTTCTGGCTCCCAGGTGTCTTTTATACAGGTAACGAGCTGAGATTAGGAGCACTCTCTTAAAGGGAGTGCTCCTAATCTCAGCTCGTTACCTGTATAAAAGACACCTGTCCACAGAAGCAATCAATCAATCAGATTCCAAACTCTCCACCATGGCCAAGACCAAAGAGCTGTCCAAGGATGTCAGGGACAAGACTGTAGACCTACACAAGACTGGAATGGGCTACAAGACCATCGCCAAGCAGCTTGGTGAGAAGGTGATAACAGTTGGTGCGATTATTCGCAAATGGAAGAAAGACAAAATAACTGTCAGTCTCCCTCGCTCTGGGGCTCCATGCAAGATCTCACCTCGTGGAGTTTCAATGATCATGAGAACGGTGAGGAATCAGCCCAGAACTACACGGGAGGATCTTGTTAATGATCTCAAGGCAGCTGGGACCATAGTCACCAAGAAAACAATTGGTAACACACTACGCCATGAAGGACTGAAATCCTGCAGCGCCCGCAAGGTCCCCCTGCTCAAGAAAGCACATGTACAGGCCCATCTGAAGTTTGCCAATGAACATCTGAATGATTCAGAGGAGAACTGGGTGAAAGTGTTGTGGTCAGATGAGACCAAAATCGAGCTCTTTGGCATCAACTCAACTCGCCGTGTTTGGAGGAGGAGGAATGACCCCAAGAACACCATCCCCACCGTCAAACATGGAGGTGGAAACATTATGCTTTGGGGGTGTTTTTCTGCTAAGGGGACAGGACAACTGCACCGCATCAAAGGGACGATGGACGGGACCATGTACCGTCAAATCTTGGGTGAGAACCTCCTCCCCTCAGCCAGGGCATTGAAAATGGGTTGTGGATGGGTATTCCAGCATGACAATGACCCAAAACACACAGCCAAGGCAACAAAGGAGTGGCTCAAGAAGAAGCACATTAAGGTCCTGGAGTGGCCTAGCCAGTCTCCAGACCTTAATCCCATAGAAAATCTGTGGAGGGAGCTGAAGGTTCGAGTTGCCAAACGTCAGCCTCGAAACCTTAATGACTTGGAGAGGATCTGCAAAGAGGAGTGGGACAAAATCCCTCCTGAGATGTGTGCAAACCTGGTGGCCAACTACAAGAAACGTCTGACCTCTGTGATTGCCAACAAGGGTTTTGCCACCAAGTACTAAGTCGAAGGGGTCAAATACTTATTTCCCTCATTAACATGCAAATCAATTTATAACTTTTTTGAAATGCGTTTTTCTGGATTTTTTGGTTGTTATTCTGTCTCTCACTGTTAAAATACACCTACCATTAAAATTATAGACTGATCATTTCTTTGTCAGTGGGCAAACGTACAAAATCAGCAGGGGATCAAATACTTTTTTCCCTCACTGTAGGCCTACTGAGGAAAATGTATTTGTCTGATAAAGATTGAAAACTGGGCCAAAAATTCACCTTTCAGCAGGACATTGATCCAAACCTCAAAGCCGAAGCTACACTGGCATGGGTAAAGAATGAAAAAGCGAATGTCCTTGAGTGGCCCAGTGAAAGTCTTGACATGAATCCTATTGAGAATCTGTGGAAAGATTTGAAGATTTCTGTCCACCAATGATCACCATCCAACTTGACAGAGCTTGAACAATTTTGCCAAGAAGAATAAGCGAATATTGTACAATGCAGATAGAGACTTTCTCTAAAAGTCTCACACCTGTAATTGCTGCCAAACATGGTTCAACCAAGTATTGACTTAATACTTCTCTAACCAAGACATTTCAGTTTTTTTTTTTTTTTTTTTTTCATTTAACTGTTGTTACACAATAAAACTTATTTTGCCTCCTCAACGTGTAGGTAGTGTAAACCAAAGGCAAAAAAAAGACTGTTTAAATGCATCGTAATTTCAGGTTGTAACTGCATAACGTGATAGAGGAACCTGCCAAATAATATAAATGTTTTGGCCTGGTAAGAGAAATCTTCACCTCGATACAGTAATGGTGGTTTGGCCTTGTTAGCACTTACTTAGACTTGACACTGAGGTAGACAAATGATCGAATCCGCTTACACATAACTAAAAATATAATCACTTTTAACTTGATGGAGGATGTGAGCAGCAATGCTCTTTGCTCCAGAAACAAATGCAATGCAATGCTTACACAGCAAATTTAAACCTAAATGCAAGGATATTTTCTACAGAGTAAATTATTCAAATAGAGTTAGGATTCTATCCAAATTCAACATTGTTTATGGTTGCTAGTTAATTGTTTTTTTTTTTATATATAGCCTAATTATTGTGGGTAATTCACTTTTTTGGAAAATATTTAACAAAATATACTCCACAGCAAAAGTTTATATAGTGTTGTGTGGTATTTCAAATTCAGTTTTAAACATGATGCTTTTTATACTTTAAGGAAGAGCAGGTTTTGATTTTATGTCATTTTCAGTAGCTGCTTACATTCATAAATCATTGAAAAGATTCCACTTTTTTGGAAAATGATCTAATCATATTCAGTTATTTGGGGATCCTGACAAGATGAGCAAAGGTGTATCATATTATATTGGTAGATTTTATATGAATGCCTTAATGTTTTTATTAAGCAATGGATGTATTGTGACATCAAACCCAAGGTGTTGGACATACAGATTTGATCTTGACCTGGACCACAACAGATCACCTGCATTGCTTTTTACAACATTAATATTATTTTTATTTCTTGGCAGATGCCCTTATCCAGGGCTACTTACAAAATATAAGCGCAATACAAAGTGCAATAATACAGTTCAGTACAAGGCAAATATTACAAATTCAAATGTACGTTATACAAAGCAATTCAAAGCATAATACATTTTCCAAATTCCAGTTTACACAAGGAAATACAATAAGTGAGGTCATACAACCTGGAAAGTAAAAGCTAAGTGCTGTCAAGATGTTAGGTCACAGTCAAGGGCTGCGGGAAAGGGAGCAAGGGGGAAATCCATAATACAAGTATTAGTAATGCAAGAAGCATGATAAAATGTTGTGAAGTGCTATCATACAGGAGAGTAAAAGGACTAATATTACTAACAGTACTGTCTGAAAGGATGTGACTTGAGTAAGCGCCGGAAGGAGTTCAGGGACTCTGCTGTTTTGACTTTGGTGGGAATGTCGTTCCACCATTTAGGGGCCAGGGATGAGAAGGAGCGGCTCTGGAGGAAGGGCAGTGAAGAGGAGGCAGAGTTAGCCTTCTGGCACTGGAAGAGCACAGTGGTCTGGAGGGTCTTAAGGTAGCTTGGTGCAGTGTGGTCGAGACAGCAGTAGGTGAGGGTCAAAGTCTTGAACTGAATGTGTGCCGGTATCGGGAGCCAGTGGAGGGAGCGGAGCAGTGGAGTAGCGTGTGCGAATCGGGGTAGAGAGACACCAGACGAGCCGCAGAGTTCTGGATGAGCTGGAGCGGCGGGTAGTGGATGCAGGCAGGCCGGCCAGGAGGGAGTTGCAGTAGTCCAGGCGGGAGAGGACATTATGTTTTTATTTCTTGTCTGAGCAATAATTATAAGGAGTATGCTACACAAATAAAACTGTATCTGTGATTACAGACTAATGGAGTTCAGGAGGAAAATAACCCCCAATCACGCTTCACTCACTATCATAAATACCACATAACATAGACCTCGTTCTCATGGCCAGGTTGTCTTCCCCCAGCCAAGAGTTTTAAGGTCAAAATAACTCCATTACTTCAATCACTACTTCTTCCAGCTACTTCTATAGGGGTCTTATGAACTACTGAATCACAGGTAATGATGCAGTGGTGTTTTAGAACAGTGGTTTAGTCTAACCATCACTCTTGCAGTGTAATATTGACCAGATCTGACCTGAAATGCAACCCTACATCTGCAGTGATTGAGAATGGGAGTGTAACTAATTTTTAAAAGCGAACATACTTTGGGAAAATATGATCAGGTAAAGGTTTAAGCTGCTTGAAGCAATGACATTGCTTATTTAACCTTACACAAACCTATGATTTACTCTATCCTTCTACCCTGACCTTTTTCTGGGTTTTCAAAGTAGATCCAAATTCCCCTGCTCTGTGTTTCCAAAGGTAATTATATTTTCTGTCGTACCTTTTTGCTGATGTCATTTGACTTGAAGGTCCGTGCTGTTTCAATTAATTTCTTCTGCTGTGTGCCTCAGCCCTCCCTGGCTGCCTCATTTACCAGATGTGCTCTATTCTGTAGACCCCTGGGTGTTTGCACTGTTGAATTTTCTGCTTTTCTCTTGTGTGTGCAGAGAAAAGTCATGACTATAGGTTTGCATTGAGAGCCCTTGTCTGCAGTGGAAGCCTTGTGTATTTTTATTCTTAAGGGCTATGGTTTTCATTTTTTGTTGCCTGGGGGCCACTTTCTTAAAATAATTGTCACATAATTGTTTCATTTTTTATTTAATTTTTTGACACAGTAACTTTATAACCATTTAAAGTCACAATTGTAAATCCAAAGCTTACTTTAACAGCTGGATGAGCAGGCCTTTGCCAGTTGACCCCCTTTGACCTTCTGGCCGCTGTATTTATATTCTGTCTCTGCAATCCTTGTAAAAACTATCCAAATGCTCATATGTCAGTGTGTTTCTCTGTCATGGTGTTCATTGTGAAAAATGTGAAGTCTGTGCTCTCTGAACACATTTTCTTATGCATTGTTCCAAAAATGATGAACTCCCTATTTGAGCTTAGCTTTCAAAATGTCATCTGACTGAAGTTCAACTATTTTCTCTTTCACCATAGCTTGGTCTGCTCTCTGGGCTGTGAAACCAGGCGACACTGATGAAACCCTTGAATGAAAAGGACTCTCAGTAAAAATGAAATGTTCCTTCAGGCTTATGACATCTTTAAATCTGTCAGTGGCTCTTCCAGGAGAATCTCTCTCTCTCACACACACGCACATGCACGCGCACGCACGCACACGCACACGCACACGCACACGCACACGCACACGCACACGCACACGCACGCACACACACACACACAAAGGAAAATCTGAATTATAATTTTTCAGCGGGTCTGCGTTCTCTGATGTGAGAAACGTATGTTTTGGAAAAAGCACAAAGGAAGCACATCTTATGTTTCTGTCTTGCACTGAAATGCTTTTTTTTCTGTCTTGTAACTGAAGGTTCAAAGCTTTGAAGGAGCTTGTAATGTCAGCCAAAAAGGCCAGTTTTATTAGTCAGCCTGTATTGCTTTATTTGTAAGGAAGGCTCATATTAGAGGGAGCATTCCACCATCTTTCCCTGAGACAGCCATCTCGCTTCACAACCAGATTGCCATACTCCCTGTCACAATCCTCAACTAATTCCTGCCATGGACGGCGGTTTAATAGTTTGCAACAATGCAGTTTATGAACTTGGTGATGACTTGTAACGTCTTGCATTCCACCATTAGAGCTTCTCGTGTACACAGTAAACCATGATAAGCTGCAAAATCCCGGTCTGTAAGCACAGATACCGGTTGATCCCAAGACAGGCCTGTGTCATCAAAGACAATAATCTGTGCGTTCATAATATCTTTGCCTGCGTTCGCATTTTCATCGGTATCTAACCCAGGATTTTCTCGCAGAAGCATTGGTCTTTCGGAAAATGATCCCCATTGAGACCTGTTTGTAATTGAAACACTCTCTGTGTGCTTTTGCAACAGTGTCACTACAGCATGCTATTCTCAGTGTGGTTTTGTTGGCATTTTACTGCTGCATTACATTAGAAAACTAAACTCTACAAGAAAATGCCAGATATAGGGGCTCTCAAGTTACTTTATTGCTGTTGCAATCATATAATCAATACAAAATGTTAAAATAGTTTTACTACTTCAGTGTTTCATTGTGTTTTTTTCATTCAGAAGTCTCTCTCACTCTTTGTTAAAGCTAAAGTTTTCCTGTTTAGCAAATATTAAGTTTTCAGTCATCTCCATTGTCTTTGCAGTCTTTTCAATCACTAGTTAATGTAGTCCTTTTTTAAATAGGCCTGGTGAAATGTTTAGTACTAAAGCAAACCATATGCATACGCAAGTCTTTACATTTTAATTGATTTATTATTGCAAGTAATACGAAAAGGGAAACAGCTAGTGCCTTTGTAACGCAATTGGTTTGTTTTTAAAAGGCAGCGCCCCAGCTGAACTTGTGTCCGGCATCACTACTGTCTTTAAATCTCACCTCGATGTTGCCTGTAAATCTGCCCTGCTTATCCCGATGCGCTTAATCATCAGGATGGCTCTTCTCTCATGTCCATTGACTTTACTGACAAAAAAATCCCGTGGAGTCATGTCTCAAGGGAATGATGTTGCAACAGAGAAGTGATCCTCTCGGTTTTGACCCCCAGTCTCCATTTCTGTGCGTCTCTGGAGTGCCTTGGAGAAAGTGTTTTTCCCTCTCCTTAGTACAGTCCTCTCCAACAGGGAATGATGATTAATATAAATGAGACTAAGACGTCTGGCTATATATAATTGATGCAGTTTCTCAATGTGAAAGGGGAGAAGAAAGAAAGAAAACAAGTATAACCCATCTAATGGTAATTTTGAATTCTCACATGTTGCCAGATTGGTGGTTTAAACTAAATTTAAATACACTTTGAAATTTTGATTAAGATTGTGTCTTTTAATGTTATTTTCCTTAGACTTTATTTATTTATTTATTTGTTTATTTATTTATGGCAATTATTTTGGAGTTTAAAGATGAAAGTTCTATGCTAATCATCCATGCAATGGAATTCAAGGGAGTTTAAAGTTATTTCTCTATGAATAATGACATTTTACAGTACATATCAAATGAATGCAAATGAATCATATGGAATTAAGTACTGTTTAGATTGGATATCCAGGGTGCAGTTCTTTACTTGCCTTTCTCTATTGATAGTGTTAATGGCTTAATACACTAAAATAAGCAATATACAGTGAGGGAAAAAAGTATTTGATCCCCTGCTAATTTTGTACGTTTGCCCACTGACAAATAAATGATCAGTCTATAATTTTAATGGTAGGTGTATTTTAACAGTGAGAGACAGAATAACAACCAAAAAATCCAGAAAAACACATTTCAAAAAAGTTATAAATTGATTTGCATGTTAAGGAGGGAAATAAGTATTTGATCCCCTATCAATCAGCAAGATTTCTGGCTCCCAGGTGTCTTTTATACAGGTAACGAGCTGAGATTAGGAGCACTCTCTTAAAGGGAGTGCTCCTAATCTCAGCCCGTTACCTGTATAAAAGACACCTGTCCACAGAAGCAATCAATCAATCAGATTCCAAACTCTCCACCATAGCCAAGACCAAAGAGCTGTCCAAGGATGTCAGGGACAAGATTGTAGACCTACACAAGGCTGGAATGGGCTACAAGACCATCGCCAAGCAGCTTGGTGAGAAGGTGACAACAGTTGGTGCGATTATTCGCAAATGGAAGAAACACAAAATAACTGTCAGTCTCCCTCGGTCTGGGGCTCCATGCAAGATCTCACCTCGTGGAGTTTCACTGATCATGAGAACGGTGAGGAATCAGCCCAGAACTACACGGGAGGATCGTGTTAATGATCTCAAAGCAGCTGGGACCATAGTCACCAAGAAAACAATTGGTAACACACTACGCCGTGAAGGACTGAAATCCTGCAGCGCCCGCAAGGTCCCCCTGCTCAAGAAAGCACATGTACAGGCCCGTCTGAAGTTTGCCAATGATCATCTGAATGATTCAGAGGAGAACTGGGTGAAAGTGTTGTGGTCAGATAAGACCAAAATCGAGCTCTTTGGCATCAACTCAACTTGCCGTGTTTGGAGGAGGAGGAATGACCCCAAGAACACCATCCCCACCGTCAAACGTGGAGGTGGAAACATTATGCTTTGGGGTTGTTGTTCTGCTAAGGGGACAGGATAACTGCACCGCATCAAAGGGACGATGGACGGGGCCATGTACCGTCAAATCTTGGGTGAGAACCTCCTTCCCTCAGCCAGGGCATTGAAAATGGGTCGTGGATGGGTATTCCAGCATGACAATGACCCAAAACACACAGCCAAGGCAACAAAGGAGTGGCTTAAGAAGAAGCACATTAAGGTCCTGGAGTGGCCTAGCCAGTCTCCAGACCTTAATCCCATAGAAAATCTGTGGAGGGAGCTGAAGGTTCGAGTTGCCAAACGTCAGCCTCGAAACCTTAATGACTTGGAGAGGATCTGCAAAGAGGAGTGGGACAAAATCCCTCCTGAGATGTGTGCAAACCTGGTGGCCAACTACAAGAAACGTCTGACCTCTGTGATTGCCAACAAGGGTTTTGCCACCAAGTACTAAGTCGAAGGGGTCAAATACTTATTTCCCTCATTAACATGCAAATCAATTTATAACTTTTTTGAAATGCGTTTTTCTGGATTTTTTGGTTGTTATTCTGTCTCTCACTGTTAAAATACACCTACCATTAAAATTATAGACTGATCATTTCTTTGTCAGTGGGCAAACATACAAAATCAGCAGGGGATCAAATACTTTTTTCCCCCCCACTGTATATAAAAAATACATAGTACTGTTTAATCACATATTCATAATGGTATACTTTGCATTATTCAATGAACATCATATTACTTTTGATACTGACAGATTCAGTGAATCTCATTCTGTTTAGTGTCTGTTACAATAACCTGATTTGTAGGATCTTTGTTTTATCAACACAAGCTGTGTTTTTATTTATTTTTTATTATTTCCAGTGCAGCTGGAATTGTAGCTTTCATATGCATTTCATTGTTGAAAACTTTTTTCCCTCTGTTATACTCTTGAGAAATAACCAGAACAAATTTAAATTTCTTCACATAGAGCTGTGAGGGTGGATTAATTTTCTATTGGATAGGTGATATTTCCTGAGGGGTTTCAATATATTGAATTATGGTTAATGGGCTTCACAAAGTGCACCTTATTAAATGTCATGTACAGGGGTGACAGAAATATGGCAACTATAACCAGCAGAAGTGTGGAGGACTTATATTTCCCTCTTACTACAAAGTTTCTAAAAGCTTTTTGAAAATTTGAAACTGCTGCCTAATGTCCAGTATGGTGATTTGAGATATATAGGGAGCAGATTAGAGTATTTTACACCAAATAAGACAAAACATGTAGAAATCTATATTTTGCTTAGTATTCAGACAAAGGTGATATAAAGAGCAATATTCCATATGGTAGTGCTAAATACTGTGTGCATACTTTTAGTTAAAACTGATCTACGAGTTACTGTTTGTGTGTATATATATGTGTGTAATGCAAATATATATACAAATATAGATTTTATGCCAGAGAATTAACAATACATATGCATACCACATGTAAATCTCTCAAAGAAAGATTGTTTTTAAAACATGAATAGTACTTCGCTGGCACATTCTTTAGCACTTTCTGTTTAACACATAAATCTGTGTCTGTTATTTGTCTCGTTGAGCAGGATTGGTAAAAGATAATACATAATTTGCTGTATGTGTTACAATTCTAGATACAATTTTACAAAAAGTAATTAGATCTCTCACAGGTACTGGACAGGTTGATTGAAGGTTTATTTGAAGAAGCTTTTCCCCATTCTTATTTTTCCTGCTCTCATTAGTCAACATATTAAATGCTAGAATAATGAATATATAACAGTAGATTCCAGACAAGGACTTCAAATTCCTTGTCTTGAAAGCAGTGTATACTTTCAACGTGCAATGTAATAACATTACGAACAATATTGTGTAAATTGTAGGATTATTTTTTAATAGAAAACATGTTTGAAGACACCACTTCAACACTTGTTCAATTTACAGACACATTATAATATATTTATGGTTTATATTTATATTTTTTTCCATTGTTTCAACTAAACAACATCTTATTATTTTGATCTCTAGTAGTGGAAGGACTGGACATTAAAACACATTGCCCTATTTTTTATCTTGATTAACATCTTTCCCTGACTTTTTCCTTTGTTCTCTGAGACTTGTTCCTGTAACATAATATGATTATAAAAATTGATAGAGGGGTGATGTAGAACACCAACAAATATTGTTGTTGTAACCATGATCTGATGTGGTGTGGAGGTGGTAGAGGACTATAATTAACACTACACTAAATAATGCAGATAGACCTTGCAATAATATAGCACCTTGTTTGAGAATAGTCCTTAATTTATTGTGATCTGATTCAAGATTGTGATTCAGGCTCCTGTCACTACCAATGTAAGTTACCTTAAATCAGTAGTCAGAGTTTAGGATGTTTAGGGTTTGGATGGTGCTGGCCACCGTACTCCCCCGATCTGAACCCGTCTGACTTTTTCCTATGGGGTTTTCTTGAGGATAATGTTGACAGAATCAATCCACACACACAGTTCAAGAACTGAAGCAAGACATTTTAACAGCTGTCAACAGCATCGATGAAGAAACTCTGTCTGGAAATAATGGAACATTTCTAAAATACGACTATGGAGCACTTTGGATGCCGATGGTGCACATGTTGCAAATGTTTTCGCATGTGACTTCCACTCTCCCAAGACTTCTCAGCTCAGAGATACCAAACACAATAATGTATATAATGTATTTAGGTAAATATATAATTAAATATGGAGCATCTTTTTAGAAAGACTCTTATGTATAATTTAGAAAGGCTTTCCTTCTTAGCATAAATAAAATACTTGCTAAGAATAAAGACCCAGTTCGTAGACGTACTATAAAACTAGCAAGAAGAAGAACAATGAAAAACTGCTTTTGTTTCATTAATACCTTATTATCTAGATGCAAATGATAATCTGAGCTGATTGATTTTGTACAAAACTTGCACATTTAGAAAAATACCTATTGTTTTTACTAGAACCATAAACAGATCCCATCCATCATCTGTTTGATAGGAGACAGCATTGTGGTGTCAGTCCCTGTGTTTGATGCTGATGCTGTTGCTGAATACAGCCTTGACGGTCTGTCTCTGTCTCTTTGAATAGAGGCATTGCTAGACATTATTGGTAATTATATGTTAGTGTCAGGGAAACTCACCAGCTGGCTGCAATACCTAACCTCCATCTTAACCTTTTAATTACCAAGCAGTGCCCAGTCTCCAGATGACTGGCAGTATTATTGACAAATTTTAAGCAGAATAAAGTAAATAAAAAGATACCGTACAGACATTCTATATATGTGTGTATGTGTGTGTTCATACAGATGTATACAAATTAAAACATTTAAAAATACACTTAATAACCTCTTGTTTGGTGTATAAAGTAAGCCTTGAGCTTAAGCTCATTAGTCTGAGAACTCAGTCTGCCAATCCTGTTTTAGGATTCATTATTACTAGTCCTAAATCTAGCATTGTTTTGGCTATGGTAGTTTTCCAGCTGAACGTGTGTAATTCCTGTGATATGGCATGAACCCTCGACAACTGAAACACATTTGTGCAGTGATCTGAACCTGTCTCCCTCAATTGTATTTGTTTATTTTTGATTGCTTCTTTGATTGATTTGATTGAGTCACGTGCCCATTACTGTACTGCATTTCACATGCTTCACAGCTTTCTTCCCCCACCCCCACTCCACAACTTCTCTTTGTGTAAACTGATACATTCATAATATGTCATAGGCTGCCTGGGACTGCAGTAGCACGCTATTTATTCATTTATTAAATTAAACCCAAGATCAATAAATTATAAGAAGCATGTCCTGGAAAGTATATTAGACAATTCTACCTTTTTTTTGGATGCAACAGTTTCCAAGATAATTATTTTTCAAAAAGTGGCATTTCAAATGATTGATTAATGTGTTTGCTTGTTTATAAACCATTCACAAAATAAACACAGAATGGTCAGGGTGTGTCCAGGGTACTTTTCTAGAAAACTAGTGCTGTTTTTCACTAAAGGCATCAGATGTTTCCTTTGTCAGTTGGAACTCCCTGACTGCAAGTTTGACTGTTTTGTGCCATTTGTTCTTTGAGTTATATAGTAAGCCCCAGTAGACTGTGCTGTTTTGCACATGAATAAACCAAGTCATTCAGTCAGAACTTCCGCTCTGCAGCAATCACCAGGGCCTGATAGCTGAGCCAATGTTTTCTTTGGGTGAATTAAAACCATTATACAAAGCAGCCGAATACAATACATTTCTTCTTGTATGTGTACAATGCTGATACACGCAGATATTCATTTCACAGTAGACTTACTGATTTTGAAGGGTCTATTTATTTTTGCTGCACTTCTGTTAATATGACCTTTTTAAAAGGGGTTAATCATTTTCTTTGCTAAATTGACATACTTTTGTTGTATTTATGTCTGATCAATTTATGTTCTTAATATTACCCTTTGTGCTTGTTGTGAATTTGGCCTACATTAATTCAATGTATTTATGACACAGTTTAGCATGAATTTAATTTAGCTTGAATTCTATTGTGCAAAGTGAGGTCCACCTGCAGTTTAAAGTCTTTAGTTTTGAGTAAACAACTGAAAGTAAAGGTAGTGGAAAATGTAATGGAAAAACCTGGGTAAATGAGGGAAACCAAGCATATTGAAAATTGAAAGCAAGGGCTTCCACACAGGAATTGCATTAGTTAAGCAAATAACATCCCAGCATACTTAGGGTAATGTATAGAAATTCTGTACATGCCTGGTTGCCTATAATCATCTAGAGAACCTCATATGTGCCATCACCAGATCTAAGCCTAATTTATCCATTTAAGGGATATTGTGGAATGACCCATGAGAATTCCAGACATTGGTAGACTCTATGCCACGGCACATGCAGGGTGTACTGTTTGGCACATGGTAGCCCAACGCCCTATTAAGTGACTTTACATTGGTGTTTCCATTTCTTTCCACATTATTTAAAAGCCGTTTCAAGTCATGTTGTATTTCAAATGTATGTATTTTTATATGTTGTGTTACCAGGTAATATCAGAATTTAGCCAGATGTGAACCGCCCGCACAGCAGTTTATACCACTAAATTGCAAAATCAAAGAATATGCATATCAGAGTTGACATATCAGATCATAGGATCCAGTGCATGAAGGCAGTTATAGTCACAAAGTATGCAGGTCTGCTTTAATCAGGCGCAAATAATCTAGAGCGTTTAAGATGCTTTCAGAGCCATCCACTGCAACTTCACAATCCCTAATGCCAATCCTCCTTGGCTCTATGTGAATATTTGGGATTTGGGAATAACTGATGCAGGTGGGGGGGGGCGGGGGGGTGTCCTATAATTGAGCTTTGAATGAAGAGCACATGGCATCTGTAAGCTCAGTGTCATTCTGCAATCACCACTGCCAGCATGACAGCGAGATTCTTTCACAAGCACAACATTTGCAAGCAGAAATATTTTACTAGAGGAAAAACATTTTCTAGTACATTTAAAAGATTCCTTGGCTCTGGGGGGTGACTGGGGGTATGTTAAGAGACTAAAATCAGTATTTTGATGTTCCAAAATGCTGTGTTAGAATACTGTTGCATGCATAATGCATTTTGAAATATTTTCTTGTGTATCGAATCATTTTTTCTAACTGTGGAATAGCACAGTAGGTTTTGTATTACTTTCCAAGTGCTGATGTGAATATCGCTATGTCCTAAAATGAGGAAACTTCAAGCTAGTTCTCATATCACAATATAATCTGTAGGTATTTACTTCAGTATCACAGGAGTTTACGGTGGTATTACTGTAAACCGGGAACTAAATGATAACATTTGGAAGAGTTTTCTGCACATCAGTGATGATGATAAATGTCATAACATTTCACCTTACTGAAGTTCCTGTCCCCCCCAGTTCCTACTATCCCCTAATGGCTTTAAAGGTATGTCGTAATAAATCCTTAATCCCACATTTTCATTTTTATTGGTTTGAGGTTAATTTGAATCTCTCAAATATATGCCATATGCACATCTTTATATATGAAAGATAGTTTTAAAATATTTATATGTGACCGAAAACACTAATGATCAGATGTCTGAAATGCTTAGCTATCATATTACATGCTGCTAAACTGCGATAACGTTTTAAGGTATTCACAGATGTACACTCACCTAAAGGATTATTAGGAACACCATACTAATACTGTGTTTGACCCCCTTTCGCCTTCAGAACTGCCTTAATTCTACGTGGCATTGATTCAACAAGGTGCTGAAAGCATTCTTTAGAAATGTTGGCCCATATTGATAGGATAGCATCTTGCAGTTGATGGAGATTTGTGGGATGCACATCCAGGGCACGAAGCTCCGTTTCCACCACATCCCAAAGATGACTATTGGGTTGAGATCTGGTGACTGTGGGGGCCAGTTTAGTACAGTGAACTCATTGTCATGTTCAAGAAACCAATTTGAAATGATTGGACCTTTGTGACATGGTGCATTATCCTGCTGGAAGTAGCCATCAGAGGATGGGTACATGGTGGTCATAAAGGGATGGACATGGTCAGAAACAATGCTCAGGTAGGCCGTGGCATTTAAACGATGCCCAATTGGCACTAAGGGGCCTAAAGTGTGCCAAGAAAACATCCCCCACACCATCACACCACCAGCCTGCAAAGTGGTAACAAGGCATGATGGATCCATGTTCTCATTCTGTTTACGCCAAATTCTGACTCTACCATCTGAATGTCTCAACAGAAATCGAGACTCATCAGACCAGGCAACATTTTTCCAGTCTTCAACTGTCCAATTTTGCTGAGCTTGTGCAAATTGTAGCCTCTTTTTCCTATTTGTAGTGGAGATGAGTGGTACCCGGTGGGGTCTTCTGCTGTTGTAGCCCATCCGCCTCAAGGTTGTACGTGTTGTGGCTTCACAAATGCTTTGCTGCATACCTCGGTTGTAACGAGTGGTTATTTCAGTCAAAGTTGCTCTTCTATCAGCTTGAATCAGTCGACCCATTCTCCTCTGACCTCTAGCATCAACAAGGCATTTTCGACCACAGGACTGCCGCATACTGGATGTTTTTCCCTTTTCTCACCATTCTTTGTAAACCCTAGAAATGGTTGTGCGTGAAAATCCCAGTAACTGAGCAGATTGTGAAATACTCAGACCGGCCCGTCTGGCACCAACAACCATGCCACGCTCAAAATAGATAATTGCATTAATGAGAAATTGAACAGGTGTTCCTAATAATCCTTTAGGTGAGTGTATAAACTGCTTACAGAACTGAAAGTACGTGCTTTTACATATAATGCACACTATAACATGATTATTAATTTCAAAATGTGCAAAATAAAGATGGATCTCTAAGCTATGTATTTTTCTGTAACTTGAATTTTTTTTTACCATATTTCAGGAATGGAATATCAGGTCAGATAAGTATTTTGTTCAAAACCTCAGAGAAATAGTATTAAATGCCATTTGGTTGTACTGGTTTCAGATCAAAGGTGATATAGGTTATTGGTTTGTGATCAGTGACTACTTAATAGTATTGTATTTGCTCATTTTGGGAGTTGTAGCTAGTCACCAGAGAAGAGCAAGTTCATTAACACAGAAAGTATGTTTTCATTATCATCATTATCTATCCCCAAGTTATAATGTAGCGCTCATGTAGCCTATACATTTCAGAGTGAAGCAGTAATACAAGGGTTATGCTCTGTAAATATTCACTTTATCTCTTCAGGCAGACACGACCGATTAAAGAATGTTTTGTATTTGGAGTTGCTCAGGCTTTCATTTAAATCCTATCTCTGAAGTCCAAAAGCTAAAGTAAAAACTAACACCTGGTAGCATTGCTGAATAGTGTTGTACAGTGGCTGGCGCACACACAATACCGCGCAGCATAAGCTCCTTTACTTGTGTCCTTCAAACACTATTCATTTATTTCGTTATTTATTTATTCGTTATGAGGGAGAAGTGCACACAGTTGACTTAACATCAGCACGCCGAATACATTGATCTCCAATAGCATGCTGACAAACTAAGGTCAGAGCAAGAAAATCAACTCTACAATCAACCTTGCATTTTCACTTCTTAATATAATTACTGCTGTTGTCTTTAGGCTATTTTCTACTGATCTTTTAAAGTTTAGAAAATGAGCATTTTCTTTATGATACAACACTTTGTTTCCAGGATGAACAACCTGATAGGAACTTGGTCTTGTAGTGAAATGCTTCATATTTAGGTATACATTGTCATTGGTCCTGGCTTTGAGATTGTGTACATTTTTCTATGATATACAACCTGCTGGCAAACTTTGAAACAGATGGTGTGCATTTTTATTTATAGTTGGTTACATACTGTATCAATACATAATGTAGGCAACACCCAGTCTGCAGCCATGTGTCCGTCTGAAACATTCACTTCAGGCTTCACTTCACTGCAGGAGCCCAGCTGTAAGATAGGGACAGGGATGAATGACAAGCCGCCTTTAATCCCATTGTCTCGCCATATCCAGCTTTCACTAGAAGAACAAACTTTGAAAGTGCACATGGTGCCCAGGCAGTGGCAGAATGATCCACCTGGATTTGTAACTGTTTTTGTTAGAGGTGATTGAAAGAAAAAATAAATGCATAACTTAAGCATATCAATTGTCAACAATTATCCTGTTTATCCTGCTAAGTTGTTCAATGGGGAGACAGCGCCTTTCCCTGTTTTTAAAATAAGATTAAAATAGTGCGAATATGACATTTGTATTCTTTAAAATGTAATAAGTAAATGTAAAAATAAGTACATTGTTTGACTGATGCCTTAAATCCACCGCAGTACATATGTTATTTTAAGGGGATACTTCATCATCCTCCTTTTTCTGTTAATATATTATGTTTTTGATTTTACTTGTAAAGGCACCAAATTGAAAACTTCTAATAGGGGTCTCTGCACAGCAATAAGTAAGCATTGTGGCCAAAATTGGTTCTTCAGGATTTATGAGTTTTGTTCCCTACTAACTAAACCTGTAGAGAGCAACTACACATGCATTGTATAGGTTTAATAAATAAGTGACCTCTTGTTCGGTCCCTTCTGAGTATATTATTTTTAAAAAATGAATCATTTTTGCTTAGAAAGGTTCTCCTACATGGGAATGTTGTTTAAAAAATATTAATTTATCCAAAATTAAAATAGAGCAAATACATGGAAAAATACTTCAAAAAAAGATGCTTGACAAATGGAACCACACACTTCGGAAAAAAGGAATTAAGCACATTGCAAGGCTGTATTTCATGCAATATGAGGCTTTCCCTCAGTCATTTTTCACATGACCATTTGTGAGTTTGAAAGTCAAATGTCTTTAAATGTCAGCATTGCTTTTATTTTCCTTTTAAAATTCATGAAGCCCAGCCGAAGCACTCAAATTCGGTGTATGCTATATATCAAGCACCCCTGCTATACTATTTGTGCTGCTGTAAATGGCAGCAGCTGTGATTGTACAGAAGGTTGGCATTTATCATCAATTCTTGGTCACAATAGTGAAAGCATTTCCTGTCAGCAGAGTTTTAACTTCCATGCCTTTGTCTTTTGCCTTATATACGCACTAGCCCTACCCTGTCAGGCCACAATCGAGCACCACAACTAGTGATGTGGACGCTTTAAATGGGAGCCAATCACTGTGAGCTGCCACAATGGTTTTTATTTTTATTATTACTAGTCTGCAGACATTGACGCCACCATTTGATTCCCTTTTTCTTCTTACTGATGTACTGCAAGATGATGGGAATAATCCAGTTCTGTATAAGAAGCCATTCAAAGTGATTTAGCAGCCAAGTTAACATCTTACTGGGGACTGTTTTTTTTTTGTTTCCTTCTCCTTCCTTCCTGGCTCTGTTTAATTCAAGGCTTGGCATCTGGTATGCTTTATGACAAATTGAAAATGTTCAGATACTGTCAAACTCTACACTGGTATTTTTATTCCCTCATCTTGTGATCTGTGATGGAGCAACATCACCCAGTCCGAGAGCATTTCATTTCCAATGTTTTAAATTTACTGGTACTGCACATTTCATCTCACAAATATTAGTTTTAACATAATTCAGGTTTAAAGTATTTCAATCCAGACATTATTATTATTATATTTACTGACAAATGTTGGCAACAGAATTCATGTGAACAGTGGGTTCATCATATAGGCTACATTTTTATTATCATGCATCCTTACAAACACACATTTTCATGATTCTCTAATCAAACCAGCTGTGCAACTGACATGCTCATGTCTTGGATGGCAGCATCACATGTGTGGAGGTTCAATCAGAAGAAGAGAAACTAGTGGATTTACGCAATTTGCACTTTTTACAAGTGTGAATTAAAATGAAATTTGCTGTTTAGTGGAGGGGTTTGAATGGAGCGTTTGAAAAGTGATAGGGTTCTGAGTACTATGGGGTTACGTAGGTTGCATAGTAACACAAATTTAATTGATTGGTTTATATATATATATATATACAGTGAGGGAAAAAAGTATTTGATCCCCTGCTGATTTTGTACGTTTGCCCACTGACAAAGAAATGATCAGTCTATAATTGTAATGGTAGGTGTATTTTAACAGTGAGAGACAGAATAACAACAACAAAATCCAGAAAAACGCATTTCAAAAACATTATAAATTGATTTGCATGTTAATGAGGGAAATAAGTATTTGATCCCCTATCAATCAGCAAGATTTCTGGCTCCCAGGTGTCTTTTATACAGGTAATGAGCTGAGATTAGGAACACTCTCTTAAAGGGAGTGCTCCTAATCTCAGCTCGTTACCTGTATAAAAGACACCTGTCCACAGATGCAATCAATCAATCAGATTCCAAACTCTCCACCATGGCCAAGACCAAAGAGCTGTCCAAGGATGTCAGGGACAAGATTGTAGACCTACACAAGGCTGGAATGGGCTACAAGACCATCGCCAAGCAGCTTGGTGAGAAAGTGACAACAGTTGGTGCGATTATTCGCAAATGGAAGAAAGACAAAATAACTGTCAGTCTCCCTCGGTCTGGGGCTCCATGCAAGATCTCACCTCGTGGAGTTTCAATGATCATGAGAACGGTGAGGAATCAGCCCAGAACTACACGGGAGGATCTTGTTAATGATCTCAAGGCAGCTGGGACCATAGTCACCAAGAAAACAATTGGTAACACACTACGCCGTGAAGGACTGAAATCCTGCAGCGCCTGCAAGGTCCCCCTGCTCAAGAAAGCACATGTACAGGCCCGTCTGAAGTTTGCCAATGAACATCTGAATGATTCAGAGGAGACCTGGGTGAAAGTGTTGTGGTCAGATGAGACCAAAATCGAGCTCTTTGGCATCAACTCAACTCGCCGTGTTTGGAGGAGGAGGAATGACCCCAAGAACACCATCCCCACCGTCAAACATGGAGGTGGAAACATTATGCTTTGGGGGTGTTTTTCTGCTAAGGGGACAGGACAACTGCACCGCATCAAAGGGACGATGGACGGGACCATTTACCGTCAAATCTTGGGTGAGAACCTCCTTCCCTCAGCCAGGGCATTGAAAATGGGTCGTGGATGGGTATTCCAGCATGACAATGACCCAAAACACACAGCCAAGGCAACAAAGGAGTGGCTCAAGAAGAAGCACATTAAGGTCCTGGAGTGGCCTAGCCAGTCTCCAGACCTTAATCCCATAGAAAATCTGTGGAGGGAGCTGAAGGTTCGAGTTGCCAAACGTCAGCCTCGAAACCTTAATGACTTGGAGAGGATCTGCAAAGAGGAGTGGGACAAAATCCCTCCTGAGATGTGTGCAAACCTGGTGGCCAACTACAAGAAGCGTCTGACCTCTGTGATTGCCAACAAGGGTTTTGCCACCAAGTACTAAGTCGAAGGGGTCAAATACTTATTTCACTCATTAACTTTTTTGAAATGCAATTTTTTGCTTTTTGTTGTTGTTATTCTGTCTCTCACTGTTAAAATACACCTACCATTAAAATTATAGACTGATCATTTCTTTGTCAGTGGGCAAACGTACAGAATCAGCAGGGGATCAAATACTTTTTTCCCCCACTGTATATATATATATATATATATATATATATATATATATATGCAGAAACCATATGGCTCCAGGCTATATTTTACTGTGAAAATAAACAGTTTCGAATGACTGAATGTATTCATTGCATAATGCTTTTTTTCCTCCATTCAGTTTCACATAGTTTTCCCTATAGCTGGCCTAAAAACACATATTTGTTTGCCTTTTTATTGTCTTACCTATAGATTAATATTAATGCGCAGTGGGAAAATTGGTTTTTCAAGTGACAGTTGTGATGGTTAATTGGAACCCCAGTGTATTCACACTTTATGCAATGTATGTAATAGAAAATAGTTCTAAAATATATATTTTTTTTTAAAGTAATACTTTTTACAAGCAGCACACTCTGTCAGCCTGTTGTTGACTGCATATCCTGTTATTTTCTTAATTTAGTTTAAAAAGTAATTGCTAAGAAATGTAGTGGTAGTAATAATAATAATAATAATAATAATACAAATTATAATTTATGTCTACTAGTGATTACTAACTCAAAATCGGGTATACTGAATAATAATAATATTTCATGAAAAAGGGTATTCTATAAAGTTGTTCTCATTTCCAATATGTTCCTTGTTTTTGTACCTGAGGACTAACCTTGTCCAAAGCAAACACTGCTTATTATTGTCAGTAAGTAAATATCCTGTGCATTTAGACAAAATAGTCATATTTACAGGTAAAACACACATTTGAAGAAAGTGAAAAGATGCATCTCATGGTGATTTTGTTCTTCCTCCAGGTAAACTGGTATATTTATTTGTGTATTTTGCTTAGGGATTCCTACACACTCTGAGTGATTATGGTTAATTATTATAATTAGTAATAATAATAAATGACATGTGAACATACTTTTTAACCATATTTGTCTTTACTGATATTATGCTAATATGGCTTCTTCATTAGAAAGTTGGTTTGCTCATTGAAGGCTGGTGTGCCACACATTTGTATGTATTTATGCATCCAATCCTTCATTTTTGAGTTTATGAATTAGATTAATTTGAATACGTTTAGAAGATCAGCACCTTTCACATCCTCATTATTTTTCAATAATTTTAGGGATTACACGTTGAGGTTAAACAGGAAATCCAAGTCCGAATTACAGCTCAAATCATGAAAAAAAGCAAATGGACTACAGAAAGTAATCAGAAGGAAAAGTGGATTTCCTCCCTTAATAATCCCTTTTCCTGGAAGATATTCCTCCAGTCCATGCCTCCTACAGTGCCCTTTCACTTGCTGCTGTTTTGGTTTTCATCTTGAACTCTTCTGAAAAGAAATTCAGTAGATTCTATGCTTCTCAGATTTGGAATTATTTCCAAATAATTGTTGTTCCTCATCTTGTAATGGACTCTGAAGTGAACGTGAGTAATCGCTTGTTTCTATCCAATCACATAGCAGAATTTGAACCAACATATGAGCTTATCGGATTGTTTATACTTTCTTCATCTTGAGTATGAACCTGCAAAGAATAATATTCATAGTATATTGTATGGTTTGCTTTTTTATGTTGTTTCTTGGTATGTAAATTATTGATAAAGGAATGCAGTTATGTATGCACTGTTAATTTGGGATGCATAAACTACATATTGGATCAGCTGTCAGCATTACCAGGAA
The DNA here is from genome assembly GCF_036373705.1 of Amia ocellicauda. NCBI lineage: Eukaryota > Metazoa > Chordata > Actinopteri > Amiiformes > Amiidae > Amia > Amia ocellicauda. The sequence goes on along the minus strand of NC_089862.1, from coordinate 5,576,397 downwards.
ACTAAAGTAAATGTCAGTTAGCCAATGAGACTTTAGATTGGGGCTACCTGTCATCTTTAGAAATGAGAATGTAATAGACTTTGGCTGGTAGGACCACAGGTGATTTCAGACAAGCTTTTATTAAATAAGT